>NC_081842.1:21294287-21997620 GCF_963259705.1 Myotis daubentonii | reverse complement strand
AGATGTCTGGATGACCAGATTCCAAAAGAATTTTAGACCCTCAAGGGGCCCAGTGAAACTTCAAGGGGTAAAAACTGGTTGTTGAAAGTCTTAGAATAGGGGTGGGCAATCCCTGGCACGTGTGCCAAACATGGCACGCCAGTAACTTTTGCTGGCATGCAAAACCCTCTCTTATAATCTTCCATTTACAATTTCTTAATGTCGACTTCTTTATTTTTCAGATAAATTCAGTGTAGGTGCATCTTAGATAAATAATTTTACATAACAAGTTATCTTAAAGACCATAGACATGGATTGATGAGAGAGGGGAAGAGCAATTTCTATGCCTCTGCCTTAACTCTCCCTGCCTTCCTAGATCTGACCAGTGTTTTGGTTTCATCCACATACGCTTGTGAATCTTTGTTCTCAGTGATGAATTTTGTTAAGTCTCGTGATATGAGTAGTAGCTCGTGCATATCTCTGAAGGTCACGAAATATAAACCTGATGTAAAATCTCTGTCACCAGTGATGCAGCAGCAAAAGTCCCACTGATAATATCAAACAGAATCATAAAGTTTTCTGTCGGACTATCAGTGTACACGTATACATTAAAAAATAAATGTATTTTTCATCATCACATACTGTGTTTTTGTTGCTTGAATGAATTTCATTATTTCTTCAAGGTTCTTCACATACGTACACCTTGAGATACCAAGTAGGCGTAACATGTTCTCAAAAAATTAGGGTTGGCACGCAGAAGAATTTTGAGTCAGAGATTTTGCTGGTTTTGGCACACACTCACAAAAAGGTTGCCCATCCCTGTCTTAGAACCAGGTCTCAATGCCCAGGCCAGTGCAGGCATGAGATTTTCTAAGCAGTATATGCCAAGAGTGAATTACACAGATGTCATTTCCAGAATGAGTATTTCTAATGAGGAGAGTAACTAGACCAGAAAGTGATAAAAATAACTGCCACCAGACTAAATGAAAATTAGTCATGTAACTATATGAACAGTTCACAAAAAAGTCAGGTACTCTGATATCTGTTGTGAACAGAAACTTGATTAGTCATTTCTCAGGTTTATAAATTCTCCCTGATGACAGTAATCAGCATGGCTTACTCCTTTTCTGCTTTTTGCACTTCCTGGTCACCTTGATGGTCTTAGTGTATACCATTCTTTTTATTAAGGTGAAGATTTGCCCTTAGCCAAAATTACAGTGTTGCATTATTAAATTCTGGGGGTCTGATGAATAACTAATTGTTGAAGGAACTAATAAAATTATACCAATTGTGAGTTTAGAATTAAAGAACCAGAAAATTTAGATAATGGAAAACACACTCCCCAGAGAGGCTAATGGAATGAGAACGACTTAAGCATCAGGATGCTCTAGCCTGTTTCGCTCAGTGATTAGAACATCCGCCCGTGGACTGAAGGGTCCTGGATTTGATTCCGGTCAAGGGCACCTACCTCAGTTGCAGGCTCCATTCCTGGCCCTGGTCTGGGTGCATGCAGGAGGCAACCAATCAATGTGCCTCTCTCTGTCTCTCCCCTTCCCTTCCATTCTTTCCAAAAATCAATGGAAAAGAATCCTTGGGTGAGAATTAACAACAAACATCAGGAATATCGCAGTTTGTCTCTTTACTCATTATCTGAAGCCTGCAGGTCTTGAACCAGAAACACACCTTTAGTTATCATCACTGACTTCCTTTTAGGCCTGGGTGGACTAAGGGCCTACGAGTAGGACGTTTGTTGAAAGAATACACAAACTATATTACAGACTTTCCATTTCATTTTTTAATTCGAGTGACAAAAAATTCAATCATTTACCTTCCTAATGGAAGAGATTCACTTGCCTGAATTCATTTCTGGTAATATTTTTAGACAATTAAAACATATGCTTAGTTCTTCCTAATTCTGGACCCTTTATAAATCTGAATTTTAGTATTTCTCTCCACCCCTCCTTTTTTTTGGTTAATCCTCACCTGAAAATATTTTTTCCATCTATTTTTAAAGAAAGTGGAAGGGAATGAGGTTGGGAGGGAGGGAGGAAGGGAGAGAGGCGGGGGCTCAAGCCTGCAACCCAGGTACATACCCTTGATCTGAATCAACCCAGGACCCTTCAGTCCTCAGGCCGACACTCCAACCACTGAGCAAACCGGCTAGGGCTCAGTCAGCCTCTTTTAAAATCTCCCCAGACGGTGCGAATGTGCAGCCAGGGTTCAGAACCACTGGTCAGTCTTTACTAAGCAGAGGTGACTTAAGGCTCTTACAAAAGTGAGTTTTTGAGTGTATTTTGCCTTAGTGACATCCTTGCCAAAACTGAAATGTATTCAAACTCCCGTTGCCCTACAGACCCCCGTGTCAGTGCTCTTTTCACCATTAAACGGATTAAGCCTTAAAGCCGAGCTGGGTAACCAAAGGGAACGGGGCGCCTCATCCCCGGACAGCCTCTCCGAAGTTCAAGGGTGGGCCCCAAAGATGAAGCGAACCAAGACCAACTCCACACTTAGCAGCTTGGCTCAGCATCATTGTTCTGGCTTCAGACGTTAAGGAACGCTTGGGAATTGCTGGCTAATAGTAGGGAGGAAACAATATGGGCCGCGCTAACCCCGCGGAGGACAGGCTCTCCGGGCACAATCAGATCGTCCCGTAAGACTCTCCTCCCGAGGCGATTTCTGGAAAGCAGGGATTTTCCAGATTCCCGGGAGCCGGCGCGGAGCTCCACAACCCGGCGGCGAAAGCAGCCGCCCTCCGGGCCTCCAGCCTCCAGCCTTCGACCCCACTCGCTCCCCCACGCCCTTTTTGGGGAACCGATGCGGCTGGCGTTCCTGTCTTCTACAAATTCTATAAAGCACTCCTCTCCGGACTCCCCGCGGGTCGCTTTCAATTACAAGCGTGTCCCCACACATCTGGGTTAGCACTCGCACCCGCCCGAGGGGGCGAAGGTCGCCCCTGGGGTCCCCCTGGTCCACTGCGCCCCGCAGATGCGAACACGCGGGAGAGGGCGCGCGAAGGGAGCCCGGGGACGCAGGGTCCACACAAACCACCAACATCGCGCAGAGGCAGTGGTAACTGTTGCCAAGTCTCACTTGGGGAGGAGGTGAGCTTGCAAAACTCCCGCATTGTTACTGCGGCTGAAAATATTACAGACAAGGCAGTTTGGACCTATTTTAGCTAAAAATACCTTGGGGCCACCCCGACCACTTTAGGGGGGCCCAGCAGACAGGCCACCCAGGTCCCCCCAGGGTCCCACACCTCGGCCGCAGTTCCCGGACCGCGCGGGAGGAGGCGCCGCCGGCGGGGGGCGGGGTGGTGGTGGTGGGGGAGGACCTGGAGGGACTAGTTGGCTCGCGCCGCTGCGCGTGGTGACGTCAGAGCGGAAGCGCACGGTGCGTAAAGCGGCTCGGAACGCGGCGGTCACGGGCACATCCGTCGCGCCGAGGACGCTGGTTAGTTTCGCTCCGGGTTCCGGCTGCGTCGGGCGTGCGTGCAGCTCGCGGAGACTATGGCGTCCGGGCCTCACCCGACAGCGACCGCTGCCGCCGCCAGCTCGTCGGCCGCCGCCCCCAGCGCGGGCGGCTCGAGCTCGGGGACCACGACCACGACGACGACCACGTCGGGAGGGATTCTGATCGGAGACCGCCTCTACTCGGAAGTTTCTCTCACCATCGACCACTCGCTGATCCCGGAGGAGCGGCTGTCGCCCACCCCGTCCATGCAGGATGGGCTCGACCTGTGCAGCGAGACGGACTTGCGCATCCTGGGCTGCGAGCTCATCCAAGCCGCCGGCATCCTCCTCCGGCTGCCGCAGGTCGGTGCTCGGGCCCGGGCCGCCGGGCGCGCCTCTTCCCCCCGCTCCGCGCCCCCCCCCCCCCCGGCATTCCCTTCCCACCAGGTGCCGGCAGGGCGGGGGAGGGAGGGCGGACCGGGAAGGGCCCCCTCGGGACTTTTCTCCCCGGGGCCCAGCCGGAGCGGGGCGGGTGGGCGGGGAGGCGAGGCTCCCTCGGTGCTCGCGGTGGGGAGGGCCGGGGAGCGAGCGGCGGCACAAAATGGCGGCGGCGCCTGGTGCGGGCCCGCCTGACCCTGGCGCTTCTGCTCTTCTCTCTCGTCTGCAGGTGGCGATGGCAACGGGGCAGGTGTTGTTCCATCGGTTCTTCTACTCCAAGTCTTTCGTCAAACACAGTTTCGAGGTAAGGACGGCGGGGGCGAGGGCAAAAGGATTTCCCCATCCGGAAATGGGGGTACGGGCCGGGGGGAGGGGCGGGGGCGGCGCTAGCAGCGAGCTCTCCCGGAAAGAAAGTGGTTCCTTTGGGCCTCGGTACCTGGTTCTCACTCCCCCGGAAGTGGGGGCTTGTGGAATGTGTTCCAGGGCCTAGAACCCAGGAAATGGGTCCCGGGTCCCGGGCCCTCCCATCAATTAGAATTTTCAGCCGAGCTCGAAAGCCCTGTGAGACTGGACTTGATTGTCTCTGGATTCAGAATGGAGGGGTTAATCAATTAAAATAATTCTCAGTATTAACGTGGCCGGGAAGCTTATGGCTTGGAAATGTCCTCTTAATTTTATTTCACCGAAGGTTGTCCTAGTTAGGTTTTGGGAGGGGCACTGTTTCCGAACGGCGCGGGATAGAGCCCTCCTCTAACAAGGTTGCCTTGGCTCTTCTTTCAGATTGTTGCCATGGCTTGTATTAATCTTGCATCGAAAATCGAAGAAGCGCCCAGAAGAATAAGAGACGTGATTAACGTGTTCCACCACCTACGCCAGTTAAGAGGAAAAAGGTAAGATTGGCATGATTGAGCACAACATCTCTCGCTGCTACTGTACTGTGCACACCAATCATCAAACCGAAACATTCTTTCCTCTCAAGTGAAAACCCATGCACAGGGAAACTTACTTAGGTGTTGAAATTCACATAGGAGCACACTGATACTTAATAACCAAAAAAAAAAACCAAAAAACAAACCCAAAACCAAAACCCCCACAATTAACCAGCTATCTGAAGTTTGTAGAGGCAGTTGCATTTATGGACAATCCTAACAGTGCTGTGAAGCAGTCCTGTGGCTTAAGATTAAACAAGAAAGGGAATGCGTTGGGCTCAAGTGTGAGTGTATCTGTAAGTTGTTTCTCCCCACCCCTCTCTGGAAGACTGAAGGCTGGAAGTTTAAACTGCAGTTCAAGTTCATAACGTGGCACAGTTTTGTGTAGATTGTTTCTCTACTCGGAAGTCCCAGTTAACACGTTATCAATTGAGGTTGGCTTTTGTTAAGAGTACTTCAACATTGAACTACGATATACCGGATCTGAAAGGACTGCAGGATGATAAAGTTTGAAGTCAAAGGGATTAAACAGGTATTTTGTCTTGGTCAGATAAGTCCCAGTGAGTGGGTTAGAAAAATAACTCTTGATTGATTGGGTTATATTTAGATAAGGCTCCTTTAATTTCTCTTGTAAGAAAATAGAGACCAAAAGAGTGCCTTCTAGGTGTTGTGGCTACATCATAACACTTTATGTGGACTTAATGTTCATGTGAGCAGGACCAGAAATTTTAGTTGCAGCACTTCAGGTGACTTCTAATGCATGCTGCAGAAGGAGATAGCTGGAATAGATTAGGTCTTTTCACTTTTTAAGAAATTGTGATGTTAGATAAACTTGTATGGAGTTTGAAAGGAAGTTATAAAAGGATTTTAAGTTGTTTTGGGGATTGGGTGTTGGTCAGTGCCAACTTAGTATCCTACCTGAGTGTTTCTTAATCAGCTGAATGTGTAGGTTGGCATAGAACTATTCAGAGACAAGCAAATAGAAAAGTAACCTTAAAACGATTAGTTAAAAAGTCTGAAACATTGCTCTTCAGATAGTTTTCACATTTTTTTAGTTTTCTTACATTTTTTTTTTTCTGCCATCTTTCCTCATTCACCCTAACCATATCCAGGGATAGACTAATTTTTTATTTCATTTTAAAATATCTTTTAGCTTCTTGGTGAGGAATTCCTGGAAATTGGGAAGATTTCAATTTGGTATTTAGTATGGTCTGAGCTAAAATTTACATTTAGATATCTCACTGATTCTTCAGGGTGTTTAAAACACACTAGTAACAAGGCTCTTCAGTGAAAGGATTCTATGCTGGTTTAAAGGAAATAGCTTTCTGTTATTTTTTGAACCATTGAGCCAACTCTTACCACTTAATAATGATTATCTACTTTGAAATTTTTCTGTGAGCCTTAGAGCATTCTTCCTCCATTTCAGAGAGTAGTTCTTAACTATAAAAATCTTGGAATGTAAAACATTTCACCTGACTTTTGTGTCTGTAACTGGTTTTTTGGGGGGGTCATTACAAAGAGACTGATTTTTGTCTCCATCTTAGAAGTGACTAGCATGAAATTTAAAAGGAGTTGTTAATTGCATGGAAGCCTTTTTTTAAAAAGCAGGATGTAAAAGTGTTTCTATGCATATTACAAGTTTACTCAGACACGTAACTTGTATATGTTATTAACTTCAACTCTTTTTTCCCTTGCAACCGACTATACAGCGACCAGCTACATTTACCAAAGCCTGGGTGATGTGGAGTGGTACATAGCGATGAAGCTGTCGTCATGGCAACAGTGAGTGAAGTATGGAAAATCCCCAAGGAGAAGCCAGTGCTCTGAGAATAGGTCACTGGAATCGGGGACTAACAGGTTGGCCACTGCTGAACCATTTAGAAAAACTCCTGTTTCTTGTTATAAGCTTTAATCTTTGCTGTCCAAGTTATATAACTGTAGCTTAATATTGTCTTTTCATAGATTAATGTCATTAGAAAGTATTGTCAGTATTATACTTCAGTTGGTAAAATAATGTCAGCTTATTTTAATGTTACTTATTTTAATGAAGTTTATGAAAGTCTTATTGTAGTGTGAACTAGAAAATTACAGAGGAGGAATCATTTCTGTAGCCTTTAGATAGTGTTTTTCAGTCCCGGCTACACATTAGAATTACCAGGTGAACTTTTAGAAAGTACCAATGCCCAAGCCACGTTCTGTATTATTTGACTGTTTCCCCCTTTGATTTTTTTGGTAGTTTGGTAATTGTCTTTTAAACTCAGAATAAATGGCTGAATTTAATAGTTTCCAATTATAATTTGCTTTTGGGGTGGAACATATTCACAGCAAATTAGGGTTTTCTGTGGTTTCAAGGAAAGGCTCAATTAAACGTGTAATTTACAACTTTCAAAGATAAGACTTTGTTGTCTAAAAGAAGACATCTTCAGACTGGTGCAACCACTCTCATTGGTACATATGGTGTATTTTCAACATGTATATAAATCATGGATGAAAGTTGGAACGGTCATAAGTCCAGCCTCCATTTGCAGTTTTATTTTATGGCTCTAATGGTGGCCTTCATTTTGTTTTTAAACACTGCTAAAGAAGAATGTTCCTCTGAAGTCGTATTGCAGATTTCTGTGTATTGAGCAGGAGGGGTCTGCCTCTTTGTAAACTATAGTATAGTTCCTGAAGAACTAGTTTTCATACTACATGAGTGAAACTTAACCATGTTTGCATCTCCTGATCCTAATTTCTTTGTCTTCGAGGTATGTTTGAAATAAGTCATGCTAACGGAAAAATAGCTGTCCTAAGAGGGCAGATAATAAACTTTCAATGGTCAAAGCCCAAGATTTCCTGTTAAGACTAAAATTTGGAAATTGTTCTTTTCATATAAATTAATTTGAAAAGTATGACAAACTTCAAAGCCGGGAAGGTAGAGTTAGATTTGGTTGTTAGTTGATAACAAATTTTTTTCTCTCTCTTACTAAATGATTTCTTTTTTAAGAGATTTTTTAAAATGCCACCTCTTCAAACTTTTATCAGAAAGGAGATTTAACATAATTGGAGAGGAAGGCATTCCTTAATTCAATTTAATGTGCTTATTGCTACAGAAAGTACTAATTGATACTATGTTAATAAAAAGGAAACCACTTGCTTAGACGGTTTTCTTGGTCCTTTACTTGCTTATTTATCGGAACACATTGTTCTCCTACAAAATACAAGTTGTAAATTATACATTTATTGAGCCTTCCTTGATTTGTGAGGTAAAACCAATTCTGCACAAAAATGAAGGTGTTAGATTATACACCCACAACGTAAACTTTGAAAACTGTATGTATCAGTAGGCCTAAGCAAAAAGTTGAGTATGTAGTTGAATTAATAGTGGATAATAGATTTAGTTTCCTTAATCATTTGATGTTATTGGAGTGTTGACACCAAAATAGAGGGAAAGTAAAGATCGTGGCAGAGTAGATGGAAAATAACAGTTGGTTTAAGCAGAATTGATAATTAAGCCTGATTTGCTACCAGAGAGTAGCCATAATTTGAACAAGTATTTAGCTGGTTAATTACAAGAAAAATGAATTTTAACAATTTGAAGGAAACTTTTAAAGCAAGCTTTAGTAAGATGTATAAATGAGTTTACTCAAAAGAAATGGGAAATGAGACAAAACTGCTTTTATATGGTGCAGTTTTGCTGTCCCAATTGCAATGGATTAACAGTTAAAGTTCTGGGTGCCACTATAACACGGAAGGTCTCCTTTCACCTAATGCCGGTTGAGGGAGACATTAGCCTGAGGTGGGTTTAACTTCTAAATTTCCTGTCATGATGAAACCTGAAAAATAATAAACCTTAAGTTCTTTGAGCTATGCTTTCATGTATACATTTATTGGTCTTGAGGTAAATTTGATTTTTTCCCCTCCAAAGAATAGTTAACTTGTAGCCTGTTGTCCTAATAAAAATGGATTCATTGATACTATGGTAGAAATCGGCCCTCTCCAATTGATGGCCTCATTTCTCACACCTTTTATATCTGTAATAGGAATTGAACTGAGTGAAGGCCATTTTCAGCATTGTTAATCTTAACAGCTATTTTCCATTTTGTCAGCTTGCCAGCTTTTGTCTTGTTTAATACAATTTGATTTAAAAAAAATTGAAATAGCCTAGCAAGCATTCTAGTTTTCATCATTTTAAATGTGAGAAAATAAGTGATTTCTACTCTGATAACATGTCACCACAGGGGTAGTTAATGTGGCTTATTTCACATTGTTATCTAATTTTCAAGTGGATGTATTAAAATTGGTTTTTGATTTTAAAGTGTTAGCTTACATTTTTCTGGATTTGCTGTGCATGGTAAAAGGAGTTGTGAGTTGGGGTAATATTCAGAATTATTATCTTTTTAAAATAGATGTTGTGTTCTGCCTAGGGCAGAAGCTCTTGAATCTTTTGGCTGATAATTGAGTATGGGGAAAATATTTAAATATCCTACATATATATGTATATATCATATAATCAATATTTTTAATAATATCTTAACAAAAATATATTTTTGTTGGTTCAATCTAAAAATGTATCAAACAAAGGACAATAGGACATTTTATGGGCTTTTAAATGAAAAGTCCAAGTCTTAACAACAAAAAAATTCTCAGTAAGAAGCTAATTTTGAACATAAGCTTTAAATAAAAGAAACCGGTTTTTCATTTTAAGACTTAAATAAGATAGTCTTTTAATTGAATGTGCTGTTTCTAAAGCATTGAGCCCCTGACTGTTAGATAGCCTTCTGCATCATAACTTTGGAAGCTATCAAACTTGAATCTGGCACAGAGACCTTGAGTGTTGTCATGGTTTCCTCATTATGGTCCTCCCTTCTCTTGCATTGCTAAATATATACACTGCCTAATAACTAACCAAATTTAGGCATGGTTTTTATTGATCACTTTGAATTTTTAATCTGATTTAATTTTATAAACTATTTTGGTAATTGAACTAAATCTTTAGTTTCCAGATTATTTTCTTTAACAGAAATAGAATCTTAGAACAATTTGCTTAAACAAATTGCCCATTGCGGGGGAAATGTGGATTAGCTACCCAATATTTTTTCCCTTAATTTTAATTTTGGCCATAAAGTAACCAAGAGTTGATATTTTGTAAAATCACTATAATCTTACAAGGTCTTACAGTAAATGTTTTCAGGAGCACTTTCATTTTGTCAGTGCAGAGAGTCTGGAGACTAATGAGATTTGTGATAGCTGTCACTGACGTTAAGCAACATATATTCCCAAAGTATCCATATGAAATAACCAAGGATAAATACAAGAGAGGTAGAGTGAATTATTTCCATTGCAGGATTGAGTTAGTTCTATAGGAATTTAGTCTAGAAAGTATATATTTAATTAGCATAACTTGGACAGCACAAGATTAATGCCTTAACTTGTTTGCAGGAGTTTAAAAAGCTGGTTTCTGTTGCCAATAGTTGGTTGGAAGGGAAAACGGAGATGCCACAAATAAAAATTTTTGGATGTGCAAAACAGTTTTGATTTTATTTCTTACAAACTATAGGACTCCAAGCCCCCTCATCCTTGATCAGAACTACATTAACACCAAAAATCAAGTTATCAAAGCAGAGAGGAGGGTGCTAAAGGAGTTGGGATTTTGTGTTCATGTCAAGCATCCCCATAAGGTGAGTTATAGAGTACAGGAATTGTATTCGTAAGTATTAGGGTTTTTTTAAACTTTTATTTTACATGAATAATATGTTTATATTTGAGAGTTCACCTTGGTTTTTAAATGAGACCTTTTAGATTTTGAAATTTATCAGAAAAATGGGAGTCGAAAAGACAGATTCAAAACTTTACTATTGTGTAGGCATTGATAAGTTCTTTTTGCCTCTGTGGTTAACCCAGTTTTCCCTACCTAGAAACAAAGTTTATGAAATAACTCATTCCAAGGAATAAATTCTATATACATATGTGGGTGTGTGTATATGCACAAAAAAGTCTGGCATGCTACCTATTGCATTGTAAAATGTTCAAGCTGTGTTGGCTGCTTACTGTTACTGTTTCTGAATGTTCAAAGGTTTCTCTAGCAAGTCTTGGCTTGCATGTGGCTGACATAAGTAACAGCAAAATAGTTACAAGAATGGGTGCCCTGAAAGCAGAACTCTGCAATAGAAACTTGTCTCTGCCATTAGCTGAGTGACCTTGGCAGATATCTCTGTTCTTAGATTTCACAACTCTAAAGTTGTAATACAGGTCCTAAAATACCTCATCTGAACTGAGGTAAAGCTACTTATATATAGTGTGATAAACTTCACTGTAGAAACATTCAGTGTTTGATACTTACTATAATACCCACTTGGAGTTTTACAATGTATCATGCCCATTGTATAACTTTTAAAACAGTGTTTAGGGTTTGGGACACGCAGAGTTGTACCTTGGGAAATTAAATGCTATAATCTTGTTTGTAGGACACAATGCCTGCCACTTAGTATTCATGAAAAATTGTTTTTTATTGAAATAACTCCCAATTTTTTTCCCTGTACATCTTGAAAAATTTTTAAATAATTTTTATGGAATCTAGTAGCATAATAACCCACATTGATTCAGATACATTTTAGATTGGTCTGTATTATTTATGTAGTTTATAGAAGAATTAAAATTTGAATCTAACATTTTCAGTTACTTATATGCATTGAACTCTCTACTCGGAAAGAACCAATGTTGTGCTAAACTGAGTTTTTTTCCCCTTGTCCTTCAGATCATTTTTATGTATTTACAAGTCTTAGAATGTGAACGTAATCAAACCCTGGTTCAAACTGCCTGGTAAGTTGTTTTGTTTTTTTTTTTACATTTTTTTCCTAGTCAGGAAAACAGAAGCAGAAATAAAGTAAGTTTCGTTTTCCCTTTCCAAAATAATGAGATGAGTTTCTTTTGGTGCTTTTTTTGTTTTGTTTTTTAATCAAAAGGTAAATAATGCTTATTTCTGCTTCCTGTTTTCTTGGCTTGACTAGTTATTTTTAATGGAGAACTCAATTTAACTTTGTTCTTTTTTCTACTCTTTAATTAAAGGGTAGTCCATGATGGTAAGTCATAGAACTCTGCCCTCTGCACTTCAGCCCATGACCTCAGGATGGCCTGATTGGCTGCCCTGCTCTCCAGCCAATCCAGTGCAAGCTCTCATCCGAGATTCACTGAAGTGGTCCATATCCATCTGGCAGCATCTTCTAGTTCTGTCGGGGTGTCAAAAGGATTTGTATATTTGCTTCTAGAAGTAACTATTCAACATGCCTATGTATTGAATGTATACCTGTAACTATCAAAATGAATAGTTCATTTTTGATAGATTGTTATCCGACCATTATGAATTAAGTGATTTTTTTTGTTAGGAGTTTGACTAGATTTCAATTTTCAGTATGTATAGCATGAATTCTACCAAAGGAAGCTACAACTTGTAGCTTAAAGTGGGCACCATTTCCATTCTGGATGAATTTCTAGCTGCTGGGCTATTGCAGACAATAACAGAATTAAGAAGTACTTAATTTTTCAAAGCACTTTATAACTTGGACTTTTGAGATGCAGATATGTGATTTGGAATGCTAGCTTATTTAAAGGTAAAGTAAAACAAGGATTTGTTGTCCAGACATAACTACTGTCTCAACACAATAGGTGTACAGGACTTAATTTTATGTTCTGGACTTAATGACTGCCATACTTGTTTTGGATTCAGTAAATATTAGTAATAGAAAAGTTTCACTGCTTTTATAAAATGCATGACATTTTTAATATATGTTCTGTAAAACAGATTTTAGCAGTTACAGTAAGGATTTTTAAGAAACAACCTTGTAGTTTAACCTTTTAAACAATTTGTAAAATTTTTTCAATACTTCAGGGATGTTGTGGGGAGGGTTCACTAAAGAAATCAAGCAGTTTATTAGCTGAAGTAGTTAATTGCTTTACTTTGTACTTAGTCACCAAAAAAGGTATATAAACAAGGCTGTTTTATATATTTATTGCTCTTCACTTCCCTGTCTAGATTTTCTGAAGTACTTAGTTTTCTTAATATAACTTGGTGAGTGCTTACCTTTTTACCCCTGTCACAGTACTTTGAATTTTTTGAAAGAACTTGGTTGACACTGCTTTTCATTGTGGATAAAGGAGAGATGGTCAATAATTAATGGCTTGAAGTATTGTTGGAGTGGTATATTATTTCTGAAACTAGTTATTCAGAATTGACTTTTAAAGCATTGATTTTCATAAAAATATAGTTTTAAAATTTTACATATATGTTCTATTTGGAATAATAGAATTATTTTAAAGGAATTTAGTCATAGGAAAGCTGAAGAATTGTTCTAGTGTTAAATTCTTATCTCTCTGATTTTTGAGTTAAGAATTGTTATTTGCTAGAATATGAAGCTATAGATACAAATACGAGAAGAAAAAAGAATAAAGTAGATTGAGTCTCCAATTTTATGTAAGCTTTAGAACTGGTTTATGTACAGAGCTTATGATTAAAATATTTTTCAGGAATTATATGAATGACAGTCTTCGAACCAATGTATTTGTTCGATTTCAACCAGAGACTATAGCATGTGCTTGCATCTACCTTGCAGCTAGAGCTCTTCAGGTAGGTTTAGATAGCCCGTTTTGTTCTGTGGGATAAATTAGTCCTCCTAATAAAAAACAGTAAACATTTGATCTAAACCACTCTCTTTTCACTGTTTAGATTCCATTGCCCACTCGTCCCCATTGGTTTCTTCTTTTTGGTACTACTGAAGAGGAGATCCAGGATATCTGTGTAGAAACTCTTAGGCTTTATACAAGGAAAAAGGTAATTCTGTTTACTCGTGTTTGTGCTAATACTTTCTCAATGCTAACACTCTAAACTGTGAAGGAGAGATACTAACTTCATTTTCCTTCAATAGCCAAACTATGAATTGCTGGAAAAAGAAGTAGAGAAAAGAAAAGTGGCCTTACAAGAAGCCAAATTAAAAGCAAAGGGATTGAATCCTGATGGAACTCCAGCCCTTTCAACCCTTGGTGGATTTTCTCCAGCCTCTAAACCATGTAAGATTTATTCAGAATTGAAATGAGGTGGGCACTGAAGGTGTGTGATTATTAGAATGCTTTAGCATTTATCATTTGCAAGGAAACTATGTTAAGAAGCCATTAATATTTTCTCTTGACAGTCAACTGAAGACATACTTGAAAGCGTGATGCTTGCATTATACGTACGAACAACTTTTGAGCCTCTGTTAAATCCAGTAGTTAACATGTCTTTATTATGTTTGTTTATTTAAGCATCACCAAGAGAAATAAAGGCTGAAGAGAAGTCACCTATCTCCGTTAATGTGAAGATGGTCAAAAAAGAACCTGAAGACAGACAGCAGGCTTCCAAAAGCCCTTATAATGGGTGAGTATACTTGAGTTAGAACTGGCCCCAGGAATCTTATATGTGATTAATTTCTAACACACTAAATACGTAACTAATACACTGTTTTGTTTGTTTGGTTTTTTTGTTTTATGTTTTTTGAAGTGTAAGAAAAGACAGCAAGAGAAGTAGAAATAGCAGAAGTGCAAGTCGATCAAGGTCAAGAACACGATCACATTCTAGATCACATACTCCAAGAAGACAGTAAGTAAATATTCTCTTAGAAAAAACAACTGTATTTGGAGTGTTTAAAAAGTTACTCTTTAAAAAAAAATTGAACAAATTAAGTGTGAAAAAATTGTCTTTCTGTCTGATTTCTGTTAGAAAATTGACTATTTCATTAACCACTTATTGGTTAATAAATCAACCATAGCCAAAGAATTTTCTAATTAGCTTTATAATTAGATTGTGGCTCTTTTTAACGTATGGGAAATACTTAATAAAAAGCATAGCTATCTAGAACATCCTGTAAAATTGCTAAATACTCTGCTTGGCGTATAGACATTTACATTTGTTTAAGATTTGTCAATATAGGCTTGAGGGAAGGTAGTGAGGGGGAGGAATTTAATAAAAGTCTTCAGTCTAGCCTGTTGTCAGTCAGTACAGGCCTGATAGTTTTGTTTTGAACTTGTTTTGAGCACCACCAAAATAATCTGTTTTCAGCAGAAATTGAATCTAAATCTCAAATTTTTATTGTCTAAGTTATAATAATAGGCGGAGTCGATCTGGAACATACAGCTCGAGATCAAGAAGCAGGTCCCGCAGTCACAGTGAAAGCCCACGAAGACATCATAATCATGGTTCTCCTCACCTTAAGGCCAAGCATACCAGAGATGATTTAAAAAGTTCAAATAGACATGGTCATAAAAGGAAAAAGTCTCGTTCTCGATCTCAGAGCAAGTCTCGGGATCACTCAGATGCGGCCAAGAAACACAGGCATGAAAGGGGACATCATAGGGACAGGCGTGAAAGATCTCGCTCCTTTGAGAGGTCCCATAAAGGCAAGCATCATGGTGGCAGCCGCTCAGGACATGGCAGGCACAGGCGCTGACTTTCTCGGTTGAGCCTGCATCAATTCCTGGTTTTGCCTATCTACAGTGTGATGTATGGACTCGTAATCAAAACATTAAAAGCAAACTGATTAGGATTTGATTTCTTAAAAACCCTCTAGGTCTCTAGAAACACTGAGGACAATTTCTCTTGAAAAGAACTATGTTAATTTTTTTTTTTTTTTTTTTTTTTTTTTTGCACATTAAAATGCCCTAGCAGTATCTAATTGAAAACCATGGTCGGGTTCAATTGTACTTATTATAGTTGTGTATTGTTTATTGCTATAAGAACTGGAGTGTGAATTCTGTAAAAATGTATCTTATTTTTATACAGATAAAATTGCAGACACTGTTCTATTTAAGTGGTTATTTGTTTAAATGATGGTGAATACTTTCTTAACACTGGTTTGTCTGCATGTGTAAAGATTTTTACAAGGAAATAAAATACAAATCTTGTTTTTCTAAACTGCTTCTTCAAATATTTTATTAAATAAATTATTTAAATGAGCAGAATTTTAATAGTAAAATGACTATACTGATTTTCTAGCAAACCTATTCTTAGCTAGTTTGAGATTATACAATTCTTAAGTCTTCCCTGTATATATGGAAAAAGAAAATGGGAGTGTAACATTAAATAAGTCAGTTTTAAGTACTATTTTTAAAGTGAACTGTCCTCATGAACAAACCCAAACTTTTAACATGACAGTGAGTCAGACCCAACTATTGGGCTTTAAAGTTTATTTATATATTCAATGATTTTTATCTAGGCTAGGATAATTCAGTAATGAGGTGAGGCCCTCAGAACCTGGTTGGCTGATAAAGTAAAATCTGGACACAAAAATGAAGTTTTGAAAATGCTATTATTGTGTATCCAAATGAATATTTTTCAAATTACTTATATTGAGAGTTATTTCCCCAATATTTTGGAAGTGAATTTAGAAATTTTAAAAGGCCATAATAAAATATTGCAGTACTTTATAGTTACACTAGAGGCCCAGTGCATGAGATTTGTGCACTGGGTGTGGGTGGGTGTCCCCCAGCCTGATCTGTGCCCTCTCCCAGCCTGGGAGCTCTAGGTGCACATCCTTAGTGCTGCTGCGGAGGCAGGAGAGACTCCTGACAGCCTTGAGCCAGATTCTGGCTGAGTAGTGCTCCCCCTGTGGAAGTGTACTGACCCCCAGGGGGCAGCTCCGGTGTTGAGCGTCTGACCCCTGGTGGTCAGTGTGTGTCATAGCAACCAGTCCTGCAGTTCTGTCGATTTGCATAATACCCTTCTATTATATAGGATTAGGTTTTCCATTAACGTTTTTTCACCCACCTTGGTTACTAATCAACTATATGTGGCTCCAAATGATTTGTTGCATTTTCAGAAAATCACATACACCCACAAAGAGATGAAGCCTTAATGCCATTAAGAATTTTTTTTTTTTAAATAATTACAGCTGAGGAGGATTCCAAAGGTTTCCAAATTTTCACCAGTGGCTGGCAGTAGGGCTGGAAAAAGAAAGCCTCACAAAGCAGCTACATTGACAGAAACAAGATTCCTTTGGATATAAAAATGTTGGGCATGCCACTTAAATACGTTCTGTTTCTAACTAAAAACTAATACAGCCTAGCATGAATGAGTAATTTTTGAGATGGTAAATAAAGAGTGTTTTACATGTTCTAATAATATTTCTGTAGAACTTAAACTGCCTCTAAGTAGTGAACAGTTTGTTTCCTTTACATGGCAGGCATTGAAGAAGGGCAAAGGCAAATGTCAACAAAGGTCCTGTTTAAGAAATTAATCTTTTTCTTTAAAAAAAAAAATTATATATATATTTCTTTATTGATTTCAGAGAGGAAGGGAGAGGGGGAAAGAAACATCAATGATGAGGGAGAATCATCGATTGGCTGCCTCCTGCACACCCTCCATTGGGGATCAAGCCCACAACCCGGGCATGTGCCCTTGGCCGGAATCAAACCCAGGACCCTTCAGTCCGCAGGCCGACACTCTATCCACTGAGTCAGACTGGCTAGGGGCAAGAGATTAATCTTGAATTTTTAATTGTGTCTTAAGTTTTTATCTACCTTCTTGTTTTGAAGTAACTATGGATGTGTGAAATTCACTATTAGAAGACTGAAGATGTGGAGGGTACACCTGCATGGGGGTTAAGGTTTATATGTCAGTGGTAGCTGTGCCAAGGATATCTTCCCCTGTGCCCTAATTTTTGTCTTGTGCTATTAGTCTTCTAAGTTCTTGTAAAGAGGTTTACAAATTTACACCTCTCCAACTGAATTAAAATATATTTTTTTGGAAAAATAAGTTTAAACTTTTATGCTGGGAAATACCAAATAGAAGTAGTAGAGGACCCATTTCTCAGCTCCAAAAACACAGATCAAATCGTGGTCAGCCAGCCTTGATTATACCTCACCAATTCACTGCTCTACCTCCTGCCCTTATTTGGAAGAGAATCTCAGATAAATGACTTCATCCCCAAATATTCCAATTCAAGAGAAAGGTAAGAATTTTAAACTTAACGATAGTACTTTTATTATTATTTAAAAAGTTAACAGTAATGTCTTACTATTCAGTTAGGTTTTCCTTTTTAAAAAAATACATTTTTATTGATTTCAGAGGGGAAGGGAGAGAGAGAAACACCAATGACTAGAGAGTCATTGATCAGCTGCCTTCTGCACGCCGCCACACTGGGGATGGAGCCCACAACCTGGGCATATGCTCTGACCTCGATTCAAACTGCAACTTCCTGGCTCATAGGTTGATGCTCAACCACTGAGCCATGCCAACCGGGCTCCTTATCTCTTAATGATTTGTTTTTATAATTGGTTTGTTCAAATACCATCTATATATGTGGCTTTGCTTTTAGTCACAAGATTCTCCTTTTTTTTTTTTACTGTATAATTTAAAGAATTGGATCATTTGTCTTGAGGAATTTTCCATATTCTGAGTTTGCTCATTGTAACCCTATGGTGTCACTGAACATATATTTTTTGTCCCCTGTATTGTAAACTTACATATTGTAAGTCTGCATCAAATTTAGGTTTGAAAACTTTTTATTGGTCTACCTTGACAGTCTTGTATATATGTTCCCCAGTTGTATCTATATGTTCTTATACCTTTGTTTCCTACTATGGCTGTAAACCTAATGCATATAAGCTGTTGTTTAGTATTTGTTTTAATGACTTCAATCTTTTTCTTTCCTTTTTTATTATTGATATTAGAGAGGGGAGAGATAAACATCAGTTTGTTGTTCTACCTATTTATGCATTCATTGGTTGCTTCTTGTATGTGCCGTGACTGAGGAATCAAACCCACAACTTTGGCATATTGGGGTGACACTAACCAACTGAGCTACCTGACCAAGGCATGATTCTAATTCTTAATACAATTCCTTTAATGTTATAAAATTTTACCTTTGTCCTTTGCAGTTGTTAGCTTTTTTGTTTGTTAATCTTCACCCAAGGATATTTTTCCCATTGATTTTTAGAGAAAG
This sequence comes from Myotis daubentonii, assembly GCF_963259705.1. NCBI lineage: Eukaryota > Metazoa > Chordata > Mammalia > Chiroptera > Vespertilionidae > Myotis > Myotis daubentonii. The sequence continues at coordinate 21,978,876 of NC_081842.1, read as the reverse complement.
TGGAAGGGAGTGGGAGAGATAGAAACACGGATGTGAGAGACACATAGATTGGTTGCCTCCTGCTCATGCTCCGACTGGGGCTGAGGATTGAGCCTGCAGCTGAGGTACATGCCCTTGACTGGAATGGAACCCATTGCCCTTCAGTCCGCAGGCCTATGTTCTAACCACTGAACATACTAGTTAGTGCTACAATAGTATCTTAATCCTCAGGAAGACCAGTGAAATTCCTAATCAGTTTTCCATTTTAAAACAAAATGATCATAAAAATGAGTATGTCTTTATTGAAGTTCTAAGTTTTGCTTTATAGTGCAAGTAATGTCACTGTTACCATCAGAAATTAACCCCATTGTTAATGCCCACAACCTGCATCAAATCTCACTTAAAAATTTAAAGTTAGCTTTCAGGAAAGTTTCCAAAAACAAGCTAATTTTTTTTACTAATAAGTATTTGTTGTCCTAAGAGCTATTTCTTAATTCACTTTGGGCTGTAAAAAATAATTATGAAGATTGAGGGTGTTTTTTTGTTTTTAAATCCAGATTGTTAGGAATCATGTTAAAAGCACAGGCATATTGAGGGCTTAGTTTAGCTCTAGAGACAGAAGGTACATGGGGTTTGATAAGGAAAACCATCACTTAACCCACTAGGAAAATTGGAAGGGGCAGAGCATTCATTGTGTGGACCTTGATCCCCTTGTATCTCATAGAGTAGCTATTTGTGTGGCTGGAAGTCACAGCTTGGCAATATTTGTAACCATTTGAACTTGGTCTGTTTCTGGGATGAAAAAACATGGACTTTCATGTCAGCTCAAGTCATTCCTCTACTAAGGTAACTTGGCAAGTCATTTAACCTCTTGTCTGCAAATTGGTCCTTACCTCGCAGTATTTTGTATGGTATGTGTATTAGACAAATACAAGGCAGTTCTATTTTTACCTTTGCAATCCAAACAATTCCTATTAGAAAACATCCAAGTATTGCCTGGCCAGTGTGTTCAGTGGTTAAGCGTTGACTTGTGAACCCCATTAGGGGGCATGCAGGAGGCAGTTGATCAGTGATTCTCTGTCATCATGGATGTTTCTATCTCTCCCTCTCCCTTCCTCTCTCTCTAAAATCAATAAAAAGATACATACATAAAAAGAAAACATCCAAGAACTTAAGATGTAAATTGTTTCCTATAGACACAATTCTAAACACAGCTGTTTCAGAATGCTACTTCAGATTAGATCCGATTTCTCAACAGCCTGAGTTTCATAAAGCATGGCAGTATCGGGCACTTTGTTTCCAGGTGTCCTCTTGACCTTTCTGCTTTTGTCACCTCTGCTCAGTATAATTCTAACCTAGTTCTAAGTACAGAAGAGATTCCTACCCCACCTACTTTTACATGTCATCAAATTCCTTCTCCCTGTATCAGCTATCACCTCAATAATATGTGTAGTAGCATTTCTATCTACAATTCTTCAGACAATAGCTAATCTATTGTAAAAACAATCACCTGTTGCTCTAATAGATAAACTTGATGGTTTCCCATTTCACTGCATAAAATACAAACCCCTGACTCTGGCTGTTTGTGAGCCAACCCCTGCCAGCCTCTTCCATCAACTAACCTCTCCCTTAAATTCCCAGCTCTCTTCCTAAGCAGTTGCTGTTCTCCCTGGTAGGGATGCTCTTCCCCCAAATCTTAGGTGATGGCATCATCCTTCTAGTCCCCACTGTAAAGTCATGTCTCCAAAGAGGTCTTTTACAGTTGGCCAGTATGGCTCAGTGCTTGAGCTTTGACCTATGAACTAGGAGATTGTAGTTCAGTTCCCGGCCAGGTTGCGGGCTGGATCCCTAATGTAGGGCATGCAGGAGGTAACTAATTGATGATTCTCTCTTATCTTTGATGTTTCTGTCTCTCTCCCTCTCCCTCTCAGAAATCAATCCTATATAATAGAAGACTAATATGCAAATCAACCAAACTGTGGAATGACTGGTTGCTATGATGCTCACCGGTTGCTATCATGACCACCAGGGGGCAGATGCTCAATGCAGGAGCTGGGCTCACGGCTGGTGAGCGCAGCCACCGTGGCGGGAGCCTCTCCCACCTCCACGGCAGTGCTAAGGATGTCCAACAGATGGCTTAGGCCTGTCCGTGGAGAGCAGGCCTAAGCCATCAGTTGGACATCCCCTGAGGGCTCCTGGACTGCAAGAGGGCGCAGGCCAGGCTGAGAATCCCTCCTCCCAGTGCACGAATTTCGTGCACTAGGCCTCTAGTAAAAATATAAAACAAAGAGGTCTTTTCCACTCTTAACTAAAATAAGCCCTTTTAGACACCCCATCCCACTCTATTCCTTAGCATTATTTTTTTCATAATTCTTATCATTATCTGAAATTATTTTAATAATTGACTTTCTTATTCATTAGAATGTAAGCTTTAAAAGAACAGCAGGAATGCAGTTTATTCACTATTGCATGCCCCTTCATCTAATCCTACAACAGTGCTTTGCTGGTATTAGGGTATGCAATCATTATTGAGTAATGAATTTCACATACCACTAATTTCTAGACACTTTTAAGCCCTCCTCACTCTTTCAAGTGTGAACAACAGCCATTCTAGGTACCTGGAGCTCACAGTCCAAAGGGGGTAGATCAAGCATGTCAAACTCAAGGGCTAACATGGGCCAAATAAACAAGGTTTAAGTTTATGTCGGCCACAAAAAAACAAACAAACCAGAATCTTCAATTTTCATAGAAATGTAGATTTATTTTGATAGAGACATGCTGAATACAAAGGACTGAAATAAATGAGTAATTGTTAACATAAAATAATAGAACATTTTAATAAAAATTAATATTTTTTCTTGAACATTAACTTACCAGACACTGAATAACTGCACAAATTAATAAGCGTAACACAAATAAACCTATTTTCCTTGTTCTCCAAAAGCGAAATATTTTCTGTTGCACACACCAAACAAGTCAGTACAAGACTAATGACGTGGCAATTGGCTGCTAAAATATTCACTGCTAGTATTAGTGGAGAGAAATGGTGCGCCTGCGCATAAGGCGCGTAAGGGAAATGATGCAACACGATTACAGTAATCAGTCATTAGCAAACGTAGTTCATTATTAATAATTATGTATAACAGCATATTGTCCTATCTAATAAAAGAGAAAAATGGTAATTGGCGTACGACGATACCCTTTTCATTGGCTAATCAGGGCTATATGCAAATTAACTGCCAACTATGATTGGCAGTTAACTGCCAACTAAGATTGGCAGTTAACTGCCAACAAGATGGTGGTTAATTTGCATATGTAGGCACAATGCAGGGAGGTGAAAGGGAAAGCAGGAAGAAGCCCCCTCCACTGACAGTGATTGGAAACCCAGGGGGGAGCTAAGAGCTGGGGGGCAGGGCAAAGGCGGCCCTGTGGCCGCCTTTGCCCTGCCCCCCAGCCATGATTCTAGGCACCTTTGCCGCCCTGGCCAGTGATAGCAGGAAGTAGGGGTGGAGCCAGCGATGGGAGCTGGACACAGTCGAAGCTGGCAGTCCCGGGAGCTAGGGGTCCCTTGCCTGGGCCTAAAGGGAAGCCCACGATCGCGGGGCCACTGCAGCTGCGGGTCCCCGCTGCCCGGGCCGGACACCTAGGCCAGAGGCGTTAGGCCTGGGCAGGGGCGGAGCCTGCAACCACGGGGAGCTGGGGGTCCCCTGCCGAGGCCTGACACCTCTGCCGGAGGCCTCAGGCCTGGTCAAGGGGCCGATCCGGTGATTGGTGATCGGAGGGTGATGAGGGTCAACTCCTCTGGCCGAGGCATCAGGCCTGGGTGGGGGGCTGAGCCGGGGATTGGGGGGATATGATGGTCCCCTTGCCCAGGCCTGAAGCCTGGGTCACAGGCGTCAGGCTTGGGCGGGGGGTGGAGCAAGCGATCAGAGGGAGATGGGGGTCCCCTGCCCAGGCATGATTCCTGGGCCAGAGGCCTCAGGCCTGGGCGGGGGCCAGAGCCAGTGATCGGGGGGAGATGGGGGTCCCCTGTCCAAGCCTGACACCTCTGGCGGAGGCGTCAGGCCTGGGCAAGGGGCCGATCAGGCGATTGGAGGGTGATGGGGGTCAACGCCTGAGGGCTCCCAGTATGTGAGAGGGGGCAGGCTGGGCTGAGGGACACTCCCCTCCCCACACACACCCAGTGCACGAATTTTGTGCACCGGGCCCCTAGTAAAAATTATGAAATTTTTATTAAAATGTTTTTTACATACCATTATATTGGCTGGGCCGCAAGTTTGACATTCTTGGGGTAGATAGACATGTACACAACAGCCCAGGAGTAACAAACTGGTGAACCATGAGCCAAATCCTAGCTTGTACGTGCCTTTGGATTGTGCAATGTCTGTGTTAAATGAACTAGCTGCTAACATTTTAAAATTGGAAATAGTAATACAAAGACCTAGACTTCCAGCTTTTTAAAAATGAGAAGACATGAGATCTACAGTCAGCCCCTCAAGGCAACGATTGACTGGCCCCCATAACCCCAGGTTGGGGGGTGTGCACTCCAGTGCATTACAGTTCCTTCCACTCCCTCATAATCAAAACACTGAAGGCAAGTGTCCATTTGCATTACCAGTGTGCTGATAAGGGTATTTTTCTTGAGGAATGCTCCGTTTGTTTAGTGATGTTACCTGCCTGGCCCTTGCAGTAGACCCCTGACATCTCAAAAGACAATCAAGACTTAATGAACCCCTCATCTGTGAATGTGGTATTGCGTGTATAGCTCCTGGGTCAGTTAAATATCAAATTGGTTCTTTGCCCTATATCTCCTAGTTAACCGCACTATAATACAGTTAACGTTTTCAAACTGTTAGAGTAGGCAGCAAGGTAGATAGGAGCTGGGAGAGGTGGTAGGTAGGGCTTGGCGGGGATACATGTGGGATGAGACAAACCAAAAATAGACAGTGGAGGCATCAGGCCCCTGTGAGAGAAGGAAAGATGATTCAGAGCCCCTCCAGGACGTGGTCTACCTGGCGGCATAGCATCTAGGTGATGGAGCCTTTTATTTTTGGCGGGTGGGGGGGGTGTGTGTGGTGGAAGAAGGAGACGGGAGACTTACTGAGGGGCGTTCCAGCCTAGGGGAATACATCCTCTGGACTTCCAAATAGCGTGGCACTTCATTTGGTTTTGGCCAGCTGAGTTGCCTCCTCAGGTTCTGAGTATATTTCTTCCCTACAAATCAATTCTTGCCTGCGTTTGCTGTTATTTGCTGTTTCTTGTTTGAATTTTTTCCTATAAGTAGGACAAGAACTGGGGGCACAGAGTACTGTCTCTGGCCAGGGGTATCTTTGGCCAGAGACCACCCCAACCATTGCTGACAGAACTGGCATTTCTCCCTCGAGCAGCTCTTGCATTGCTGGAGCACTTGCAGAAAAACTCCACAAATGGACTTCTCCCATTTTTATAGAGACCACTAGAGGCTCGGTGCACGATCCTGGCCAGGGGGAGGGGCCACGGGCAGTTGGTTGGCCGACCAGCCCCTCCCCCTGGTCAAACTCCAGTTCGAACTCCTGGTGGAGGGGACAATTTGCATATTAGCCTTTTATTATATAGGATATGACACATCAGATCTTTGTGCAGAAAACAAGACACATCATAAATCTAAGCCACCAGGAGGTTTAATATTTCACGCTAAATTATAAAACTAATTTTCTGTTCAGTATTTATTATTTTCTCGGATCTTATCAAACAGACCAAGTTTATTCACTTGATAATTACTGCAACATAGAGTAACAGTGAACAGAGCCATGCTGAAATTTATGAGCCAGGCTCTCAGTTCCTAGCTGTCCACATTTTATTCACAGTTAATAGTAAGAATCAGCAAATTAACTTGACTTACTCGAAAAGAGTCAAATTGCAAATGTTAAGTGTCTACTATAATTGCGTGTAACCTGATGTGGGCTGTCATGGAAGCGATCTACCTAGAATAAGTGAGTTGTGGAAGAAGTGAGCCAACTGAGCTGTTAGGGCTCAGGAAACAAGTTACAGAGGCCAAAGAAGGGCCTTAGGAGCTTAGGAAAAAGAAAGGCAGAGAGAATGCAGGTGGGGAGGAGAGAGGGAAAGGCTAGGGGGTGCCAGAGAGAGAGTGTGTGCACTGGGGAATGAAAGGGGTGGGGAATGAAGGGGGTGGGGAAAGTGGTAGGTTTGAGAGACAGAATGAGAATAGGAAATGAACATTTAAAAAGAACTTTTATTTTGAGATAATTTCAGACATGAAATAGTTGCAAAAATAGTACAAGGAACCTATATATTCTTCACCCAGATTCCCCAAATGCTATCATTTAACCACACTTGCTTCATCACTGCCTCTCCAAATATCTGTGTGTGTATACGTCATGAGTTTTCTGATACCTTTGAGAGTAATAGGTGGTCAAGATGTCCCATTACCTCTAAGTATGTCAGGGTACGCTCCCTAAAAACAAAGACATTGACTTGCATTTCCACAATGTAATTATCCAAGTCAAGAAATAAACATATTGACCAAAACTATAATCTATTGGCTTTTTCCATGTACTGCCAATTTTCCTACTAATGCCCTTTTCTGGTCCAGGCTTCAATCTAGAATCACATGTTGCCTTTAGTCAGTCTCCTTTGATCTGAAATAGTTCCTCACTTTGTCTTTCATGACCTTAACATTTTTGTTTGGTTTTTGTTTGTGGGAAGTTTATTTTCCCCAATATTAATAGTTTAATAAATGTCAAATCTCTGAGGAAACTGCAAGAGTAGCACAACCAATACCCTTATATTCATTACCTAAGATTCATTAGCAGTTAATATTTTGCTACACTTGCTTCATATCTATATCTATCTATCATCTATCTATCTATCTATCTATCTATCTATCTATCTATCTATCTATCTATCTAATCTATCTATCTAATTGATCCAGCGTGTGAAATCACCCGCCCACCCACCCACCCACGCGCTGCCCTGCCTTGACACCCTAACCTCTCCACCCAGAACTCCAGCACACCTGGCCCTGCCCCCGGCCCCTTTGGCCTTCTCTGGCTGCTTCAAGCCCCGCCCTCAGTACCTCAAGTCGCCTCAGGCTGGTCCCGCCACCTCTGGGCACCTCCCCGCTTCCACCCCATCTTAGAAGCAACATGGTGGCTCCACCCCGCCATGCATGCAGCCTCCTGCTGAACGGTCATTACAGCATGAGGGTGTCACAACCATTAGCATATTAGCTCTTTATTATATAGGATATATATATATATATATATATATATATATATATATATATATATATATGTGTGTGTGTGTGTTTGTTTTTTTAACCATTTGAGTTAACATTACCCCTAAATATTTCAGCATTTATTTTGTTGGTGGAGCCAATGGGAAGGAATCCCTTGAAGCTATGTCTTATGTCCTTTGAGATGAACATTCATCCTATATCCTTTGAGATGTCCTTCTTCACTTGTGGTACTTTCCAAAAGATTCACACCATTGGTGTGTTTTCCAGAAGTGTCTAAGGAGAAGCCCATGGGCTTTCTCATCAGGACTGTCTTTAGACGGATGCAATGACCCTGCCAATGTACAGGGCTCCTCATGGCTGTAGTTTCCTTTTGGTGTAGGACAATGCATGATCAGTTCCCATCCTATCTAATAAAGATGGAATATGCAAATTGACCATCATTTTGCGACAAAGATGGCAGCGCCCACAGCCAATAAGGAGGGAATATGCAAATTAATGTGACAAAGATGGTGGCAGCCCACCCAGAGTGAAGGCGGGAGGTGGCTCCTGGCCCTGGAGTAAAGGCGGGAGGTGGTGGCCAGAGCAAAGGCCCACATCCCGGGTGCCAGAGGGAAACCGGTGCTGGCAGCCAGGGGAAGGAAGGCCTATTCTTGCACAAATCTTTGTGCATCGGGCCTCTAGTACTCCTATAATCTGCTCTCTCCTGACAAGAGCCTTTTACTAGTAGTTTGCAGTACAAGATAGACATAACAAGTACTTGTGCCACTAGAGGTCACTGTTCAGCTACATGTAACAGAAGATCTTTCACTAACTCTCTCATCAGCTGACTGGCAAGCCTTATTCTGAATACAATAAAGATTTGTCTGTTTCCAAAGGACCATGAGTGTCTGTAGACACTCCCTCTTAGGCCTCATTTAGGTCTTAACCCAGGCTTGAACCTTTGATAACTCTAAAGGTACATGTCTTTGCTGAAGTTCTGCTGACAGAAAAATACAGACAGCAACCCCTACTTCACATAAGATAAGCATTATGTTCCAGGTGCTGTTCTGTTTCATATATATATTACATTTAACATCTGTTTAAAATGCTATGATAGGGGGGAAGTCCATGAGGAGTTGATTTCACATACCTAGTACGTAGATGAGCCAGGATTGAAACCCAGAGCCCATCCACTTACTCACTACCTTATGTATCCACCAGCATGGCTTTGCTGGAGTCCCATGGTAACCCAATCCTCCCACATCCAAGCCTGGGATCCCTGTCCTCTTATTTTTTTTTTGTTTTGTTTTGTTTTCTTTTTTCTTTTTTCCCCCTCTCTTCCTAAGCCTTAAGAGTACCCTAATTAAGTTAATAACAATGTACCTACCTATATAGTTTAAGTTTAAAAAATTTGGCTCTCAAAAGAAATTTCAATCGTTGTACTGTTGCTATTTGGCTCTGTTGACTAATGAGTTTGCCAACCACTAGATTCTAGACGAGTCTTCAAGTCTCTGCCACGTACCTGTTCCATGCCAGTAGCTACCTCAGGAATGTCCTCATGGAGATGACAGAAGCACAAGAAAGAGCAAGGCCACTCGAGGTGTAGACTTAGAAGCACCATACTTGCACTTCTGCTTCATTCTATTACCCAAAGCCAGGCACATGGTCAAGTCCAGAGACAGAGGCAGAGGACACTTCAAAGTTAAATGCCCAAGGGGGTGGATGCAGAGAGGGTAAAAGATCATTCAACCCATCAGCAAGACCTATCAATTCTACCTTAGAAATACTTTCCACACCTGTCCAATACTCCTTCTATCTTATTGCTCCCACCACTTCAGTTCACCATGATCTCTCTTACCTATCACCACCTGACTGCTCTGTCCAAATCTTTCTTGTCCATTCCTCCTCAGACCATTCTTTAAGACCGAGGCTGACCAGAAATGCCTTTTAGTCCACAAGGAGTTATCCAGTTACTCTTTCAGAGTTTCAGAAGGCTTATCAAGGAGCTAGGCACACATAACCTTATTCCCTGTCTCTTCTCCCCAATTTTCTCTCACTGATCAACAAGAGGCAAATGTGAGTGGTTTAACGTCAACAAGTGGTATTAGGTGAATCTACCAGGAAAAAAAGGTGATTGAAACCCTTTGCTTTAGGCCCTAAAACAAAAAGGGAGCAGAAGAGTGAAGATTGGTTTGGCTCAGTGGATAGAGCTTCAGCCCGGGGATTGAAGGGCCTGAGGTTCGAATGCAGCCAAGGATGAGGAGAGAGAGAGAGAGAGAGAGAGAGAGAGAGAGAGAGAGAGAGAGAGAGAGAGAATCGATCCCAGTAACTGTGTGACTCCACCTCCATCCGTCAGTGTTGTGCTCAGACAACCTGAGCCCCCCAGCTCCTCCCTGCTGGAGCCCTTGCTCCCTAGATGCTTTGGAAGTGGCTTCAAATTCAGCTCCATGGTACCTGGTAAAGTTTGAGCCCTTTCCTCCTTGGCAGGGGGTGATGGAAGAAGCATGGGTCTTGGACTTAGATGGACCTGCTTTAGAAGCCTGGTCTTCCTGCTCAGTGCTGTGTGGCCTTGGGCAGAATTGCTTAACTCTTCTGAGCTTAAGTTTCCTCATCTGTGGGTAGACACTGATGACACTTCCCTGGCATGAATGTTGTGAGAATTCGTGATATACATATCGGACACTGGCACAGGGTAGGAGGAACTTGACTGATTTCACTGTTATCACTTCCTTAAAGGTACAGCCCCTTTTCCACCAATCAGAAAAGCTGACCCTGATGTGGCATCCTCAGTGGATCTCGCCTTTTCCCCTAACACTGGTGCCTCTCCCTGCCCGTTCCTGTGTCATTCCTTGAGCAATGACAACTCATAGGCTGACGAGTGTCATCTCTTATCCCTGCCTTTCTCTAACTAGACTCCCATCAGAGCTGAGACTGGCCTTTATACAAACTCTCTGTAACCTATCTTAACCTATCCTAACCAGGGACCCGCAAGAGTCACTGCCCGGCAAATGACTGTTAACAGAGACTAATTGGAGCCATTTCACAAGTTTTTATGGAAACTATTCACCCAGTGTTGGCAATGGGCCAGGCTCTGGGAACAGTGAGGTGATTAAAACCCAGCCCCCACTACAGGAGCTCCTACTCTGGCTACAAGTTTCTGCAAAGGCCTGGAGCAGTTCATGTTCCTTTCCAGGCATCTAGCTCCCAGGGGCTGGCTTCCTTTGTTGAGACTGTCTGCTTCCCTGGGTCTACAGGCAAAGGCCAAGTCCACGGCCCAGAGCCATGTCGCCCTGGAGAGTACACAGCTGGCATTCAGTGCCCAAGGCCGGGAGGTCATTCAGGCCCTCACAAGCTGTTTCTACCACTTGCTCCTTGAGACAAGCCCAGCAGCCCCTGCTCTCACAGGGGGAAGAGACGGTGAGTGCAGGAGCTGGCCCATGCTGTCCTCACCACGAGGGGACAGCGCAGGACTGCGGGTAGCAGAGAACTCGGTCAGGGACAGGTCCCTCCTGACTCATTCCAGCAGCGCAGTATCTGAATGATTTGTTCTTGGGTGGAGTGGATGAAAGGGGGAGGATGGGTCGGAAAAAATGAAACCATCTGTTGAATTCACAAGTTGCCACAAGTCATGAGTTCAACCAATGTTCAAATGACTAAGTATTTTTAGAGCAGAAAAATAAGGTAATTTGAGGGTTTCAGAAAGCAAGCACTGCCTGCAAACCCAAATGATAACTGAAGAAATTCTCTACATTAGCAAAAGTTTTACTCTTTCATTTGCAGAAACAGCATGACTTTTTTTTTTTTTTCCCCAGGAAAAGGAAGGCTTTCAGAATTTAAGAGAAACAGAGTTTACCAACTCAGCCCTCTCTGAAACAGAATAAAGAACCTTTCCTCTTATCTGGGTTCAGAACTGGCAAGCAACCTTGGCGTGGGCACTTCATAAATATTCATGAATAATGCAAATGCGAAGATGCAAAGAGACCATTTTGCCATTTCCAGAATCCTTCTGAAGTGCCTGTGATTGAAGCAGGATCTCCACTATACTTTGCAGATCTTGCACAAGAAAAAGCCCAGTTTGGCTGGTCACATGGAAAGAAACAGAACAAGAGCAGTGGATTAATCTGTCCTGGAGTCTTGGGTGGTGACTGTACTTACAGGGAGCAGAGCAAACTGAAGTAGTGGGTAGGATTTTTGTTTTTATTATTTTCATTTTTGTTTGTTTCTTTAATCCTCACCCAAGGATATGTGTTGTTGTTGTTTTTTTTTTTTAATTAATTTTAGAGAAAGGAAGCGAGAGAGAGAAACATTGATGTGAGACAGAAACATTGATTGGTTACCTCCCATACACATTCTGACTGGGGATAGACCCCACAACCATTTTGGTTGGGACAACACTCCAACAAACTGAGCCACCTGGCTAGGGTTCTTTTTATTTTTTCCTTCCTCTTTTTTTGTTATTATTCTGGGTAGGATTTTTAAACCACCACTCCCAAAACATCCAAGCAGTTGGGATTCAGTGACTCCACTTTGTTGAGAAAAACGCCCTTGTTTCGCCTTCCCTGGGATATGAGGCGGTGCCTATAAACAGACATCAAGTCAAAGTAGGGAGTGGCGGGCCATTTTAGTCATCTTAATCCATCCTGATCACCATGTATCAATTGAGCGGAGGGACATTCAGAAAGAACACGGTGAAACCAATACTTTGGTATGTTGCCCGGTCAAGGTCTGCTCGTTTTGGCCCGAGCACACCTGACCTTGACCCGTGTAATCTTGATAAATAGAAGTGAATGCACCTCAATAACCACTGCCCAGACAGCCAGCCTGTGTTGTTGCAGCCAGATTCTGGCTGAAATGTGCCAAGATGGCTTGGAGACCATCAAGGGAGCTGGCCTCTGTCTGCCCCTACAGACACCTCGTTCCGGGTTCTCAGGGACATTTCATTTGCCAGTGGTTGACTTGGGCCAGAGCATGGGTGCGGTGGCCACCGCTTGGGTATGGGCCTGGGCTATCATAAGCCTGGAACAGAACAGTCCTATTTCCATATACCAGCCCCCCACACTTCACACCCCACCCCACACTGCCACCCCTAATGAGCAGCCCTGGTCCTTTCTCAGCACTAGAGCAGTGTGTGTGGGGGGGTGTGGGTGTGGGGGTGGGGTGGGGGGGGAGTTAGGGAGTATTGGGGGAGTGCAGGTGCCTCCTCCTCTCCAGTGGCTTTCCAGTCATCCGGGGCTCCCAGGCCTTTAGTGAGCTCCGAGGCTAACACTGACATAGGGCAGGTGGAAGCTGAAGCCAACATTCTAGAACCGGCCCCAGCCAGTGAAGTGGCACCTGAGCATGCAGGCCTGGCCCCAGGAAGCCCGGGCACTTGCCACAGCTTCAGGCCTCGGCCTCACATACACATGTCTATTTCCAGTGCTCCCCTTCCTCCTGCCGCCCACCTTAGCACAACCTGCCCTTTCGTTCATGCCTCAGATTCTGGCCGAGCACCTATATGTGCAAGGCGGACCTCGGCTGAGACAGGTAGGCTGTGGCTCTCTCCTCGCAAGTCTAAAAGGCCAGGAAGGGAAAGAGCATTAATTGAGTCCTTGCTTGGTGTCAGGAGCTTTAGATGATCTCTCTCAATCCTGCCCTCATACCTAAGAGGGAGGCCTCAGCAGCCCCCGAAGAACAAGAACGGTGTAGAGGTCAAGAGCAGGGACGCTGCCACTTGACTGCTGAGTTCAAAGTGCAGCTTTGCTCCTCACACTCCATGCGACCTTGGGCACGTGATTGACCTACATGCCCGCCTCCCTGGGAAAATGGGAATCAGGCTACTGTGGGCATTGACTAATAAATTAGCTAATTTATGTAAAAACTGCATCGAGCAGCCCGACACTGTCAGTTGTCCCTCTATGTTGTTATCAATGATATGTTGAAGATGAGAGAACAGAGGCCATGAGACCGAGTGCAAAGCCTGATTCTAATGGGCTCCACACATGTTCTTCGCTGTTCCATTTTGCTCTCTTTAGCACTGCAAAGTGCTGTCCCAGGGGTGGTTACGTTTAGCTCATGACCAGAGCTTTCAGTGCATTTTAGACCAGCGTGTGAGAGAGAACTGGGGGAACAGGAGCCACCTGGGTCTTGTTTGGGACCCCCAACATTGTGTCCCATGAGCTGAGGGTTGCCAGCAACCAGCAGCGGCCCGTTTCTCATCTCTGGATGTTCTAGAGCAGTGGTTCTCAACCTTGGCTGCACATTAGAATCACCTGGGAATCTTTTTAAAATCCTGATGTCTGGGCCTCATCCTCCGGAAATTCTGTTTCTTTGTTATGGGGTGGGGGCCACAACATTAGTAACAAAGAAACAGAATTTCCAGAGGATGAGGCCCAGAAATCAGGACTTTAAAAAGATTCCCAGGTGATTTTAATGTGCAGCCAAGGTTGAGAACCACTGTTCAAGAGAGAGCTAGCTCTGGCACCTGCCCTCTACTCAGATGCTGGCTGAGGCCACACCATTCTGACTTGAACCTCCTTGTCCCCATCCCCATCCTAGAACCTGGGTGGTTTTTCCCGAAACTATGGCAGAGCTGGAGTTTAAACCCAAGCCTGCCTGACTTGCCCATGTTTTCTCCCTTCTTATCTTAGTCCGTTGCCCCACAGCTGCCCAGACCTCTGTGGCAGACAGACAAATGAGGCCACAGGGCCTGGCACAGTCATGACTTGGCCTTCCTGTGGGGTGGAGGAAGAGGACAGGAAACTGGGACAAAGGCCAACGATGAGTGCAGGCACACACATATGCATAGCTGAGTGATGTGATCACTCCATCTGTAAATCCAACCAACAGGAAGATCAGATGCACCCACCTCACATGCCGAGGGACTCCCTTCAGGCCCAAAGCAGAAAAGGACCCAGACGTGTCCTGGGTCAGGTAAGCTACACGCAGTGTCCTCTGGAGCTGACATCATACTCTCCTAAGGAGCTCTGTGCCCTTGGCCAGATCTCTCCGCCTCGCTTAACCTCAATTTACTAATACGTAAAGCAGGACAAATGAGCCCAACCTCACAGGTGTTCCTAATGGTGAAATGGGAGGCCATACGCAGGCATGCCAGGCAGGGGTTTGCACACAGGAGGTGTTGACGAAATGGGAGTCTTCCTAGACTGTGTAAGAACCCAAGGACTTAGTTCCACCCCAGAGACAAAGATCTGGGCGCAGCCTCACATGGATAAAGAAGCAAGCCTGCGTGTCACTTCATTGCCCTGTGGGTGTCAGGGGCCCTTCTCAGGAAATCCCCACCTGGATCCAGCGGTGTCTGTGATGGGTCGTCAACTGTCTTTCTGTGTCTCTACAGGCCTCTGTGACACAGTTGTTCACATGCCCCTCCACTTTTGATAAATTTTATTGATTTCAGAGAGGAAGAGAGAGAGAGAAACATCAATGATAAGAGAGCATTGACCGGCTGCCTCCTGCATGCCCCCTACTGGGGATCGAGCCCACAACCTGACCAGGAATCTAACCGTGACCTGTTGGTTTCTAGGTCGATGCCCAACCACTGATCCACACCAGCCAGGTTGCCCCTTCACTTTCAGACCCTCCAGGCTTTTCCGTGTTGTGCTCACTGGTTTCTTTAAAGCAAGGTGATACTGGCCACAGGTGGACCCAGTTTTCCTCAGTTCTGCAGTGAGTTTCTGGATGCCCGTCATCCTGCCCACTTAGGACGGGGGGCGCAAGGGCCCTGAGCCGGAGGGGGCACGCAGGGGAGTCTTCAGCAGTCTGGGAACCGTTCATCCCCGTCCCAACACCAGGAAGCTGAGTCTCCAAGGGAGCTCCCCGGGGGCCTGGGGAAAGGCCGTCAGGGCGGTAAAGGGATATCTGGAATGTCGAAGGCTCGGTAGGAATCTCTGTCCAATGAGAAAGGAAACAGAAAGTAGCTGCCCAGATCAAAGAGCAAGAGTCTCAGCGGATTACTCACCGTGCCTAGAGGATGACTGTTGACTGGACTGTTTATTCCACAGGTATGAAGGGAAAGGCTTGTTAATTTTTTTTTTTTTTGCAGTGTTTCTCCCCACCACCAGGCAGACTGTTCTCATTGTGAGTTTTCAGAGTCCAGAGTGCTAACCATTACGCAGTGGCACCTCCTTCTTCCTTCTCAATCAGCAGGCCTAGGTCGTCCAACTCCAAGAATGCCCGGGACGACCAGAATGTCCTGGGAGAAGGGGTGCGGTGTGAAGCCAGATTACCTGGGTGCAGGCTGTTCCCCTCTCTCCTGCATGTGACCTCTGGAACGGAAAGCTGCTCATCTGGAAAGAGGGACAGCTGCTGTGGTAGCAGTCGGTGAGAGCGTGTGCCTCAGAAGCAGGAGGCCTCTCCTAAAGCGTCAACAACACAGCAGTGACTGGTCACTTGTCATGAACTTAAATAAGCAGGAACTCTAATTTCTCTCCAGGCCAAAACCTTGGGGGATTTGTAAAGGTCTTAAAGGCTGAAGAGCAGTTCAGTGCTTTTGGTTTCTCACCTGTTCCTCCATCCTGTCCCCATCCTCTTGGGGGAAAGACGGGGCCCTTTGGGGGAAGCCTTAGCAAGTGACAAACATCAGGCCTCAGCCAGGCTCCCTGCAGGCTCAGAGGAGCAGCCCGGGCGGGCAAGGGCGGCTGGGACACACTTCCCACCTGGGCCCAGGCTGCATTATACACTTCTCCTTTTGTGGGCCACTTCCTCCGTTAAAATATATAAATTTAAAATTATATTTAAAAATAAAATTATATTTTATGACTGCATTGGTATAAAAATAGGTATAATCCAGGCTAAGTTCATTATTACATATTCATGTGATTTTTCTTGTGGTGGTAATTGAAATGAAATGTAAGAGAAATGAATTACGGGGAGAGGTTTGGCCGCTCGGGGGCAGCACCAGCTCACTAGATGCTCTCGGGAAATCTGGGCGGTAGGTAGATGGTGGGGAAAGACTGAGCCAGGACTCCTACCGCTGACTCACAAAAGGCTTGTGCTTCTCCCAGCGTTTCCTCGGAGAGGGCTGTGTTTGCGCCTCGCATCAGCCCCACCCCGCCCCCATCAGGCGGGCGGGCAGCGGACGAGAGGACAGGCTCACGCCGGGAGGAACAGGGTCCTGTAGGTCGGGGTCACCCAGGCAGAGGCGGGCCGACCAGACTGTCCTGGCTCTTCCTGCGGTGCTTCTCCCTCAGAGCCTCAGCCGAGCTGGATCCTCCGAGCAGACCAGGGCAGGACCGGGCGGCCCGACCTACCCTTGACCATGTGGGCAATGCCGCGCAGCCCTTCCACATCCTGGCAGAGGCCACCCCGCATTCCAGGCCGGCCCACCCCCAGCCTCCCTGGGGCCGGGCATGCCTTTGTTCACTCCGTCTGCGTGGCCCACCGCAGGCTGAGCCTGTAGGTGGAAGACACATACATCCCCTCCCTCCCTGGAGAACTGAGCGATGTCAGAGGCACACGGGAGGCATTCCCTGTGCGGAGGGTGAGGAGGCAGGCGCTCCGTCTGCGTGCAGTGCCTGGGCAAGGGGAGCAGCGTGGGAGGAAAGACCAGAAGAAAACAGCACAGAGCACCACCCGATCCATCGCGGAGGCGGCTTTCCTGCCTCCCAAGGGGACACCCCGCACGCTGCCTGGTGGCCTGCAGTGCACCCAGGAACATCGGCCTCTCTCCCCTCAGCTCACCAGGGGGAAGGGCGCCTCATGAGGAGACGGAGTCTGGGCGGGGCCTTATGGGTCGCGAGTCCACACAGTGTCCCCCAGAAGTGATGAGAATGGTGCACAAGCCCGTGTGAGAAATGAAAGGCAGGTTGTCCCTTTGCTGGATGAGCAGAAAAAGATTGTGCATTTTTCAAGGGGAATCGTGAGATGCCAGTTGACTCTGACATGGATGTGGCAGAAAGCCACCCTGGTGGTTGGTACTTTCTGAGAGCAGCCTTGTGGTTCAAAGGAGCCAAGAGGGTTCTGGGAGCAAGTAGCTGTTGGCCAAGTGTGGCCAGGCCTGAGGCCAAGTCATGGCATTACACAGAGGCCTGGACAGGGGGATGGGTGGGTGGGGCCCCGTGGGTGGAGCCCCTGGGCGTTCCAGATGCTCTGGGGACAGAGGTGACATCCACCCACTGAGCAGGGCCTGTCCCCGGGGTCACCAACAGGCAGGAATCTCTCCCCACTCACACAGTGACCCAGTGCTGGTCTGGTTAGGCAGGCCCCACAGAGGAGGGATGATAGGCCCGTCACATGGGTGAAGAATCAGAGTCACCGTTCAGTCTCTGCATCTCCACAGCCCCACCCCTGAACCCCAGGAGACGGGTGAGTGGAGGTGGCGGTCTAGTCTAGGTTGGGAGGAGGGATGGGAAGCCTGTTGAGGAAAGGAGAGGAGCCTTGGCCGCATGCCTGGTTCCCCCGAGGCTGGGGGTCAGGTGCCTCCCTGGGAAGTGATCAGACACGGCAGTCGCAACCACAGGTCAAAGCTGACCCAAGGAGGGCTTTCCCCAGGCTCAGCCAGACCCCGCATCAGGAGCTCTGGGCCAGAGGAAGAGGGGCTTTCAGAACCGAGGAGGACTTTTAGGGCGACCTACTCCCACCCCTCATCTTGGCACTGGAGGGACTTTGGAGGAAATAGAGTCCAATGTTGCCCCACAGGATGGTGTGACTGGCTGAAGGCCCCTGGCTGCGCAGAGGACAGGAACAGGAAGTCCTGGTTTATGGCCTAGAGCTCTTGCTGGTAGATGACACGACCTGGAAAATGGAAGGGAAAGCTGGCTCCTGAGGACCTGGGTGTCTCTCCGAGGTCATTGGGCTGAGGTGGAAAGTGTACCTTAATTTTAAGGTCAGACCAGAGAAGGAACTAGGCCACGAAAACAGTGCGATGTATCAGAACAGCTGGGCCAACAAAACTCACAACCAGCTCGAGATCACATGATGGGAAGGACGGCTGTGACATGGTGTCTGAGGCTCCTTCCATTTCATGTTCTGTGACCTGTTGTTCTGAGAGCCTCCAAGGAGATCAGAGGGAGTCTGTGTGCCGACTTGAAGGAGGAGACCCCGGGGCGGGGAGGTGGGGGGGGAGGGGGAGGTGGGGGGCGGGGTGCAGTTACTCATTCTACTGGGGCTTCCCTGGACCACTCAGGCAGTGCTGAGTCAGCAGCTGCTTCTGAGATTGGCACCATCGCCCAAGGCCTTCAAGGGTGATTTAGCAGAAAGAAATAGAGCAGAGCATTGCCCTGCGTGGAGAGGCCTCCCACTGGGGAACTGGGGAACCGGGGAACCGCACACCTGTGCCTTCTGTGGACGCCCCCGCCTTTGGGAAAGCAGAGGGCTGCCTGCCTTCCTCCCTGCAGCTGTCAGAGCCCCGTGTGACCCGAAGCCAGTTTGGTTTCTTGAGCTCAGCAGCCGGATTTCTTCCAATGTTTATTTTGCTAAAGAGAAAGGGCGCCGAGGGTTTAGATTTGGAAGACACTGCCAATTCTGTAATTCCACAGATGAAGAAACAGGTATGAATAGATGATGTGCTTCCCCCAAGAGTAGGCAGAACCTCTCTCCTCGAGGCCACCGTGACACCTGGCTCCAGTCAGCAAGGGCTCTGGGCTTCCCTGAGAGGTGAGCCACAGGCCCAGCCCTGTGCTTGGGCCTGTCTGTGGCAGGCAGAATAATGCCAACCCCTCCCCTCTCCCCTCCAGATACCCACCCCCTGTCTCCAGAACCTGTGAATATATCACTATGCACGGCAAAAAAGGACTCTGCAGATAAAGTAAGTGAAGGAGCTTGAGGTTAACGGGATTGCTCTGGGTTATCTGGGGGAGTCTTATGCAGTCACAAGGGTCCTTCTGAGTGAAAGATGGAGGCAGGAGAAGCAGAGAGAGAGAGATTGAAGATGCTTGCTGCTGGCTTTGAACACGGGGCGGGGGCCTCGATTCAAGGCATGCAGGAGGGCTCCTGAAGCTGGGACAGTAAGGAAACAGCGTTCTCCCCAGGGCCTCCAGAAGGAACGAAGCCCTGCTGACACCTTCATTTTAGCCCACTGAGATCGTGCTGGACTTCTGACCCCCAAAGCTGTAGTCTAATAAGTTTGTGGTAATGTATTAATATGGTAGCACCAGGTAACTAATTCATGTCACCTTACCTCTCCCTCCCACTGCTGTTTAGTTTGTGGTCTTCAAGAATATGCTTGAAAATGAATTTGCCACCCCTTGATTTCTACTTAATGAGATACAACAATAAATAATTCTGAAAATCACGGTAAAAATACCAAGTCCCTTCATTCAGTAACAAAAGCTATAGAGGCTGAACAATTTGGACTCAGTTGGATATAAAAACTAAACCACTGAATTTTTCTCTCATCACCAACCTCTTAAGCTCCCTTTGATGGATTATGCTTCCACGTTCGGAGGTGAAATGCTAGGCTATCCTAAAGTTTTTCTGGTCACTTTCAGGTATTAATAGACATCTCACTTTTAGGTATGGAAAGTCCAGTCTAGTCTCACAGCAAAGCTTTAGTCTCTCATCTATATATATAAAAGCCTAATATGCTAAGTGTCCAACCGACCAGTGGACTGACCGGTCACTAGGACGTGCACTGACCACCAGGGGGTAGATGCTCCAACGGGTAGGTTAGCTTGCTGCTGGGGTCCGCTGATCAGGACTGGGTGAGACGGGGCCAGACACACCCTGGAGCCCTACTGTGGTCCCTCCTGTGGTCCCTCCCCAGTCACGGGCCCCGATCAACTCTGATTGGGACTGAGCGAAATGGCCCTGATCAGCCCTGATCGCCAGCCTGGCGGAGGGAACCCCTGTGCACGAATTTCGTTCACTGGGCCTAGTTGAATATAAAGCTTCTCCACCCTAGTTTGGGCCCGAATAAGACTCTGAACCATGCAGAAGAGCAGAGGGTGTGCTGGGGAGAAAGGCGGTCAGCTTCTTGGCCAGTTTCCTACCTGATTCTCCCACTCCTCTGCACTCACTCTGCAGGCTCTGGCTCCTCCAAGGTGGGGCGGGAAGGGGCAGATCGGACCGATTCCGAGTGGGGTAGATGCCCTAGGGATAGCTCCTTACTCATGGAGGATTTGGGAGATCTCCAACCACACAATTGTCCACCAAGGTGTCCCAACTACTGGCTGCCTCCTACAAGCTCTTCCTTCAGCTCCTCCACCACAGCGCACCCCGTAAAAAAGCCAACTTTCTGTTAGGAGCACCTCACTCCATCTTCTTGGGTGGGGTCTCTTTCACGGTGACACCTTCCACAGCCTCCGTCTGACCCCTGATGGAGGCACCTCTTTGCTCTGCCCGCCCTGCTCACCCAGCCTCTTCACTCTCCTGTCCCAGGCAGCTCCAGCCCGAGTCCCACCTTTGGATTTTTCCAGGTAAGTGTCAGTGTTCTGAACCATCCTAGTCCTCTTCTGCCATTGGATGGTCAGTGGGAGGCCGCTGCCTCTGGAGCATGGGGAAGGGTAGACACTCATGGCATCACCCTGGCTATGTTGGAGCATTTCAGGTCACATTGCAGACCTCATTGCAGTCGCGCTCCGGCCTCTGTTTCCCTAAGTTCCCGGGGACACAGGTCAAGCCCTCCTAAGAAGCCTCTCCCCACATCCTGTCTCAGTCCTGCGATGGCGTGGGACCAGTTCCACAGCTCTGCCCAGCTGGGAGGTGAGGTGTTCCTCTCCTCCTGGGAGATATCCCGCCTGGTCCCAGTGGTTCGCTGGAAGTGCCCTCCCCATTCTCAGCGCATTGACAGCTCTCCTCAAAGAAGTCCCCCGCTCTCCTCCTCCTCCTCAGTCTCCGCCCCTCCTCTCCACACCCTGTGGCAGGTGATGGGCACAGGGCCGCCGGGCTGGGTTTTATTGATCACTGCTTAGCAAGCTCTGTGTGGATGGCCTGGCCCCCTCCTTAGAATGCGCAGGGGCCACATAATACCCCTAGTCCTCAGCTGACATTCCGTAGCAACAGGAAAGGCCCCCTTATCATCCTGCTCCAGAGCAATGGAATGTGTCATGTTTCCCTTTTTGCCTTCATTGCCAAGGCCAAGTTTAATAGCTGTCTGAGGGGCTTCCCCTCAGCCTAGAGTTTCGAATCTTTGGCTCTGTCTACCCTCCTGCCCCCTCCTCGCTCCCTCCCTGTAGCTCACTCTCTCCTTCTCTCTTCTGCTTCCTTCCTTGGGCATTTGCCGCTGCCCCGTTGTCCTTTTCTCTTGCTTTGATGATTCTGTCCACTTGCTTAAAGCTGAGGCGGAGTCATCTAGAAGCAAATGAGCTGTTTTTTGTTTTTTTTTTAAATGGCAAAGTTTTGCTGTACATTTCCCAGGGGCATGAGGAGACCATGGGTGCTTTTTCCTGTGCAAAGTCACCACACCCAAAACACACAGCTGGCATTAGTTTCACTAGAAGTTGCAGTGGTATTTCTCTTGAATCAGACGGTGAAAGATACATGACATGACATTGCAGAAACAACTGGCCACACGTGCCACAAAAGCTGGAGAAACATTGAAGGCAAATGTCTAAAGCAAGAAGGTCTTCTTTTCAAAAGAGACTGATGGTGGCCAAGGGAGCAGGCATGAGACACAAGTGCTGAGGAATTGCAGCACTTGGGAGAGTTGCTGTATCAGGAAAAGAGGGAACTAGACAGCCACGTGTGAGAGGGTCAGAGTGCCACATCAGGGCTCAGAGCACAGTCAGGTGGTCACCACAAGGGATGGAGTGGCTCTATGGCTGGATGACCCAACTAAGACTTCCTAAGTCATATCAGGACAAGAGAAAGGCTGATGATTATGGGAAAGGGAGCCAAATGGTGGGAGCAGAGAAAGAGGAGAGGCGCTAAGGCAGTGATGGCGAACCTTTTGAGCTCGGCGTGTCAGCATTTTGTAAAACCCTAACTGCTGTGTCACATATGGAAATTTGTTGATATTTGCAACCATAGCAAAACAAAGATTTATATTTTTGATGTTTATTTTATATATTTAAATGCCATTTAACAAAGAAAAATTAACCAAAAAAAATGAGTTCGCGTGTCGCCTCCGACACGCGTGTCATAGGTTGGCCATCACTGCACTAAGGCAAGGGAGAGCTGTGCCCACCCTGTGGGAACAGAGAGAGGAGAGGCGGTTTCAGTGTCTGCCGGTCTGCGGCGGGGCCGTTCTGAGTCTGGATAACATGGGCTCGAGGAATTCAATATTTTGGTTGATGGTTTCCTGATCCTCATCGTGAAATATACAACTTGGGCTATCTACGCTTGATGTGCTTCACCATCTGGTGAAGAGACTTCTGATGAGGACCTGCCTCTGCTGGGGCTGGAGAGGACGGGCTGATGGAGTCACAGCACACTGTGGCTCTG
This sequence comes from Myotis daubentonii, assembly GCF_963259705.1. Taxonomy (NCBI): domain Eukaryota; kingdom Metazoa; phylum Chordata; class Mammalia; order Chiroptera; family Vespertilionidae; genus Myotis; species Myotis daubentonii. Next base: position 21,956,369 of record NC_081842.1, on the reverse strand, counting down.
GGGAGACCAGCCAGCTTGCGGGTCACTGTTCAGTGTAAGCAAAGAGATGAGCGCTCCAGGTCCGCCTCAGTCCTTGGGCCTTGTTTTTAGGATAAAGAGAGCTCGCAGGGCATCGCCTTCCCTCAGAGCAATGGTTCTTGTTAGACTTTCATGGACATCAGGTCACTCAGAGGACTTACATTGCTGAGCTGTGCTCCCCAACTATCTGATTCAGTAGGCCTGGGTGGGGCAAGCCCTGTGGTTATACTGGGCTGTGGTCCAGGGACCACACTTTGAGAACCACTAAGAGTCTCTTCCTGCTCTAACCGGTTTGGCTCAGTGGATAGAGCGTCGGCCTACGGACTCAGGGGTCCCAGGTTCAATTCTGGTCAAGGGCATGTACCTTGGTTGCGGGCACATACCCAGTGGGGAGGAGGCAGCTGATCGATGTTTCTCTCTCATTGATGTTTCTAACTCTCTATCCCTCTCCCTTCCTCTCTGTAAAAAAATTAATAAAATATATATTTTTAAAAAAGAGTCTCTTCCCTGCACCCCCCCCATGCCTAGACTACTCCCCAAACCATTGAATTACAATCTCTAGAGGGGGGCACAGCATCAATATTTTTTTAAATTCCCTAGGAGGTCCCAAAGATGAGCCCAGCATCAGGTCTACTATTCTACGTGAATGATTTCTAAGTGACAGACATTAAAAAACCACCATTTGGGCAAGAAAGCAGCATTTCCTGTCCTGTAATAACACAACATTGGGGTATAACTGGAGAATGAGAGTTCCCACTTGTTGAATACTGATGCTGTCCCAGGATTAACTAATTTGTTCCTTACAGCTTTCCCCACTTTATAAAGGTACGAAACAGGTGCCCAGTGAAGTTAAGTAACTTGTCCAAGGTCATGTCCCTAGTGACAGGGCTGGGATTTGAACCCGGGCACCCTGGTTTCAGAGTCCCTGTATGAGGCCTACCCTAGAGGGCCCTGTGTGCTCAGTTCCTGGGAGCCTATTAACAGCTTTGCACTCTGTGAGCAGTACTTGGGGTGGGCATGGACTGAGTCCCACCATCTATGAAACTGGGTTGGTTTCCAGGATCCACCATTTCATAGTGATGTAACGTGAGCAAGTCCTTTAGGCCTCCGGAGCCTGTCTTCTCATCTGGAAGGTGGGTGTAACTGCGTCTACCTCAGATGCCTGCTGGGAAGGCTGACAATAAATGAGGCAGGTCTTTGGCCCAGTGCCTGACACAAGGCTGAGGTGCAAGAAATGTTCACTGTCTTCCTCTTCTCCCTCAGCCTTTCCTCTCACAGTCCTCAGAACCCCAAAGAGTTTTTCCCGGTTGCTTCTCGAGCGACTGCAAGCACCATTTTCCTCACCATTGGCAGACACGTTTGACTGAACACATACATTCTGGGGAAATGAGAAAGTCTTCCTGCTGTATGGAAGGAAGCGCAGCTGTTAGGCTCTGTTGAACAATGAGTGGGACGCTCCGGACGCTTGAAATGAAGGAAATGTGTGCTGCTCCTGGAGGGAACAGACGGCCTGATTCACCCGCTGTGGTGTCCCAGCATCTCCCAGAGCAGCTGCCCGCACCAAGGGTCCGGGTGCTGGGTGGGGCGCCCACAGCCGTGGGGCGTGCTGCGAGTCAGTTGTTACTAATGAAAAAGTCCTGAAGCTCCTGAGTGACTCACTCACCACAGTCATACATTAGACTAGATGGGCTTTCTTGAGGGGAGGGAGACGGGCAGAGCCCAGCTCGCCGTGCTTGTGCACAATTCCCGGGTAGGCTTTTGGGAGTCTTGCAAGTAAAACGCACCCAAAGCTAAAAATGATTGCATATGCTGTTTAAGACGTTTTTAGAGAATCCAGAATAGCTAATTTTTATATGCACTCACTTCTGGGGAGTTTTGAGGGGGGTCATTAAAGGAGATAGAGGCACTTTAAGCGAAGATGGGGTAAGTAAATCAGAGAAAGAAAACTCTGGGGGTGGTTGGGGAAAACTAGAGGTAGAGAATGCTAACTGATCTACACCTAGGCTAGGAGGGATCCTAGACACTGAGCAGAAAATAGAACTCGGAGGCTCCTGGCAGTGGAGGCAAAAGAACCACACAATGCATTTTTGTTTTCATGGATTGAAAAGTAAAAAAAAAAAAAAAAAAAAAAAAAAAAAAGCACAGCCAGACTTTATCCTAGCACTGAAGTCCAGGTGGAAATTATCTGCAAGGTTTTTTTGTTGTTGTTTTGTTTTGTTTTGAACATTAAGCAATGTAATGAATGTCTATGGCAGTTTTACAGAGAATGTAAGGTTGTTCTTCGTTTGACCATTTCTTCAAATGACACGGGATACGTGATCTGAGAAAACAGCTCTACTGAGCACCAGAGTAACCCAGTCCAGAAGAGAATGTTACCTCCTGAGAAGGAAAACTTTAGCACCTTGTATATTACCATTGCTGATTGGGCAACAGCTAACGGCCCTGCCCCTTAAATGCAGAGAGAAACATTGCTGGAGAGCACCTTTTACTAGCTCTCTAATAGGAGTATGTTTAACAGTGAACAATTTGCTGTGTAGGCCGGACATCTGAAGTGCAGCCTATGGAAGGAAAGGGAATTGAAATTTTGTGCTTCTATTTGAACAAAAAAGGTGTTGAGGTGAAAGGCATTGGTGCAAATTCCAAGGAGATTTTCAAATCTTAAAAAACAAAACCTCAACATTTGATTCACTTATATTTCAAACAAAAACTGGAATAGCTTGCTTGGGTTTCTGAAGTTAACAATAGCAAAAAGGGGGCCTGTTTTGAATTTCAAAGAAGCAGGGTGAGACAGGAGTTAACTGAAGAATCGCCATAGTCTTCCTAAATGCATTCTCATCACTAAATGCATTCACTTCTTAAGGGTAAGGCAGCTTTCAGACGGTTAAAATTCAGATGGTCACTGAACTGCGGCCCAGCACACCCTTCATTATTAAACTCAGCCTAAAGAAGTTTCAGGAACCTTCAGGGTCAAGGGCAGAACCTGGGGCTCAGCCCAAGTCACCAGAGCGACTCCAGAACCTCCTGTCTTCCTGAACGCGTGGCCTCTTACCCACCCCACAGCCCAGAGCCCACCTGCAATCTCCCGGATGCTGCTCAGATCACTGAGCAAACTGTTGTTGGCAAAAGAACAGGTTCAATTTGTAAGAAAGACAGGGAACACCAAACACCCAAGCACAGGGCACAGGCACTAGGCAAGGCCGAGGCCTGCAGGCCAGCTGCGTGGGCTCCAAGGCGCTTAAGCTCTCCCTGCCTCTCCAATGCCCAAGGCTGCACCAGGATGGGGAGGCCCTCTGGGACCCGGGGTGCAGGGAGGGCCTTGGCCGCAGGCACAGAGCCCTGACCAGCATTCAGCAGACCCTGGACAAGGGCATGTGTCCCTGAGAGACCCTGCCATAGGTGCTGTGGCTTCAGGCTGCTGAACACATACATGAGCTGGTTCCCGGCTTGCGAGTTCCTTGGACGTGTGGTCTGTCACTTGCATGGACGGTCTGTAACCCTGAGCATACCCGGCCAGCAGAGGTACCACCTCATCCCCAAAGCTGCCAGCCTCAGTCTTGGCGGGACAGTGGCAGGAGCGAAGGGGGCTTGGGCCTTGACCACACTCGTCACACCAAGTCAGACACTCCGCCTTCCAGGCTCATTCCTCTCCTGTGAAATGGGACCAATGCCGACACTAGCTTCCTACCCACCTCCCAAGCTTACGAGGATCCTATGAGGCAACAACTATGAAAACAGTTTGAAAATGGCAACCTTGCTTGTCATAAATTAACTCACTTGTCAATCCCCTTTCCTCCTAGGTTAGAGTTGATTTGGGCCTTTGGGTTTTCTTAGTTTGTCTTTCCTTATAGTGACTCTAATTTTAAATTTATCTTTGCTTCCCACACCTAAAAGAACCACTTGACCTGTGGTTTCATGTTTCTACTCTGCTGTTTATAACTCCTTGTCTATTCAGGTTTGGAGGCCCAGGCCAGATATAAAATTTCTCTGGATGGGGCCTATTTCACAACCACTTTTATATTCTGTTCTTCAAACATTTAGAATTGGGTTGATGGTAAAAATAATTTTAGATATTTTAACTTTTGCATAATAGTATTTTTTCTATGTATTAAAATAAGTACATAGTTAAGATTATTCAACTCTATGTAAGTCATAGACTAACTCTATGTAATTTTGTACCCTACATTTTTTTCCAGCATTATCACACATGTTACTATTTTTCCACAGTATTTAAAAATGTATATAAATATAATTTGTAATAGCCATTTCTCCACTTAGTAGGCTGTAACATAGTTTACTAAATCATTCCCCTACTGTTGGACATATGAGTGGTTTCCAATTTCCCACTGTAATAAATAATACTGCAATGAACTTCTCTTTTCATAAAGCTTTTTCAGCTTTCTCTTTGCTTCCTTAGAATAAATTTCAATAAGAGGAATTCTGGGTCAAAGGTTATAAACATTTTCTAAAGACTTTTTGATGTGATGATGAAGAGCAGCGGTCACCAACCAGTGGTCCGAGGACCATTGGTGGTCCGTGAGGTCCGAAAGGTTGGTGACCACTGATGTAAAGGGTAGCACTAAAATAGTCTGGAGCAATAGGTTGTCATCAAATAACTATGATTGACCTGCCAAGATGACAGAAAGAGAGCAGGATGGCATGGGAAATCTAGAGCAGTGGTTCTCACCTTCCTAATGCCGCGACCCTTTAATACAGTTCCTCATGTTGTGGTGACCCCTAATTTCATTGTTACAAATTGAACATAATTAAAGCAGTGATTAATCACAAAAACAGTATGTAATTATATATGTGTTTTCCGATGGTCTTAGGCGACCCCTGTGAAAGGGTCGTTCAACCCCCAAGGGGCTCGCGACCCACAGGTTAATAAACCGCTGTTCTAGAGCCTTAAGGCCTTGTCCTGAATATAAATATAAATTTTCATAAATATATGAAATAATTGTATGCTTTAGAGCCTTACCCCTAAACATTTCACTAGCGTCACTGATAGCCTACACTTACATAGAAAGCTGGGAGAGCATTTGGCAGTGGGGGTGACAACCGCTTACTCCAGATGAAAGTAGCAATTGGCCCTATACTGCTGTCATCATGGTTCTAGTGACTCTAGAAGTAGAAAGGTTCTTAGAGATGTCCATCCGTTCCTCATCTTGCAGTTGAAGAAACTGAAGCTTAGCTCTCTTAGGACAGGGATTCTTAACCCTGATGTATATTAGAATGACCTTGGGAGATTTTTAACAATCCAGGTTCTCCTCCCAGATATCCTGAATTCCTTGGTCTGAGGGGCGCCCAGGTATCGGTGTTATACAAAAGCGCCATAGATGGCACTAACATGACCTAGGTTCAAGAAGTTCTGGTAAAGTATGGGCTTTAGAATCACTAATATCTGGGTCCAACCCCAGCTTTGCCATTTACTGGCTCCATGATTTTGAGCAAGTTAATGACTTCCTCTCAGAGTCCTCATTTGTACATCCTAAGGTTGTCATGAGGATGAAATGAAATTACCTCTGCAAAGTGTATTTTGAGGTTCCTGGCATGAGGTTGGCATTCAAAAGTGTGGGGTTCTTTAGTAGATACCCCAGGCCCCATAGCTAGTTCATAGCAGAATTAGAGGGCCAGTCAGAAGCATGCTATGCACTCAATGAATGCTTGTTGGAGTTCTTTTTATAGGTTGATCTTTGAACATGAATATGCATGTAACTGAGCAGTTCAAACTCCACTTTGAGTCGATATTAGAATAGTAAGAGAGAGATTTATCTCACTTGCTAGGCATTAATTTGCATCTTACTTTTAGTTCTTCAGCTACAAAGGCACCCACTTTTACTCTGATAAAACAATTCATTATGACTAAACTCCTGCTAGAAAAAGAGTCATACTTTTATAATTACATAAATGTATGAAAATGTTTCTGTAACTCGTGTAATAAGTTAAGGATATACCAGTTAAAATGTCCTTTAAAAAATTGACATGAAAATTGTAAGTCAGACCCCTCCAGCAATGGGCTAATACTACTTCACATTTCACTAACTGTAGCCTATAGGTTGTTAGCATAATATTTTCTGTCTCCATTCTGGATGGCTGGATGGACAGATAGATAGATAGAGGACAGATAGATAGAGGACAGATAGATAGGTGGGATTTTGTTTTAAAAGATTGAGGCCTGGCTCTGTCATTCATGGTGTATAAACCTTGGGAGTCACTTTTTCTTTGCTCTTTCGCCTTCTCAGGAGTAAAATGAGGGCTTTCATGCCCTGATGGGGCTTTAGCACAAAGGAAGTCTAGAATTGTGGTGCTGATCAGTAGGAGACAGTTGTTAAATATGTATTAAGCGCCTGCCGTGTGCCCATCACTAGGGCAGGAAGTCCTATGGGAATTGCAAAGCCCTAGGCCTTGATGGGGATTAGCTTGGAGTCTAGCTAGGAGAGAAACACCCTGCATGTGAGGAACACCGAGGGACCCATTTCCACCTGAGAACGGTGGTAAGTCCAGCCCAAGTGACTCATGCAAGAAATAAACGGGAACATTTAACAGATGACAATCACCGAGAAATGGAAAAGCGGTTGAAATCCAATTTCCTGCCTCTTGGCATTTTATTTTTCTTCAGTCTCTGACACAAAGTCCCGTAGAGTAATAACCTGAAACAAAGCTATTTTAGGCGAGTTGGAGCCAGGCGTTGCCTAACAGCGCATTCTAACCCTTTGTCCGCATTCTACGTCCCTATTACTTTGCCCGGTTTCCAGCAGCCTTTGCCAGCCCCAGGCCTGCCCCGCCCCTTTGCCCCTTCGCAGACCTGTGTGCCTCAGACAGCTCTGGACAGAGCCCGTACTGTGTCGAGGACACACAAAGGGGGCACAGTATGCAAATGGCCGTGTAGGAAGTGTGGCAGCAGGAATGTTTGAGCGGTGCCATCTCGCAGATGGCCACTGGGAGGGCAAGTCCTGAGCTGTGAGTCACCGCCCTTGGCAGGGCGGAGCAGCTGATGGCCCTGGCGGGCATTTTTGTCTGACCCCATTCTGAGCAACTCCCCAAGCACTTCAATTCCCCGTTTGTACCAGTCGCTCCCAGCAGCCAGGGAAGCAACGACAGGGGCGGCCTACAGACCGAACCTCAAAGCGAAGCTGTCTGGATTATGAAGATGGAGGAGGAAGTTTGAGAGACTCGCAGTGGACGGGTTCAACAAGAGCTGGCTGTGACCGTGGATTCGGGAACTCTCCCAGCCTTGGAAATGATTTCCGTCAACACTGAGGGAGCACTGACCAGAGGCATGAGCGGCTCATTTTTCACGTGAGCGCGGCAGCCTTGCCAGGGGCAAGAGAATGCTTGCTGTAGCCCAGGGCTTTGGTCTCAGCACAGCCACGGACTCCCTGCGTAAACCACGTCATCTCCCTGGGTCTCAGTTTACCCATCTGTAAAATGACGGGTCGATCCGGGTGAAATCGGAAGGCCCTCCCTGACAAGAACATCCTGATTCTATGCAAACCCTTTGGGGGCTGCGAAGTGATTCATTGCTTCGCCCAGGGAGAGCTAACTTGGTGCAAGAGATGACTGGAGCATATTCACTGACTCTGACTAAGTGGGCTGGGGCACCTCTGTGCTGCCTTGCACGCTGCGCCCCTGGGAAGAAGAGAGAGCTATTTTGAGGCAGGGCTGATTAGAGATAAGGTGTCTCCTTTCTTCACCGGGCTCTGGCCCTGACTCACCCGGAGTTCTTGGGTTTAAAGCTTAACCCTTGATGGATGGCTGTAAGCTCACCCCTCGGCTTGCCCTGTGTAAACGGCTCCCAGAACACGCTGCAGAGCCCCGGCTTTATCAGTGTCCCTAAAGAACATTCTTTGACCTCAACTTGCTTAGAGAGCTTTTCTGAAGTGCAGCCCTTGCTTGTAACCTCTCTCCTTGACATCTCTTGTTTGCTCTTTCCTGTTATTCCCAGAGTCTTCTGGGTTATATAAAGGGAATGTCTCAGTAATCCTCTTAACAGCACAGAAATCCGGCCACCCCCGGTTAGGCTGGGGGATGGGAGAGTCACAAGATTCTTGAAAGAGGCACTAGACCAGAGTTGCAAAAGCCATTTGCATGGAAAAGCTCGGAACACAAAAGACCACTAGAGTTCTGCTGCTTTGAGTGCCAACAAAATTAGCCATAAGGCACACTTATCCTAACATTTTAACTTTAAAAGTTTTTTTTTTAAATCAACATATGTATTTAATGTTACACATGCTTGAGATATTTTCTCCCCATTTCTTTCCACTCTTGGTGTGTTATCTCTAATCGATTTGTTTATTCTGTGGCCTGGGAATGTTGAAAGCACTCTTGTGACACGTGACATGACGGGACTGTGGGGCCGTGGCTCGGGCTTTATTCAGTCGCTTGGTCCCCAACAAGCTGGATGCAGATGGAATTGCTAAAAACTGACTCATATTTCAAAGACACTTGAGAGAGTTCACCTCTTCTAAAAAAATGTGCACCAAAGCCCTTTCTAGTGAGAAGAACCACTTTTCTGTTTGTTTTAAAAATTAAGCTTTTTGAATTTTATGTTTTCTTGGCATAAGGGTGATAACCCAATGTGGAAAACACTGTCTGGAGAGAGCGATGGAGTCACCATGACCCAAGGTCATGGGAAAGTTACAGTCACTTCTTTGAAGTTCTTTCTTTACCCGTGAAAACTGGATTGATTGCGGGTGCGTGCTGAATTCACAGATACCGAGTGGATGGTGAAATAAAAAGAGGCCAGTCTGGGCTCCAGAGCCCGAGTTCCCTCTTGGGTTCTGTCCTTAACAACAGACAGACAGGGCAAAGGGACAGACACCTTGGAAAGGTCGCTTTCTTTTCTGTACCTTGGTTTCCTCATCTATAACATAAGAAGTGTGTTCAAAACCTAGCAGCGGTAGGGAGCGCTCAGTTGCACAGAGGAAGTAGGCACATAAAAACTCATTTTAAGAAACATAAACTATTGCCCTGGCCAGTTTGGCTCAGTGATTAGAGCATTGGCTTGTGGACTAACAGGTCTCGAGTTTGATTCCTGTCAAGGGCACATACCTCGGTTAGAGGCTCAATCCCCGGCCCATGTGGGAGGCAACCAATCAATGTGTCTCTCTCACATCCATGTTTCTCTCTCTCTGTCTTTCCCCCTCCCTTCCTCTCTCTCTCTCTCTCTCTCTCTCTCTCTCAAAAAAAAAAAAAAAAAAAAAGATCAATCGAGAAAGTATCCTTGGGTGAAGTTTAACAACTACAAAAATACATAAATTATTTATATATTTAATCTATTAAACCTCTCAGATTCTTTCTTTTTTAAAAATTTTTTATTGAATTTATTGGGGTGGCATTGGTTAGTAAAATGAGATAAGTTCTAGGTGTACAATTCTATAATACATCATCTGTATAGAGAGACCACACCAAGTCTCTTTCCATCACCATTTATCTCCCCTTTACCCTCTTCTACTCCCTCCACCCCCTTTCCTTCAGGTAATCACCATACTGTTCTCTGTGTCAATGAGTTTTTTCTCTTTTGTTTCTTTCTGCTCAATCCCTCTCTCCCCCTTACCTCGCCCCCTCCTTAGACAATTGCCAGCCTGCTCTCTATGTACTAGTCTGTCTCTATTTTGTTTGTTAGTTCATTTTGTTCATTAGATTCCACATATGAGTGAAATCATATGGTACTCGTCTTTCTCTGACTGTCTTATTTCACTTAGCATAATGCTCTCCAGGTCCATCCATGCTGTCACAAAGGGTAAGATTTCCTTCTTTTTTATGGCCAAATAGTATTCCGTTGTATAATTAAACCATGGCCTTAAAAAAAAATTATTTTCTCATCTATATTTTTTTGTTTAAATTAAATTTAACTATTTCATCACCTTTTATTCCCTCTATGCCCTCTACCACCTCCATCCATTCCCTTCCACCCCCCAAATCACCACATTGTTGTCCATGTTCATGAGTTCTCTCCCTCTCTCTCTCTCTCTCTCTCTCTCTCTTTTAGCTCAATCCCTCCACCTCCCCAGCATCCTACCTTGCCCCCCAGTGTTGTCTACCTGCTCTCTAACTATGAGTCTGTCTCTATTTGACCTGGTAGTTCAGTTTGTTCATTAAATTTCACATATGAGTGGAATCATATGGTACTTCTCTTTCACTTAGCATGATGTTCCACAGGTCCATCCATGCTGTCACAAAGGGTAAAATTTTCTTCCTTTTTACAGCCAAGTAATATCTCATTGGGTAAATGTACCACAGCTTTTGATCCATTCATCAGCTGATGGACACTTGGGCTGCTTCCAAATCTCGACTGTTATAAATAACACTGCAGTGAACATAGGGGTGCGTATATTCTTTCAAATTAGTGTTTTAGGTTTCTTGGGATAAATTCCCAGAAGAGGACTCAGTGGGTCAAAAGGCAATTCCATTTTTTCATTTTTTGAGGTAACTCCACACTGCTTCCCACAGTGGCTGCACCAGTCTGCATTCACATCAGCAATGCACAGGGGTTTCCTCTTCTCCACATCCTCGCCAACACTTGTTGTTTGTTAATTTATTGATGATAGTCATTCTGACAGGTGTGAGGTGATATCCCATTATGGTTTTAACTTGCATCTTTCTGATGGTTAGTGACGTTGAGCATTTTTTCATATGTCTACTTGCCATCTGTATGTTCTCTTTGGAGAAGTGTCTATGCAGGTCCTTTGTCCAATCTCATATTCTCAATTACAAAATTATATACCAAAGAGACAGTTTCACCCCACCCCTCAGCCTCCCTCAGCTTTGTGGCCAAACTTGTTTAATCTGCACCTTCCCTCAACCCTCATGCACTGTTGGTGGGAATGCATATTGGTGCAGCCACTGTGGAAAGCAGTATGGAAGTTTCTCAAAAAATTAAAATGGAACTGCCTTATGACCCAAGATTCCACTTCTGGGTATCTTTCTGAAGAAACTCAAAACACTAATTGGAAAGAACATATGCATCCCTGTGTTCATTGCCAAGTTATTATTATTTACAATAGCCAAGATATAGAAGCAATCCAAGTGCCCATCAATAGATAAGTGTATGAAAAAGCCGTGGTACATAAATATACAATGGAATATTACTCGGTCATAAAAAAGAGTGAAATCTTACCATTTGTAACAGCATGGATGGACCTAGAGGGGATTATGTTAAGTCAGTCAGAGAAAGACAAATACCATATGATTTCACTTATATGTGGAATCTAAAAAACAATATAAACAAACAAAACAGAAACATAGAGTGGATCCAGAGACATGGAAGCATGGAACAGAGTGGGGAATCTCAGAGGGAAGGCAGGGGGTGTGGGTAGAACAACAACAACAAAAAAGAAACAGACTCATAGATACAGAGAACAGACTGATTTGATCATAGTCAGAGGGGAAAGGGACTGGGTGAAAAAGGTGAAGGGATTAAGAACTGGTTTGGCTCGGTGGGTAGAGCGTCGGCCTACGGATTGAAAGGTCCCAGGTTCGATTCCGGCCAAGGGCATGTACCTTGGTTGCAGGCACATCCCCAGTGGGGAGTGTGCAGGAGGCAGCTGTTCGATGTTCCTCTCTCATTGATGTTTCTAACTCTCTATCCCGCTCCCTTCCGCTCTGTGAAAAATCAATAAAATATATTTTTTAAAAAAGAAGAACTACAGCATAGGAAATATAGTCTACAATATTGTAATAACTGTATATGGTACCAGTTTGGTACTGAAAATATTAGTAAATATACTTTGTAAAGTATATGATTGTCTAACCACCATAATATTGAATGTAAAGTGTAATTTAAAAAAATCAAAAATAAAAAAATCTGCACCTTTCCTCAACTTCAGGTTATTCTGAAGTGAACCCAAGGTTATCACTACACCTGTAGATAGTTAAGAATGTATTACTAAAAAACAGCGGTTCCTTTTATTATATTAAAAAGAAATGCCTGCAGTGGTCTGTTCCTTGACCTGCAGGCTGGCAGTACAGGTGCTTTTCCTTTTAAGAAATTCATTATCTACGCACAGGCGGAGCATCTACAGGTGCGCACACACGGAAGGGAGTGCGGGTGGCCTCAGAGCGTGCAGCCTGTGGTGAAGCTCTGAGATATTTGGAACAGGAGAAGTTCTTAGGGCCAGCTGGGGACCCTACGTGTCGGATAAAATTGGTGGAGGATTTCCGTCTGCCACAGAAGGGCTGGCCCGGGTGCTTAGCATCCCAAGGTGGGACCCCTCAGAGCCAGGCCCAGGACATGGGGGTGACTCAAGGCCCCCAGGGCACACAGTCTGTGCATACATGTGGCCATCCTGAGTGGTGAGCGAGCCAGCTCCCTCATGGCCTGTTTTAGTCACTGCAAGACCCACTTTTCAGAGACGGTGCTCAGCTAGCTCTCCCGGCTCCGTGGGAGAACCAGCTCCCCGAGAGACGCAACCCCCACGGTGACCCGCTGTCCTTGGCTGTGCCCCCTTGGGGACCCGCGCTGGGGAGCTGCTGTGTTTCTCTGGCGCTGTCCTCCCTCTCTCCCGCCTGGCCCAGGGCAGCCTCTGCTCTGCTCCTCGTTCACACTTACGTAAACCTCTAGCTTCCCGCCCGATTCCGGGCCCCATGGCTGCGCTTGCCGACCCCTGGGCCTGTGGTCACTCCAGCTTTGGCAGGTGACCGCCATGCTCAGTCCCAGAGGTGCCTGGCCCTCCTCCGCCCGGGAATGGGGGGGATCCTGGGCTTGGAGCTCGCAGGGCAGGGAGATGATTCTGTCCTCACCTGATAAGGCTGACGCCGAGGTGAGGTCAGAGTCTGGTGAGGAGGCGGCCAGGCCCAGGGACAGATAACCGGTGATGCTCTGGGTGCTCGGTGGCTCTCAGGAGGGCAAGTACCTGCAGGAGCCAAAAAGCAAACTCATGGGAAGGGAGAGACCGGAACGGGGCGTGGAAACGAAGCCTGCAAAGGGGACCCGAGCTGTGGCCTGGGGGTCTTGGCCAGGGGGTCTCCGCGGGGCCTCCATCTGCCCACACTCACGGCCTTTATCTCCCAAGTTGCAGACACCCCGGAGCATTTTATCTCTCACTCCCCGTATCTCGGATGCTGGCGCTGCTGGAGGGTTGCACGGTGCCATGGACTCTCCTCCCTGCCTAAGTCGTCATTCCTGGAAGGGGTGGGAAAGCTTTCTCTCCATCTTCCTGCTTAAAAATAGACCTTTAATAAATACGTGTGAATTCATGGCTTAAAAAAAAAATCACGACTCCACTTCTTGGGTGGAGTTTAGTTTGGACAATAATAAATGGCTACTATTGACTGAACAGCGCTGTACTCATTATGCAACCAAACCTTTCTATGGGGTTGGCCTAACCTCCAGTTCGTGGGGGAGAGAACGAAGCCTCAGAGAGGCTTGCCCAAACTCACCCACCTGGCAAGGGGTCGGGCAGGAGTCTGAGCCAGGTCTGTAAGGCCTCCAAGATTCAGGCTCCTTTCCCTTAGCACCCCCGTGCTGCTCTGAGGTTCGGGGGGGCGGGGGGGGGGGGAGGAGGGGGGCGGGGACACAGTCAGAAGCAAAACACTGCCAGGGGCCAAAACATCCTCTCCTCTCTTGGTTGTGGGCCTGTGACAGGCGCCTGCACTAGGGCCATCTCCAGGCACCGAGAAGCCACTGCCAGTAAGTGCAGAGCAGGGCCAGCTGACAGGTGGCTTTGCATATACCAGCTCTGCCCCCCCCCCCCCCCCCGCACCCTCCCCCTGCCTGGCTTGGTAGTCTTTGTAGTTAAGAGTGAGGACTCCCCCCCCGCCCCCAACTTTCTTAAAAGCATTAGCTTCACTTAAACTCCTGTGAAGAGAGCCCATGATCTGCTCCCACAGGGAGTTGTGGTGTTGGAATTAATAATAAAGATCTGTTGATTCTCTGCCTTTGCCCAGGCTGCTTTCTAAGATGTGACGTGGTGTCCTGCCGTTTCTGCTCCGGATAAATCAATGATAATCTGCAACCCAGCGAGGGGCAAGTCCCGGGGATGGACTCAGGTGCCAATGGGCTGCTGAAGTCTGGGTTCTTGGAGCCCATGTACAAGAGGCTATGATTTCGCCAGATTGCTCGCTGAGCCTAAAATACTGCACACATGTGGTGACCTTGACTTGGCGGCTTCCATGAACTCCCTTTTCCCTTAAGCCACTGCCAACATGTCCAAGTCACACAGCAGGCATCCGGCTTCAGTCTCTGTCTTTCCACCAATGACCAGGTCCAGGTCTGGCCTATTCTCTGTGCCCCACTCACTTCCTGGCATTGATTCTGCTCTGATGGGAGCCAAGAGGACTGGGCAGGGGAGGAGGAGGGAGGCTGCATGTGCCCTGTGAGGGCTGATGCTTTCGTCTCTCTCCTTGGGACAAGCGTGGGACAGAGAAGAACTTTTTCTCCACCTCCGTGCACTCACCCATTTGTTTGTTCCTTTATTTGTCCACTTACTGAACATGCAGGGACGGAGTCCCTGAGAAGGGGAAGCATTGTGTGGCTGAGGGGGTACACAGGGAGGAGGTGAGATTTGGACTTGGCTTTAAAAAAAAAATGTTTTCATTGATTTTTTTAGAGAGAGAAGAAGGAAGAGAGATAGAAACATCAATGATGAGAGAAACACGATGGATCAGCTGCCTCCTGTGATTGAGCCCATAACGCAGGCATGTGCCCTGACGAACTGGTGACCTTTGTTTCATGGGTTTACCCTCAACCACTGAGCCATACCAGCTGGGCTGGACTTGGCTTTTGAAGAGCCGGATGCAGGCAGAGAAAAGGGGCCCCAAAATGCCAACAGTGACTATCTCCAGGTGGCAGAATTGAGTGATTATTTTCTTCTTTGTGGCTGTTTGTTTATAATTTTTTCTTCAATGAGCATATATGAGTTTTTGTGTAATAAAAGGTGACTACAGGGTAAACAGGTGCTCAGTGCACAAGGGAGGTGCATATGGAAATACTTGGAGAGACCCTCGCCAGTTTGGCTCAGAGCATAGAGTGTTGGTCTGTGGACCAAAGGGTCCGAGCTCAATTCTGGTCAAGGGCAGGTACCTAGGTTACAGACTCCTCCCTGGGCTGAGCCCTGGTCAGGGCTCATGCAGGAGACAACCAATCAATGTGTTTCTCTCACATTGATATTTCTCTCTGTCTTTCCCTCTCCTTTCCACTCTCTAAAAATCAATGGAAAAATATCCTTGTGTGAAGATTAAAAAAAGAAAATGTTTGGAGAGTAGAGAGGAGGGAAGTATTACTTTCTGCAATCACTGGAGAAGGTCATTGTTGAGTTGGACCTTGAAGTTGAGGAAGATCTTGCAATGGATGTTGTGAGATGGTTTGCCCAGCACTCCTCTCCTCTCTTCTGACCGTCTCCCCTGTCTTCGGCCCACAAGCAGCTGCCTGGTTATCAGATGACCCTGCCCTCATTCTCACGGTATCGCATTGCTCCGTAAGAAAGGTCCTTGTCTGCCCTAACCGGTTTGGCTCAGTGGATAGAGCGTCAGCCTGCAGACTGAAAGGTCCCAGGTTCGATTCCAGTCAAGGGCATGTACCTTGGTTGCAGCTGATCGATGTTTCTCTCTCATCAATGTTTCTAACTCTCTATCCCTCTCCCTTCCTCTCTGTAAAAAAATCAATAAAATATATTAAAACAAAAAAGAAAGGTCCTCCTAGTGGTGGGGGGCGGGGGAGCGCCTACCCCAAACACACACTCAGCAGGAATCGATCAGCCTGACTATGGCTCTCAGGGGATTGTCTGGCCACGTGGGTGGAGGCAGATCACATGGGCGGTTTCTGTTTTATGCTCATCCAGTTACCTTAGCAACAGAAACCAAGAGGAGGCAAAGCACCACCTACCACACCTTGATGCATGGAGAGGCATGGAGAGTGGAGGAAGCACTAGCCTGGAAGTCAGGAGGCCAGGATCCTGCCTGGGCTCTGCTGGCCACTGGCCAGCTGCCCCCCAACAAGCCACCTCCTCCTTGGGCTTGCTCTAGACAGAATGAGGGCTGGGGCTCTCTGGATGGTTCAAGGATGGAGTAGAAGAGCACAGCCCTTCGGGGAGAAGACCTACTGGTTCTGCTTGCGGTGGCTTCGGGCACAGGAGCTGTATCGGAGCAACTATTTGCCAGCCAGTCTCCTGTGACTTAGCTTGTCATTCACCTCTTGCGATGCAGAAATGTTTGTGGACCAAGCAGACAACTGAGCCCAAGGAGGCCAGCCGGCACTTGGCAGATGTACCCGGATAGATATTTCTTCAGCTGGAGTAGGAGGTACACCTGGTGCAAGAGTGTGCAGAAGAAAAGAGACTGAGCAAGTCAAACATAATTATGAGCTGCTCAACCCTACAAATACTTGTAATAATAAAAATAATGCATGCAGCATGGCTTTTAAAATTTTCAGAGAGCTTTCACATCTGTTCTCCTGTGAGGCAGGCAGAGCAGGCATCATGACCCCTATGTCACCATGGAGGACACTGAGGTGCAGAGGCTGAAGACCCTGGGGTGTCTTGGACAGTGGCCCAGCTGGACCTGGACTTCTGTCCTCTGCCTCCTGGTCTTGGACCGTTTTGTTGGACGTGAGAGATGAGAGCTTTTATGAAGCCGAAGAATTTACCAACCTTGTTTGGGGCCATGATTCTTGGACTTAACACATGTCAGACACTTTTCTGAAGAAAAAAGAAAACCAAGATCCATTCATTCACCAAATAATTTTATTGAGCACCTACTATGTGCCAAGCTTTGGGCTAGGCTCTGAGGATTCAAAAGTGAGAGATGTGTCCTCTACTCCTGAGCAGCCCCATCCATTAGACACGCTTGCTTAACTAAAGCTCCCATGTTGACACTGGATAGAATCGCCAACCATGAGATCCCCAAAGGGACACCTTCCACCCTGCAACCCTTTTTCATATCCCAGCAGAATTCCACCAGGCTGCGTCCACGCTGGGAAAAGGCATACTTCTCCTAAAATTGATGGGGGTGGGGGGGATAACTAGAAACAGGGAGCAAAGGTGAACAGTCTTAAGCAAAAGGCCACCCTGCTCTGGGGCAGGGCCTGGGCTGTGGGGAGACGAGAGAGGCCCGTTGGCTTGAGGAAAAAGTGCTTCCAGGAAAGCAGCTGGAGACAGCCTCCTGGCCAAAGGCTGGGGCTGACAGGAGCCGAGAGGCAGCCTTGACAACAGCAGCTGCAAATGGGCGAGAGGCAACCTGAAGCCCTTTCTTTGAACACACACACAACCAGTAAGTTCCTGTTTCCACAGATGGGGGTAGGGGCCACACCCCATTGATAGCAAGTCATTTTCCGAATTGACGTGCAGGATCCGAAAGCCTGGGACCTGAAGGTCCAAGCCAGCTTGACAATGGAGAATCCGTGACTACAGCCTGAGGACAGGGGCTTAGCATTTTACTGCTTTCCCTGCACTGGCCCAACACGCCTTGTTCGAGAAACAGAAAAGGTACCGGCAGCCTTTTAGACCCTCTCACAGCAGCTTTCGTCTGCTCAGTGAAATGACAGGAAGGGAACACATTTCCACTTGAAGAACCCAAACGTTCCAGGCCTCAATCAGGTGCCAGTAGCACACTCTGACCTCCCGGCAAACTACCTCTGCCTTCAATTTCTGCTTCTCTCTGCAGAATCTGTAGCCCAAACATTAGCGGTGGGTTAAGCGCAGCAGACCTGAAGACTCAAGCGAAAGGGGTTCAGAAAGACCCACGGCGAGTGAGGTCATGACACAAACAGGAACATCAGAAGGCAAATTAAGGCCCACATGGTTTCAGTTCTAATGTACAGGGACACAGCCCACAACACAGGAAAGGAAGTTCCTTGCTTTATTTTGTTTAGCTGATGCAGACCACCTTTACATGCGCTCATATTTAAAACAGCGAAGAAATGCTTGAAGACTAGACCAGGGGTGCACGTGACAGTGGAGTCGAATGATCCTCACGGTCAACGGAATGTTAGACCTGGAGAGGGGAGAGGCCTTAGAAATCATCGAATCCACCGAGTATATTTTTCCGAGGAGAATCTGAAATCTCCGTTATAAAGATAATAAGATAACTGTTGTTCCGAGTGTCCCACGTGGAATCGAGGGTGGCGGTAACAAAGCACCACACTTGAGGGCTTGAACATAGACATTTGTCTCCCAGTTCTGGGGCCAGAAGTTCAAGATCAAAGTGTTGTCAGGGTTAGTTCCTTCTGAGAGCTGGGCGAGAGGAACTGGTCCACGCCTCTCTCCTAACATCTGTGCTTTGCCAGCAGTCTGGTTCCTTCTTCACCCTGGTCTCTGCCTTCATCTTCACACGGCCCTCTCCCTGGCTACATGTTCATGTCTGTGTCCAAGCTGCTTTTTAAAATGAAGACAACAGTAATCATTGGATGAGGGCCCCTCCTAATGAACTCATCGTAATTTAACTAATTGTATCTGCAACGACCCTATTTCTGTATAAAGTTATATTCTGAAATTCTGGGTACATCCACATATGAATTTGGGGGGAGGGATGGGACACAATTCAGCTCATAACACTGCTTCAAGAAACGAAGTGAATCGCCACTGATACCAAAGGCATCCCATACATTTGCTGGCTTTTTTTTCTGCCCCAGTATTTTTCTTTTCTTTTCTTTTTCTTTTTTTTTGTGTGTGTGTGTTTTGTTTTTGTTTTTTATTTTTTTTTAATTTCTTAAAGTATTACAAAAAGTATTACATATGTCTCCCTCCCCCCCCCCCGCCCTTGACAATCTCCTGACCTCCTCTACCCCCCAGTGTCTTATGTCCATTGGTTATGCTTTGCCCCAGTATTTTTCAAAGTCTGGCCCAGCTGCCCCTGCAATCCATTCTCCTGGGACCTTAATAAAAATAAGCCTGCCCAAGCCCCTGCGTCAGAATCTGGGGGAGAAGACCGCCGGGGTCAGGTATGGAGCTTGCTTGGGTTTTTTTTACATTTATTTAAAGGTTTAGTTTAATTAAGGGGAATCAGGAAAAGACAGATAGCAAGGTGACCCCCTAAACCTTCACCCCCACATACACCTCCCTTCAGGCCCCAGGTAAGGGCCAGTGGAAGAGGGGCCGGAGAGAGGGAGGGGCCTGTGGGAAGTCTGACTGGGAAGCAGAGTTCATCCCTTGGCTCCCTGGGGTGGTTCACTCTGGAGGTGACAATAGAAGGTACTTTCTTGCTCAAAGCTAGTGTCTCGGTGCTGATGAGCACCCCCTTCAGTGCAGATCTGCAGGGCTTGCAGTGGCGATGCCCGCAGAGGAGGCCACCAGCCCTCCCAGGAGATGCCAGGCTGTGGAATGCAGCCCGAACAATGGGCTCCAGTCACTTCCCCTGGGCAGCATACCCACTGCCCTCCCCAGCTCCCGGCAGACGTTGAAGTCCCCCTGCCTCTCAGAATGGCGTAAGACCAATGCCTGGAATCATGCAGAAGAGCCTGCTGATGGTGGCCTTTTCCAGGGCCAGATGCTGGGCCGGGAGCAGAGGTTGAGGCAGTTCAGGCCTCACTGACTCTGCTCCCAAACTTCCATGTGAGGCCATGGGAGGTGGGGGACTGGCCGGGCCATGCTGGCTCCCTGCAAGCTGATCGAGAGGGAGCAGATTTGCCATCCAATTTAGTTGTGGCCTTTTAACCACATCCCAAACGGCCAACGGGAGCCTGTGGAGTGGGTGTCTGCGTGTGCCACGCCTGCATCGGGGTGGTCACCGGCCGCCCCAGTCAACAACCCCAGCAAAACAGCGCTGAGCGAGACTCTCACTGAAAACGATTCTCCCAGCACCCTGGCAACAAGGCGCCATCAAAGCGAATGTCGATAATCCATCCTTCACCTTTCTCTGCCTGTTCTGGCTTAGATTTCTCATGTCTTAAAATACTTGCCTGGCTGCAAGTGCGGTGACTCACCTGGCCTGGCATTGAGCAGAGCAGGCAGGAGGCGCTTTCTTCGGAAGAGCTGTCAAAACCCAGCACAGAACCTGTTCGTGTCACACATTGTTCCTGTCAAGGGGGAGACGCATTTCTTGCTCTCTTGTCAAAATTGGAGTTGCCAGAGAAAGTAAAGCAGTTAGGATGTGTCAGACTTGGGGCTTGTATTGAACAGAGTGGAGGGAATCAGGCAGGTGCATGAGAATCTCCTCCACATCCCCTTCCCAGCGAAGATGGGCCCCATTTCTGAGAGGCCGCTGTCGAAGGTGAAAGTCCATCCGTAGAACCACTCAGCTCTAGCCGGTCCGCTGGCGGCATCCCAGCCGGCATCTGGTTGCAATGGTTGGGGATTCCATGAATACCGACGATGGCATGGCAATGATCTCAGAACTCTTCTGATGCGGATGATTTGGAGACTGCATGGTTTGTAAACTTGAATTAATAAAAACTGGGTCCAATCATTTTATAGTCAATGAAGTTATGTGTATTGGTCCTCTCAGTTTCATCCGAGTTCCACTATACATTGTAGAATATTGAAAGCTCTGAAGTCAGACCTGGATTGCCTCCTATTATGCTGTGTGACTTTGGCCAAGTTACTTCACCTCTCTGAATGTCTCTTTCCTCCACTGCCAGCGTGGAAATGATATCCTCTTCCACATTACACAGCCGTGAATGTTAAAAGAGGCCACGGATGTGCTAGGTGCCAGTACAGAGTCTGGCCCATAAAATCTCATTTCTTTTCCTGTCTCTTTTGTTGTTTTTGGCTCCTGCAATTTGAAATGGGCACCATTCCTGGCTGACCGAGGCTGGCACATTCTGCATGTGGCTGTGCCTGCTCTTAGGATGTCACAGACAATTCTCCAAGAAGAATCAGAAATGATGGGGTTGCAGACCCTGAGACTGGCAGTCGCCCAAGTCACCAGAGGGGATTGTCATGGCCCAGAAAGCGATAGGAGCAGTCTCTGTGGACTTTTGGAGACGTGGGGAAGTGAGTTGCGCTTTCCTTTCGAAAGGCCCACAAATATTCTCTGAAATATGACAGCAGGGGCAGCTCCAGGGGCACAGGTGAGAGGCTCTGGGAGCCCCCAGCCCCCCGCCCCCAAGGGCTGCCTCTCTCCTGCACTGTCTCCAGCCCTCGCCCTCTGGTCAGGGTCAGCCCCGGGCCCAGCTGGCCACTGCCGGATGTCCAGCCACAAAGACCTGTCTTCTTCTTTGGCTCTTCCCATCAGAACTTCATGCTTTAGTATTTGCTGGGTTTCCCCCCTCACTCTTGCATTTGTTTGGTCTCAGCTTCCCGTCAAAGAAAGAGAACGGGTTTGAGTCCAGCTTCACCCTCATTGGTTGGGAGATTATGGGTAAATTACTTAACCTCTTTGACACTCAATCTTTCCATCTATGAATGGGCTCCCACATTGTTAGGTTGTTGTGAAGACTAATGTGAATAACATGCATATTAAAGTATTTTGTAAACTGTAAAATACTGAGGAAAAAAATCATGTCCCTCTTAGCACGTATAGTAAGTGTGCAAAGATATGTGTCAGGCTACTTTCTGATCTTTGCTGTGACAATGCTGTTCAATCCCAAAACCCACTAGGGGGTGTCCTGAGCAGTCCTCCAGGGGCGCCAGTGGGTCCTCTAGTTGGCTTCTGAGGAGAATTTGACATTCACCATGTACCCACTTCATTTAGGTTCATGCCTGGGACCCTCATTTGATCCCCACTGAACTGGCATTAACCAAAATTCCC
This sequence comes from Myotis daubentonii, assembly GCF_963259705.1. Lineage (NCBI taxonomy): Eukaryota > Metazoa > Chordata > Mammalia > Chiroptera > Vespertilionidae > Myotis > Myotis daubentonii. The sequence goes on along the minus strand of NC_081842.1, from coordinate 21,934,733 downwards.
TGACTTGTGTGCGGCAAATGAAGCCAGGTCAAAACTATTCATCCAAATAATAGTTTGTAAGCATCATCTCTCAGTAGAACGTAATCCCAGCAGAGCACCTTTCCCCTTGCACTTTTGGGGAGCCCCTGGGGTAGGGTGTCTTATGTGCATTCACCCAAACCACTTCCCGGGCGCCAGGCACTGCCTCTCTCCCTGCTCTGCCCTCTCGCTCTGGCAAAGCTGCCCCGTGGGGAAGACGCCTTGCTCTCCTCTTAGGCTCGTGTACGGTGCCCCTGTAACAGAGTGTCGTCCAGAGCATTTGGCAAGCGATCCTGTTAGCTCTCAGTGACAGCGCTGCCAGGCGCAGATCCAACATGAGGGAGGGCCAAGGACAGGCTGGCCACAGTGTACTCCGACGACTCCCTTCTCTGACACGGACGCTTTGCCACTTCCTGAGCTCACTGTGCTTGGCGCCTCCAGAAAGGCAGGCCTCGCCCCGGGGGGTTCCCCACTAGCTCACCAGACATGACTGCATCCTAGCGCAGACTCCCGCGTGTACCCTCCCACGCTACAGATGAGGACACGCAGGCTTGGCGGGCCAGGTAACTTACTAGTACTCAATGTCACACGGCCAACAGGTGGCAGAGACAGGAGCCAAGCCCAGAGCGAAGTCCAGAGCCCACGTTCTTTCTGATCCAAATCCCATGATCAAAGTGGCAACGTGACATGTTGTTCTGACCCTGGCGTCCATACAGAAGGGCACGCTGTGCCGGTCACTGTTTACCGTACGTACTTTTCTCCTCCCCAGCAGCTTAAGTTACTGGCTGCAGGTTTCCATTGGGAATTGCCCTGTAGTCATAAGAAGTTGGGATCCCCTGCCATTTCACCTTCCTCCCCATCCCTAGCTGCCCTCCCAATAGACCTACAACTTATTTCAGCATTGTTTGGCTCATGGCTAAAAGCACCCTGGTGCTTACACAGATGACACAACAAGCAAGTCTTGGCTGCAGCAAAAAGCCAAGAGCCACCTTAGCCGTTGTTAGATCTGAGAAAGACACAAATACCTTGACTCGGTTCCCAAAGCCCCTACAACCTGACCACCCTACACCAACCCTCTGCTCCAGCCTAAAGGTCCTGACCCCGAGTTCTTTATTCTGCCCCCAGCAGTGGATTGGGGTCTGTGTCCCCATGTCCAGTGACCTGGTGTCTGCCCCCTTCCTGACTGACACTCCAGTTTCAGAAAAGGCCTGAGCCCAGTCCTGGCTCCACCTTCCTGGCCAGGGCCTTGACCTCCTATCATGGCCTTGCCAAAGCTCTCCATGGGGAGCTGAATAGCCTTCTCCCCCAGATGCTGCCAGGAGACCTGACTCTACCTAAACTAACCCCTCTCTCCCCTCTAGAACAAATGACCCCATTTCCTCTCCAGGCATGAGCTCCAGACTCTGGCGGTACTAGCTCCACTCAGCAGATGAGAAAACCCTCTGGGGAGGGGCAGGCACACCAGCCTGGCGTGGCCTGAGCTGACCACTTCCCAGGAACTCTGGGGTCAGTGCCTTGCATTTTCTTTGGCAGGCCCCTCAGACACCACCAGCTGAGATTCTCGGGGGCTCAAGGAACTGGGGGAAGGGAGTCTCAAGCTGGGTTTCTCAAAGGCCCTATTTTATACCATATAACCCCACCCCACATTCCCTGTCCTCCCATTTTTGCTTTCTTTTTCTCCATAGCGCTTATGGCCACTTGGATATACTGACACACTCCCTGGAGTTTGGTCTGCTTTGCTTGCACAGCGCCTGGCCCGTGGCTGGAGCTCAATAACTATCTGTTCGATGAATGACTGGACGGCCCAAGGCCTTGCCAGGCAGGGCCAGAGCACACACACCGAGGGGTGGGGAAAACCAGGAGTTCTCGTTTCTCAACTGTCACGGAGCCCGGCTGCCTCAGGGCTGCCAAAGAGGATTTCCAAACGTCCTCGTCTTAGCAGGGCAATAAAATGTCTACAAGTGCTTCCCCAGCACAGCTCTGGGCACTGCGAGAAATGCCACGCTTTCGGGCGGCTCATTATCCCGGCCGCCTCTGAGCCATCCACCCCCTGAACCACCACGGCTCCTCACTGCGAGCCCTCAGTGTTCCTGCACACCGTCTCCTTCCTTCCCAGACATGAGTCCGCCTTACTCATCTCCACATCCCTGGTGCCCAGCACAGCGCAGAGAAGCTATACGGGTGCGATAAATAGTGGGTGACTAAATGAATGCCTGGATCCCACAGGCAGACAAAACCAGCCCTCTCTGAATTAACTGTGTGACTCACACACCAGGGCATGATGAGTTTATTTCTTCTTATTGTGATTAATGACTTCTTTGTTCCAAAAAAATCTTCAAGTCGGAGAGTTACGTTTGACATATTGTCAATTTTAAGGTACCTCCTATGGAAGAATGCTATTTACAAAAAGACACAGCAACATGCTTAGAGTGAAACTGATTATGTTTCCTTTCCCCAGACCTTCAATATCTGTTTTTACTTAGGGCTGACTTGTTATTATTATTATTATTATTATTATTATTATGTGGAGTGTTTTATGATATTGAAAATAAAAGTTGTTGGAGAAGAGAGAAGAGCTGATGCTGCCTTTATCATCTCTCTTGGAATAAACTTTGTTTATTACAAAAAGATTTTTTTTAAACAGGCAAAAACAACCTATCTAGTTTCTCTTGGATGTAGGAGAGGGGGCTCTATTTCAAAAGAGGAAATAATACAGAGAAAAAGTAAGACAGTTGTCTTCATATTCCCAAGAGGAGAGACTGAGCATTTTCTAAATAAAACTGTTCATGGGTTGCACTAAGCTTTAAACCAGACTGAACATGGAGTTGATTATATTCCTCAAATTAAATCATTTGAACTAATTGAATCAATGTGATAAAAAAAATTTAAGAGGAGAAAAATTCTGCTTTGATTTATGACTTTAGACATTATTTATCTACACTGACCAACTCATGGATAAACGCCCCGGTGCCAATTCTCTTCAGGCAGATGAACGCCTTGAGTAGCCCAACTTCATGTGCTTCAAAAGGGAAAAACACATTGAAAATTTCAAAACATCACCCTTATTATTCCCGACAGCATCTTTTAAGCATTTGAAATCTAACCAAGCCTAAAGCCAGTGTACCCAGTTTAGCAAACCAGTGGATTCCATTTGGGGTTTAGCTGGTTAGAGCTGGGTTTTAGTCACTTGCTACGTGGAGTCCTGGCTGACGTGGTAATGGCAGCATCTATGTTACATGATTTGTGTGGCATTGGGCGCAGCTCCACGGGCAGATGGGGCTCGTCAGACCCATTTGATGGTCAGATTGCTGCCACGGCAAGATCCTGACACTTGTTTTGAAGAGCTCCCCGAAGTCCATCCCTAAGCCTGCCAAGTGCATTGCCTCCTCTCACCGGATAGAAGGAAAAGAAGAAAGGAAGAAGGATCCTTCCTCCAGGTTCCCTGGGGTCAGAATGCCCTCTCTTCCCTTTCACCCAGGTGGAGGTTGTACTGAGACCCCGTCTTATTTCTCTCTGCTAACCCTTCCTGCTTCTCCATAAGCGTGTTTCAGTTTCTCATAATAAAAAGGCTGACGAATAACTCAACCAGCCTCCCAGCTGTAACTTCCCCTTCCCTGCCCAGCCAACTCCTCTGAAGCAGCGGGCTGTGCCCCCTACCCCTGCTGCTCATCTGTCCTGACTCTTACCTCTAACCCAGTGTGACTTGGTTTCTGCTCTCATGTTCCCATCGAAACTGGGTCACAGGAGTCATTCGTGGCTTCTTCATTGTCAAAGCCAGTGGGCACATTCTAGCGACATTTTTCACTGCCGACCACTTTCTTACCCAAGAGAATCTCTTCACTTGGACTGCTTCATGCCACCATTTTTTCTGTGTTCCCTCCCCCTCCATTTCTTTGCCTGCCCCTCAAGATCCCTATTTTATCCTTAGAAGCTGGTGTCTGTCGGGGTTAAGTTCTCACCCACCCCACGACCTTCTCACTCTGTCCACTCTCTCTGGGCCACCTCAGCCCCACCCCAGCTCCAGTGACCACCTCTATGTTGACCGTTCCCTAGCTCAGGTCTCTCTCTCACCCTTGGCACCCATGTTCCTAACTGCCTCCCGGAGGTCTTCTCTGGAAGCCCCACAGGCACCTAGCGAGGATGTCTAAAGACACCGTCTTCCTCTCAGATCATTTATTCCTCAACTTGCTCTCACAGTAGTAAATGTTACCATCATCCGTGAACCTGCCCAGAGAACCTGGCAGTTCTGGATTCCTGCCTTCCTTTCCCCACTCCCTGCTCACAGGCCCAGAGCCTTGTACCTGGCAGTACATGATGTGTCACTCAAAGCATCATGTGTGTGCGGGCAGACGGACGGATGAACTAGGAGAACACACGACACCGGGGCTTCTACTTGAGGCTGAAACTGGACAACGTTTTACCTTTCAGTTTTGCACGTCGTCATTAACACGAGGGACATCATTGTCTCAGGTGATCTTCAACTCTGACGGACTGCCATTCCAGACTACTCCCGCCTGACACCTTAGGCGTTTAACCACCCTTCCTTCTTATCTACTTCACCCCGTTGCTCCCTTTTTGTGTGTGCCTGTTCTGCCTGGAAGAAAGGAGAGGCCCCAGTGATAAAGGGGGACGTGAAACATTAATGACACCACCTTGCAGAGCACTTTTCACCCTGATAAGAGCTCCCCATGTATCTTTGCAGCCACCATGAGTCACAGTGAGCTGGGAGGGGAGTGAGGGGAGGGAGGGGAGTGAGGGGAGAGGGAGGGGAAAGGGTGGGAGCAGCTGAAGGAAAGATAAACGGAGGCCATTTCCTCCTTCCCCTGTCTTGCCAGGTCATGCCACCCATGTGAGTCGGCCCAAGGGCTGCACACGGGAAAGTACCTTCCCCGTCCCGCGTGACTTCAGCCTGGTAATGAGTATGCCGTGATCCTCTCATGAACGCCTATGTGCTTAGCACTTTCTACTTCTCAAAGCGTTGCACAAATATTTGAGTGACTTCCACGCGCAGGCATTGTGCTAAGCAGTGTGCATTTGACCTCATTTAAGCCCGGAGACCCTAGCAGGTAGGTCCTATTTTTATCTCCCACTTACAGACCAGGAAACTAGGGACTAGAGAGGTTAATTGCTTCGCTGAGGCCATCCAGCTAGTAGTGAAGTCCTGCCAATCATCAGATCAAACCCAGGTGCGCTGGGCGGCCATGGTTACACTACTTCTGATGTATCATGGTTATCGCTGGTGCCACACATACATTTAGTGCGCCGCACCCAGGGGCTTGATGCATGTGCGCTGAAGGAGTGCTTGAACCATGCCAATAAGAGCTGGATCTGATCCCCGCCGCCAGAATCCAGAAATGCAGCATTGGATCTTTCCTCTTGATTCTTTGGACCTCAGTTTCTTCATCCGTAAAACGGGGGGATAGAGCAGGTGTCCTCGAAGGAGCCTGTGCCTTTAGCATTCGGTGGCTCTCTTCCAGCAGTGCAGTGTCCCCAAGGAGCTGCTAGGAAACTGGACAGGGAGCAGCCTAATTAAGATAGCTGGGTTCTCAGCGGGCGTCCCTCCGCCTCCAGCTCTCAGACCCAGAGCAGAGGCGGCCCCTCTCCGCGCATGCGCACGCCCGGCCACCTGGCAGGAGCTGGGTCCCCGCGCCTCCTTCCCCGCCCCGGGGAAATCGGTTCCCGGGTAGGGATGGGGTGATCCTGCCAGGAACGAAACGGACCCCGCAAAGGAGGTGCCTGGGCCTCGTTGGGAACAGCCAGGGCCTGTCCCAAGGCCCCTGGGAAAGCTGTTCCGTGCAGGAGAGCGCGTCCGGGTGTCCGCGCGGGGACGTGCGGGGCAGCACTGAGCGGCCCGCGGTCCTTTCCCAGCGCAGGATGGCGCACCCCTGCAACGGCCTGCGGGGTGCAGGAGGGGAGGCCCCGCAGCCCTGGCTCGGGAAGCCAACCGGGGAGGATTTTCCTCTGCAAACGATACTGCTGATTAAAGTAAAAACTTCTGAGGTCACTGAGGACACTCGTCCCACTGGTGGTGGGAAGGCGAGGTCTGAGGCGTCACTCGATAGTGTGAGCAGCTAAAAGGCATGAACACTGCAGGGAGGCCCGCCATCTCCGCGGCTCAGGGACACATAAACCTGGGCGGCTGCTTTTACACCGTGGAACACGGAGTGTGCGTGTGCGAGTGTGCGTGTGTGTGTGTGTGTGTGTGTGTGTGTGTGTGTGTGCGCGCGCGCTGGCGGGGGGCGGGGGGGGGCAGAGTGGTGGGGAGGTTGTGACGTAGGGAGACAGCTTTGCAGCCTTTCCCTGCTCACCCCAGGATCTTATTCATCTTCCAGCTGCAGAGTTCCTCCCCAGAACTTATGATTGAAAAAATAAATTTTTTGTGTGTGTGTGTGTGTTTTTTGTTTTTTTTAAATATATTTTATTGATCTTTTACAGAGAGGAAAGGAGAGAGATAGAGAGTTAGAAACATCGATGAGAGAGAAACATCGATCAGCTGCCACCTGCACATCTCCCACTGGGGATGTGCCCGCAACCCAGGTACATGCCCTTGACCGGAATCAAACCCGGGACCCTTCAGTCCGCAGGCCGACGCTCTATCCACTGAGCCAAACCGGTTTCGGCGTGTGTGTGTTTTTTTAATCGGGGGAGAAAAAGGATGCTAATCCAAAAGTTCCCTACAGGGTGCATAGAAATAGAAATGGGAGGTCAGCATACTGAGTTTGCAGGTGGATCTCCTCAGTCTTGCCCGCCCCCCTCCCCCTCCCCCTCCCCCTCCCCTCCCCCGCCCCCTCCCCCTCCCCCGCCCCCCTCCCCCTCCCCCGCCCCCTCCCCCGCCCCCTTGTTTGCCACCTTTTGAATACCCAGGTCAGGGGTGACTGGCCTGAGTTCTGTGTTCCCTGCTCAGGGAGGGAACACAGTCCTCCGGGAAGTCTGGATCCGTGGGCCGGAGGAGACAGAAGGAAGGAGAGCCCTCCCACCAACATGCCATTCGGTTCCGCTTTTAGTTGTCGGACTTCATCCTGTTTGGTGTCTTTGTTCTGCAAAACAGGGATTTTTTTGGTCCCTGTAAGCGGTGAGAAGGCAGAAAGTTGTCCAGAAAGGGTAGCTGGTTTGAGTTTCAGCTGATCTGGGCCTTGCTTTCCTCTGTCAGAATAAATGGTGCTGAGCTCACCACTCCAGGAGAGGCGATGGGGAGAGAGCTGCTTGGGGAACCATTGCCGACAGCAACTTGTTTCAGATCATTCGGGTTACTCTGATTTCACTTCGCTGCATTTCATGCTCTCCCCATGCCCCCAAACGCCTGAAAATAATGTTAAAAATTAAAGAAGGCGTGAAATAACCCTTGGAATTAAAGTGAATTTGTAGAGATTCACCATCTTAAGGGTTTGCTTAGGTGACCATTAAGCAGTTTCCCTTTTGAGAATTATGGAGGCGAAACCCCACAAAAACCAAAGGCAACCTTCACGGAGGAGGAGAGGCCCCCAGTAAAGTCTGTGACGTGTCACTTCTAAGGTTCGCCAGATCAGAAATGAGCATACGGGGTGGGCATGCGTGGGGTGGGTGGGCTTCCATGTGCTTCTTCTGTGACCCATGCCCCCCGCCACACGGTATACTTCAAATGTGGGCAAGCGGCCCTTCACTCCCACCTCCACCCCCACCCCCGGTCACCTTCACCAGCCTGTCACTCTACAGCCATAGCAACTAACCCAAGTCTGAACAGCAGAAAGACAGGCTCCTGAGGACATGAATTCCCACAAGATAGTAACAATAGTATCCACAGTCTGCCTTTGTGGATCCATCAGAGATCATACTTATTTGTACAAAAAGAAATCTAAATGAAAGAGTTCACAACCGCTTTCTTTTCTGTACTGTGTAGTACAGGAGGAAAGTTTCCCGGAAGTGGCAACTTCATTGGTATCTAATTTTGGCAAAATAATTGCAGCCTGCTTCCAGCTTGAATGAGCAGCGTGGTGTGGCTCCCAGGAGTTACTTATTTTAGCAGCCTCCCTCCGGATGAATGCCAGCTGCTCTCCGTTGCGTGTGGGAAAGCCAAGGAAGGCACTGCCTCGCTGCGGCAAGTTGGCACCGCGGGCATGAGCTGTCAGCCGTGATGCTGAGCTCCGCTCAGGCTCCGTTTTCAGTTGGCGTGTGACCTTTTTCTTTATTCAATGTGGGGGTCCCGATCACTTCCTTTCTCTGCATCCCTGCCTTCCTACCTATCTCTACCCACCCAGGCAGCTTTCAGCTGAATCCATCTGATCGTAATAGCACGCGTGCCAAGTGGCTTGTATGAAATCCTTGGGGAGAGATGTGAAATGAAGCACGCTGTTCCTTAGGGCTCCTAGGGACCAGCGTGTACCCGTCCACAAAACACAAACTAAACTGCAGTGGAATCACACGTCTCTCTCTGTAATTTATGCAGATGGGGTAGTGCCAAGATCGTGACTTCAAGAGCTCCGGTACAGGGGGTAAGTGAGCCACCTTTAAAATGACCCCAAGGGTCGCCATCTGCTCATATCACACCCTGTGCAGGCCCTCCCTCCCCCTTTGCATGTGGGCTGAACCTAGTGACTCTCTAATCAAATAGAATATAACGAAAGTGATGGGCTGTCACGTCTGATATTAGGTTACCGAAGAATATGCCTTTATCATTCGTATTTCTCTCTCATTCTCTCTCCGTCTTTGTGACAACTGCCATTTTGTGAGCTGCCCCAGACAGAGCCCCCGAGTGGCAAGGAACCGGCTTCTGAGCACTGCCAGCAGTCACGTGCGTGAGTCTAACAGTGGTTCTCAACCTTCCTGATGCCGAGACCCTTTAATACAGCTCCTCATGTTGTGGTGACCCCCAACCATAAAATTATTTTCGTTGCTACTTCATAACTGTAATGTTGCTACTGTTATGAATCGTAATGTAAATATCTGATATGCAGGATGTATTTAGGCGACCCCTGTGAAAGGGTCGTTCGACCTCCAAAGGGGTCACGACCCACAGGTTGAGAACTGCTGGTCTAGAAGGTGATCCTCCCACGGGCAGACCTGGAGATGACTGTGGCCCTGGCTGGCCCTGGCCTGCAGCCTGGGAGACCCTGAGCCAGAGGCCCACTACTCTGTGTCGGGGTTCCCGATCACAGAAACTGTGAGGTAACAAGTTGATTGTTTTAAGCACCTCAGTTTTAGGTTAATGTCTATACTGCAATAGAAATACTAACAAATATGAGTATCCCCTAAAGCAGGAAGTTAAGAACCAGAGCTCTGTCTCCAGTCTCACCTCCAGCTCCAGCCCCGCCCCACCACCCTGGGGCCACTCTTGGACCATACCTTACTCCTGTGCACCTTGGTGTCTTTGTAAGTGCTGTGCCTTCTGCCTGGAACAACCAGGCTCCTCTTCTCCGATACATCCCTGCTTACCCCTTGGCACCTGCTCAGACGTGTTCTCTGGAAAGCCCTCCTGGCCAGTCGGGCAGAGCTCTCCCTGCCCTGGGTCCCCACAGCACTCTGCCTGCTGGTAGGCCTGTGAGGTGCAACTTCTGGAGGGCAGGAAACTCTTCTCCATCTTCCAACTCCTGGTGCCTGCCCAGCCCAGCAGGGAAATACAGTTCCTAGGACGGATCAACGACTGTTTGCAGAAGTAAGGGCCTTAGGCAGAACACAGCATGTGGAAGCTGGTTTCACTCCCAGCGGATGCAGGACAGGAATCCTGCCACGGCATCCTCTCAGCGTGTGGTAGGGGCAGTGCATGAATTTTGAGCACTCACTCAATCTGCAGATCTGATGCTGTAGCAGCCTTAAGGGTCACGAAGCACTGGTCCCCACTCCTCAGCCTTTCCGCTAAGGTCACCGGAGCTTGGAAGTTGACAGTCTTGTCATTCGAGTTATCATCATTACAACCCATGACCTTTGAGTGCCAGGCATCACAGACATCCCTTCCTTTTAATTTTAGAGAAAGCTGGAAAGAAACCATGAAGACGTCCTCAGGGACAACCTGAAAGAGGGGAAAGTCGTCCTTGTGCCTCAGATGGGAGTCTAGCCATGAAGGGAGGAGCTCATGGTGGGGGAGGTTGTTGGAAGATGGTACAGGTGTGGAATGCATTGGAAGCCTATGTACTCATCACCATGTCCTGGTAATTGTACCTCCTCAATAGAACCTTCCCCTTTCTCTCCTCTGTTGCTCTTCTCCTAGTCTTTTTATTTTTAAACTAGAGGCCCGGTGCATGAAATTCGTGCACAGGGGGGTGGGAGGGGGTTCCCCTCAGCCTAGCCTGCACCCTCTCCAATCCGGGACCCCTCGGACATCCCTCTCACAATCTGGGACCATTGGCTCCTAACTGCTCACCTGCCTGCCTGCCTGATCGCCCCTAATGGCCCCCCTTGCTAGCTTGATCACCCCTAACCGCCTCTGCCTAACGGCCTGATCCCCCTAATTCCCCCCCCCCTGCAGGCCTAATGGCCCCCGACCACGCCCCCCCACCCCCCCGCCCCCCCGCCGGCCTGGTTACCCCACCCAGCCTGCTGTTCAGTCATTTGGTTGTCCCTCACTAACCCTCCTGCCAGCCTTGTCACCCCACTCAGCCTGCTGTTTGGTCATTACTGTTACTGTGATGGCGTCCTGGACAATTTTTGCATATTCCTCTATTATTAGTATAGATATTGTTAGAGAGAAAGGAAAGGAGAGAGATAGAGAGAGAGAGAGAGAGAGAGAGAGAGAGAGAGAGAGAGAAACATGAATCAGCTGCCCCTGCACACCCCCTACCAGGATCGATCCTGCAACTTGGACATGTGCCCTGACCAGAAATGAAACCTGAACCCTTTGGGGCACGGGACAACGCCTAACCAACCCAGCCACACGCCGGCCAGGGCACTCTTCTCCTGGTCTCGAACTTGCCTGTAACAGCTTCCTAACTCGTCTCATGGCATCCACTATGACCCTTTCCAAGCGCCTGTCCACAGGGAGGCTGGAGCAATCTTTCTGAAATGCACATTGGATCACACCACCCACCCACTTAAACACCCAGTGACTGCGCCTGGTCTGTCCGAGGCCAGCCTTGCCGAGCATCCTGCCCGCCTTGCTGCCTGAGCTTTGGTTACACTTGCGTCTTCCACGGCCTTGAAGACACAGGTGCTGTCCCACCACGCTGATGCAAGGGCTGGCCTGGCCTACTTAATCCTCCTGGTCCTCCAGATTCCATTTCACTCATCATTTCCTCAGAGATTTCCTTGACATCCATTATTAAGTCAAACCGATTATTGTGTACTCAGGGCACCACACATTGCAATGTTATGTTAATTTGTGTGGGTATTTTATCCAGTTCATCTCCTTCTGTGCTGTGTAAGTTCTGCAAGGTCAGAGACCATGTCTGTTTTTGCTGACATGGTGTTCTTGCTGCTCAGTATGACCTGGCAAAGAGTGGGCTTTCAGTCAATATTTGTAGAGTGAATGAATGAATTATGGGTGCCCCTGGGGGAACATGGTAGAAAAGCAGAAATGCAGGAGGACTGAGAATTTAATGGAACCCAAAGCTGGGGCACAGGGAGATCATTTGAATGTACACTCTCCTAAAATAGGATCTTGGAGTTTCCTTAGACTAATTACAGAATTTGCAGAGTGCACACCATTTATAGAGATATATAACTCCCCTTCCCCTAGGCCACAACAGCCCCAGGGAAATCCAAGGATTTTGGGTCAATTCCCAGAAGCCTTTGTCTCTGCCTTCCCACACCCTCCCGCCCCATCCTCCCTGGGGACTCAGGGCAGCTCTCCTCGGCGGAGGGGGAAGGGTCCAGTTGGGGCAGAGCCCTCCTGGGTCCTTCTTAAGGGCTCTGCGTGTCTGCATTGCTGCCACCCCATCAGGGCCCTGTGGCCTTTATCCAGGCACTTTCTGCTACCCACCCACGGCCCCCATCTTCTCTGCAGGGGTGTGGTGGCCACACTGCTGTGGCTGCCCCTGCTGGTACCTCTGGCCCCCATGGATTTGGAGGGATAAACCATTCGCCTCTTCTCTCCCTTAGGTGATTCCCTCCCTTCCTTAACCAGCATCTCTTGCAGCAGCTTTGTAGCCAGCAAGTCATTTCCCCTTATTGGTTCCAGCTTCTGAAGTCTAGGGGCCTAGGGCCTGCGGGTTGGTTTCATGCCCCAATCCTTGTTTCTTCCACAGCAGAGGGGGCCTGACAGGACTGGAGGTGGCAACCACTCATCCCACAAACATCACCTGCCTCAGGGAGAGAGATGAGCAGGGTGGGGCCTCACCCCAGGAACATGACACCTGCTGGGGCTCTCCTTTGCAGGGTCTTTCAGTCCGGATGAGGTGTTCGGCTGTCAGACCAGGATTCAGAATGTGTTTTCCCTGCAGTGATTTTTGCCAAGACCCAGGGGTTTAGAAGAGCATGAATCTGGTTTTCTTCCAGCCTTTCCTACACAGATGACAACATGATTACCCTCAGCTTTCAATGTGCAAGTCTGTACACAGAGCACAGAGGCCAGGAGGGCTCCTGAGTCATTGGAGATAATTCTCTTCCCTCACCACCTTTCTAAGTCTTCCATCTCTGTGAATCAGCGATGTGGAAAAAGGGGGGCTTCAGGAAATTTAAGGGAGGCTTGAAGTGAGCAGAGCAGGCCAAGTCCTGGCAGGCGCTGGGGCTGCCAGGGCGGGACATCATGCAGCGCCTCATCCAGGGAACGCTGGGGATGCCTGCTCCTCGGAGCAGCTGGCGCACCCGCTGGGCCAGTCAGATCACTGTGCCTTGGGCAGAGATGGAAACACTCGCAGAGCCAGGGTGTTCTGGAGGCGACCACTGTCAGGGCGGCCTGTGCCAGCCTCGTTTAGTTTCCTGAGTCACAGTTGCTGGGCTAACCGTGTGGTGTCAAGAACCCATAGCAGATCCAAATACCTCTTCTCCCACGGCCCTCTCTCCCGCAGCGCGGCAACGGCTGATGTCTTGTTAGCACCCTGGACCTCATCACATGGCAACTGATGGAGGATCTGTCCCCTCTCTGGGCTGTGAGCTCCTCCAGGCAGGAACCTGGGCCCAGTGTCTGCTGCCTCCAGGGTGGGGCATCTAGTAGGTTTCTACGAGTAAGTGAATGTATAGGGACATAGAGGAGGCCAAAGGGACTCCCGTATGGAAACGTGCTCAGTAGCGCAACACGTTGGTTCTCTACAGTTTGCAGGGTCCAAAGCAGGAATCATGTGTCCTTTCCAGAGAAGGTATGTCTCCTGCAGGAACTGCATAAGGGAAGGTGCTTGAATATTGGGAACCAGGACCAGCAGAGGTAGAGGAAGGCCCCAGGAAAATGACACAGGAAATGGAGGTGTTCATCCTAGCTAGACTCAAGCGCATTCACAGGCAAAGCCCCGATTCTCCAGGAACTCCACAGACAGTGCCTGGGAACAGGGCTGGGGGAGGCCAGCTCAGAGGGACTGGTATTTCAATCCCTTCCAAGACCCTCAGGTGCACGCCCATGCTTTCCCATAGCTGGCCACTAGGGGGCAGGCGGAGGCCGGAGAAGAGGTGAGGCAGTGGCCAGTGGGCCCTGGGCTGGGCTCACCAGGCCCAGCACACCCAGGCCTGCAGCCAGCACACTGGGCTGTTTGTATGACTCCAACAAGGCCCAGCCTCTCTTCCTGCCTGTCTTGGCCGCTGTGATTTTATATGGTGTGGCCTGTGACATCAGATGCCACACGCCCATGGTAACCAAACTACACAGCTCAGTGTGAATATTAATAAACAGTGTTGGGGGGGGGAGGGGAGGGGAGGATCCTTGTTTTTCTTATTTTACTCACCATTTGTGTGTGTGTGTGTGTTTTATTTAAAATTTTAAAAATTGTATTTTTCAACTACAGTTTCCATTCACTATTATTTTGGATTAGTTTCAGGTGTACAGCATAGTGGTTAGATAATCATACTTTACAAAGTGTCTTCTCCCCCTCACCCTCACCCTCCAGCCCCATATTTCCAATACCCACCCACTTGGCACCGTACCAGTACTGTGGTTTTTCTACTCATGCCTCACGTACCCTTTATTATCCTGAACACTCAGGGTGTACCTGAGTGCCACCATTTTTGTTTTTTTAAATGAAAAGTCGATGGGGAACATGTGCATTGGTCTCCTGTTCATCTGGCCTTGAAAATAGCAATCCATGTCCTCATGTTTTAGTCACCACTTCCTCTTGCTATCCCGCTAACACTCCTCGTGTGTATCTACAGATCACTTCAAGGGAACATTACTTTCTTGATAATTTCCACACCCCTTGAAAAGTCATATCCTCCTAAGAAACTCCAGCAGATGGGACCCCTCAGTTGGTTTAAGTTTTTGTAATCCTCAAGGATTCACTAAAAATAGCACATTGTCCTCCTATACAAATCACCCCCTTTATACATATCATCAACCCCATAGACTGAGGCCCATAGATCTGGGCCTAAAGTAAATTAGACTGAGCATAAGGGAATAAACATGGTACCAGGCCAGACCACAGAAATCAAAGTCTCTGTGTAGAAATGAGAGTTGCTTCACACAGAACCAGAGAATTTGAAAGTAGAGTTCTCCTGCCTGCTGAGAATGTCCAATTAGAAACCCATCAATGCTTGATAACATTAATAGAAAGCTGTGCCTGAATGAAGTTAAAGACTCTTCAATAAATTGCATCTTTAATTGGAATGAGAACAAACCAACCATATTACATCAGCCAATGGGGAATGGCAAAACCATCCTAAAAGAAATGGATTTCTAGTGGAATCGGAATACTTATGCAAACCTTTCCATGCTGCAGACTTGTTTGAATGCTACCCCTGATTTCTTCCCAATAGTAATCATGGCTGAGAAATACCCTTTAAAGCTACAATATGATGTCAGGTTACTTTAATGGTTTGCAAAATGCTCTCAAGAGTTACCTAAAAATGTGCATTTTCAGTGATGCCCTAGATGAGTTCGTCTGAAATGGTTTGATTTTCAATTAAAAACATAAACAGGCTTGGATATATTTGGACACAGATGTTGCTGGAGTCTCCAGATTCATTGTTTAAAGGTATGCCATAAATATAACACAAAGTGTGGCGAAGGCTTCCATCTGATTGGGTATTCAGGCTTACAAAGAAAGTAATTACAGGGCCGGAGACTGGGAGTCAGCCCTCATTCATCTAAATTCCCTTTCACGTATCAACATAGCTTGACCTTGATTTTTTTGAGATGCAAGTAAATGACATGGATGTAATTTGAATAAAGCTGTCTTTCAAGCACACCAAGAACCTGAAATCAGAGATGACAGATTAGCAGAAGTTTGAAGAAATAACCAACTCTTAGGAATTATAGTGGTTTTAAAAACAGTGTCTTCCTTTCTTATCAAGCGACATTTTTGTCTTCTTTCTAGGGAATGTTTGTTTGTCAGGTCCTTTGGAATATGCACAGCTGCCAGTTTTCCCCTCCCCCCTCTGCCCTTCTGGGTTTTTTTGCTTTTTTTTTTTCATTTTTAAGTATATTTTTTGTTGTCGATAGTATTACAGATATCTCTCATGTCCCCATTACCCCCTCCTCCCAGCCCTTACACCCGCCCCCCCCCCCAGGTCTTCACTACCCTATTGCCTGTGTTCATGGGCTATGCATATAAGTTTATGAGTTCTTTAGTTTATCTCTTCTTGTCCTCCAAACCCACATCGAGGTATGTCAGTCTGTTCCATGCTTCCCTGCTTTGGCTCTTGTTTTGTTGGTCAATTCATTTTGTTCATTAGATTCCACAAATAAGTGAGATCATGTGATATTTGTCTTTCTCAGTTTGGCTTATTTCACTTAGCATAATATTTTCCAGGTCCAATTCTGTTTTGTTTTTTGGAGTGTGTGTGTGTGTGTGTGTGTGTGTGTGTTTATTTTAATTTAAAAAAATCGTTATTGTTGAAAGTATTATATATGTCCCCTTTTTTCTCCCATGGACCCCTTCTTCTGTTTTGAGTCTCCCCACTGGGCCCCTGTGGTCTGCGGCCATCTCGGCTGCTAACGTGACCTCCAACCTTGCTCGCCTTTCTGAGGGCAGGGGCCTCACTTCGCCTCCTGATAAAGCACTTTCAGTCAACTCTTGGGTTTCTTCATGGCTGATTAAACTGTCTGTGTTTATTCAGGACCTTGCTCCGCGTTCTGTGTCCGGCTGCTGACCTCTCTGTGAGTTCATTGTGGAGGAGAAAGCTCACAGGGCCGTCCATCTGACTGCTTGCTGGCGGCTCTGGTGAAGATTGGATGCCGGTGAATGTTTAGGCGGTTGAAATGTTGGTACATCTTTAAAGCATATGACTTTTTGCCCAGTTAGTTTTCTGAGTACTGTGACGGGGCGAGGCGAGAGGCACGTGAAAGACAGCAGCACAAGGTGGCCTGTGAGTTATAACCACCAGCATCTCCCTTGAACTCACCAATGTTGATCATCTCCCCATTAAGCTACAGGGCTTCAAATGGTCTGTGGCTCCCTTTTTTTCTTTTTCAATTACAGTTGACATTCAATGTTATTTTATACTCGAGGCCCGGTGCATGAAATTCATGCATGGAGGGGGAGTTCCCTCAGCCCAGCCTACATTCACTTTAATTGGGGACCCTTCGAAACCTCTCTGCCTGCCTGTCTGATCACCCCCAACTGCCCTCTCCTGCCAGCTTGGTTGCCCCTAACTGCCCTCCCCTGCAGGCCTGATCTTGCCACCAACTGCCCTCCTCTGCCAACCAATTTGGTTCTGATTGGTCAGTTTGTATGCCAGTCAGCATCTCTGAGCATATCAATGGGGCCTGATTAGAAAGGTGGGGCTGATCAACAGCCCCCGTGGAGGCCTGGAGAGAAATGGAGGTGCACCTGTTTGCCAGGCTGGGAGAGAAAGAGAGGCAAGTTCTGATCAATGGCTGCCATAGGGGCTATGGATCAGACCCTGCCTCTCTCTCTGCAGGCCTCTCTCTGGGCCTAATCCGCAGCTCCCTAGGCAGTCAGTTCTGGGTTGGGGTGCCCGCAGCAAACCCAGTCTTCCGGTATGGTCTAGTATTATGACCCTGGCTCATTATTATATAGATTAGAGGCCCGGTGCACAAAATTCGTGCACTGGTGGGGTGGTAAGTCCCTCAGCCCAGCCTTCACCCTCTCCAATTTGGGACCCCTCAGGGATCTGGCCTAAACCGGCAGTCGGACATCCCTCTCACAATCTTGGACTGCTGGCTCCCAACCGCTCGCCTGCCTGCCTGCCTGATTCCCCTAACCACTTCTGCCTGCCAGCCTGATCACTCCCCAACCACTCCCCTGCCAGCCTGATAGACACCTAAGTGCTCCCCTGCCGGCCTGATTGCCCCCGACTGCCCTCCCCTGCTGGCTTGATCACCCCCAATTGCCCTCCCCTGCAGGCCTGGTCACCCATAACTGCCCTCCCCTGCAGGCCTGGTTGCCCCTAACTGCCCTCCCTGCTGGCCTGATCTCCCACAATTGCCCTCCCCTGCTGGCCATCTTGTGGCTGTGGGCGCCACTATCTTTGAGGGTGTGACAGTCAATTAGCATATTCCCTCCTTTTTGGCTGTGGGCACTGCCATCTTTGTGACGGCGTGAGGGTCATTTAGTGCCGGGAGCCAGTCCATGCTTGCTGTTTCAAGGGACCTGGCATATATGGCATACTGTTCTTGATATGTTTGCTCACCTTCTTGGCACTATGTGTTTTAACCAAGGTCTCTGAGAAAGGTTGTTTTCCCCAGGTAGGGATTTTCCCCTGAAGTTGGGGAGGGAATAGAACCCCTCAACTAAGTGCCAGGCGGGTAATTAATCCCTTTAACTACGAAAAATCATGCTTAAACTACATAATCTTTTCTCCCTGGAATGGAGATAAGAAACGCCCTAACCTTTGTAATAGAGATTGATAGGATTGAATCAACTGGTATAAATACAGTTGTAACAAGACAGAAACACTCAGAACTTAGAACAGAATCAAGAAGACAGAACCTACACGGAGCCTAGAGACAGAAGAACTTCGCTGGAGAGAGCATGCCGAAGGATCCTGGAGAGGGACTGGCCTCGGAACCTAGAGACAGAGCCTAGCGGGAGAACATGGCAAGGGATCCTGGACTGAACCTGACTACAGAGATTGGCAGGAGAACCTGACTGGAGAGCCTGGACAGAACCTGGCTGGAGAACCTAGCGAGGGAACATGGCTACAGAACCTCGCTGGAGATCCGAAGCAGAACCTCTCTGGAGATCCGGGCTAGAGATCCTGGCTAGGCTGCTGATCAACTGAACGCTGTCTCCGTGTCATTCCTTCTTCGCCGACTCCGTCCACACCTTTGGGGACCCCTGGACCTGCTGGGGTTGGACCCCGGCAATTTAGCATATTCCCTCTTTATTAGATAGGATTAGTTTCAGGTGCACAGCATAGTGGTTAGACATTTATACGACTTACAAAGTGATCGTCCCCCAATAAGTCTAGTACCCACCTGGCACCAGACATAGTGATTACAATATTATTGGCTATATTCCCTATGCTGCACTTCATAGCCTTGCAACTATTTTGTAACCACCAATTTGTACTTCTTCATCCCTTCACCTTTCATACCCAGCCTTCCAACCCTCCTCCCATCTGGCCACCATCAGTTTGTTCTCTGTATCTATGGGTTTGTTTCTGTGTTGTTTGTTCGTTTATTTTGTTTTTTAGATTCCATACATAAGTGAAATCATGTGGTCCTAGTTACCTGTCTGACTTATTTCACTTAACATAATAATTTCTATGCCCATCCATGCTGTCGCAAATGTTAAGATTTCATTCTTTTCTTTAAGTACATATTTTTATTGATTATAGAGAGGTAGAGAGAGGGAGAGAGAGAGATAGACACATCAATGATGAGAGAGAATCATTGATCAGCTGTTTCCTGCATACTCCACCCTGGGATTGAGCCCACAACCTGGGTATGTGCCCTGACCAGGAATTGAACCATGATCTCCTGGTTCATAGGTTGACGCTCAACCTCTGAACCACACCAGCTGGGCAGATTTCATTTTTTTTTTTTTATGGCCCAGTAATAACCCATTGTATATATGTATCACATCTTTATCCACTTGGCTAATGATGGGCACTTGGGTTGTTTCCCTATTTTGGCTATTGTAAATAGCGCTGTAACGAACATAAGGGTGCACATATCTTTTGGAATTAGTGATTTTGGATTTCTTCAAATAAATACCCAGAAGTGGAATTGCTGGGTCATAAGGCAGTTCTATTTTTACATTTTTGAGGAACCTCCAAATTGTTTTCCATAGAGGCTGTCCGTGGTTCTTAATAAGAGCAGGTCTGGTCTTACTGCTTGGAAAGGGCAAAGAGAGAGAGAATGAAGCACAGAGAGTTTTACTGAGTGACCAAAAGACAAGCCAGGACAAATGCCTTAAGCCAGAACCCCTTTGACAGAGATTTTTGTCAGCATGACAACCAACCCCTCACCCATAAGCCTGGTCTGGGGCTCCCAGGCAAGCTCAGCTTTGCGTGCCCCCTTCCCCCCTCCCCGCCCCCCCTGCAGCACCACACTCCAGGGCCTGGGTCAAATGCAAGTCCTACCGTGTGCAGGCAATGGTTCCTTTCACTGTAACATGTGCCTCTCAAAATCACATTCTTCTAGTTTGCTTATTTGTGCAGGAATCTTATCAGTCTGACTTGACTGTGAGTGCTTGGACGTGGGGACCGTGCCTCCGAATCTGTGCATGCCTGGGAGCACGCGGTGCATATTTCAGTGAAAGCAGGGATGAATGAGGTGCAGATGGACGCTCTCTCCAGGCCTTCTCTCACATTCCTTTAACGCCACCCCACTCACCTGTGATAACTCGATCCTCCCTCGCCATTTCTCAGAATCCCTGCTGCTCCCACTTGCACGCCTGGACTGGCCTTCTTTTTCAGTTTTCCTGTTTGCCCATCTCACCCTTATATCCCTGCCTCATCTTTACTAACAATCTCATATTGTAAACCCTCAAGGGGCTGGGGGCTCTGTTGAACCTCCTTTGCTTGTCACTTGATAACACAGTCAGTGGCTTGATGCTCAAGGGACCTCAGAATACGGTGCCCTAATCAGAGAATCACTGGAGCCAATCACTGGTCCTCTTGCAACCAACGTTTACTGCTCCGGGACTTGGTGTATGTGCTCCGTCTCTATTGTGATTGTCTCTGGTGATGGGTCCTCCCCAAACCTGTTGTTTGGCATAGCTGCAAGTGAGTTGGTGAGAGAGGAGGAGGATCTTGGTCAGAAGGCAGTGCTTTCAACAGCGGCACTTGGACATGGAATTCTGTCGTGGGGGCTGTCCTGTGTGTCATAGGGTGTTTCGCAGCATCTCTCATGTCTACCCCACCAGATGCCAGGAGGATCCCCCAGTCGCAGCAACTAAACAGGCCTCCACTGGGAGGGACAAACATGCTGGCTGGGAGGCACTGCCCTGAGGGCTGGAGGCCCCAGCCACAGCGGGAAGGGGTGAGTGTCATAACTAGGTTTCTTCCTCTCTTTGGCAGTTGTTTTTGTTCGTTCGTTCACTCGTGTGTGTGTGTGTGTGTGTGTGTGTGTGTGTGTGTGTGTGTGTGTTTTAGTGGAACCAGCATGGTGTTCTGCCTCAGTTTGGGGAGAGTCTCAAGATGCACTTAAATTACATAGTACTTCACCACTTGGCCTCTTTCCACCTCAGGGGCCATATTTCCCCCTTCCCTCCGCCCCCCGCCCCCCATCCCCACCATTACCAATGGACTGGACTTCGCTTTCTGTGGATTGAGTCCATCTTGTTTGAAGAATCCCACTGGCTTCTGAGGGGCACACGATGAACCGATAGGAGAGGCAGCTGGCTGGAGGGACCCTGCAGAGCTGCCTGTTGTCCCCAGGCCTGGACACTGCGCTGCGAGGACACGGTGCTTGGGGATCTGCTCCTCCGCTTTGCCCATCCAGGAACTAGATCTTTCTCTCTTTTCTGGGCATTAATAAGCCACTGTGAGCAATAATTCACACAAACGGAACTCTCCAGAAACTAGGCTACAAAGCAGACTGTGACAGTCTGGCTTTACAATGCACAACTCCCCGGAGCTCTAGCTGGGGCTTGGAAGGCGGGGCGGGCAGCAGGAAATGTGGTCCAGAGGGCACGTGGGGCCCCAGGCCAGCGGGCTCCAGCCCTCTCCGCGTGTCTGGCTCCTTCTGTCTGTCCCAGCTGCCAAGGGAGCTGACGGGGGAGAGAGAGCGGAGGCTGCGATCTGAGAGGGCAGGGAGAGCGGAAAGATGTGCACAGTCTTCAGGAATCATTCACAGTTTCTGCTTCATTTAAATATCAGTGTCCTGAGGCCGAGTAGACACCTCTCCAGCATGAGCTCCTGTCATCAGGATGCCGGGAGACTGCAATGGCTGAGGCAGACGTGGAATCGGGTAACAGGGAGTTGGGGGGCTTGCGGGACATTCTCTCTGGGGTGTGGAAGAGCCTGATGAAACAGCCCTGCTTCTGAGGAAAGCTCGTCTCCTCAGGGATGGGAGCCACCCCGCCGCCCCAGGGGAGCTGCCCTGGCAGGAGGCCAGGCACCCTGGCAGCTGTGGTTCTTCCCCATCTCTATTTTTTTGGTAAATCCTCACCTGAGGATATTTTTTCCATTGAGAGAGACTGGGGAGAGGGAGTGGAAGGGGGGGGGGGAGAGAGAGAGAGAGAGAGAGAGAGAGAGAGAGAGAGAGAGAGAAGAGAGACACATCTAGTGGTTTCCTCCTGCCTATGCCCTGGAACCTGCAACCCAGGTACATGCCCTTGACCGGGAATCATACCTGCAGCCCTGGGTCAGAGGGCTGACGCTCTACCACTGAGCCACACTGGCCAGGGCAGTTCTCCATCTCTTTGCCCTCCTCCCCTGTGAACCCTCCTCCTCTGTCACCACATGCTGTACTCAGGGTCTGGCCACCACATTGGCTAACACAGTCTTGACATTCTGTGCACAGCTTCTAGAACCCAGGGGTTGGTAGGAATTTCTCCTGAATGGAGCTGCAGCCCGATGGCTGTCCTAGGCCATAACCCCAGGCCAGACCCTGTGGGACACCCCTTCTTAGATGTCTTCTTGACCATAGTCTAACTTTGATCGACATTTCTGCTGAGTGGACAGTGAATGCCATTGTCAAGTTCATATTTCTCCTAATAGAGAGAGGGGCAGGGAAAGGTAGAGACATTGTGGTCTCCATGTTTTCAGCCAATGGAAGCAGAATGCCATCTCTCTGTCCATGCCCTCCAGGTGCCTGGCGCTGTCTTCTGAGCCCCATTCATCAGAGGCTCTCTGGCTCGGGTCCTGGCCGGGCACGCAGCTCCGCTGGGCTCGCCCCTCTGGGTGAGAAATGCAAGGGCTCTACCTGCTTGCTGGTCACGAATTGTGGGTGTAATCCGCTCACCACGCTGAGAAGTCCTTTTTGCCACTTGAGTCATTCTCACTCCCATTGCTGGGCCTTTGTCAGAGAGTCCTTTGTCACCTTTGAGCATGTTATTTCTAGGAAATAAAAGAACCGTAAGGCCATGGTGAGTGTCGCTGGTGAGTTCTATTACTTGAAGCACACTCACTGTAATAGAAAAATATGAATCTGATGAGTGTGTTACCAAGCCTATCACTACCACAACCATCGTCTTTGTCCCCAACCTCCACGGTACCTGCACTTCAAAAGCATGCTCTTCAAAAGCCATTGTGTGGGAGAAATGGGATGAATGGTGCCTGTATGATGCTGGTTTCTTTTAAAAAGGAGAGAGAGGAGAATGAAAAAAAAGCCACGCAGTTCCTACAGGGCTCCCGGCAAGTATATCCCCACTGGTCTGGTTTGTTGCTGATTTGGTCAGACGTGGTCTGTGTCTTGTCTGTGTATTTCATCTGCGTGGCTTCTTGTTCAGCCCAATCTAAGTTAATGCTCTTCACACTTGCTGAGGCTACACCTGCCTTTTCCTCTTGCAGGTGTCTCATCTGAGGGCTTTCACACCTGGTACGAACAGCCCGTAAGGACATGAAAAGGGGCCTGGACACGGGGTCCTGGTTCCTCAGCATCCTCTGGAGCTGCTTTGGGGGTCTCTCATTTTGCTCACAGACTTCTGGGAAGTGTTTATATGTTACATAGCGACGTAACAATGGAGTCGAGTGCTCAATTGGTGCGACTTTGAAAGATAATGCACAAGGCTTCAGAACACATTTTATGCTTCTAGCAGGTGCCATAGCCACCCCCTCAGACTCCTGAGTGGGTGGCATTATGGGTTGAGTTGTGTCCCTGTCAAGTAAATGGAAGACCTAGCCTTAGCCCTTGAACCTAGGACGTGAACTTATTTGGGAATAGGGTCGTTGCAGATGGAATTAGTTGGGGTGAGGTTATGCTGGAGTAGAGTGGGACTTGTAAAAAGAGGAAAATTCTTCAGAGAGAGAAGGCCATGTGAACACGGAGGCAGAGATAGGCGTGATGTGTCTACGGGCCAAGGAATGCTGAAATTTGCCAGCAAACCACCAGGAGCCTGGGGAGAGGTCTGGACCAGATCCTTCCTCACAGCCTCCAAAGGCACCAACCCTGCTGATGCCTTGATCTTCTTGACTTCTGGCCTCCAGAACTGATTGGCAAACCATTGTGTAAGCGACCCAGCGAGTGGACTGTGCTAGGGGAGCTCTGCGCAAACTCCTCCAGGGCGCCAGTCTTTTTTCTTGCTGGGGGTTTTCACTGGCAGAGTTAGAGAACTGCGTGGTGGCAAGAGCTCAGTGTTAGGGTCTGACAGACCCAGCTGTGGATTCTGGCCTTGCCACCTACAAGTTGTGTAGCTTTGGGCACGGATCCAAATGTCCCCATGTGAGGATTACACAGAGGGTGGGACCGGCAGCCTGGTGGGTTCTCAGTAAGATGTTGTTCTTGACTTCCCTTTCCCTTCTGACCTTCCTGTCCCCAGAGGTCATTTTGTCTGAGAGATGAGGAGTTCAGAACCTGGAGAAGTAAGATGACTTGTCCTCAGTCCCACCACAAGCTGGTGCAAGGCTGGGTAGAAAATCCAGGCCTCCGGCTCACACCTGTACTGTGGTTCCCCATGATGTTGTCTTTTGGGGCTCTCCCATTAGAAAAATCCTCCACCCACTGTCTCTCACAAACAGTTGTAAAGGCGATGACACAGCTGAGCCTCTAGGCCCCACCTGATGAGAAGACCTGCTACAGAAAGGTTCTTGCACTACCCAGAAAGCCTTCTGAACAGAAGAAATGCCTGCTACTGTATTGTTTACTTTATTCTGCTCTTGACATATTCTTAACATGAAATTGTTAGCATGATGTAATTATTGCCACATTTAAAAGGGAATATTTTATTCAAAAGTGTTTTTGCAATGTTCATTACAGGAAATAAAGGCTTGGGCCTTTTAAGAAGGAACTAATTAGAGTCTGAAGGCCGATCGAGGTTGTAACCACTGTGGAGGCCTGTCTTGCAGGAACACAGCTTGCTTCGTGATCATAAGGAATTGACAGGCAAGACGATGAGCACATTGGATGGTGATGACTAATTCCTGGCACAAGATGGCCCAAGTTCTTCCCCACAGAACAAAGGCATGGGGGAGAGATGGATTTGCAGATTGAGGAAGGCTGCCTAAGCTTTGACTTAGGACTAGTGAAGGTCAGGCGCTGAAGATCACAGACCCCCCCTCCCCCAGGAACTCAGGCCCCCTCCGGAGAAAGCGACAGGCCACCTCCCCATAACGTGACCAGTGCACCTCTGCTCATAGCGTTGCAAACAATCACAAGGGTTTCCCTTCGTCCTTTCACTCTGAGGTCCCCAACCCCAGGTTACGAGCCATTACCTTCTACCTTAGTGGGCCCTTGAACAAGCTAAGGGACACTCATAACTTCTTTTCTATTTAATGACTAGAGGTCACCTTGAAGAAAGCTGTCCGGCCTGGAGTAAAGACTAGTTATCAGTATACTGGTATTGGTGGGAGAGACTAAAAATCAAAGTTTACTGAATGAAAAGAACAGGCAGAGTCAGGAAACTTGGTCGGGCCAATGCAGTCATGTGGCTCTGAGTCAGTTGCCAAGCCTCGCTCAGGCTCAGTGTCCTTGTGAGCACCCGGGGAGAGGACAGTGCTCCCCTCACAGCTTCCTTGGGAGCAGCCAACAGGATAATACCCTGGATCGCAAATCCCTATGTAAACTGACTATGAATAGAAGGTGGTATTAATATTAAAAAAATAGACGTAGTGACAAAAATACCTAAGCGTTAATACTTTTAGAACTTCATTCTGAATTTGGAGAACTTTAACACAGTCTAATAGAAAGTATATTTCACGGGGGTGGGGGTGGGGGGGTGGGGGGGGTGTCCTGTTCTATCCTATGTTTGAATTTTTATATCTAGTGGAAAGCCTAACCTAGAAGTTGCCAACCAGCCCACAAACATGTGTTGTTTTGTCTGCAGGGTGTTAAACAAGTTTTGTTTTGTTTCTTTTTAAAAATCAATTACCAACATTTAAAACTAGAAGATTTCCCATAGACAATAAAACCTAGATTTCAGCTTCTCTTGGGAAAGTAGACACAGAGCTGCTTCTGCTGGCAGGGCTGGTTGGGGTTTCCTCACTGCTCCCCACTCCTGGGCAGATTGCTCCCCAACAGCAGTCACACCCAAGGCACCCCAAGGTGTCATTTTCCCACTGGGAGGCCTAGAGTTTCAAATAGCAACTTCTTTGATGGGTGCTCAACCCAGGGTATCAGGTCTCCTACCTGTAGCTGAGTCTACCTGGCCCAAGGGTGGTGAACTTGAATTTTTTTCTTGTAAAATGAGCACAGGATCCTTGCGTGGATTCAATTAGATGACACAAGAAAACACCTTCCAAGAATCAACGCTTGGTTGTCAGCACATGTTAGCTCTGAGCAGGAGCATTCCAGACCACTTAGGGCATCACAGAGATTCTGATGAATAATCCACACTTCAAATTCCGGGAGTGGTAGTCATAGTCAGGCTTGAGGTCCCTGTAGCAGCTGAGCTCCTTAGAGGGTCAGGCTGAGGAAGAAGGCTCTTCCTGATGTTACTGTCATAATTAGATGGTTAATTTTAACAATAGGAAAAGAGCTAAGGGGAGGCCAGACATTATAAGCATGGTCATCTGGGCAGCTTCACCAGGACGCTACAGTTTCATGCTCCCCGGGAAACCACTGGTACATTCCCTGCAGATCAGTGGGGGAAGGGAACCAACAAAAGGGGAGTTAGGTACATGTGCAGTGAAGTCGAGGTGATGTAGGGAAGATGCTTATCTGTCAGTCTAGCCTCAAAAAAACATCATTGGCAAGGAGGGTGGTGTCACAGAAAGAGGGCAAAATCTTGGAAAGTTACAATCCCCAAGGAGTTCCCTCTCTCTTGCTTGGGTGCTCACTTGCTCTTTCTTGCTCCGTGACCCACATTCACCTATGCACTTGCCTCCACAGCCATGCGGCTTTAAGCAGCCTCATGGCTCATGGCCATGCAGACTCCACATGCAGGATGCTGGACTGGACTGGACTGGACTTTAATATGGAGCAGAAATTCTGGGAAGTGGTCTTATTCTGGGCCTGCTGAAGACAAGATTGGACTTTTCCCATGGTGGGATGGATGGAGATGGGACCGGGGAGGAGAATCTCCTCAATTTTACATCATCAATAAAGCTTTCCATGAAACTCCACCCTCCCATGGGGGCCTCAGGAAATTCTTTGCCTCGAGGAACCCCAAGATTTCCACTTCCACTGATCACACTGAGACCATGACTTCTGAGAACAAGTTTGGAGCACCCCTCCCCTTCCAGACTCCCATCAGAAGACCTGGAACCCAAGGTGGAACAGACCCTTAGCATAACACAGATGCCCTGTGCCTTCCCTGAATCACTGGGAGTGCTAGAAAAGCTGGCAAAATGTCACAGGCCAAGAGATGTCTCTTTGTTTTAACAAGGTCACATGTAGCAGATTTGATAAGTCCCTACATCTGCTCCAATGAAACATTAACCAGCGGCAGCTTGGTGCATTTGTTCTGAGCACCCACTTCCTGTGCAAATACACAACTGACTTCCTGCAGACAGCCAGTGGCCAGGAGCCTGCAGACTTGTAGGGTGGCCTTGGCTTCTGTGGGGTGAGAGGGAGGCAGCTGCGGGGCATTGCTCTCACCCTGATTGGCGTTATCTCTGAAGATATCACCAATACCTGGAAGCCAAGCCCAGGAAGGAGCTCACCGCTTTCTTCTCCCTGCCAAGGCTGCCACCCTAGCCTGTTTCGTAGGAAATTGCCTTCTTTCTTCTGAGCAGAAGGGGAACCATCCCTAGGTCCAGCAAAAGATAAGTAAATGATTACTGGCTGCCATAAAAGGATCTCATAAAGCATTTGTGTGGCACCACAAAAAGCATCTGACTTTTACACATCTGTCTTTAGTTCATTGGTTGTATGTAAAAGGTTGCCAAAGTCATGTAATGACTTTGGAGTAAGGCTTGCTTTAGGAACTGGGCTAGCTAAGAGTTTGGGATTTCCCCATAGTTTCCTCCTTCATCTCCTGACCCGACAAAAGAAACTCTCTGAATCACACGTCAAGTGGACTTGTATTGGGGAAATAATCCAGTTGCTATGATAACCTAGGAGGGTCCTTTAGAATGAAAACCAGGGCTCTCTCTGGCGAGGGCCCTGCCCCGGAGTAGGGCAAATGATGGAGTGCGGACCCCACATTGGAGATGTTGAAATGAAAAGAGGTGCATTTTTGCCAAGGAAACTCAAGGTCATCTCCATTCAAACTGTAGCCAAAGGCAGAGATTCTGAATCGGGTGGGAGGGTCCCCAGGGAGCCTGGATTTAGAGAAGTCTGGGCTGGAGCACTTGGAAGACTTGGTGGCCACAAGCAGGGGGGGTCTCTGGGGGAGATCCCCACCACTCCCACTGAGGGGAAGCTGTCTGCTCTGCCAAAAGGCCCAGATTTCCTAAAATGGCTCCGGTCTCTAGAGTCCCTGGGCAGACACTCCATCCAGATGGACTTTGACTTCTGACTATTAACAATCTTGACTCTTGTCCACATCTGCTTCTAGGAAATCTCACTGGCTTGGATCCCTCAATTGGTACAAAAATGAGGACACCTCGCCCACATAAATCCTAAGCTTGAATGGCTTCCTATTGCCTTTTAGGCTTGCTTACAGACACACACACACACACACACACACACACACACACACACACACACACACACACACTGCTAAGATTACCCCCTTGTTCTCTGGGCAATCATCTCTGGGAAGAACCATTTGGACAATGGTTACTGGCACGCCCCAAAATCTGGAGAACTGTACCCCTTAACCAATGCACTGATAAAAGACATCCTGCCATTTAATACAGGCTTCTTCTCTGTCTGAAATGTGCAGACATATGACTGTCTCATGTGCAACATGGTGGTAACCAGAGCTTATCTAGACTAGACTGGACAACCAAACCTTAGCATTTCTTGAGGTCATTCCCATCCCTAGAATCCATGATTTTGAGGTCCTTCCAAATATATGAAGCGTGGCTCACATGAAATTACTAGTGACTGAACCAAGTGCAGGATCTTATTTAGTTCCGGCCCCAGGAGGAACTTTATAATTTACTTTTTGGGTGAAAACGTTTTTCCCCTTTAAACACTGCATCAAAATGGCAAGATTCTCTACTGAATGTTAATGTTACCACAGCGAAGGAAGGAGGAGGCTATGAAAATCTGAAATGGAAATATGTGGTGTGTTATGTAAAGAAAGTCAATGCAACAGAAAGAAGAAGTCGGCCTCGTCCACCATTCCTATGCACCATTCAGCTTAGGGCCGGCCACCAGCACAGCCCTTTCGGTCCTCTCACACCCTGTAGCCTCTGTGTGTCATTGCTCAGTCTTCCGCAAGCCTTCAGTACCACCCCCCTCCCACTCCCGCCTTGGTCAGCTGAGGTTTCCTTGTTCATAAAGTCCCTACAGTGCAAATCCTCCTTCAGAAAAACTCTTTGCAGCTGGGAAACTCCTTTATCTCTTCCTCTCAGGTCCTCAGCCCTTCTTAGCTGAGACAGCTCTCTGGCTTATGTTCATTACATTGTGTAGTTTGTACATGCTTCTGACTCCACCGCTGGACTTAAGCTTCTGGAAGGCAGAGATGCTATCTTATCTGTCATTGTTCCCCCATGGTCACTTGCATGGGTTAGACACATTCCATACATTTTTGCAAAGTTTAAGTGAAGAAGGGTGACAATTCCCCCAGTCCAGATGTGTTTGTGTGTATACCATAGATGACTTGGAATGTCGTGTGATGGTGGGAGTGCCTTATTTGATGTCATCAGGGTTTCTCAACCTTGACACTGTTGACATTTGGGCTGGACCATTATGGGTCCGTCCTGTGTATTGGAAAATGTTTAATAGCAGCCTACAGCAGATGCCGGTAGCACTCCCCCACCTCCCTAGTTGTGATGACCTAAAATGTCACATGACATTGCCTGTGCCCCCCTCGGGCAGAACTGGCCCCAGCTGAGAGCCTGATGAAGGTGACCCCGAAGGAGGCTGAGAGGAAGTATCAGACACCTTGCCCGAAGAGTATCCCACACACATGTGCTCCTTACTCCAGTATTCACGTGTGACTGCATCAGCATAAAGCAGCTACGTATACCATGTGGCCAGATATTTTACCCTGACAGCTTATTACAGTGCTTGTCAAACACTGGAATTTTCTTAAATGGGGTGAGGAAAGAGAACTGGGTAAGGCTCATCCCTTGGGAAACACAAATACCTTTTTGGGAAAGGTCGTAGTCTTGGAGACAGCACAACAGCTACTAGGAGGTGCCTGAGGTCATGGCAGGAAGACCACAAAGGCAGAAAATAACAACAAAAGCTAAAATAAAAAAAACGTATTTTTTCTTAGCAGTTGTGGGGGATCATCACTGCTTAATAAATGAACACGCACAAACCCAAGAAAGGTGTACACTCATTTTGGCACAAGCCCTGGAGCTGTGGGAGTAGATGGTTTGAATATTTTGGTGTGCACGGAGGTAACCCTCACGTATCGTCACCAGCCTCCTGGGGTTGGGGCCATCCATCAGCTACAGAGCATCCCACAGGCAGGCGGAGCTGTGAAGAAGGTCATTTGCTTAAATATGGCAAGTGGTGTTCGAGCAAACGACCCCCCTGCTTTTCTGTGAAGCTATTACACTCTGTCATGTCTGTGAGCTGAGTCGGCGTGATGCCCAAGTGGCCAAAATAGACTCCTGGTCCAGGGCCTGGGGGAGCAGTGGGATTGCTTTTTCCCTCACCGAGGCAGTAAAGATTGATTTTTCCGGCAGTGACTGAGGCATTACGCATTAATGACTACACAGGGACTTTCGTTTCACATATTGCACTCTGACAGTGGAAACTGGGTCTGTTATGTAAGGCGTTGGCTCGATGCCCTTCCATGCATGACTCCTTCCTCATCTCATCACTTACCTGCCCGAGGCCGAGGCCTGCAGAGTCCTGGGAATGGTTGAGTAAGGGACCGCGGTTTGGTGCAGAGCATCTCCGGCCGAGATATGAAAAGGACTGAGGCAGCTGCCGAGGTGAGGAGGTCTGCCTGCCATGGTAATAGCCATCTGCCTGCTCTCACCTTTAACTTTGTGTTGGCTGCGTTGGGGAACCAAATGGGGACCTCTGATGAGAAAAACCAAAGATGCGAGGCAAGAAGCGGGTGGTGGATACCCCATTCTCCTCTCCGACCCCAGGAGAGAAGCTCTCTTAAATCCCTGCAGGAGATCAGCTGAGCTTTGCAAAGCACTGTTTCATCAGAAGCCAAATGCTGAAGCAAGGGCAAGAATGACAGGAATGACAGAGCCTGCTCTGACACACAGGTGTTGACAGAGGAGGCATTTCCCACATGGAGTTTGTTCTTCTAAGGACAAAACTACAACATAGGTGTCAAAAGAGACGTGCAAACCTGCGCAAGCCGCCGCAGCAATTTGCCGCTCAGAGCAGCCCGGAGGAGTCTCTCCCAGCCGAGGTCACATCAGCATAGCTTCGGCCGCTGCCTGGCCACATGGTTGAAGAAGCAGTTTTAACAGGGGCTCGTCACTTAGAGTCCATGTCTGGACAGCTTACACAGGCACTTCGAGGCCCTGACATTAGCATGAGCTAGTCTGCGCGCTTTTATGTGCATCTTTCCGGGGGGAGGGTCAGAGCTCTCACTCTGTTCTCCAAACTTACAGTTACTCTTAACAGACTGAGAACCTTTGCTTTAGAGCAGGGGTGGGGAACCTTTTCTCTGCCAAGGACCACTTAGATAGTTATATCATCATTCTCGGGCCACACAAAATTATCAACTTAAAAATTAGCCTGCTCTATTTGGTCAAACATTTAATTAACTTACCCTTCATGCCTTGGCAGGGCCAGACCAAATGATTTCGAGGGCTTAATACGGCCCGCCGGCCGGACGTTCCCCACCCCAGCTTTAGATAATGTGTGAACCTGATATATAACTGCAAACATGCCCAAACTAAGCTATTATCAGCAAAGATTTGGAGGGAGAAAGGGGCACAGAGGAGCACCTACTATGTGTTCCCGACTGCACGGGGCAGGACTCACAGGGAAGTAGGCAGACAGGAACTTGGCCTCCTGGAGCACGTAGACAACATGGGCTGAGCGTCAGAAGGATTTAAGCGACCCCCGTCCCCCTTAAATTCGGAAGTGGGAAATGGACTTCCAGCGGTGCAGGTGGTAGGATTTAGGGCTGGGCTGGAGGGAGGGCGGCTCCCTGGGGACAAGGGCTGGCTGTGGGCATAGCCTGCAGGTGCGCGTAGACACCCTGGGATGTGGGGGCCCCTGAGCAGCACTGAGGGTCCTGGAGGAGAAGAAGGTTCCCCAGGTGACGATCCATCCCGGGTGCCCCCTTGGACACGTGGCCGGTCCTTGGTCCTTCAGCCTTCGCCCCCCACATGGGGCCGAGGGTTCCAGTGGGGAAACGGGAGCCTGCCGGGACAGACACACTCGTGTCTCTGGAAGACAGGCCTGTGACTCACAAGTTCAAGGCAGGAAGCCTGTGCCTCTGGACTTAATGCTCCTGTGGTGTGGCCAGGCTGCCTCTGCACATTAGCCAAGCCCCTCTGATGGGGTCTCATGGTTACCCCCCTTAGTTACCCCAAAGCACACTGAGCAGACAAAGCGCTGGGACATTGGAACTAATTTGATGTTTCAGAACAAATGATTGAAGTGTCCAGCATGGGAAAAAGCATAATACATCTCTGCACTTATCCTATGGCTGCAGTCTCTAAATTCTGCAAGGGGTGGGGCCACTGCACCCCTTAATGTGTGGAGCTCCCTTGGGTCCTGCTATGACCTTGGCCTCACTGATGGCAAGGCCAGGGTCCTCAAACAAGTGGGCATCCTCATGCCCTTCCAGGCGCTGGAAGGCCTTTCTCAGGAGCTTGTGGGGTCTTGCCGTGGCCCTGCAGATGTAAAGACGCCATAGTTCTTTCCAGAATGTGATCTTGATGACAGAAGGTGACTAGTGCAGGACCACTTTCCCTACCTGGAGCCCAACACCCACTTCCCCCATTTCCCAGGGGAGCAAGCCTACCTTCCGATCTCTCTCTGGAATTTTTTGATCAGTCTCATCTGCCACACCCCAAGATGATTCCAGTAGGGGACGCAAGGGGACCTGAGGCCAGGGCTGCTGGCCTCTTTCCAGAAAGAGCAGACCTTGCCATTCCCTGGCCTCCTTCTTGTCCTCATGGCACCTCTTCCCCTGGATGATACTCTCCCACCCAAGGAACGCCTCCCTCTCCCTGTGGCTTTTCATGTCCCCCAAGTGCAATGAGGCTGTTACCTGGCTTCAGTCCCTGAGATTTACCTGCCCCATTTTCCATCCCATCACTGCCTGGCTGAATAATGGAGGTCTCAGAGAGAAGTTCAGAGCCAATGGCCTTATTTTGATTCACTGGCATGAAGAGTGACTCCTATCTGCTGGCAGGGAGAGACAGGGATCTCCGCTGGGAGATTGCCAAGGAAAGCCAGCCTCCTGAACTTACCCCATGTCCTGACCTACGTTCAGTATTCCTCTCTACTGAAAATAGGTGATGATATTTTTTGGCTTCTCTCTCCTACATCATGCTCAGCAGGTGGAGGAGGTGAGCTCAGAAGGCAGCTGGTGGGCCCTGGATCTGGTTCTCATCAAGACTCCTTCCAGCCCAGATAGTGTGGCTCAGTGGCTGAGCATCAACCTATGAACCAGGAGGTCATGGTTTGATTCCTGGTCAGGGCATGTGCTGGGATTGTGGGCTTAATCCCCAGTGTGGGGCATGAAGGAGTCAGCCAATTGATGATTCGCTCTCATCATTAATATTTCTATCTCTCTCTCTCCCTCTCCCTTCCTCTCTGAAATCAATAAAAATTCTATATAATAACAGCCAGTGACCATAATGGCATAATGACCAGAACGACCACTCAACTAGTCGCTATGCGGTGCATTGACCACCTCTCAGTCCTTCCCCTCCCCCACCCCCCCAGCCCACAGGCTACCATCGCTGGATGGTGAACAAATGGGGGACCATGGGGAACTGGAGTGGGTGGCAGGGGGTGGGACTGGGGATGGCGAGCAGGCAGAACGGCCTCTTGGTCCCTCCCCCTGGCCCACAGGCTCTGATCGATTGCCCAGTGAACAGGGAACCAGAGTGGGTGGCGGTGGTGGGCGGGACTGGGGACTGGCGAGTGGGTGGAAGATGGGCCTGACCGCAGGCTAGGCCTAGGGACCCTACCTGCGCATGATTTTGTGCACTGGGCCTCTAGTATATTTTAAAAAAATACTACTTCCAGCCCAATTGCTCCCTGGTTGTTTTTAATGAGTTAAAGCCCAGAGTTCCAGATGAAAAAGGAGGGGAGAAGTGAAGAGCCAGAGACTCAGTGCAAGTTAAAGCAGGATTATCTATTTTAATGAGTTTTTCATACCTACTTCCAGCGTAGCACCTTACACATTGTGCCTCATGTTTAGTTTCTCATTCATTTCTCGTCAAAGCCTAACAGTCCCTGGTTCTCTATTTATTCCCACAGCACCCTACTTCGGTGGGGTGGGGTGGAGTGGGGTGGGGTGGGGTGGGGTGGGGTGGGGAGGCAGGGGTTCAGTAAGGCATATGAATGTGGGCTCAGGGATTAACAATAGTTAAGTATTTGTGCACCTCCCCAGCCAGGTAACATGGTAGATAGTTTTTTATTTGGGCTGGCTGTGCCCTGATTTACCTCTGAGAATTACTTCTCCCACCTATGGGAAGCTGTTACAGTGCCTGCCTGTCCCTGGCCCTAGGGGAGGCATGAGAAACTTTTAGGTCCTTCAGACCCACCTTCCCTGTCATCTGAAATTTGAGCAAAGTCATCACAAGAAGCCCATTGAGCTCATTCATTACTCACAGCCCTGCCAGGTGACCCTGGGGAGGCGTTCTGTGTCTCAGGCCCTTGATTCTGTGCTGCTTCCTGCCCATGGAGCTCCCAGTTCCTGCCTGTTCTGCCCTGGTTGCTGAGCCTTGATCCCACGCCACTGAGAAGTCAGTGCATTTCTTTTTGGTCGACATTAGCGGAGTTGGTTCCTATTGCTTATCACCCAAGGAGCCCTCACCACGCCACACTGAACCTGTGCTTCTGAGTGTCCCCCAAGTCACACTTTGTTTCAGAACGTTGCCCCAAAGCTGTGCTAGAAGCCACTGAAGTCTTTCATCTACCCTGGCTCTGCAGTAATTATTTCCTAGAACCTGCCTTTTTGGTTGCCAAGCCTATGTGGTCATTACTTGATTGTGGTTTGTAACATGGCTTTAGGCTTTTTTTTTTTCTTTCCGGATTTTTTTAGTTCAATTCAGACTGAGCCAATTCTCTCCACCCTGTCCCGGGGAACAGCCTGGCTTCCCAGGGGCTCTGCTGCTTGATGCTCCTCACACACACGCTGTGGAAATGCAAACTGGGACAGCAGTTTTGCAAACCAAATTGGAAAACTATCATCAAGAGCTTCTAACATCTTTCCCCCTGAATTGGTAATTCAACAAATTCAGGAATTTATCCTAAAGAGTTAGACAAGTTTAAAAATGTGTAAGCATATTTACTACAGTAGTGTTTTGTAGTAGCAAAAACTGTCCAGCAACTGGGAAACGGTTAAATAAACAATGGTCCATTCATATGATCCATTAAAAAAGTCCCCACAGTTTTGTAGAAGATCTAATACCGTGAAGAAAATCCTCACACTCTCTTGTGCACCCGGGGGAAACAAGCCGCACACTCTGTACAGGGTAATGTCCATTTGTTTCAGTCAAACTGCACAGGATGCACCAAAACGACGGTGGAACCTCTTGATGGGGTGTTATGGGTAGTTTAGTAGGTTGTAAACAACTTGAGGGTAGGAACTGTGTCTTAAGATTATAGCTTTAATTCCCAGCTCAGGTCCAGGCACATAGCTTTCTCCTAAAATAATGAATGAGTTTCTTTATGTTTTTCCATAGTATTGTTTTAAATAGTGTACATTCCACGTAAAATCAGAAAAAACAACAACACTTGAGGTAATAAAGCTTTAGTGCATGAGGCTTATTGAAATCTTATTCATGCTTCAAGGTCCTGTGACAGTTTTTAAAAAATTTATATTTTATTGATTTTTTACAGAGAGGAAGGGAGAGGGATAGAGAGTTAGAAACATCGATGAGAGAGAAACATCAATCAGCTGCCTCCTGCACACTCCCTACTGGGGATGTGCTCGCAACCCAGGTACATGCCCTTGACCAGAATCGAACCTGGGACCCTTGAGTCCGCAGGCTGACACTCTATCCACTGAGCCAAACTGGTTAGGGCTCCTGTGACAGTTTTTTGTTGTTGTTGTTAATCCTCACCTGAGGATATTTTTCCATTGAGTTTTACAGAAAGTAGAAGAGAGAGGGAAAGACAGAGAAATATTGATGTGAGAGAAACACATGGATTGGTTGCCCACTGCATGAGCCCCGACCAGGGCCCAGCCGGGAGGAGCTTGCAACAGAGGTACATGCCCTTGACCAGAATTGAACCCGGTACCCTTTTCCGCAGGCTGACACTCTATCCACTGAGCCAAACCAGCTAGGACGTTTGGCAGTTTTAAAAGGTGGCAACAAATGTTTGATCACTCCTGTCAAAGAGAGGTGAGGTCTGGGCCTCTTCCCTTTATTTGGAACTGCTTCCAGCAATGAGCATAGTGGAAATGGTGCTCTGTGACTTCTGAGGCTAGGTCAAGTAAGTCTATGCAGTTTTCACTGCTTTTGCTAAGAACATGGGTGTGAAAGCCGTGACCTCCAAGTAAGAGGTCGACCACCTGAGGCTGCTGTGCTGCAAAGGCCATCTGGGGGGCGCTCTGGTCAACATTCCAGTTGCGTATGTCCTTCATCCCAAGCACCTGGCGCATGAATGAAGAAGCCATCTGGGCCCAGCCACGGTGGCCCAGTGGTTGAGCGTCGACCTATGAACCAGGAAGTC
The DNA here is from genome assembly GCF_963259705.1 of Myotis daubentonii. NCBI lineage: Eukaryota > Metazoa > Chordata > Mammalia > Chiroptera > Vespertilionidae > Myotis > Myotis daubentonii. Next base: position 21,898,312 of record NC_081842.1, on the reverse strand, counting down.
ATCGTTTGATTCCTGGCCAGGGCACATGCCCAGGTTGCAGGCTCCATCCCCAGTAGGGGGCGTGCAGGAGGCAGCTGTTCAATGATTCTTTCTCGTCATTGAATCTGTTTTTCCCTCTCCCTTCCTCTCTGAAGTCAATAAAAATATATGTTAAATTTCTTTTTTTTAAAAAAGAAGCCATCTGGAAAGTGGGTGCCTTTAGCCCCCTGTCCTTTGTGTCACTCCCCGCCAACTGGGGTTCAGACAGCATGGAGCGGAGGCAAGCTGTTCACATTGTGTCCACCCAAATTCCTGATGCACAGACAGCCTGAGCATTATAATAGGGGGTGGTTTCACACACTAGGATGGGAGTGGTTTGTTAGACAGCGGTAGATACCGAGACGGTCTTACTCAAATTTCTCCCTCTCTGAAACCGGCCCCGATCCTTCCTATCTTCCCACAATCCTAAGCCCAAAATTAGAATTAGTCATTCTTGTCTGCAAAAGCCATTTTTTACACCTATGCCAGTGTCCTGACTCATCTTGTCTTCCTCTAGGCGATGCGCTCCTTAAAGGAAGCAAATCCTTGAGACATTTTTGTGTCCTTAAAGCACCCAGCACAGTACCCAGCACAGTGAATCTAATTGAGGGTCCTTCCGTTCTCTTTATGCTACTAGCATAACGCACGAGAGAGATGGAAATTGACAGAAAAGCCAAACTGGTGTGTACGTCAGGCGTTCATGGGATTCTGGCTATCTCCATGTTTCTGGGCTACAACTGGATGTCACCGGGGGATGGCATTATGCCTGCAAACCCTCCCGATGCCTCAGTCCATTTGGGCTGCCATAACAAACTACCACAGATTGAGTGGCTTCAACATCAGAAGTTTATTTTCTCACCATCTGGGGGCTGCAAGTCCAAGATCAGGGTGTTGGCAGGGTTGATTTCTTCCGAGGCCTCTTTCCTTGGCTTGTAGTTGGCACGTCTCCTCACTGTGTCCTCCCAGGGTCTTTCCTTTGCACCTGCACATCCTTGTGTCTCTGCCTCTCCTTTTGAGGACAGTAATCTTATTGCATTAGGCCTTACCATGATGACCTTATTTAAATTTACCTCTTGAAAGGCCAGATCTCCAAATGCTGTCACATTAGGGATTAGGACTTCTACATCTGAATTTGGGGTGGTGGACAGGGGGCACAGTCCATAGCACAAGGGACACAGTGAATTCTTGGTGATGTTTACCGTCCCTGTCGTTGTAGATGTCAGTGAAAGAAATGAATGAGCACAGCGATCCAAGTTCTATCCACAGACACGTTCCTGGTTGCAAATTCCAGGCTTATGCTATTCTTGCTCCCATGCCCCTTTAAATAACCGTCTGCTTCGGTAGAAGTCTGTGACAACTTGCCCTTCTCGACAGTCAATGACAAGATCTAATTTCAGGTGGGTTTTGTTTGTTAGCTTGCTTTTTGTTTGGTGTTCAAGGAAACCTCAAACAAATCTTCTTCAGTACCACTGTCGGCCACAACACAGCGATAATGGCCAAGTGACGCAGGACGTGTCGCTGTGTGCAGGAGGCATCCATCCATCACAGCTCTGCCGGTTTACTGAAGCTGAATGAAGTGCATCGGGAAAGGAGCCTGGGAGAGAAATTGCTGTAAGCAGTGGGAGGATGATTTAAGGACAGGCAGGAGTGCCAAGAGCTAGGGTGACTAGTAGCTGCTCTTTATAATTTTCTTATCAAATTAATTCCTAGCAACTTCCTTTTTCGTCAATGTCTATTTTTATCATTTTATATCATATTCTCAAAACGAGAGAGAGAGAGAAAGAAAGAGGGAGAGAGAGAGAGAGAGAGAGAGAGAGAGAGAGAGAGAGAAACACAATCTCCTACTGAGTCTAATTGGATTTGGGACTATTTTATGCCCATATCTGTGAGCTACATGTGCTGAATAAAGCATGGAGCAAATATTCAAGGTCACACACTTACCCTTTGCAATTCAAGTGCACCCATCTTGCATTTTTTGCCCCTTGTTTTCAGCTGGTCTTTGTCACACTACCTTATTGTCAAACCAGCCCTCTCCCACCCCTCCCCCCACCTCATGTGACTACTTAAGGAACGAGAAAACATTTCTTGTTCAGATTCATGAGATCACTAATGCGCACGCTCCACACGGATCCATCAGCTCTCATTTTCACATAATGTAGCACATTGACACAATTACCACCGGCCGGTGTGGAGTATTCGAACATTAAAAAGTTCTTTAGGTGAAAATCAGTTCTGAAATACATTTTATCTGCCAGTTGAAACTGGAAAGACTTCTGTTCCAATCCGTGAGAAGTCTCTATCCCTGCTCAACACTCTAAAGCCCTTAAGATTTTATCTTCCTTGAGTCGTCTAAAGGTAGGAAGAGATCCAATTTGCTAAAAGTCCTTGTCTTTGACACAAAGACAAATACCCACTCCTGCACTGTACTTCACCAAGCAATGATTCATGTTAAAAAAAACCTGTCAGGATCATGAATTCTCCAGATAAAGTGAACTTTCTTCATTCATTTCAGTGTGTTCTCTCTCTCTGCGGCTTCCCTTCAGAAAAGAGGTATAATTACTATCTTTATGAGTCAGACTCACAGCCCTGCACCTGTTAGGAAATTAAAAAACACTTCCCCCACATCACATTACAAAGGGAGGCCCATTGTTTTCTTGCAGTTGCGGGTGTTCACTCCTGTGACAAAATGACTATAGTGGAGGCTTTAAAAGCCATGGTGATAATGAAAAACAATGATAGAGACATTTCCAAATGCCAATACATAAAGATAGTAACTTGAACTTGGTAAACTCCGCTTTTTATTTTTTCGATTGTTCATAGATTAATAAAAGAGGGTCTGTTTCTCCCAAGCATGACAAAGCAGAAGATGTAGGTAGTTCAGAATTGTTCTCTTGAAACAGACCTCAGGTAGTTCCTTAGGCATTAGATATGGAATTCAGTCCATGCTAACTAAGGAAGGCGATTCAATATGTTTGAGTCTGTTATTGACATAAAGATTAAAGAATAACTGTAAGTAAAACTGACATCATGACTTAAAAACTATCCAGCTCAGGAAGGGGCAGGGTGTGATAAAAAAAAATTACCCAGTAATTTCTTGTCTAAATGCTGTATAAAGAGATAGAGGTCAAAATACTATTGTTCTGCCGATGACAGATGTAGTGTTTGATCCTGACTCCAAACAAAAGACAGCTTTACAGTGTCAACTCTCTCAACCCAGCCACACTTTCCCTATGACTTCAAAGGGTGTTTCTGTATAAGACTAACTTGAAATGCAGTTTGCATTAGAAATACATGTTGCACAGTCACAGATTGCTGGGGTACTACAGGGAGAGCTCTGCTAACACTCACCCCAGCCCAGCTTACAGGTAACATTTCCAGGTCTCCCATGCACACCAACAGGGAAAAGCAAACAGTAGAGAGGTGGTACTTGCCCTTGGCCAGTGGTGGTAGTATAAGGGAAACAGAGTTGGAAATGCCTAGAAAATTAAGGATAGTGATACGTTTTGTCCTTTAAATTTTGGATTTTTTGAGTGAAGTTTTTTCCTAATTGTTTTCAATCTTTTTTAAAAAATTGATTTTACAGAGAGGGAGAGAAGGAAGGAGGGAGGGAGGGAGGGAAAGAGGAAGAGAGAGAGAGAGAGAGAGAGAGAGAGAGAGAGATTGATTAAACCTGTAACTTGGGTACATGCCCTAATCAGGAATTGAACCACCTTTCAGTGCATGGAATTTTATGCTTCCATCTTTATAGGAACTCTTTTTTTAAATATATTTCATTGATTTTTTACAGAGAGGAAGGGAGAGAGATAGAGAGTTAGAAACATCGATGAGCGAGAAACATCGATCAGCTGCCTCCTGCACACCCCCTACTTGGGATGTGCCTGCAGCCAAGGTATATGCCCTTGGCCAGAATTGAACCTGGGACCCTTCAGTCCGCAGGCTGACGCTCTAGCCACTGACCCAAACCGGTTAGGATTAGGGCTATAGGAACTCTTTGAGATCTGGGCTAAGATTGCATTCTTCCAGAAAAGATTTGCATTTGCTCCTCCCAGTTGATCATACAAACATTCTGGGAGCAAAAAAACACACATAGGTACACTCTGCTCCCCCCTCACTCCCAACACACACACACACACACACACACACACACACACACACACACACACATACACACGCACGAAAATAAAGCACTGTGTGCGCTGGCAGAAACAGTAGGCAGCAAAATCAGATCTGTAAAGGTGATCAGACACAGAACACAAAATAAGCATGTTTGATATGGTAAAGAAATAAAAGTTTGGGAATGAGGAATAAGAGAGAAATTTTTAAAAATCAAGCAGATTGAACACAAGTTGAATAAAATTTTCAACTTCTTCTATTTACCTTTTAAGAGGTAAATTTAAATAAGTTCATCAGGGTAAGACCTAATGCAATAAGATTATAAGCCAAGGAAAGAGGCCTCGGAAATGATAGAAATGAAAAATGCAGAAAGATTATGAGGCCAAGTGGAGGAAGATCTGAGATGCACGAATAAATGGTGAGCAAAGAAAATGATAAATATGTTGGGTAAATCTAAAGCAGTGTTTACTGCATCCTATCTAATAAAAGAGAAAAATGGTAATTGGCGTACGACGATACCCTTTTCACTGGCTAATCAGGGCTATATGCAAATTAACTGCCAACTATGATTGGCAGTTAACTGCCAACTATGATTGGCAGTTAACTGCCAACTAAGATTGGCAGTTAACTGCCAACAAGATGGCGGTTAATTTGCATATGTAGGCACAATGCAGGGAGGCAAAAGGGAAAGCAGGAAGAAGCCTCCTGCCACTGACAGTGATCGGAAACCCAGGGGGGAGCTAAGAGCTGGGGGGCAGGGCAAAGGCGGCCCTGGGGCCGCCTTTGCCCTGCCCCCCAGCCATGATCAGAGAATCAGGTGCCTTTTCCGCCCTGGCCAGTGATAGCAGGAAGTAGGGGTGGAGCCAGCGATGGGAGCTGGGCACGGTCGAAGCTGGCAGTCCCGGGAGCTAGGGGCCCCTTGCCTGGGCCTAAAGCGGAGCCCACGATCGTGGGGCCGCTGCAGCTGCGGGTCCCCGCTGCCCGGGCCGGACGCCTAGGCCAGAGGCGTTAGGCTTGGGCCGGGGCGGAGCCTGCAACCGCGGGGAGCTGGGGGTCCCCTGCCCAGGCCTGACACCTCTGCCGGAGGCCTCAGGCCTGGTCAAGGGGCTGATCCGGTGATTGGTGATCGGAGGGTGATGAGGGTCAACTCCTCTGGCTGAGGCATCAGGCCTGGGCGGGGGGGCTGAGCCGGGGATTGGGGGGATATGATGGTCCCCTTGCCCAGGCCTGAAGCCTGGGTCAGAGGCGTCAGGCTTGGGCGGGGGGTGGAGCAAGCGATCAGAGGGAGATGGGGGTCCCCTGCCCAGGCATGATTCCTGGGCCAGAGGCCTCAGGCCTGGGCGGGGGCCAGAGCCAGTGATCAGGGGGAGATGGGGGTCCCCTGTCCAAGCCTGACACCTCTGGTGGAGGCGTCAGGCCTGGGCAAGGGGCCGATCAGGCGATCGGAGGGTGATGGGGGTCTATGCCTCTGGCGGAGGCGTCAGGCCTGGGCAAGGGGCCGATCAGGTGATCGGAGGGTGATGGGGGTCAACGCCTGAGGGCTCCCAGTATGTGAGAGGGGGCAGGCTGGGCTGAGGGACACTCCCCTCCCCAGACACACCCAGTGCACGGATTTCGTGCACCGGGCCCCTAGTATAACTAATAATAACAATGTCTAATTTGTAAGGTTGCACAAGCAAGATGCAATTCAAATATTAGTACTGGCCAAAATACAATAGAAATTGGAACGGGGTGAAAACTGTCGTTGAAATGTTCTGAGCTTCTTGCATTGTTTGGATGGAGCATCAGAAGTGAAGTCAGCACATGGAAATGTCTAGGGTAACTCCTAAAAATAGACATAGAGATCACTGTTTCCAAAAGAGCACAAATAGGGGAGAGAGAAGGAATAATAGGCAAAAGAAGAAAAGAAAAAATAACATCTATTCACAAGATGGCAAGAAAGTGTGGGGGGAGGGTAGAGAAATGGAGAGCACGTAATATGATGGAAGAGCACGTAATACGATGGAAGAGCAAAGATGGTATTACGATCCTCTTCTCTCAAACAAAACAATGGGAGTTTGTACTCTCTAAAATGATGGGTGTTAATTTCATCCTGATATTAACAATGACAAGTGAGCATGAGTGACCTTTGAGAATAAAAGGCTTTATCCCACAAAGCAACTTTAAGTTTTGAAGACCTACACCTCAAAAAGGGACTTTTACAAGGCAATTTCTAGGAGTACTCTGATGATTAATAAATTTAGAACATATTTTTATTCTTGTAGATTTTGGCCTTGGACTTTATCTGGAGAGTTTTTTTCTGCGTGAACGGCTGCATCATCTGTTCTTTCTCTTTCCTTTTGTACCGGTCTTCATACTTTTTCTCCTTTGTATTTAGAAGGGCCTGCTTTTTAAAGGCTACAGCTAGGACACCATATTCTAGAAATGAATCAGAAAGCACAGGACCTAAGGACTTAATACAGAAAATGACACATTTTGGAAAAGGGTTATAATATTCTGCTCCTGCAGGATGTTACATAGCTTCCCAAAGCATCCTTTTCAGAGTCTGCATCCATCCTTCATGCAGCTCTGTTTTGTTTTCCTACATGATACTTTCCTTCATTCTATAATGCTTTATCCAGAGGGTCTAAGCTGGGGTTTTCCCTCTTCATTTTCCCTTGATTGCTCATCTTTAAATGAGGCCAGATCTTAAGGTCAACAGGGTACAGGGACACCTCTCAAGTTTGCTGTTGGTTGAGGGTCACATCCCTTCTCAGAGAGGCAACTGGAGGGCAAGGTGATGGGCCTGGTCCCCAGTCCAGTTCACAGGTAGCGGTGTCTAATAAATATACCAATCTCAAAGGGTCTTGGGAGGATTAAATGAAATGATTTTAAAGCCCTTGGCACTGTGCATTGCCCATCAGACAAAATAAATATCAACTATTATCATTGTCGCTACTGCTACATGATTGCTGTTGCTGCTGCCGCTACGAGTACTGCAGTGAAATGTACCCTTCCCACAGGCCACACTCTGCTGGTGCTGCCGGGCACTGATCCGCGGAGCCACTGCTGCCCTCGAGAGGATTTCTCTTCCCAGCATATACCCCCCACTGCCCTCTCTCCTGCCCCCACCACTCACTCATACAAGCCCCTTCTTTAGCCTTGTTTTAGGACCTATCATTTCAGAATGTTCCCAGCAAATTGGCCTTGAGAGGTAGCATCCACGCTACACAGCAATGAGGGTCCAGGTTATTGTTGTGACTTTGTTCCCCGTGTGCTATGTATATGTGACTTTTCTTTTCCTTCACAGGGTTTCTGAAGGGATATTGGAAGGGCCTGCACCGAGGCCTGTTAGTGAGATGCCACACCATTTTGCACCAGAAATCTAGTCCCTGCTTTTAAACCGGGAACACGAAGTGAGGGCATAAGCCTGATGCCTGTGAAGATGCCCTTTCACCAGGCAAAGAGGGCTCCACACCTTTTCATTCATGTCCCTTGGCAATGAAGGAAACTCCCCCCGTCTGACCTGCAGCGAGACCCTGACCCTAACCTGAGTGGGCTAAGGGAGTATATAGCCCCATTTTTACCATATTTAGCTAAGTTAGAAGATCTGAGGTGAAATTACCCCCTCAGGAGGGTTGAGATCAATCAAAAAATGGTCAAGAAAAATGCTGAGATGTTTCCTGGAAAATTCAAAACCTTTATGAGAAGAGCTGTATACGGAAACCCATGGAATTACATTTGGACTAAGGTTTGTATTAATCCTTTAATAACTGAGTTTCAATAGCATATGGATACATGGTTTCTCCATTAACAGCTTTTACATGAAGGAAGGCCAAAAGAGGCATACATAATAAAAATAAGTAAATGAATAGTTTGTAAAGATTTTGTGGGTGAGATACAGTCAGGATATAGTCAGGCACGTGCCTTCAGACCCATTTGGACACATACCCTTTCCTCCACCCCTCCAACATCTGTCCTGCGTTCCTCTAGGCGTGGGGATGGTTGCAGGAACTATGGGCATCCCTGGGCCATTCATAACTAAGAGTGCACCTATGAAGTTAGTATCAGGAACATTAGGACTTCAGTAACTAAGAATGGTAATATAGAATATATACCAATGGACATAAGACACTGCGGGGTAGGGGAGGCCAGGGGATTGTCAATGGCGGGGAAAAAAAAAAGGACACATATGTAATACCCTTTGTAATACTTTAAGCAATAAAACAATTTAAAAAAAAGAATATATATATATATATATATATATATATATATATATATATACACTACTGAAATGCATCATGACTGATTTAAAGTATCAAATTAAAAATAGTTTGACAAACATTTTCAAGAGCCTTTAATCCAAACTCTAATACTGGTTGTATGACCAGTACAATGGGATGGAGAGATGGCCTTACATATTGGAAGGTTATATTTTTCCATGTTTTACTGTTATTATTCACTAGAGGCCCGGTGCATGAAAATTCATGCACTGGAGTGGGGGTCCCTCAGCCTGGCCTTCCCCCTCTCATAGTCTGGGAGCCCTCAGGGGCAGAAGGCAACTGGGCCATCAGGGGAAGGCGACACCCTATCACACTTCTGCTGCTGCCACTGCCAGCAGCGCAAGCCTCAGCCAGCCCTTGTTACATGAGCCTTGGGCGGCCCTGGGCTGCTGGGCAGCCGACATCTGAGGCTTGCCTGCACCTCAGGCCGGCCCTGGGCAGCTGGGGGGCTGAGGGCGGGTCCAGCTGCACTGCGCGCCTGCCACCCCCTCCTCCCCGGCAGGCTGAAAGGACTGGGGGACTCCGGCAAGGCTGAGGGACTGGGCACCGCCATCTTGTGGCTATGGGTGCCACCATCTTTGTGATAGTATGATGGTCAATTTGCATATTCCATCTTTATTAGTTAGGATGACTCAGATATAGTCAGTAAAAATCATCATCTTACTTCATTTAAAAATGTTTAATGTTTTCTATCTCCTATTAATAAAAAGTAAATAAGAGCAATTATTTTTTACTACATCTACTTCTTTTTGGTTAACTGTAAAAGGAAACATTAAATATTCATTCATCTCATCAAGAAATGCAGTGTCAGTACAATTTAACTTTTATGCTTAATAATAGTCAAATTTTGTAATATAGTTATGTTTTAAATAGTAGTATATTAATAATAACTCAATCTAGAAGAACTTTATAAAGTTATTCAGGTGTTTTGTAGTAATTTGAAATAAGAGATCAATAAAAGGTTTACAATCATAAAAATATCTTGAATTAACAGTTTTATTTTCAAATATCCATATTCATAATATACTGGTTATCTTCACAACATCCTTTGCAACCATTTAAATTTACAATGAAATGTTTTAGATGTCAACCTAAAAATGTGGAAGAAGTACATGGTTAAAAAATGTTTTCAGGGCACATTAGCAAAAATACTGACAATTCTGGAGGGGAAATGTGGATGAAGCCCTTACCTAACAACTTATTAAATGAGGTAGTGGGTCTTTTCCCCCGACCCACTGCTCTCACTAACCTCAGTTTTATACTGAGTACTGTGCATCCCCAGGAAAAAGAAAAAAGATTCTAGTTTTGAGATCCTATGAGAGTCCAGCTTCAGCCTCAAACATTTTTTTATAGAATTCTTTTTTAAAAAATATGTCTTTATTGATTTCAGAGAGGAAGGGAGAGGGAGAGAGAGATAGAAACATCTATACTAATAATAGAGGAATATGCAAATTGTCTGGGACTCCATCATAGTAATGACAGAACAGCAGGCTGTGTGGCGCAACAAGGCCAGCAGGGGGGTTAGTGAGGGACAACTGAACAACAGGCTGTGTGGGGCGACCAGGCCAGCAGAGGGGTTAGTGAGCGGGGACCAAATGACTGAACACGAGGCTGCGTGGGGTGACCAGGCCGACAAAGGGGTTAGTGAGGGATGACCAAATTACTGAACAGCAGGCTGCATGGGGCGACCAGGCTGGCAGGGAGGGTTAGTTAGGAGTGATCAGGCAGGCAGGCAGGTGAGCAGCTAGGAGCCAGCAATCCCGGATTGTGAGAGGGATGTCCGGCTGCCAGTTTAGGCCCGATCCCTGAAACCGGCAGTCGGACATCCCCCGAAGGTCCTGGATTGGAGAGGGTGCAGGCTGAGCTGAGGAGACACCAGCCCCCGGCTACCCCAGTGCACAAATTTCATGCACCAGGCCTCTAGCCAATGATAAGACAGAATCATTGATTGGCTGCTTCCTGCACAACCCCTACTAGAGATTGAGTCCACAACCCAGATATGTGCCCTTGACCTGAATCAAACCTGAGACCCTTCAGTCCACAGGCCAAGGCTCTATCCACTGAGCCAAACCTGCTAGGTCCAACCTCAAGCATTTTAAAAGTCTAGTAATAGAGAATAGAAACTTGGCTGCCCTGGTTATTAAGAAATTCTGCTTTAAATCCATGAAAGGAAGTCACTTGAATCTTGGCAGTGACTTTAATTCCTTAGAAGTTTTAGGTTACAGATAAAACTTTACAACCTTAGAATGTATTCACTTTAAGAAGACAGAGGGCAGAAGGTGTCTCTCTAGATTAATGTGTTAGATCATATCAAACTCATTGGGAGAAAGGTGGGTATATTTGACAATGGTACATAATGCAAAGCCAGATGTTCGTATTTTTCAGAAAACATCTATTCCCAGTGTTAAATCTTATGAAAGCCTCTATTTAAGAATATTTCAATATTCTAAATTATATGTCTCTTTAATTCTTGGGTTTGAATTATTATTTATGAGAATAATTAATAGTGGTAACAAACAACCATACAAGCTAAATATCAGCAGTACGTATGGTAATAAAAGGTATTAAAAAACTTTTTAGTCCAGCGGCAGGGCTTAGTAGTTGAGTGTCACCCTATAAATCTGGAGGTCATGTATGGTTCAATTCCCAGTCAGGACACATGCCTGGGTTCCCTGCTCGATCCCCAGTGTGGAAGCGTGCAGGAGGCAGCCTATCAATGCTTCCCTCACATTGATGTTTCTCTCTCTCTCTTCCTCTCTGAAATCAATAAAAATATATTTAAATATATATTTTAGAAAATTTTTAATGGCAAACGAATTGATCCTTTTTATAATTTTCTGAATTCAAAAATTTTAAAGAACGTGGCTGCCCTGTGGTATGAGATGAACTGACTCAATGCTCACAGGCGAGTGAGCATAATGTCTTACTGTGTTAAGTACAGACTTTGAAATATCTGAAACAAGTTCTCATTCAATTGCTCTTAGTTCTACCTTAAAAAAAAATAAATTGCTCTAGGTGTAATACTGTAAGTTACAGTTTTCTATTTAAGTAATTAAGAACTATTTTTAGGGGGAATAATGGTACTCTAATATTAACTTCATAATTCTAAAAAGTTATCTAATGTTCTAAGTTTCACAGGCCTCAAAAAATAATTAGTATTATCAAATTTTCTTTTGGGAATTGGATATCCAATTATGTACCTTTATGAGATTAAAAATTGCAATTATTCAATGAGTTGCCAATGAACAAAATGAATTTTTTTAAAAAAATCCTCACCTAAGGACATTTTTCCATTGATTTTTAGAGGGCATAGAAGGAAGGGAGGAGGGGGGAGAGAGAGAGGATTAGAGAGAAACATCAATGTGAGAGAGACACATCGACCACATGCACCCTGACCTGGGCTGGGGATTGAGCCTGCAACCAAGGTATGCTCCCTTGACCCTGGAATTGAACCCGCAACCCTTTGGTCTGTGGGCTGACACTCTAACCACTGAGAAAAACCAGCTAGGGCACAAAATGCATTACAAATAAATAAATCTCCAATTCTTTGCAGGCTCAGAACCTTGGGTGATGATATAAGGCATCATGAATATTAATTGAATGTAGATTTCCTTGAATTCACTAGTTTCCTGGAGAGCTGCAGATTCGCAGTCAATAGGTGAAGAGATAGAATTTGAGCGCTTGGGGAGCTGAGGCATTGAAGGGGCCTACATGTGGGGGTGGGAAAGGGTCTCAGAGCAGCACTGTTTCGGTTAGGCATCAGCAAGGCTACTTCTGTTCAATGCTAATGCATAGCTCTCATCGGGCCAATGGCAGGGCCAATGGCACCACTGTGAGCAGTGATTCTCATACTTTAATGCATACACAAATCCCCTGAGGATCTCATTAAAATCAGATTTCATCCAGTAGGTTTGGGCATGAGGCCTGATGTTCTGCATTTCTAACAAGCTCCCAGGAGACACTGGTCCTGCTGGACAACTAGGAGTAGCAGAAACTCTGAACACTGATACTGTTCTTCCAGTCTAGCAATGCGATGTGTGACCCAGAGTTGGGGGCCCAGGCTCTCTCATCTAGTCTCCTATTAAGCAGCTGTAAGACTGGGAAATTATTTAACCTCTAAGAGACCTATTACCTCCTGTAAAATTACAGATCCGCATCAGGTGGTGTCTCGGCTACCTTCAGAACGATATAGGATTCCTTATTTTTGTCTTAGCTGTTATCTTCTATATGTCCCCTCATAAGTGGTTAACAAACATCAGAACATTTTATTGCATTGTGTTATTCCCCAAAGTCACAGTTGTGTTTTGTGTTTTTTGACCCAAGATGATAGCGGCTTTTTATGTCACTTTCCACATTCTTTCCCCATAATTTTTAGAACACTATTCAGATTTGCTTTTTCATTTGACTTTAAGGAGACTTTTAATGAATGCTGAGTCTGTGAGGTTAGTTCTCTGTTGCCCAAATGGGAATGGAGTTCTTGTTACTTCACATTTTTCAGAGAAGCTGTAATATTTTTAAATAGAGGGCGATCCTTAATTGGAGCCAATCTCCTACATTGCACCCCTGCTAAGGGCAATGGCTGGTAACGATTTTAAAGCATTTAGCAGGAAACACATTCTTCCCTTTCTCTGAATAGAATTTGAGTCAGCTGCTTCCTGTGTATTCCCATTACCAACACTTTATTCAGAACTTGATTAATTCTTGTCTGGACTACTGTACTAATCTACCAACTGGTGTTCCACTTCCAGCCTTTCAACTCTGTAATTATTTCAATACATTCCTGCCAGACTGATGTTTCCAAATGGCCATAAAGTGCATGCCACTTCTGGCCCAAATCCTCTACGGGCCCTTATTCAACACCTTCATGCTATGGGGCCAACCTACCATTTCAGGTTCCCACTGCTTCCCATAGCCAAGTATTTTCTACATTTCCCATATCCATGACTGTTTATACATCTCCTCTGCCTGGTATACCTTCCTGTGTGAAAACCCACTCCACTCTTCAAGAGCTGTTATAAATTCCAGTTCTTGCTGAAAGTGTTCCCTGATCCTTCCAGCAAGAAGATGAACTCGTAAACACCTTGCTTTTGATTCTCTTCTCTACTCAACACCTGCTGCCCTATATTGTAATTTCTTCATATCCTTCCTCACTGCCGTCTACTGCACAATTCTCAGGCATCTGTAGTGCGTTTTAATGATCTCCGTAGGTTTCACAGTGCTTTTTAAATTTTTTTTATATCTGTTGAAGAAATGAATGTATAATGAGCTTCAGTATTAATCTACAGATCAAATGTTCAGAAACTGAAGACGTTTAAAAATTATTCATCAGCCTTATCTAGAATTTATTTTGGGCAAATTAATTCCTGTGGCCCAGTATTCTCTCTATATATATTTGGGGGGGATATTTAGTAATTTTTTTTGTACTCAATGAATAAAGCAGTACGCTATATAAATGCTGGAGAAGGAAGAAATCTTTTGACTTTCTGGATCATGGTAAATATTGTCATAGGATATGTGTATTTCAGATTCAACTACTGTGTTGTTGAGACCATTTTATATGTGAATTCAGAATATACAAACATGATATACTCATATTTAAGATTCTAAAGATTTAACACAGTTACATTGGCTTTATAATGTATGACTACACAGTGTTAGTATTTCAAAAGGAAAAGTAGAACTTCCTTAAGGCAACATGGGCACTGCCTTAGGAATGATCCCATTACTGTCTCTCATGGTTCGGGGACCATTAAAGGTGTACATTAATTATTTTCTTAAAACACAAAAGTAAAAGAGTTTTAAAAATCCACAATTATTATAGGATTTGTGAATCTTGGGCACATACCAAATCGATTCCCAGTGCCCCATAAGATACAACATGATGACTGGGAATTTTCAGCTGCAGTGTATTAATCCTTCAGGATACGAGGCTGTTCTACCAGTGCAATGCTGCAATAATCTTAAGAACTGTGAAACTAAAGCTTCAGAAGACAAACGTTCCATAATCAAAGAAATTAGCTATAATTTATCTGTTTTGTTACAAAAACTTTTTAGACTAAGAGAACATTAAAAACCTTAGTTTGTGATGGGTGAAAAAGGGGAAGGGATTAAAGAAGTACAAACTGCAAAAAAATTTGTAGTTACAAAAGAGTCATGGGTATGAATGTCCAGCATAGGTAGTATAATCAATAATACTGTAATAACTATGTGTGGTGCCTGGTGGGAACCAGAAATTTTGGGGGGGCCATTTAGTAAAGTATGTGACTGTCTAGCCATCATGCTGTACACCTGAAACTAATACAAAATAATATTGAATGTAAACCATAACTGAAAAATAAAGTTTAAGTAATTCAAAGCTACTTACAAAGTGAAAAAAACAAGAGTAGATAATGGTGGGTGTGGAAATCTATGAATCTGAACATTGTTTCACATCTGAGCAACAAGCTAATCATTTACCAGCTTTGCTCCCAAAGATGTAAACTACAGTATTTTCTCTAATCTTGGAGTATAGTTTTATTTGCTGCTAAAAGACTTTTGATTTCTTCCACCGACTTCTTGTTAGAGTGGCACTAGTCTTCAGTAATGACTGAAAATAGAATTGCAGGAAATATGTAATTCACAAGTCTGTCTTACTAAATTACTTTAAGTTGAGCTGTGTAAAAAAAAAGGAATTAATAAAAAGTACATTTGAAATTATTGAAAAATACTAAAAAATCTTAGTCTAACATAATTTTTAATATCAATGTGTCTTCCAGTCAATTCCATTGCCTGAAAATATAACTAAAGCAGTTCCGACTAACTATAAATATAATAATTTAATTCAAGACTTTTAAAAATTGCTTGAAAAATCTGATAACTATAGAACTCTCCCATCTTTGCCCAACTATATTAGTTTAAGAAGATAAACAAATAGGGTTACATTTCTCTAATAAATATTTTCTATAATATTCATTTTTTTTGACACCTATAAATCCTTCCATTGAGGTCGTGGAAAATGCATGTCTATAGAGAAATTAACACTTTTAGACTTACTATCCATTATATGCATTTGAGAGCCTTATTTTGCCATAATCACTACTTTCTTAACATTGCTGATACTGTTTTATGCTTAGATTTTGTTCATCATGATGAGAAAATGAAGGAAAATTTGAATGTCTTCCTAACCCCCAGTTTACATACTCTAATGTTTTTCTTGTTTCTTTAAGTGTCTTTCTTTAAAAGGTATACACACAGTTTAGACTATATCATTCAAATCATCTAGGCTGAAATAAATGTAAATCTTGTCTCTCTGTTTATCATGGAATTACCACTCTGATATACTTGCGGAATATAACACAGCCTTACTTACTACAGATCATGACTATTCTCAACTATTATTTTCAGAATTACTCATTGTAAAAGCAAGAGCATAACAACAAACCAAGAAACCAAGTTTCACACTGATAGTCTTTACATCACTTTAGAAAAGCTTATGTGTGTCTTTATTTACAAATTTAAATACATTCATAATTTAGCTAAGTGTATCCCCATGGTTCCTGAAGAGATAGCTGCAATTGCACAATTGAAAGAGCACATATAATTGAATAACAAAGATTGTTGCCCCAAATATTCTCTCATGCTTTTGCTAAAGCTTTCACTAGCTCTTGCCATTTCCCTTAATGATGAGTATTTTCAATACAAACAGACAGACACCAGATCAGAAACACTGAGGTCTAGCGCAGTGGTCTCCAGAATTGGCATGACTACTGACATTATACAAGGTGATTTTAAAAGTATACCAACGAATATTTAGTATTTTAATAGACACACATTTATTTTAAGCATATTAGAAAAAAAACTAGCAAATCAATCTCATTACTTTAAAGTTATTCTTCCTTGGGTCGTGTTTCCTTTTTACATACATGTAAAGTTTAAAATGTGAATGCATTTAAAGAAAACATTAGGTAAATTCAGTGTAGGTGTTTCTGACAAAAGTCATGATGGAGGCCAGGGAATCTCTGGAGAGTGGAAAAGTGAGGTGGGAAGGTTGGGGTCAGGTAACAGTGGCTCTGGTTCTAGCTCTGTAACTAACTAGCTGACAAGTGAGACCTCTTTGGGCATCTAAGGCCCACCCAGCACCACTATTCTACGTCGCTACATTCTCTTGTCAAATGCCATTATAGTGAACACCAATCTCTGTACAACAAAAATAAGCATTCTAAGCTTTAACACAAAATGTGCTCATTTCAACTAGTCAGGGAAATTAGAGGACCTAATGTGGAGCTTTCTTTGAAGTTAAAACAGACAAAATCTACTACTGGTAGATTAGACCAATCTTTGAATGGTTGGAGATAAACTTGATTTTGCTTAGTAACTTCAGTTTTTTTTTGCCCAGGGAAGGGATTTCAAGTACCCTTATCAACATGAAATCCTATCAACATGATAGCCAAATACCAGAGGGTTTTGCCTGCCATATTCACATGTCATATACCATTCTAACCTGGGAGTAAGAAGTCTGAATATCCATGATGCAGTCTGATGGATGATTTAAGTAAAACCAGTCTTGGAAGAAAAATACACTTCTGTTAGATGGAGAAATAGATAGATGAACACTAGCTTAAGATAGAGCTATGTTTTTAGAAACAGGCAGAGCCTGAAGGTTCATGATAACTTAAAATAGCTTGTCTTGTTTCTGGTTTAAATTTCCACTCTGGAAATAGAAAACATATTAACCAATTACCCATTTTCAGGGGTAATAAAATTGGAACCTCGATTAAACTGTCTTGAATTAGTTCTCTTCTCAATGGCTTGAGAATACAAGTTCAAATCAAAGCCTAGCTCTGATGCCAAAAAGCATTCAACATAGAAAATCTCTGTGGAGCAATTGTTTCGTGGCCAGGATTACTATTTTCTAAAATAATCTCTATAGCTTGAAAAGTAAACTAGTTTTTCCCTGAATTGGAGTTGCTTGCCCCCCTTTTTTAAGATCCCCAGATTCACAAGAAAGAATGTCTTCTTAAATGTTACCTGTCATTTCTAGATTACAATTAGACTGAAAAGAAAAGATGATGATGATGATGATAATGGTGATGATGAAGAACTCTATGAATATTTGAACTAAGCACTTTGGAATTTATCTAATTAAGGACTAAAGTACTTTTATTTTCTATTTGGAATACTAATTACATCTATTTAACCTATTCAGCTTAGCAAACAAATGAAAGAACAGCAATGAAACCACTAAAACCTATTTTTTGTGTGTGTGGAGATATCTCTGCCTGTAATGGTAGAAAAAAAGAAAAAATGTCCTGGGTGAAAATTTTGCCATTGATCTCTGAGAGGGAGTATTTGTAGAGCACATCTGAACATACTTTCCATAAATATAGAAACTGGCCTCTGAATCACAACAATTTCATTATTTGTTGCAATTTCAAAGGCCTCTTGGAAAATGTGGCTTCCCACCTCTTTAGGTTTTTTTTTTGTTTGTCTCTTTGTTGTTTTTTTCAATTCTCTTGTTAAGAATGTCTGTAGACATGCACTCTTACTCTGGGATAGCCACGTGATCTTTGTCATCCTCAGCTACATGCACGCTGTGTGGATCTATCTGCTCCTGACTCCAGGTCGGTCACGGCTGATTCAGTCTCCTCCGCAGAAGGGCGGCCAGTCTCTGTCTGTTCTCATTTATTGAAGATGCCGGGCCCCTGGGCGGGTGCGGTAGGAGGCTGGGCAGACCTGAGCTGTTGGCCCTCTTGGGCTGAGCTGAGGTTGGAGAAGAAGTGGGTTTCGGCACGATGTTGAGGCCTGGGATTTTGGTGCCCTTTTCAGAGTTCAGTTTTGCAAGGTTTCTCTCTCCCTGATGACCGGCTGCAGAGGCGGCGAGGCTGCCGGGGCTGAGGAACCGCGGGGTCACCGGTAAACTTCCACTGAGCCTCCTGAGCTCCAGGAGCTGTTCTCTGGCCTGACTCAAAGCCTCCGTCAGTTCAAAGCGTTCTTCACACTCTCTCCGCACTGTTTCCTGAAGAAAAGTGTTCTGAAATGAGAAAAAGGGGGGAAGCATCCCTGGCTTTAATCAGTGTTCCTATGGATAGTTCTTGGCAATATACACAGAACTGGACTGGAAATCAGGGGTCTGGGTTCTTTGACTATCTTTGTGGATACTCTGCCACATGGGACAGAAAAGTAAAAAATGCAAATGATTTGTGAAGCTGGAAAACACTTGAAGAGAACATTCATTTAACCCTTGCAGTTTGCAGATGAGGAACAAAGAGCCAGGGTCACTCAGATGATAGAGGTGGGGCTGGGGCTGGTTCTGGGTTCCACTCTGTCCTACCTATCTGATACCTAACAGTTAATATCTGTAGTGCCATTAAGTGATTGAGCATTGACCTATGAACCAGGAGGTCATGGTTCAATTCCTGGGTAGGGTACATGCCCGGGGTTACGGGCCCAATCCCCAGTGTGGGGCATGAAGGAGGCAGCTGATCAATGATCAAGGATTCTTTCTCATTACTGATGTTTCTCTCTCTCTCTCCCTCTCCCTTCCTCTTTGAAATCAATAATTATATATCTTTTAAAAAGTTTGCAGCCTTATAAGTTTGAGCAGAGTTGCTTTTTATGTCCTTAAGAGAATCTGGAGCCAAGGGTGGAAGCCATGGGATTTACATCAAGCAAGAATTTGAATAGCTAGAACTCTCCAGAGGATACTCTGAAGCAAGCATGTCAAACTCGGGGCCATGGGCCACATGCCTCATTTATTTGGCCCATGTTAGTCTTTGAGTTTGACATGCTCGCTCTGAAGGGTCAAATCTCATTTGACTGGGATATATCAGAGCAAATTTAAGTTTCACATGTGTGACTGGACTAGAGATCATTAAGGTCCTTACACATACTGAGGCTCTACATTTCTAGCTGAAGAGTTGCCCATCTTTCATCTGAGGAATTCACCAAAATTACTTCAAGGCCCATGGTAAGAATTGGGTCGTGGATCAGCCTAATGCCCTGACATTTATGTCTGTACCTTGTCAAAAAAGAGTCTAAAAAGTAACAATTCAAAGTGGTATCTGAATAAGTAAACACAATTACAATGATTGTGGCATGAGATTCTTCGACTGAAAATGAACTTCCGTCAGGTTAGTTTGTTTGTAAAAACAGCCGAGACATTCCTGCGTCTGACTCTCAGTGGAAAGCATCCTCCTAGGGGTTTCATGACTAATCTGCTGTCAGTGGAACTAAATTACAGACCATCAAGGAAAGTGCACCTTCCTGTATTTGAGTTTCTTGTGATTATGGTTAGAACTCCATACAATTCCAAATGTGGTAATCAATAGTGAGGAATGTGGAGCAATTCCAGATTAACAGTTGCCCTGTCATCTTCTATGAAACCAGCGTCATGCCTGGGTCACACGAAGCCTCACATGTACATATATTATTAACACATGTAGAGGATTCATATATGCACATATTATTTTTAAAACCATGAGGGTTCATCACTTTATTCTAGTTAACTTCTATTCTATTTTTTTTTTCTTTGAGAAACAGGAGACTAAGGATTGTGTCTGTGGCATTATCATCTGGGTTTCATGAACTCTACCTGAAACACTCGTTGAAAAAGCAAGGGAAGGAGGGCTGGAGAAGATTAATATGGTGCTATGTCGGGTATCACCTCATTTCCTGCTCCCAAGGACTACGTTTGACAAAGAAAGACACTGAAGCTCACACTGGTTATGTAACTTGCTGAGAGTAACCCAGCTCCCAGTGGCCTATGCCTAAGTTAATTGTCAAATTAATTATATCAACCATGCAGGGGCCATTGTGTTCCAGGACACTGAAGCAATAAAAAACAGTAAGACATTTAATTTGGTTTTGCCCAAGTTTTCTAAACTTCATGTAAAATGATTAGATTTACAAGTCATTCAATACTGGGTAAATTAGTATAAAAATTTCCTGGATTAAGAAAGCTATGAGGAAGAGTTAATTTTATTTGACAGTAAAAAGACCAAAAAATGGATAGCAGTTAGCCATGAGGTCAATAAATTGGTGCGATGAATAATAGGTGCACTAATATGGAAAGACAAAGTGATGGCTGATATGATGACGAGAGTTCTCATTTAAAAGTAACATCAAATTCGATCCAGTTACTAAAATTAAATTCAGATCTCAAAGGAAAGACACAGTGCTCTACAGAAAACATCCATAAAGTAAATCACTTAAAAGCTATCCCAGGCAAGTGACACTCCACTAGAGGAGGAAGTAGAAAGGCAAAATGAACCCCAAGATATCCCCATAGCAAGTATAATGGAAGCAAAGTGCCCGTCAGCTCCAGGCTGAACTTGGAAGGGCTGCTGGCCATCCCAGTTGGGGGCCCACTGCTGTGGAACTCATCCTTCTTCAAGGCTATCAGCTTCCAGAAAAAAGATGAACTCTCTTATTTCCCACACTGGGAGGACCTCTGAATGGAAAACAGGATCCAAAGTTAGGACTTTTATTTTTGTCTGTTCTGCAAACACTATGAAATCTCAGGTGAATTCCACAATAGCTGCATATCCTCTGCCACCATTACCTCCTCCTTTAAAACTGAGATTATAATTCTGTGTTGTGTGACAAGCAGCTCATATGTTATCATTTACTCACTCAGGGAGTAAAAAAATGGAAACAGAGCACATCAAGGTTAGGGGATTGCTATTTCAGGGGTGGAGTGTGTGTGACAGGGCATGACCAGAGCACACGTGGATATGGCCAGAATCAGTAAGACACATTAATGGAAAATTCCATCATATGTGGAAAAGAATCATTCACTCGTGGTTGGATTGTTTTCAGCAATTGAGGCAAAATGTTTGTCTCTTTTTTAGTTGTCTTTTTGGAAGGTTGTGTTGTAGCAGAATTTTAATATGTGCTTTTATTGGACAACAAGGGAAAATGTGTGAGATGGAATATCTTCAGTAAGCTTGAAAATCATGGGCAAGCATGAGAATAATCAGTGAAGCAATAGCATTCTCAATGTTTCAGGCAGAGTTGTCATTGGCCATATTTTAGTGTGATAAAATAGCGTAACTGGATTGCATCTAAACGGAGTCAAGATGAAAAGGGAGGCATGAGGGAGGTGAAGAAGGGACGGTGGGGTTTTCCAGGCCGAGTGGGCGTGAGTACAAACACCTGGCAGTGGGAGTGGGAGAGGCACGTTTTGGGATGACACATGGCTTAGAATGACTCAATTGCAGAGTGTGCAGGGGAAGAGAGACCAGGACTGAGGCAGGGAGGAGTGAGCAGGTCAAATCAAGCACAGTTTTGGTAGCGTGCTAATACTAGAATTTTGTTTGTTTTAAATAGAATCACCTAGTAGCTTCTACAAATCCCTATACCCAATGCCAATTAAGTAAGGATCTCTAGGGTAGGGCCCAGCCATCAGTACTTTTTTCTTAATTCCCTAGATGATTCCAATATACCGACACTTAAAATTTTTTTAAAATTTATTTTAGAGAGTGGAAGGGAGAGGGAAACAAACATCTTGATGTGAGAGAGATACATGGGTCAGCTGCCTCCTGCACATCCCCTACTGGCAATGGTGCTGGAAACCTGGACATGTCCCTTGTCCAGAATCGAACCTGCGACCTTTTGGTGCACGAGAGGATGCCCAACCGAGCCACACCTTTCAGGGCTAATACTAGAGTTTTAACTTAATTCTGGGGGCTATTTGGAGTGATTGAAAGGTTGATTTTAAGCATGGAGCTGGATGGTCAAATTTAGATTAAAGGAAGATCCCTTTGCCAGCTCTGTGGAAAATGGCCTCGAGTGGGGCATGATGGGAGGAAGTGGGGGACAGCAGGAGGCCAAAGTTTTCAGGGAGAAGGTTCCTATCCTGAGTGACTCTTGGTTAAGGGAGGGAGAACTAGCATTCCTGTGTCATTAAGCAATGTGGATTGGTGGAGAGCACTAT
The DNA here is from genome assembly GCF_963259705.1 of Myotis daubentonii. Taxonomy (NCBI): domain Eukaryota; kingdom Metazoa; phylum Chordata; class Mammalia; order Chiroptera; family Vespertilionidae; genus Myotis; species Myotis daubentonii. The sequence goes on along the minus strand of NC_081842.1, from coordinate 21,876,007 downwards.
CTATACATATGTGTACAACATTTTCAGATAAAGGCTGCTTTCAATGAGCTTAAAAATATGGCTCAATTGTACTCCTACTGGGCAAGTAAATGTCAAAATAAAAATATAAATTGGCTCACCATCTGCTGGAAAGTTTTAATATGGCCAATTTTCTCCACTCTTTGCAATGTAAGGGTGGTTTATTTTTATGTTTGTTTTCATTTTTATCCGTAGAGACAGCTGGATTGCTTTCAACAGTGGAAGAAGCAAGAGAAGGCTTTGCTGGGTAACTTGATCATTCTGAAGGTGAGAATCCTGTTTGTGATAAAAATTGGCTACATCTGGTATAACTTGGGGGAAATATGCTAGGAAAGCAAGTCCTCATTGAAGAATAAGCACAGATTGGCATCTTTGTTTATGCTTTTCTAGAGGCCCAGTACATGAAATTCATGCATGGGTAGGGTCCCTAGGCCTGGCCAGTGATCAGGGCTGATCAGGGCCTTCCGGCTGCCGGCCAGGGCCTTCCTTTGTTCCGCGCCACACCCTGGTGATCAGCACACATCATAGCGAGCGATCGAACTCCTGGTCTCCTGGTCAAACTCCCGAGGGGACACTTTGCATATTAGCCTTTTATATATATAGATACCCAGTGAGGTCTGAACCAGTGAGATTACAGTTTCCAACCACCCAAACTAGACATAGCCCAGGGCAAGTGGATGGCCAGCCAGCTGGGTGGGGAGTTCAGGTGAGAGGAATCTCTGTGGAAAAGGTGTGGAAATCAGAAAGATGAGTAGGAGTTAGCAAAGGATATGCTCAAATTTCCATTCAAGGCTTCTGCTCAACTATTATGATCAGCCCAAAATACTGCAGAAAAACAGTGAAAATTGCCCTTTGGTAAGGCAGGAATGAGAATCTGAATAGATTTCCAGGAGAGGAGGAGGATGGACGTCAAGAAAGTTATTCTTAAAACTGTATTTGTGTGCTTGCAAACATAACGAACACTGTGAAATAACTATGGCAGACATACCAGAAATGGCAATAATCCTTGGACTGATCTCACTGTTTAGTTTTCTAGGTGTTGATTACTAACTTTTTACCAAACCACTTAAGTGTGAATGTCCTCTCTACATGCCTCAGTACTCCATCTAATCTATCAGTTTTTCTTTGGTCTTAGAGACATACTTGTAAAAACCCTGCATTCTTTTGCTGAACCCATCCTGGCTCTCTAAATCTGTCACACTGTCTGCTGTAATCCTTGGACTTCCTACCATGGGCCTGGGGATTCCCTCCACCTCTTTCCTGTGTTGGATGGAACTCATTTTCTGATTTCTATCTCTTGTTCTTTCTTTGTTTACTCCCTCAGTGCAGTGTCATATATCCTTTAAACAGCTTCCCAAGTAAGGCTGCAAGGAAAGTATCATTTTTGAGGAATCTATGTCTGAAAATATCCTTACTTGACCCTTGTACTTGGTTGATCCTTTGGCAGGATATAGAATTCTAGGTTGCAGATAATTTTCCTGCAGAATTTGGAAGCCATTGTCTTCTAGTTTCTGTTGTTGCTGTTAATAATCCTGATGCCATTTTTATTATTGATCTTTCCTAAGTGACCATTTTTTTGTTTCTGGAAGCTTTTAAATAATTATGTTTATTATCCTGAAGGTATTGACATTTCATAATGAAGTGCTGTGGTGTGTTTGCTTTGCTATCCATTATGCTGGGTGGGCCATTTCAATATAGAACTACATGTCCCTTCTGTACTTGGAAATATTCTTGAATTAGTTCCTCAATAGTTTCCTCCCTTCCATTTTCTCTGCCTGGAATTCCTATTAGTGGGGTATTAGATATCCTTGCTTAATCCTCTAATTTTCTTTTCTTCTCTTCATTTCTTTGCTTTTTCTTATTCTTTCTTGGAGATTGCTTCATCTTTATCATCTAACCCAAATGTTGAATTTACTGCTTCAGCTCACTAATCATGCTTGTTCTTTTTCATAGCCTCCTATTCTTGCTTCATGTATGCAATATCTTCTCTTTTCTCTCTAAGGATATTAATTATGCTCTTTTTTGAAATTCAGTTTTGCTTCTCATGTTGTTTTGTATGTGCTTCACCTAAATTCTTTTTTTTTTTACTTATTTATTTGATCCCGGCTTCTGTCTTTCATATTAGAGATGTTCCTTAAATGTTTGGTGATTCTTGCCTTTTTCAGTCTCCAAAATGTTACTGGAAGTTCTGTGTACATAGGGAAGGCCTTACTGACTAGTATACTTCTCAGTGAGCACAGTGGACAGAGATATAGCCATTTTACTGGGAGACCCCACTTGTTAGTATCTATAATTCTTTTCTTTTGATACAGCTCATTTCTCCAGAGAGGGCTCTTCCATTTTCCTGGCTATCTACACTAATAAAAGAGAAAAATGGTAATTGGCGTACGACGATACCCTTTTCATTGGCTAATCAGGGCTATATGCAAATTAACTGCCAACTATGATTGGCAGTTAACTGCCAACTAAGATTGGCAGTTAACTGCCAACAAGATGGCGGTTAATTTGCATACCTAGGCACAATGCAGGGAGGCGAAAGGGAAAGCAGGAAGAAGCCCCCTGCCACTGACAGTGATCGGAAACCCAGGGGGGAGCTAAGAGCTGGGGGGCAGGGCAAAGGCGGCCCTGGGGCCGCCTTTGCCCTGCCCCCCAGCCATGATCGGAGAATCAGGCGCCTTTGCCGCCCTGGCCAGTGATAGCAGGAAGTAGGGGTGGAGCCAGCGATGGGAGCTGGACACGGTCGAAGCTGGCAGTCCCAGGAGCTAGGGGTCCCTTGCCTGGGCCTAAAGCGGAGCCCACGATCGCAGGGCCGCTGCAGCTGCGGGTCCCCGCTGCCCGGGCCGGACGCCTCAGCCAGAGGCGTTAGGCCTGGGCAGGGGCGGAGCCTGCAACCGCGGGGAGCTGGGGGTCCCCTGCCCAGGCCTAACACCTCTGCCGGAGGCCTCAGGCCTGGTCAAGGGGCCGATCCAGTGATTGGTGATCGGAGGGTGATGAGGGTCAACTCCTCTGGCCAAGGCATCAGGCCTGGGTGGGGGGCGGAGCCGGGGATTGGGGGGATATGATGGTCCCCTTGCCCAGGCCTGAAGCCTGGGTCAGAGGCGTCAGGCTTGGGCGGAGGGTGGAGCAAGTGATCAGAGGGAGATGGGGGTCCCCTGCCCAGGCATGATTCCTGGGCCAGAGGCCTCAGGCCTGGGCGGGGGCCAGAGCCAGTGATCGGGGGGAGATGGGGGTCCCCTGTCCAAGCCTGACACCTCTGGCGGAGGCGTCAGGCCTGGGCAAGGGGCCGATCAGGTGATCAGAGGGTGATGGGGGTCTATGCCTCTGGCTGAGGCATCAGGCCTGGGCAAGGGGCAGAGCCAGCAATCGGAGGGGTCTGGGGGTCCCCTGCTCAGGCCTGATGCCTGGGCCAGAGGCATCAGGCCTGGGCTGGGGGCAGAACCAGTGATGGGGGGAAATGAGGGTCCCCTGCCCAGGCCTGACGCCTCTGTCAGAGGCGTCAGGCCTGGGCAAGGGGCCGATCCTGCGATTGGAGGGTGATGGGGGTCAACGCCTGAGGGCTCCCAGTATGTGAGAGGGGGCAGGCTGGGCTGAGGGACACTCCCCCCCCCAGTGCACGAATTTCGTGCACCGGGCCCCTAGTCCTATATAATAAAGGGGTAATATGCAAATAGACCAAATGGCAGAACAACCAAACAACCAATCAAAGCGTAATATGCTAATGATATGCTGAGGCTGCTCAACACAGTGCTATGATGTGCACTGACCACCAGGGGGCAGATGCTCCTACTGGTAGCTTAGCTTGCTGCTGGGGTCCGGCTGATTGGGACTGATTGAGATGGGCCGGACACACCCTGGAGCCCTCCCTTGTTCCCTCCCCGGCTCAGTCGTGCACTGGTGGAGTCCCTCAGCCTGGCCAGTGCCCTCTCACAATCCGGGACCCCTCAGGGGATGTCAGAGAGCCAGCTTCAGCCTGATCCTATAGGCCACTCCCCTTGGGAAGGCGCAAGACTCAGGGTCTATGGCTAGCAAGTGCTGCTGCAGCAGCGCAAGCCTCTCCTGATTGGGACCGATTGGGCACGAGCCCAGGGCAGGCACAGTGGTGCCTGGATGAGCGGGAGGAGCAGGTAGGAGCTGCAGGAGGCATTAGACTGCAGGTTTCGGCCCGATCCCTGCAGGCCACCCAGAGGGGCCCCCACCCGTGTACGAATTCATACACCAAGCCTCTAGTTGATATATAAGCCTGGTTGTCTGTATTCTGGGAAGTGACGGGGTGAAGTAGACTAGAAGGTCTCACCCTTTAATATACATACTTTCACTCTAGCCTTATCCCATACTCTGCTGTATCCTTAGGTCCAAAGCCCCTCACATTGTTTTTCTAGACTGTAAGCCTTTGGTACCAGCCAGGAGAGTGGGTAGGGGCAACTTGGGTTTAGGGAGGGCATCTGAGCATCTCTCTGCTGCCGGAAGCCGGTCCATCCTTGCTGCTTGACACAGTCGCTGCAGGAAAGAAACATCTGCACAGCATATGTTTCAAGGGACCTGGCGTATATAGCATACTGTTCTTAATATGTTTGCTCCCCTTAGCGCTGTGTGTTTTAACCAAGGTCACCTCTCCGAGAAAGGTTGAATCCCCAGGTAGGGATTTTCCCTGAAGTTAGGGAGGGAATAAAACCCCTCAACTAAGTGCCAGGCGGGTAATTAATCCCTTTAACTACGAACAATCATGCTTAAACTACATAATCTTTTCTCCCTGGAATGGAGATAAGAAACGCCCTAACCTTTGTAATAGAGATTGATAGGATTGAATCAACTGGTATAAATACAGTTGTAACAAGACAGAAACATACAGAACTCAGAACACAGAACTCATGAGACAGAACTCAGAACACAGAACTAAGGACACAGGGCTTGGAAGACAGGACCAAGAGAGACAGAGCCTAGGCACAGAACCTACACAGAACGTTCTCTAGAGACAGAAGAACTTCGCTGGCGAGAGCATGCCGAAGGATCCTGGACAGGGACTGGCCTCGGAGCCTGGAGGCGGAGCCTGGCGAGAGAGCATGGCAGGGATCCTGGACTGAACCTGACTGCGGAGATTGGCAGGAGAACCTGACTGGAACCTGGACACTGAACCTGACTGGAAAACCTGTACAGAATCTGGCAGCAGAGCCTCTCTGGAGATCAAGACCAGAACTTGGCTGGAGATCCTGGCTAGGCTGCTGATCAACTGAACGCTGTCTCCGTGTCCTTCCTTCTTCGCCGACTCCGTCCACGCCTTTGGGGACCCCTGGACCTGCTGGGGTTGGACCCCGGCACTCTGCTCCTTTTATAATCATTCAAACAGTCCTATTTTCAAATCCACTCTTCTCTCCCTCTTTCAGAGGTATCTGGTGTCTCTAACTCTGGGGCCATTCCACTGCTGTGGCACATAATTGGGTTTGGTCCTGTTAGGATCTTACCCCATTCCCACATTCTCCTGAGGCATTAGGTTTCAATGTCCTATAGCAGGGGTCCTCAAACTACGGCCCGCGGGCCACATGCAAATACAAATATTGTATTTGTTCCCGTTTTGTTTTTTTACTTCAAAATAAGATATGTGCAGTGTGCATAGGAATTTGTTCATAGTTTTCTTTTAAACTATAGTCCGGCCCTCCAACGGTCTGAGGGACAGTGAACTGGCCCCCTGTTTAAAAAGTTTGAGGACCCCTGTCCGATAGTCTGCTAATTTCCTTTCACCCATACTCTGCTTTCCATTTTCCAAAATGTAGTTGACATCTTTTTCATCTGGAGTCAACTCCTCTCTTGTTTTCTTTTCCTTATGAATTTATTCACTTTTTATTAATTTACTGTCATTTTAGTGGTGTTTTGGGATGAAGTAGAGATGAACATATGTGTTCAATTCTCCACGTTTAACAAAAGCATCCCTTTCTATTTTTGAATATCTTTCATCGTCATTAGATGGCACAGGAGCTGGTAGAATTTAAAACTTCTGCCCCTTTGTTTTCTTTATAGCCTTAACACAACAAAATATCTTGAATTCTCTGTACTTGTTTTTCTTTGGTGGTTATACGTGAACTGGGTTTTTTGCTTTGCTTTTTAAAATTCACTACATTCTTTTTCTGGATCACAACAAGGCCCATAACAGTGGGGCCACGCTGCCCTGACAGGGCTCACATGGAGCTAGTAGGAAGGAAAACTGGCAGCAAAAAGCGTGTGCTCTATTTTAACCTGCCTTTAAATGGTAATGTCCTATTCTCTAACACTTTATGTGTTGTTGTTGTTTTTTCCGACTTCCCTTTCTTTTTAACATTGTGTTTTTTTTTATTGTGAGTCCGCACCCTCAGAGGAATTTTCAGGGCCCCCTTTCACATTTGCATTTCCCATACAGTTTTATTTTCCATTTTCTCTCTTCTTATTGACCTGTAGCTTTGTGGCTTCACCTTCCTGACCCTTGTTTCTGTGGCTGCTCTCCCATAATCCCCGCTCCACACAGGAATGCCCATTTTGCCCTTTAGAAGCTACGGCTTTCCTCCTATCCTTGAGAACTTTCTTCATACAATGAAAAGCAAAGTCCACCCATTCTCTGGCCCCTTGAGCGAGAGCAGGACTTTCCTCTCCTTAATTAGCTTTCTTATTAGAGCACTAATTTATCTTCATTCTAAGGGGAATTTGTTCTCCACTTAAATGTGGCTTTTCTTCTCTAGGACCTAAGAAATTTCAAGTGTCTGGAATGCACGGCCAAAATAGTGGTGCTTTTCACTTTATATGCTGCAACCTCCGTTCTTTTGGCCAGTAACGCCAATCACTTTTATTTGCTAATTTCCCATTTTTATAAGAAATTCTGGATGGTGGCATGCTTAATCAGAGAAGCAGTCTCAATTATTTACTCTTACTGTTCAGTTATAATTATTTACCTTCTACTGGAAAATCTAGCCTCCCCTCCCCTCTCTTCATCCCAGCAAAAGGAAATTTGCCCCCCTGGCATGTCCTTAGATAACTTTCCCTGTGGGATGATCCCTCTCTACTCCCCAGTAATGATCTATAATCATTTGTATACCATCTTGGCCTCCTGTATCTTTCAAAAGTCTGCTTTATATATTTTTAAATCTTTATTGTTGAAAGTATTACATATGTCTCCTTTTCCCCCTTGACCCCTTTCTAGCCCTTCCCACCCTCCGCCCGAGCGGCTTCCTTCTACAACTAATGAGCAGGAAGAGCTCCAAATGTAGCTCCTTTTGTCTGAAAATGACATTCACTGTTCACTTTTAGTCATTTCTCTTGCCAAAATTACCTCGAGGGGCCCTGAGATTGGTAGCCCTAAAATGGCCCTCTGTGCTTGCCCTCCTGCTATTCTCACTCATGTGCAATCCCTTTGCTCTGACTGTGGGCTGGGCTTATTGACTCGTTTATGATGAGTAGAATACAGCAGAAGCAATGGGATGTCACTGCTGAGATTAGATTACAAGAAGACTGTGGCTTCTCTCTTGGGCACCCTCTTTTGCACTCTCTCATTCTTGTTCACTTGCTTGCTCTGAGGAAAGCCAGCTGCCCTGTGGTGAGCTGCTCTATGGAGAAGTCTATGCTGTAAGGAACCGAGGGAGGCCTCTGGCCTCCGGAAAGGAGCTGAGACTCTGAGCCCAAGAGCCATGAGGAAATAAATCCTGCTCACAACCACAAAGTAAGCCTGGAAGTCAGTCCTCCCCAAATTGAGCCTTTTATGAAATGGCAGCCCCTGACAACCTGATACCAACTTCATGAGAGGCCTTGAGCCAGGGGCACCCAGCTAAGCCACATTCAGTTACTTGACCTACAGAAATTATCTATACTAGTAATAGAGGGATATGCAAATTGTCTGGGACACCATCACAGTAACAGTAATGACCAAATAGCAGGTTGCATGGGGCAACCAGGCTGGCAGGGGGGTTAGTGAGGGACGACTAAATGACGGAACAGCAGGCTGCGTGGAGTGACCTGGCCGGCAAGGGGGTTAGTGAGGGACGACCAAATGATTGAAAAGCAGGCTGTGTGGGGCAACCAGGCTAGCAGGGGGGGGCATTTGGGGGCAACCAGGCCATCGGGGGGGCAGTTGGGGACAACCAGGCCAGCAGGGGTGACCAGGCTGGCAGGCAGAGGCGGTTAGGGGTGATCAAGGCTGGCAAAGGGGCCAGCTAGGGATGGTCAGGCAGGCAGTTAGGTGAGCAGTTAGCCAGCAGTCCCAGATAGTGAGAGGGATGTCTGACTGCCGGTTTAGGCCCAATCCCGGTTTCCCAAGAGGTCCCGGATTGGAGAGGGTGCAGGCTGGGCTGAGGGGACTCCCCTTCCCACGTGCACGAATTTTGTGCACCGGGCCTCTAGTGAGCTAATAAATGTTTGTTGTTTGAAACCACTGAATTTAAGGCTAGTTATTGTGCAACAATGGAAAACTAATATAGGCCCTTAAGGACAATTTTTTAACTTTAGTCTATCCTTTTTATATGGTAAGTTTCTGTTTAGGCCATTCTTTCCTCTTGATGTCAATTTAATTACTCAAAACTTTCTTTAAAGTCCTCTTTGAGAGCAGAGAATGGCTGTGTCAGTCTTGTTCATAATGGCGGATCTAATACCCAGCACAGGGTCTGGTACCTGGATAGATGCTCAATATATATTTTGTGAATTTGACCTGTCTTTTTCTACTTGTCCTAGTTTATAAATTGTTCCTCACTTTCCACATTGTCATCTCTTTGGGGATTCTTACAATTTTAGAGCCTGGGAAATTAGCAAACCTGGTCTAGATGCCTTGACCTTTCTCTCCTTTAACCTGCTGTCCCTCCACTAGACCGTCAACACTCCTGTCTCATTTTTAGCAAAATTGCATCACCTCTCTCCCTCTCAGGGTTTCTCCAGCGGAGCTGAGTCCTGTGTGCCTCCCCTCACCCCTGCCTGCACTGGTGAGGCAGCTCCTTTACTACGGACACTGTGCTGCCCTGCTCCAACAGAAGACACTCAATCATCTGACCCACTAAGTATCTGGCAGAATAAGTAGTGTGTTTACTGTCATTTTAAAGTAAAAAAAAAAAGAAAGAAAGAAAGAAATGAGGCTTGGAGATGAGTGCTAAGACCAGGGGTCACGAAACTTAGAAGCAGAATCGCTGTAACTCAGGCTTCCTGAAAGAGGAAACGCTATTATCAATGAATGTTGGCTCCACCATGCTGTGTGACCTTCTAGAAGTTATTCAATCTTCTTGAGTCAGTTCCTCATTTATAACACGGAAATAATTTCTACTTCTTAGGGCTCTTTAGGCATTGCTCTTGACCCAGCATTCTGTCCATTTCCATTTTAACTTACTTTAATAACTACTTTGCAAAAAAATTACTTTATGAGTATAAAGATGGCATATACTTTTTACTTTGCTTGATAATTTAAATACAGCAAGAACATGGTATATTTAGTTGTTAATAATCAATGTTATTACTAGCACTTTCTTTTTATTCCTTTAGTAAGATGCCCATAAAACCAACAAAAATATTACTTGTCATTAACATTCAGAACCTTCCTCCATTTGCCTTTATTTGCTATACTGTCATATATGGGATCACATATTCTGATGTGACATAACTTTGGTGACTGGAGAGTAGATTAATTGCTCAACTGTCTTAGTCAGTTCAGGTTGCTATAACAAAGTACCATAGACGGAGTGGCTCAAACAACAAATAGAATTTAGTTCTCATAGCTCCAGAGGCTGGGAAATTCATGATCAAGTCACAAGCAGACTTGGTGTCTGGTGAGGACTTGCTTCCTGGTTCAGAGGCGTTCACTCCCAAGTCCTCACATGGTGGGAGGAATAAAGGAGCTCTCTGGTTCTCTTTTTATAAGGCCACTAATCCGTTCATGAAGGCTCTACCTTCATGACTTAAATACCTCCCAAAGTCCCCGCCTCTCAATAATCATCACATTGGAACTTAGGTTTCATGACTTTTTCAGGGACATAAACATTCAATCTATGTTTGTTTCTGCCTAGCAGTTCAGAAATCAGACTTTTGTTAGAAAAAATTAATCAAAATATGTCTACTCGTTTAAATAAAAACACTGCTAAAATAATTATGCATACGTAAGAAAGAAGACCAACACATGTAAATTACCTTATAAATTTAGATTGACAGAAAGATAAATCCTTAAAGAAAAAGCACACATAAGATATATTATCCAAACATGATCTGAACTAAAAGCAGCAAGTGCTCTAAAAGGTTTTTTTTGGCAAAAATTTAATGTCAAAACCAGCAAGACATATAAAAATGACTAATCTCAGATGTTTTAAAAGGTCGTTTGCAACACAGTAGAACTGGGTGGTGAGAAAACCTTAGCGATTATGTAGTTCGATATATTCATTTTACAGAAAAGGAAGCCAGTTCCGAAAGGTTAAGTGACTGTCTAGTTAAGGACAAAACCAGGATGTGATCCCAGGCCCCTGACTAACAGTCCAGAACTTTTTGCCTGACACCAAGCTGTCTTTTATGCTTGTGTTTGTTTGTTTGCTTGTTTGTTTTTTGAAGGAACATGTGTTCTCTAACAGCAGTGGTGCCGTGGTCTGTCCTACCTCTTGCTGGGACTGCTGAAACTGCTGTGTCAGCTGTGTCTGTTCCAGCAGCACTCTTTCCAGTTCATCAGACTTCTGTTTCATTTCCTTCCTCAAGTCCGCTGAAGCGCAGTCACTATTGTCAATTTCCTTTTTCAAGCGAGACTCAAATTCTGCAACCAGATTTTTAAGGTTTTCAATTTCCTTCTCCTTCGACTCAGATTCTTCAGTATATTGGACACGGGATTCATGGAGCTGTTTTTCAAGAGTGGCCACTTGCAGCCTTAGATCTCTAGTGGCGCCTGCGATTAAGTCTGATATCTGTAAGATAAATCTTGTATTAGTTTTTAGGCAGTATCTCTAGGTAGACACAGAGTTCTTATGGTTTTAAGAGGCTTATTCTAAATAATCAGTGTACTCTGCTGATCAGAGGAAAACAAACCCTATGACATATGTAGGCTTCCGAGATTTTCTTTTTAAAAGTTAAGACTAAAACTTTTATTTTTACCACCTTGAATGGATTGCATTAATCATTTGGGCATCCTTGGAAATATATAAATCTCTGTAACTGGATTAAGCTGCCAAGAATAGCTTAAGTTTTTATCTGGATTCACTGTAGAGTGACTTTGTGATGAAAAATGCCCAATGCTTGGGGACTCATGAAGGGGAACACAGCCATTATATTTTATTTGTATCAGGCCAATAAGTTTTCCTTTGAGATTGTTTTCTTTCTTGTCTATACTGACTGGAGGGAGCTCAGAAACTACACCTTCTAGAGCAGCGGTCGCTAGCCTTTCGGACTTCACTGACCACCAGTAGGCTGCGGTCCACCGGTTGGCGAATGCTGCTCCAAAGGTTTCCTTAAACAAGCGGTTGCCAACCTTTCAGACCTCATGGACCACCAGTGGACCACTGGTTGGTGCCCGCTGGTTGGTGCCCGCTGTTCTAGAGCATTACTGCCCACTAGAATTCTCTGTGATGATAGAAATATTCTGGGATGTCCAATAGGGCACCCACTAGGCACAGGTGGCTTTTGACAGTGGTGTGCTCGTAAATGTTTAACAACTGACTCACAAGCACACACAAGCCAGGTCTTATGTCATCTCCACAGCATAAATACCCTCACCATGACCCAGTCCAAGCTACCAAGGTGGCATCACTGATGGCTGAGCCGGGAAGAGATGCACACCATAGGCTCTCACTTGCCAGTACCGCCCAATGAGCATTGGAAATGTGGCCAATGTGAAGGAGGGACTGAATTTTTCATTTGACTTCTATTTAATTAATTGAAATTTAAGTAGTCACATGTGGCTACCACAGTATACAGTGCAGTTCTAGAGGATGCCAGAACACTGTAAAATATACTGCTTTTCAAGGTGGTGCCTCTAGGTAAAGAGAAGAGAATGACGGTCTTTAGAAGGGAAAAGACTGCTTGTTTTCTCTCGCCTTGAAAAACAAAACAAAGAACAGAAAACAAAGCAGGAAGAGCAAAGCTGCTTCTGATGAAACATATCCTTATTGTTTATGCCACGGATATTGTCAAGTAATACATATTAGGACAACAAGAAACCAATCCATGGAGAATCTGGAAAACATTCAGAGACTAAAGTTCCAAGGATTTTGTGAACTATTCCTTAAGAATTAAGTCTCCCAAATTTGTTCCAAATGTTAAATTTACATTAAGAATAACTTCTGCAAGAAATCTATTCACCACCCTTTGTAATTTTATAAATTAAATTAATATTCCATGATCTCCAATTAATCCAGGAAGGAAGAGGGTCACTGCTAGTCCTGGACAGTAGTTTCCATCACCCGGAGGAGACATGGCACCAAAACAGAGCAGGTTGTCCCTGGGAGGTAGGCTCACATGGCCACAAGTGTGTTCTGATTTTTTAAAAAGGGAGTCAACATTTAAAATTCAAAGCGTTTACTTTAAAAATCTGGATTTACGAATTTGCGTGTCATCCTTGCACAGGGGCCATGCTAATCTTCTCTGTATCGTTCCAATTTGAGTATATCAATAAAAAAATATTTTTATAAAAATAAAAAGTAAAATAAAATGTAAAAAAGCAAAAAAAAAATCTGAACTTATAATTTCTCTTGAAAAACTGAAACCCCTGGCAAGTTGGGGCCTGCCTTTTGACATTGCCCTGCAGATGGGACCCTGAGACAGCAGTCCTGAGGTGAGGCGGGGGGTGGGAGGGCATGCCAAGGGGAGCCAGCGGTGACCTGGGGGGCCGGGGACAGCGGCTGGGAAGCAAGAGGCCTGTCTGGGAGAGAACCTGCCTCAGGGAGGCTGAATCTTTGGTGAGCCAAAGCTCCAAGTTCCCCGTATGTGCCCATTGTTCCAATAGGATGTCACTTTTATGATAAAACACAAATTGAAAGGTAATATTGGAGAGTATTGTGCTAAGGGAAATAAGCCAGTCAGAAAAAGACAAGTATCACATGATCTCACTTATATGTGGAATCTAATGAACTAAATAAACTGACGAACAAAATAGATCCAGAGACATTGAAGCATGCAACAGACTGATGAATTTCAGAGGAAAGAGAGGGGTGTAGGAAGAGATTAACCCAAGAACTTATTTGCATTTGAAAATCGTGCACTGGGAGAGGGGGGTCTCAGCCCGCCTGCACCCTCCCACAGTCCAGGAGCCCTTGGGGGATGTCCAACTGACGGCTTAGAGCGGGCCTAACACAGCAGTTGGATATCCTTAGCGCTGCCACGGAGGCAGGGGAGGCTCCCGCCGCCGCCACCACCACTGCGCTCACCAGCCATGAGCCCAGCTTCTGGCTGAACTGTGCTACCACTGTGGGAGCTCACTGACCACCAGGGGGCAGCTCCTGCATTGAGCGTCCGCGCGTCATAGCGACCAGTCCCAGTGGTTCACCGTTTGGTTGGTTTGCATATTAGCCTTTTATTATTTATAGGATATGCATAACCCATCGATAGACAATAGTGCCGTGAAGGCCTAGGGAGGGGTGGGAACCAGGTGGAGGGGGACAATTGGGGGAAAAGGGATATCTGTAACACTTTCAACAATAAAGGGAAACATTATGAAGAATTTCAAAACAGCATCTGCAGAGCATTTCACCCAAAGCATGAGGCCTTCCTGAGTATGGAGCCCTGTGATACTGCATTTATCATACAATCTTGTAGCCGGGCCTGCCTTTGAGAAGGTTGTCCCATATCCCCTGTACACCAAAGCAGAGGCCATTCAATCCCATTTGATGCTTACTTTACACAGACTGTTAATGATTTTATTCAAAATATTGCTTTCCCCACTGCATCTTGGTTAATACACACACACACACACACACACACACACACACACACAACACAACACATGCATACTACTACACTCAGGCCTTATAAAAACAGAGAAACCTTAACAAAACTTTAAAGTATATTTAGGGCACATTCTTTCAGAAATTATGGAGGTGGTTACATTTTAAAAATATTTCCCTTCAAAAATAGTTGGAATTGAAAATATTTACAATTAAAGAAGATAGGCTTTAGTTGTTAGAAAATTTTTAATTATGCCAAACACCTCATTATCTTTTGATGTTTGATATTTGATGAGTTGGAATAGCTAATGATGCTAATTATTAGTTACATAATTTATGCTGTTTTAAAAAATAAATTTATTTTTATAAAAAATTCCCTACATAGCTGGATTGCATGCTTGTATAATTCATATCAGCTATTTGTCTGGAGAATATCCAAACCATTCTATCTATGTGGCTAAAACAAGGCACAGTGACTATGAGGAAAACTGCTGGAGTTATAAATACTGTAGTGCTCTCAGGAGGAAATAACCAACATCCATAGTGTTAAACCCATTAAGTAATGGTGATCATCAGAATGACAGACCTTCATTTGTAGCTCCTCTTGTTCTTTCTTATACTTTTGGATTATTTCTTGGTGTTTTTCCTTTTCAATATCAAGTTCCAGTTTAGCTTCTTCCTTAAAGAGAAGAGCTTGCTCCTCAAATTCAACTAAATGTTGGGCTCTTTCCTTGGCGAGTTCAGCTTCAATCTAAAAAATAGCATTTAACACTCATATAAAGTCATTTTACCATAAAATAAGTAAATTAATCTTATTTTCAGGCTCCAATTTTTTTTAAATCCTCACCTGAGGATATTTTTCTATTGCTTTTTAGAAGCAGTGGAAGAAAGAGGGAAAGACAGAGAGAAATATCGATGTGAGAGAAACATATCAATTGGATGCCTCCTGCATGAGCCCTGACCAGGGCCTGGGCCGGGGAGGAGCCTGCAACCAAGCATGTGCACTTGACCGGAATTGAATCCGGGTCCCTTGGGTCTGCAGGTTGATGCTCTATCCTCTGAGCCACCACGGCTGGGCCAGACTCTAATATTTTTTAAAATTCTAATTCTAATTCAAAAGATTAACCTAATTTTTAAATTCTAGTATTTTTTAAAAAGTTGACTCAGAACTTAGGCCAGAAAAATTGATCTTCTAAGACCTGAAAATAAGTAGAAAAGTTAGAACAATATATGATTACAGTTTTGAGAAATACTAATAGCTTTGTCTTCCGTACATTTATACTGTGAACACAGTCCTTGCCAGCAATCCTATTTTTAAAAAATTTTGAGGCCCTTAGACTAACTTCTGTTGAAAGTCAGAGGGGATATAAAGTACAAATGTTGAGTTTTAATGGTCCTTTCTTGATGGAGACCATAGATGATCATTTTAATGTGATTGTGGCCAGAAGGTTGTTTAAGGAGAACATGTGTCAGTAATGCCTGTATTCATATTTTGACTCAGATAGAATCACAGTGCTGGAAGGAACCATAGAAATCCCTTAGCTCAATTTCTCAAGCTTTTATGACTAGTGGAAAGAATAAACAAGGATTTTGGATTTAGATAGAGTTGAGTTTAAATCCTGGTTCTGACACTTTCCAGTTGAATGCTGTTAATTGTGACTATAATTTTTCCTGGTGGGGTTATGACTAAAGTTCCCTTGGGAGTCCTTATGAGGATGAAATGGGATGAAACATCTAAGTGAAGCTGTAGCATGAGCAGGGTTATAATAGTCCTTGGAGATTACTTCTATGCCCCGATCCCTCAGTCTCTACCATGGAATCCACACCAAATGATTGTCTGCTCTGTGCCTCTAGACCATAGAAACTGTAACTCACTCCTTTCCCAGCAGGCATTTCCATTTTCAGACAGCACTAAGCATTCGGCACTGCTGCCTTTAGCTGAGCCAACATCTCTCTCCCTGTGGTTTTTAACCACTGTTTCTGGCTCTGCTACTGGAGCAAGAGAGAGTCCTGGATTCCTTCAGGCCTGAGAGTTCATCTAGTGAGATTAGAGAAGGGATCCCAGTGACAGGCTGGCTCTGGATTTACACTGTGCCATGATTCTAAATTCTCAGGGGGAGTTAATGCCAGACAACTTGGGAGAAAAACTGTCAAACCTGATTTAGTGAGACTCTGTGGTTGAGGTCACCGTAAGAAGAGGAGAGCTGTCAATCCGCATTTCTCAAGGGAACACTGAAACCAGATTACCAGGAAACAGAGAGATTGCTAAGAAGGTTTGTGGGAAGCCCTTTAAATGAAATAAAATGCAGACAGAAGCCTAGCTCCAGTGTGGGGTCATTGGGTTTACTGCACTGAGTACAGGTCTGAGCATTTGCCCCAAGGCAAAGCAATTATATCTACATTCACTGCAATAAATTCTTTTGGCTCTCTCAAAATCAATTTCTGGATTGTTTAGGGAAAAGGATGCTGGTGATCATTTAGAAACATACAGGGTTGTTCAAATGTGTTGCTCTTGGACTACTAAAGACAAGGAACACCTTAGGGCAGTGGTTCTCAACCTTGGCTGCACATTAGAATCACTTGGGAATCTTTTTAAAATCCTGATTTCTGGGCCTCATCCTCCGGAAATTCTGTTTCTTTGTTACTGATGCTGTGGCCTCACCCCATAACAAAGAAACAGAATTTTGGAAGATGAGGCCCAGAAATCAGGATTTAAAAAAATTCCCCGGTGATTCTAATGTGCAGCCAAGGTTGAGAACCACTGCCTTTGGGGCACTCAGAAAAAAAGAACAGATGTTCTTGTGAATTCCAGGCACTTACATCCACCTGCCTCCTGGTAGCCATTTAGGAACTTCTCAGGTGTCTCAAATAAAGTGTCTGAACCAGAAATCTTGATACAAAAACCTGTCTCCACCTGTTCTGCCCCCAGCCCTCCCCATCTCAGGACTCAGAACCACCATCCATCTAGTTATTCAAATCATTCCCCTCTCTCCCTTACCCTCCACACCCAGTCCAGCATTAAATCCTGTTCATTTTGCCTTTACAAAATAAAAACTGGATCCTCTTATTCCCTCTTAGTGATTTCTCAGTGCATTAGTATAAAATCAAAAGGCCTCTACATGATTTTCTACAGGGCCACTACCAGCCTATATGACGCCATCATGTGAATCAACAGAGCACCTCTTCCCTAGATGAATTCAGCCTCACGCCAGGCACAGTACTTGGTGAGCAGAGCACAGGCTGGATTGCAGCCCCCTTCTCTCCCGTGGCCTGTGTTATCGTGCAGGGCACGACCCAAACGCCGTCTCTGGCAGCCCTGGACTTCTCCAACCTAACTTTCCCCATGTGATCACTGTGCTCCAGCCACACTGGGATAGATAAGTCAAGAACACATGAACAAATCAAATGCAAACCATTTGGAAAGATCGCAAGGTATGACTGTAAGAGTTAACGGCCCACCAGATACCTTGACAATATTTTAAAAAACCCAACTAAGTAACATTTTTTAGAAGCTCAAGAACAATGTTGAACTATTTGTTTTTAAAAGACCTATGTACTATTTAAAACTAA
This sequence comes from Myotis daubentonii, assembly GCF_963259705.1. Taxonomy (NCBI): domain Eukaryota; kingdom Metazoa; phylum Chordata; class Mammalia; order Chiroptera; family Vespertilionidae; genus Myotis; species Myotis daubentonii. Next base: position 21,858,575 of record NC_081842.1, on the reverse strand, counting down.
GTCAAATTAGCATTCCAGCTATAGGAGATTTATAATTGCAGAATTTTCACTGAATAGTAACACCATTGTGCATTTGGAACCAATTTTAAATGTTCAGCATGTACATTAATTTTCATTCTTCACATCGAAACAACACTTCAAGTAAACAAAAATCCATGGCAATTAGTAAACATATAGTTATTTTCAAATGTGCCATCCTTGTTGCATAGCAACAGTTGATTTTGTTATGTGCTTTTTACGTACTCTAAAGTAATTAAGCACAGGCACAAATGGCTGTCTACATTTTTTAATGATAAAAGCACTTAAGTTATGAAGTTTATTCTAATATGTGTATTATATATTTATAAAGGGAACACTACATTCCTACGCAAAGGCACAGTGACCCAAGAAAGAGATGACAATGTCATATTAGTGATTCTTCTTTCTCATGAGAGGACTTTCAGGGAACTTTTTATTCATAGCCTCAATAGCTAACACAACCAGGACATAATTATCATATCTTGGCTTTACTGATCTGGATCTTGATTTACTGCTAAGCTGAATTATAAGATTTATTAATAAGAAGTCATGCCCGCTCAACAAAATGAAATGTTATAGAAAATTATACCTGCCAAAATACACCTATGATGTAATTAATTTATTAGAAAGATATCATGGTCTTAGTAAGAACTTACAGAATCCTATACAGGTTTATTTTCATCATCAAATTAACAGCATAAAGCAAGAACATAATACTCTTATATGGTCAGATGCCAACACTAACTTGGTCTACTGGCTGCATTAGCACCTCAGGGACAGAACACAGTGTTCAGTAATACTAGAGTGGATCATGAAAACAAAGAGTTCACAGGAGACCGTATCTAAAAGTTCTTCCTGGGGTGTGGCTGAGGAGATGAGAAACTTATACACAAGCAAAGGCAGGAAAGTTCACTCTATCAGTCTAAGACAGTGATGGCGAACCTATGACATGCGTGTCAGAGGTGACAGGTGACACGCAAACTCATTTTTTTGGTTGATTTTTCTTTGTTAAATGGCATTTAAATATATAAAATAAATATCAAAAATATAAGTCTTTGCTTTACTATGGTTGCAAATATCAAAAAATTTCTATATGTGACATGGCACCAGAGTTAAGTTAGGGTTTTTCAAGATGCTGACACGCCGAGCTCAAAAGGTTCACCGTCACTGGTCTAAGAGGAGCTAAGGAGCTAAGGGAAGAGAAGGATTTGTAAGTCTCTATAATACTTTCATGAGTGAAATTTTTGAGTCAAATATGGGATTTACAATATGTCTTCATACATACTGCCAAACTGCTGTCAGAAACATTGCTGTAATTTCCAGTCCCATAAAGAATATGAAACATGATCTCACTAGTCCTTCAGTGCAGTGCAAAAACCACTCTATCAAGTGGATGTGTGAAAAATAATCTCTCATTGTTTTAATGTGGTTTTTTTTATTGTTAGTTAGGTTGATCATCTTTTTGTTTTTTTAAACATGGATCAGTAAAGATGGGGGAATGTGAATAAGAATAGATTCACCAACTGAGGACACTGAGACTAATAAAAATTAGAACTAATTAAAGAAATATGAACTTTAGAGAAGAAAAGAAAAAGACCATGCTACAATATGAAACAAAATAAGAATGAGACACTTAGAGCAACTTTAGTTCATATTCCCAAATTCAATTGTTGCCCATATGAATCAATTTAAATCATAACCAGAAAACCAAGGCAGCAGTTAATGCTAGCAATAGGTACCAGCTGGGGAAGAAAAAGAGTTGGGAAGGCTTCAGTGCACTGTGCATTGTGCATTGGTCTAGGAAATTCCAGAAGAAAACAAATGTGTGCATAGAAGCAAAGAAATCTTTTTGGAATAATCTTCTAGCAAACAAACAGAACTTTAAAGAAGCAAATAAGACACATGCTGATGAAAGCTACATTATCATTACCTTCTCCCTCCAGTTGGCATCATCCAGCCGCTTCTGTCGAAGGGCTTCCTGCAGCTGCTCAATGCTCTTCTGATGTGAAATCAGCATCAGTTCCCTGAAAACCATAAACCTGACAAATGAGTCAAGTCTCATCCTTAATACTCTAAGTTGCACATCTTGGTTCAGAGAATATAATTTCACAACTTAGTCTGTTTATTCTCTTTAGCAAGATAGATAGATAGATAGATAGATAGATAGATAGATAGATAGATAGATAGATAGATTCTACTAGATATGATTTTAACTGTTAACAATAATTCACAAACACTGCATAGTAAGGTATTTTCTCAGGCTTAATTTTTGTGTAATAAGTAATGCTATTTTTGCATGAAATAGTAACAACATATATGGATTCACAAATATAATAAAATGTTATACATTGTGGTTCTAAAGTTTATGACTAAATTCTAACACTAGACAATATTTTGCTTTGCTTTGTTTTTTAAAGGAAAATATGTTGGGATGTGCCATAAAATCAGCACGTTTGTGGTCTCTGTTAGATTTATCTTTCTTTTACTTATCTCAAATGCTGATTGGAACACACCAAATCAAGTGGGGGATAAATTCTGAGGTGTGATATGGAATAGTACAAAACAGAAAATTGAAAACACAAAGAATATTTAACATTTTCATCCACATAAATGGATCCCAAAGCTTAGTTTGTGATCCTCCAGGTGGAGGTAATGTGGGGGATTTGTGTGAATCTTTCCCAGAGGCACCCAAATTAGCATTTGACTATCACAGGTAGTGGCAAAAGCATGCTTCAGGGGTCCTCAAACTATGGCCCGCGGGCCATGCAAATACAAATATTGTATTTGTTCCCGTTTTGTTTTTTTACTTCAAAATAAGATATGTGCAGTGTGCATAGGAATTTGTTCATAGTTTTTTTTTTAAACTATAGTCCAGCCCTCCAACAGTCTGAGGGACAGTGAACTGGCCCCGTTTAAAAAGTTTGAGGACCCCTGGATGCTTGTTGCTTAGGGTTCCTTCCTGTTTCTATAATCATGACTCTTCTGTCTTTCTATGTAGGAGATTCTTCTCCGTTCCTTATTTCTCTTCCTAAGCCCTTTGTTTTCCATCACCAACCTCTTCCGTTCACTCTGATCCCTTTTCTCAAACTCGTGACTTTCATTTGTAACTGCTGCTGGACATCTGTATCCTAGTGATGCATCAACACCAAAGATTTCACACATTAAAACGAAAATTCACCATCATCTCCTGCAATCTTGCTTTTCCTTTTGACTTCTGAAAACCTTTCTTTAACAATCAAAAGCTTTGTTTGAAATCCCTGAGTCATCTCCAACTCTACCTTCTCCTTGTTCTACCACATCCACTCAATAACAAGCTCTATATATTCCACTTCCTCCTTGTCAAACTATTTCTTCCCTTCTTTTTCCCACTACCAACTTCATTAAGCTTCTTGACTTTATCTTCTGCCTAGAGTATCATAACATACCCTCAATCTATCTCTTAATCTCTATTCTAGTCTCACTCACAGTATTATTAAAATTTTTTTTTACTGTAATGAAAATAGTGCCTACATTTCTAGTCTAGAAAATTTTAAGAACACAAACATAAGAAAACATATTTAACTTGGTAACCAGAGTATAAATATCACTTGAGGGAAACTGAGAAAGCAAAACTTTCCAGGCTTCTCTTTCCAGAAAATGTGTTGGACAAGGTGCCTTTACACTTTTCTACTAAAAATAAATAAAATTATTTTTATTATAGAAAATATAAAAATTCATCAATTAACTGGACAAAAAGTGAGAAAGATAAAGAGGACAAAACTCAAGTGAAAGAATGGACACAGTATCAGTGGAAAACTACTGAAATCTGAATAAAGTCTTTCGGTTAATTACATTATACCAATGCTAAGTTCTTAGTTTTTTGCAGAAAAGTGGTTATGCCATGGTTAAGAAAGATAGGCTAAATGGAAAACATCAACTCTGTACTGTCTTTGTGGCTTTTATATAAATATAAAATTATTCCAAACGAAAGGTTAAAAAATAATGAAATGAATTGGAAGAACCCCAGCAATAAGTAGAGCACTGAAGCTAACTCTCATCTTGAAAGTACTTTCCAAATATGATGAACTTGAGCTTTAAAATTTACAGCCATGAAGGGCACAGGAACAGGAGACAAAGGAAGAGTCTAAGAGGACACTCACCTGAATGAAGTTGCATCTCAAAGAGCTACTTACAGTATATGTGTGAAATTCATGCTCAGTATGTGTAAAATAAAAATAATATCTCCTCTCAAGGTACAAAAAGGAAACTACTGGCTTTGAATTTGGGTGCTAAGTAGAGGGGGAAATACAAATATCTCATAAGAATTTGTAGACACAAACCAACCCTAATGCAAATTTGTATCCTGAATTCATATTACCTGAGTGGTCCCAAACACTTCATGTTGAAAAGAAAACTTAAAGTGGTGCTAGTTAACCTTGCCTCCAGATGCCTGGTAGGAAAATACCAATATTTTTGGGAAAATCTATCTTAAAAGTGGGGCTCAAAGAATTCCTACTGATAAAGATATAAGACCTATGAGATCATAGTGTTAAAAAAAATCACAAAATATTTTTTAAAAGCCACTAACAGGAAGAATGAATAAACACAAAGGTAGCATAATCAAACTCATGAATTCTAAAGTATTAAATTTTCATATACAGAATATAAAATAAGGATGTTCAATACAGTAAAATAAAGAAATAAGAGTGATTTAAATGACTAAGTTTGAAAAAGAACCAAAGTGAACTTGTAGAAATGAAAAATATGGTAGCTGAAATTGAATACTCTGTGAATGGCCATGTAGCAGATTATTCATAGCTGAAAAATGAAGTGATAAGCTGAAAGGGATATTCAAAGAAAGTATATAGAGTGTGGTACAGGGAGTCAAAAATATAAAAGAGAAGTGGCTATATGGAAGACAAATTGAAAATATTATATATATATATATATATATATATATATATATATATATATATTCATTATTTCAGAAGCAAAGGAGAAAGGGAAAGGAAGAAATATCTGAGGAAAATATTCCATATTGATGAAAAACAACAACCCACAAATCTAGAAGCTCAATGGATTCTAGTAAGATAAATAAAAATAAATCTTACATCTGAGCACCTGGTAGTGGAAAATTAAGAACATCGAAGTTAAAGAGATCTTAAAAGCCAAAGAGAAAAAACACAAAACTACATTATCTTCCAAGGAACCCAAATAAAATAAAAGCTTATTTTCCAACAGAAACAAAAGAAACCAAGAACAGTAAAATAATATGTTCAAAATCCTATGAGAAAATAACCAGCAACCTAAAGTTGGGTACCCAGCAAAACTATCTTTAAGAATGAGACTGAAATAAAATATGCTCAGATAAATAAAACCTGAGTGTTTAGCACTAACTAAAGGACCTTTACTAAAGGAGCATGAAATAATATGCTTTGCAGAAAGGAATATATTCAGAAGCAAGGTCAGACATGCCAAAAGAAATAGTGAGCAAAGGAACTGACAAGCACACAGGTGTTAACTGGAGATGCTTTTTTATTCCTAGTTCGCTGAGAACCACAAAATGCAGGTTGGTGGTTTCCTCTGTGGGAGAATGCAATGCAGTGGAATTGGGGAGAAGCACGAGGGACTCCAAAGTTAATGGCAAAGTCCTTTTTCCTAAACTGAGTGATTGATACATAGACGTTCATTGTGTTGTACTTCTTCATACTTTACACCTAGATAAACCTTCTATGTATCTACTCAATATTTATAAAAACGAATGATAAAACCTGAATATAGAATGTGTATGTGGAGGAAAGAGAATTAAAGGGAGAGACCAAGGTAAGAGAAGGGGCAGGTTAGTCGTACGGTGGGGTTTACTGACCACTCTGCACACTATGAGCAAGGCGGTGTCATCAGGCCTTGGAGGGACAGAGGTGACTGGGGAAGGCAGGGTCCCTGTCCAAAGCGTGCTCAAAATTCATCAATGCTAAAAGAAGCTTTATCTTTGAAAGTGTGAAGCAGACCACCAGGTTCTGATGCTTGCTCAGCAGTCTGTAGGCTGGAGAACAGCAAGTGACACAAAAGGAACAGAGGAGGAGGACACGGCCATTCCTGTCTCCTCTGCAGACTCATCTTCCTCTACGTGTCAATTAATACTTGTGTTCTCAGCACTTTGTCCTGGCCCTTTTTACTTTCTTCTCTTTCTCTAGGTGATCTTATCTACTCTTATAATTAAAATGCAATGGAGATGCTGACAGCTCCCAAATTTTATCTCTAACTCATATCTGTTTCGATGCATCTGACTCATGTATCCAACTCTTCACCTGACTGCTCTAATTTTGTATTTCAGAGACATCCAAAACTTAACTTGCTGGTAATCTCAGAGGCTTACAGTACTAGTTTACTTTTTGCTTGTTAGGTGTCATCTGCGCTCTGCTCTACTTTTTGTTCCAGGATGCAGGCCAAAGAGCAGCTTTTACCTGGAAATGTTGATTTTATAGTTTATAGAAAAGAAATGTTACCAAACCTTAAGACCTGTTAAAGCTTCTGCTTAGAATGATACACATCACTTCTCTTATATTTCAGTGTCAATAACATGTCAACAGCCATGTGTGATGTCAAACAAATGGGGATAGCATAGTCCTCTCATTAGGAAGTGCACAGTAAGCCACCTGGCACTCAGTGGACTCCACTGCCACTCCGAGATCCTACTGGAAGCCACTATGAGGATTCCCGCCCTGGAGGTGGGAAACATTCTTTGCTTAGTCTATGGTTCTTTCATGTGGAAGTGATTTCTCAGTCCAGTTTTCTCCACGGTTCCTGGCTTTCCTCTCTGCTATGTCCTGGTCTATGTTGACCACATCAGAAGAGGGCATTAGAGATTCTCCCTGTTGGGAAACAGGTTTCTCAACTTTCATCCTTTCCATAGGCTATTTACCTTATATGGCAAAAGGGACTTTGCAGATGTGATTAAGGATCTTGGGGTGTGGAGACTATCCTGGATTATCTGGATGAGTCCTAAGTGTAATCACCAAGGTTCTTTATATGAGAGAAGAAGGTTAATGTGGGGGAAGGTGATGATGTGAAGACAGAAGCAGAGATTGGATTCATGGGTCCAGGACCCAAGGAATGCCAGCAGCCTCTAACCTAGAAAAGGCAAGGAATGGGTTCTACCCTGGAGCCTCCAGAAAGAACCAGCTTTCCTGACATCTGGATTTTAGTCCCTGAACACTAATTTGGTTTTCCAACCTCCAGAACTGTAACAAATTGTTGTTGTTTTAAGCCACTAAGTTTGTGTTAATTTGTTATAGCAGCAATAGGAAACTAATACAATGGTCTGCCTTCAAGTGATATTATGAAACTTCAGGTATAAGATTAGTATCTATAATAGTAAACTTGGTCAAAAAAGGAGCAGCAGTCAATGGAAATAAAGCAGCACTTCACCTGGTTTCATAGAATGTCAGTATCACAGAATGGATGTGGCTGGCCGTATGCTTGTTAGAAGTGGCCTGACAGCAGAGTTCTGGCCATTTCATTCACTTTCATTTCCTAAGCCAGGTTTCCTATTTGAAAAGAGGTCTTACTGATTAGAAAATTCCAAGAAGCATTTTCAGATGGGTGCCTGTGAGTACTTTACAAGTTATATTTACTATTAAAATGGATGGTACTGAATATTTAAGATGCTTGAATTTCAGTCTCCCTGGAGATAGCTATAATTTTTTTTCGTTAATCCTCACCTGAGGATATTTTTTTCCACTGATTTTCAGAGAGAGTGGAAGGAAGGGGGAGAGACAGAGAGAGAAACATTAATGTGAGAGAAGACATCCATTGGTTGCCTCCTGCACGCACACCAACTGGGGTCGGCGATTGAGCCTGCAACTGAGGTAAGTTCCCTTGACCGAAATCAAACCTGCAACCCTTCCCTTCTGTCTGCAGGCTAACACTCTATCCACTGAGCCAAACTGCGACAGGTTTGATAGCTATAGATAGGTGAAATAGCTATAATTTTGATACCACCAAAAAGTAGAGTGCATTTCATATACTTTCCTCTGATGAACCCAGTACAAAACACCCCACTGTTAAGTGTATCCTTTTAGAACAAAACTGGGAAAGTCTAGTATATTAGGGAAGCTAAAATACAGTAGGCCAAGGTTGGAATGATGTTAATGAAGTATAACTATTCACTGAAGTTTCAAAGAATTATTAAGTTCCTTATGAACTTGTACAAAATATAAGGTGTTTTGAGTGAACTGTTATAAAAATTATAAACTTGCACTTGTGATGGTAAGTTTGCTTGATCTGACTACAGAAATAAAGATGTCTTTGATTCCTCATAACTCCAAGAGCTCTTCAGTGTGAGTCTTTCGTGGGGCAAGGCAGAAAGAATAATTCTATGTGATATTACAAACAGTTAACTGTCCTTGATTTGCATGCATATAAATTTCCTGGTTAACCTCTCCCTACCCACCTCCCCATCCCCTGGACAAGGTGCAAGCTCTTCCATAGTGTGCTATGTGAGTGTGGTTTTTATTTTTTGGATCAGGAGTTCCTTTTTCATGCACATAATCATCTCTACATGCACTAGTCAGTGCCTGTTCCAAGCTAATCAAGGGTGGGTGCTGGGCGGAGAGGGGTCAGTGTGGAAACAAATCCAAAGGGGGCATCTGTAATATTTTCAACAATAAAGATAAATTTTAAAAAAGAAAGAAACTGATAAAGAAAAACAATATTGAGCTGAAAGAACCTATAAAGAATCAGCTTGGACTCTAGTGGGCCTTTCTGCTAGAAGTGTAGAGGAACGATAAGAAGTGAAACACAATTGTTAGAGACATATTCCATCTTTTCCATGTTATAAAAAGCTGAAAATGTGCAGCTATTTTTGGATGTCATGCAGCTATCCAATTTACTCTTTAGAACCAATTCTACAGATATTGCTGCTTTAGGTTTATAGGAAACAACACAAAATTGGGTCCTAAATTTGGATTGACTAAGAATCCAATCAAGAAGATTTTCACTAGAATACAGAATTGAACTCCCAGCTCTGATTTTTGGCAAGTCAGAAACTCTCTGAGCCTGAAACACTGGGGGCTTCTGAGTTTTAAATCCTGTGATCAGTGGTTTGATTGGGATTAAATTCATTCCCATCCACACATCCAATATTTATTGAGTGTCTACCAGGTGTCAGGCAGTTTTAGACTCTAGGGATACAGTAGTTTTTTCTAGCCAGTCTTTGGCAATACATGAATGCAACTCCCAATTTTTAGAAGAAATGAAGATTCTGAGTGGTCGGTGTCTTTCTGAAGTGGTGTTATTCACAGGAGGCAGAGCTGGCTCCAGCTCGTACCAGCCTAGGACTGTCTGCAGTATGTAATGCTGCCTTCACTTTTCATATTTGGGAGAAGGGCTGGCCATCTGTAGCATTCTACCCCGCAATTTCACCAGATATATTTTTTAAAATAATGTTTTAGGAGTTGGCACAATAGGCAAACTAGGATCTACTCACAATTAAGATTATTTATTTTTAAAACTTTAACTTTTAAGTTCTTAGACCGAAAAGAAAATGAGACTCTAATTTCTTGCATACACGCAAACATCGAGATTCCTTTAATTGTAGTTAAAAACGTAACTGCAAACAAATGTCAAACCATAATGCCAAATGACAGCTTTCAGTTCTGTTTCACAAGTTGTTCTAAAGGAGATGTCTTCACATTTTCAATCAAAGAGATAATTTTGATTTTGTCACAACTCCTGCCTCCGTGAAAAGCAGTAAGTCTGTGATATAAGAAGTCAGCCTCTTGCTCTGAGAGCTATCGATGGAGAGGAAATCAGAGAAAGAAGTGAGTCTTGGGGGGGAAACCCCAATGAGGTTTGTTATTTTGGAATGATATTCCCGAGGACACTTCATTTCATAATCCTTTACTAATAGGATAGCATCCAAATGGAATCACTCCATGGGCTAAATAATCTCTATAACTCTAAGAGTAAGGCAGATAATCTTGAATTCAACAGACACTTACTGAATATCTACATCACACGTGCAGGGTAGAAAAATTAATAAGATATGATCTTTGAGGGGTTAGCAATGTAAGGAACGACGATAGGGAGGGAACCAATACATTTTGAGCACCGACAATCTACCAGGCATGATACTAGATACGTTAATCTTCACAAGAAGACAGCTGTTACTAATATGCCCATTTTACAGATAAGGAAAACGAACCTTTAAGTGGTTAAGTTGTCTAAACTTGAGACTGGTCAAGGTGAAATACATACCTATGTTTGCTTAACTCTAAAGTCCATTTTTAAAAATACCAAGCCACACTACCAAAAGCTCACAAACCTTAAAACATTGCTTCCAGCTCCCTTTCTATATTCTATGCTTCTTATTGCTTCTAGCCTCCATGAAAATAGGACAAGCCTCAATGAACACAAATCTTCTCTTCCTCTAGAATGTGCTGTGGAATCTTTGTAAGCTCCACTTCTGATTTTACCTGAGAGTAGAAGACAAAACTCACCATTCTATGTTTATTTATAGTGGGTGGGAGAATCCTGAAAGACTGCAAGGGTGGGGGAAGAAAGCAAGGGACACCAAGGAGGTACCCTGTTTTTTTCTGCTTTCTGCAGGGCTGGGAGGCCCCTGAAGACCATGTTACAACATGGTTGAGAAACAGCGGTCACATGGACAAAAGCTGACAAAATCGGGCCTTTTAAGGCAGATGCTGAGGGAATTGTGCAAACTGTAGGAGAGGCAACGTGGGTTATAAAGGTTAGACACAAGGACCCTGAGCAAGAAATTTACCTCGCTTAACCTATTTCCTTATGTGGAAAATGTGCAAACTCACACCTGCTCCACAGGTGAGGGCCACAGCTCCGTGAGCCAGTGCAAATTTAAAACTGACTTCCCCTCTGGGTTGGTGAATCAGGCAAAGTGTTCCTTTTAAGTTTGATGTAGTCCCATTTGTTTATTTTTTCTTGTGTTTCCCTTGCTCAAGGAGATATGTCAGAAAAAAATATTGCTATGAGAAATGTCCTAGATTTTACTGTTATGTTTTCTTCTAGTATTTTTATGGTTTTGAGTCTAACATTTAATTCTTTAATCCATTTTGAGTTTAATTCTTGTGTACGGTGTAAGATGGTATAAGATCTAGTTTCATTTTTTTTTTTGCATGTATCTGACCAATTTTCCAAACACTGTTTATTGAATAAACTATCTTTACCCTATTTTATGTTCTTGCCTCCTTTTCCAAATATTAATTGACCATAAAGGTGTGGGCTCTATGGTCTATTGGCAAAAATATCTAGGAAGGTTGGATGAATATGTTTCTTAGCATCCTTGATACTACCTCAACACCAGAGGTAACTGTGCTTATGGCAAGTCCTCAATAAGAGGTGTTGACAAATAACAAAGAGAAGAAAAGTAGAAAGCAATAAAAGAAAAAGTGATATAAGAAGAGTTTTCTCTACTGGAAAATGCCAGACTCCACCAGTGATTGGTCCAAGTAAAATTCAGTAGAGTATCACACGTGGTCTTTTTTCAATCTTTTCAATAAAAATCTAACACCAATGTGGGTTCCAACTCTACTTTCATTAACTAACTGTATGACTTTAAGCAAGAAATTTAACCAATTTAAGCTTTAGTTTGATCCCTGTAAAGTGAGGTCATGAGGTATAATAACCTTTCAGGTGAAATACATCTTTAATCCTGGGATTTCAGAACCTTGATGTTTCAAATATATGTGGAATACTGTCATAAACATTAACTATTTTTGGAAGAAATTATTCTTCACTGCACCTTTCATTTTTCAGTGTTATGACCTCTTCCTTTGTCTGGTTCAGAAGAGTTTTGGTTGTCTCTAGTTCATTTTCTGCAAGGTTAATCCTCCTTTTTATATCTTCTTCTTGCCTTTCTTTTGCAGTCAGTTCTTCCTGTAAAGTTTTATGTAGTTGCTGACAAGCTATTAAAGAGTCTTCTTTTTCTTTAAGCAATCTAGAATGCCTAAAAAGAAATCGAAAAAAATCCATCAATGTGCATTAGATAATACATTTTCATGTTTATCAAAAGTATGGAAATTTTCATTTGAAATTATAGATTATAACTTTAACATATAGAAATTAAGAATGCTAAGGAAACAGATCTGTTATTAAAATTTTCCCATCTAGATAGAAGCAAAAGTCAATAAGCAGCTTCAAGATATTATAAACTTGAATTAGGTAATATATATATAAACAATACAATAAGAAAGCCAAAGTACATATTAAATAAAATGTTATTTTAAATGTGGTTTCAAACTCAATTACTAAAAAATATTAATTAAAATATTTGCAATGTATACCTTGATTCAAAAATAACGGATTCAAACTTCAGTTTTCTAAGTTCTCTTTGACAGTCATCAGCTTCATTAGACTTTTTCCTAAAATAATACAAAAGTGGTTCAAATATTTTATTTCAAAATAGTTAAAGTATAACTGTTTTCCCTTTTTTTAAAAAAAAATCCTTAACCAAGGACATGCTTAGAGAGAGGAAAGGAGAGAAAGAGAGAGTGCGAGCAAGGGAAGGAGGAAGGGAGAGAGGAATACTGATGTGAGAGAGAAACACGGATTGGTTGCCTTCCCTCTGCTTCCTGACTGGGGATCAAACCCACAACCCAGGTGGGTGCCTTGACTTGGAATTCAACTAGTAATCCTATGGGACATGGAACAACATTCAACCAATTGAGCCACTCTGATTGGGCCGTTTTCCTTTTTGTAAAGGTGTTTTTCATTTATTACTTTTCTTATCTTTATATTCTATTTGTGGTTATATATGCAGATTTCCTTGAAATTAGAAATATATAGTCTAAGGATTTTTCCTTGCCAAAATAAATCAATTCTGTTAGTCTGACAATAGGGTTTTTCTTTATCATTATTTTATTTAGAAAAACATTCTTAGTATCTTCATATTATTTCTACTTTTATGGCCAAGTAAGCTCCTATCAGACTGATCTCCATTTAAGTAAAAGTCTAAACTTTGGATACCATTTTTGAAAAAAAATGAAAAACCCCTATATGAAGGTATTGGAAAGTAACCAAGCAGGCAGATTCTGGAGGGATATTAACACTCGGAGTGAGGTTTTTACTTGTTTGCTTAATGATTTTACAGTCTACACGCACCATGTGGGGGAAACTAAAATTCTGATAGAAAACTGGTAGCAAACTCACAGTCATTCTGGCCTGAAGAACTAGAGCATAGTGTTTGGGGAAACCACAGCTGCTGTGAAGGATAAACCCTGAATAGGAGAGAGCCAGAGAGAAGGATCCCAAATGCTGCATAGAAACTCTGCCCACATGTCTGGCTGAGCTCAGAACTACATGTGCACAGGGCATATTCCTACCAGCCTAGATAAAGATAAAAGAACGAAACTATGAGGCCAAAGTAATTGTCTGATAAAGCAACAGCATCCTGCCATTATTTGGAGAAATATAACAGAATCTAGAATCTCCATAACATAACATTCACAATGTCCAGAATAAAAATTACTCATATAGGAGAAACAGAAAAGCATAGCCTATTCTCAACAGAAAAGATAGTTAATAGGGAATGACTCTGAATTGAACCAAATATTGAAATTCACAAAGATTGTTAAAGGAGCAATTATAATTCTGCTCACAGAATCGACTCTAATTAATGAAAAGATAAGAAAAATCTTAGCAGAGAAATAGAAACTATTGAAAAGAGTCAAATGGAAATTCTAAAACTGAAATAAACATTTGTCTTGATCTTATATAATTGGTTTTGTAACAATACTAAAAAAGTTAATATATGAAGAATGATTAATATTCCAATTTAAATTTATATAAACTGTTCATCAAGTCATTATCTGAGTGTACCTTAAAATAGCTTATACTGAACAATGAAATGTTACTTAGATTATCAATGGGTTTGCTCTACTTGCAGAATGACTTAGTTTCCAAAAAATGATTTTAAAACATGATGCACATGAATAACATTCATTTATTTTAAACCTTTTTTATAGTAAAATATGATAAAATTGTAAGATATATAAAATTACATTTAAAAATACATAATATAACAAATTATTATTAAGAGAACATTCTTGTAACTACCATCCAGGCCAAAAAAAATAAAACTTTATCAGCTACCCTAGAAGCTTCATATTCCTGGTCCCAGCAAAGTCCCTTCACCCTTAAAAAAAATATCCTTGTGAATTTTATGGTTATCACTTTGATTTTCTTTGGGGTGTTATTACCCAAATTTTATTCCTGAACACTAATATGCAAATTGTCCCCTCAGGAGTTTGACCGGGAGAGTGGGAATTTGATCACTCGCTATGATGGGCAACCAGCAGCTGCAGCCAGGCACTGAGGGAAGGAGGAGGCGGGGAGGCCTAGGGACCCTACCCATGCACAAATTTCGTGCACCAGGCCTCTACTTTCCAAATAAAATGTTAGGAAAGAAGAATCAGGAAAAGATTCACATGCCATTAGTAAAGTGGGCAAAGGCTCTGCTCAGGCAGGTCACAAAGGAAAGAATACCAAAAGCCACATATGCAGGGATACAATTTTTTATCAGTTAAACTAGCAGCTTTTTTTCTTTTTAAGTTATAATACCCAGTGTTGGTTAGGAGAGATGGGTATTTACAAATACTGCTGAAAGTTTGTATAATCTTTTTGGAGGGCAATAAGTCATTATGCATTAAAAACCATAAAAATATGACATCTGGTTCTAGCAAAAATCCTAAGGAAGTAATTGTGAATAGGAAGATTTATCCATATGAATTTCTAAAAAATTTACTTATAAAAGTGAAAAATTTGGAAATTCTAAAAAACAAAGGATTAGTAAATAAGTTATGGTTCATATGTAGATTGAAATACTAATCAATAAATGTATCATGTAATGATGTGAGCAAGATCATAGATCACTAAGTAACAATCATAAGGTCATAGATCACTAAGTAAAAATATGTTTAAAATTACATTATTTAGAAAAATGAACAATAAGGCTATCTCATAATATAACTACAATGTTCTTTTTTATATATCCCTATATTTTCCAAGTTTTACATATTTGATTTGAAATCAAACAAAAATGTTACTTCAAAAAATGCTTTGAGACTCATCAGCCCACCATGACTTTCATTCTGGGTTCAGACTCTTGCACACAGTTTTCCAAATCCAGAGGCAGGGACAATGCAATTCCTTTTAGTGGTTACTTTATTAACTATGTGGACAATTGATCTGGGCTGCATTTTTTTAATGCCTGCTCTTTAGAAAGCCTATCATCCCAAGAAGTCCCCTCACCATGGTCCGCTCCCACTGCCTCTCCAGTTAAGCCATTCTTTCTATGGTCTACCCTTCATGACCCAATTGTTATCTTCACCTTCATTAGGATGGGAGAAATTGGAAGGGCTAGAAAGAATGCCTACATCTCTTTAAACACTGCATTCCTTCTTTTACTCTCAGCAAATAGTGTTAATCCTTTCTCTTCAAGTGCTTTGAATGAGCCTTCAGAAAGGCCCCTGGTGCTCCTGCCAATCAAAGCAAAGGGAATCAGATGAAATAATTGGATATTTTCCCCTAATCTGAAAGGCAAGGGTCAATACCACTCCACTCCTTTATATGAAATAGCCATTCTCAAACTGCCTCCTTGATATTTCTACTTTGCTATCCAAAGACATCTCAAACTTCCCATATCCATATCTCTTAGAGATTTTCTCACTTCAATAAGTGGCACCAACACAATAATGATACTGAAAGGTAACACCTTATATGTCTAACGTAACCCTCAAAGCGGCCCATTTTCCCTTCTTAGAGTTGAGAAAACTGAGACCAGAGAGAGATAGTAATGTACCCAGCTAGCAGTGCTGGGATTTGTACCCTAGCAGTCTGGCCTGGAGTCTAGGCTCTTGGTCACTATACTCTATTGCCTCTCAGCTCTCTGACCTGATGCTGAAAACCCCCAAACACCATCCTTTATTTTCACCTTTCCATTCTAGTCCCCTTCTTCCACAGCCATGTCTACTCCATCAGTAAATCCTGGCAGACTGACCTCCAACATAAATTTCTCTTTGTCTCCACACTATAGCCTTACACTAGCTACACCAGTCACATTCACCTGTATGAACGCACAGCTTCCCACCTAGTCTCCCTGACTGCTCTTGTATTCCCATTCCAGCCCATTCTCCATGTAGCAGCCATACTGACTGCTTAAAACAAATGCGATCAATTTATTCGCTCGTCCAAAATTCTTCAACAGTTTTTCATTGCCCTCTGAATAAATCCAAATTCCTCACTAGGCACTGGCGTATTAACTTCTTACTGCTGCTGTAACAAATTATCACACCTTAGTGATTTAAAACCACCCAAATGTATTATCTTACAGTTCAGAGGTCAGAAGTCCTCAAATCAAGATGTCACTAGGCTATGTTCTTTCTGGCGGTTCCCAGGGGAGCATCTGTTTCTTCCCCTTTCCAGCTTCTGGAGACCACCTGCATTCCTTGGCTTGTGGTTCCATCAAATTACATCACTCCAACCTCTGCTTCCATCCTCACATCTACGTTTGTGACTTTGACCCTCTTGCTTTCCTCTTATAAGGACCTTTCCTATTACACTGGGCCAGCCCAAATAATCCAGGATCATCTCCCAATTGCAAACTCCATAATTTAATCACACGTGCAAAGTCCTCTTTGACATGTGAGGTAACATACTCATAGATTCCAGGGAGTAGGACATTAGTTTATCTTTGGAAACCACAGCGTGTCCACCACAACTGGTCTTCTTCATGTTTCTTGAATTTGTAAAACACACTCGAAGAATTTAGGGCCTTTGATCTCTCTGTTTTCAGATGTTAGCATTTTAGTATTGCCAGCTCTTTCCTGTTACTCAGATCTTAACTCACAGGCCATCTGCTTAGGGATGCCACTCCATCCAAAGTATACCACCGTCCCCATTACTCACATTTCAGTATGCCTGTTGTATATTTTGTAGTCCTTAACATTACCTGAAATTACCTAAATAGCTCCACTGGAGCTTGTCAACCTTGTTACTCCAATATCTAGTGCCTGCACACAACGGTCATGCCACATAATCACCACTCAGTAAGCATCTTGCATTGAATGAATGAAGTGAAGTTAGCCTGTTCAATTTAGGATCATGCGAAAAGAAGATCTATACTCTGACAGACACTGGATGCCACCAGGCCACCTATTTGGGAGGCAAAAAGTTTTCAGGAATGACCAGAGAGGTAAGAGGAAAATCTAGGAAAAGTTTTTCTCACTTCCAAGGAGACACCAGCAAAACAAGCCCTTCCTGCCTCTGGGTTGGTTACATATGGATGTGGCACCTGGAACTGCAGATACTTCGTGGTCACAAGGGACCCAGACTTGGGGTGAAGCCAGGCTAAGGGCAGCAGGATGAAGACAGAAGGAACAGCAAGATCTTGGAGATACTGCTGAGCTGCTGGACCAACTAAACTTGAAACCACTACCTCTGTCCCTTGTAGCTTAAAGCAACCTAACTGATAAAATTTGTTTTCCAATACATAACAAGTTCTTATAAACCTTGGGATATAATTTCTTATAAACCTTATGTAAAAGAGAACCTCAGGTTCATCTGTTTAAAAACTGCCTCTCCCCCTTAAGTAAAAATACACAAAACATATAAAAACATTTAAAAATCTTTAAATGACAAAAGAACCATCTTAAGTTGGATATGTGAAACCCATTCCCACCCCTATCCCTCACAAAGGGTGAGGACTGAAATTTTAAATGAACCTGATTTCACAGTACCTTCCAATTTCTGGACGTTCAGAAGGTTTGGAGATACATATATATTAAACCTCCAGTTCATTTACAAATTGTGTGTCAAAATTTTTGAGTGAATTCTTTGGACTCCCAACTAATTTATCATAAAACAATGGCCAAGTCACAAATCTGGCTTTACTCTACAAATAAAATAGTACTTATATGTGCCTGGGGACCTCCTGAGCTCTGAGCACCCTGAGCAGTCCCAGGCCCTGATCCTAAATGCCCACCCTACTGCACTTCGTCCCAGGGGTAAAGGAAGGCAGTGGCATCGAAATGGAAATGTTGGGAACAGCCAGCACGGAGAAAGGTTTCCAAAAGTTGGGACCATTTAAGTGGCTCTATCTTTGATAACTCAAATTTTCTAAAAATGGATACCCCTCCTATTCTCTCATTTTAAGAAGTTCTTATGCAGGCAGGAAGCACCCATTTTATAAACTGAGACAACAGCATCAGCATTTGTGCAATTGTAGAGTGATTTTCTCCAGGTAACTCATTTGATGGACTTTGGTGAGGTTATCTATTTCTCCCTCCAACTCTAATCTCCTCTGACTCTTACTATTTCTCAGCACTCACATTATAAATTATGTTAGAAACACAATGAACAAAAAATACCACCACAGCATGTGTTCATATTAAGTGGGCAGGCTCCTTGAATATATAGAGAATTCTGTGCACACTTATTCGGTAAAAATAATGCATGTCAGAACCAATTAGCTTTATTCCTTTTCCTTGGTATGTTTATTTCTGTGTTTATCTTTTCTACTAACTTCCCAGGACTCCACTCCATTTTAGCCCATAGATGCCAGCTCTACCTCTCTATTCCTGCACTGTTCCCTCTTCACTTCATGAGCTCCAAGAAACCTTCTCTCCATAGGAGGCATCTATTTGGCCAAAGCCCTCCCGGATGTTACTAGAGGATGGGGAATAATGATTTTTCTTTCTGGCAATCACTACCTTGTGTCTCTTTTTTGTGTTTCTTCTCACCTAGAAAATTACTTCCTGGATCTAGTGAGCCAAGGACCCCCCGTCCACTCATTTTTTTAATCTTAGCTACCATACACAGAAAGCGAACTATTGTATTTACTGTGCTATTAATCACAATGTTATAAAGCATGAATATTTGTTTTTTTCTTATTTTACAAAAATAAATTATTTTGCTATAAATAATCCAAATATACATTCATTTTATAGCACATTTTTGGAATTTGTTTCTCCTTATGTTGTTAAGAATTTTATTAATGGGGATTGCATTAAATCTGTATATTGCTTTGGATGATATGGACATTTTAACTAGGCTGATTCTTCCAATCCACGAACATGGAATGTCTTTCTATTTCATTGTGTCATTTTCAATCTCTTTTAATAATGCTTTGTAATTTCCAGAAGGTCCTACACATCCTTTGTTAACTTTATTCCTAGGTATTTCATTCTTGTTTTGTTACAATTGCAAAAGGAATTGATTTTTTCCTTTCTTTTTCTCAAATTTCATTCTTAGTATATAGAATACAATGAATTGTTGTGCATTGATTTATTATGTCCTGCAACTTTACTATACTTTTTTACTGTTTCTAATAGGTGTTTTTTTTTTTAGTCTTTAGGGTTTTCTATATAAAGAAACATGTCATATGCAAAAAGTGACACTTTTACTTCTTCATTCTCAGCTTAGATATCTTTTATTTCTTTCTCTTGTCTGATAGCTAGGAATTCTAGTTCTATGTTGAATAAGAATGGTGAGAGTGGACATCCTTGTCTTGTTCCTGATCTTAGAGGAAAAGCTTCGTTTTTCACCACTGAGTATATTAGCTGTGGGTTTGTCAAAAATTGCCTTTATTATGTTGAGGTACTTCCCTTCTATACTCATTTTATTTGAGTATTTTAACATATTGTTCTTAGGAGCAGTCCATGGTCAATACAAAACATTTGGTTGCTAAGCAATCTAAATATTTATATTTCTGATGAGGTTCATCTCTAAAACATCAGAACTGAAAACCAGAGCTATCAGGTTATATACCACAAACTAAAAATATTTACTTACTCTAAAAGATGATATGAATTCTATTTTAGTGTTATAATTATAGGTGTGCTATATTTATACTGCAAAGTAATTTTTGAAATTTCTGAAATTCAATTTTTAAATCTTTTATCTATTGAATTTATTGGGGTGACATTGATTAACAAAATTATACAGGTTTTTTCCCCCCACAAATATTTTTATTGATTTCAGAGAGGAAGGGAGAGGAAGAGAGAGAAACATCAATGATGAAAGAGAATCATTGATCGGCTGCCTCCTACATGTCCCTCACTAGGGATTGAGCCCGCAACCTGGATATGTGCCCCAACCAGGAATTGAACCATGACCTCTTGGTTCATAACTTGATGCTCAACCACTGAGCCATGCTGGCCGGGCAAAATTATACAGGTTTCAGGTATACCATTCTATAATACATTGTCTGTATACTATATTGTGTGTTCACCACCCCAAGTCAAGTTTCCTTCCGTCACTATTTATCCCCTTTTTACTTTCCTCTACCTCCCTCCACCCCCGTTTCCCTTTGGTAATCACCATACTGTTGTCCATATCTATGAGTGTTTTTTGTTTTTCCCCTTCTCTTAATCCCTTCACCCTTTTCACCTAGCTCTCCAACCACCCTCCCCTCTGGCAGCTGCCAGTCTGTTCTCTGTATCTATGAGTCTGTTTCAATTTTGTTAGTTTATTTTGTTCATTAGATTCCACATATAAGTGAAATTATATGATATTGTCTTTCTCTGACTGGCTTATTTCACTTAGCATAATGCTCTCCAGATCTATCTATGCTGTTGTAAAAAGTAAGATGCCCTTCCTCTTTATGTCTGAGTAGTATTCCACTATGTAAATGTACCGCACCTTTTTTATCCACTTGTCTATTGATGGGCACTTGTGCTGCTTCCAAATCTTGGCTATTGTAAATAACGCTGCCATGATCATAGGGGTGCATATATTTCTTCATTTTTAAACGAAATAGTGCTCTGAATATTTTACAAGGGCACTTTCTTATCATTTGTTTGCCAATTATTTTATTACTTATATAAAATGTAAGTACTCCAACATTTCAAAAATTTTCAACTATCTTTTGGAACGTAAAATTGGCAATTTTTTTGTTTTGTTTGTTTTAAACATATTTTTATTGATTTCAGAGAGGAAGGGAGAGGGAGAGAGAGAGATAGAAACATCAATGATGAGAGAGAATCATTGACTGGCTGCCTCCTGCACACCCCCCACTCGGGAACTAGCTCACAACCCGGGCATGTGCCCTTGACCGGAATCGAACCTGGGACCCGTCAGTCCACAGGCTGACGCTCTATCCACTGAGCCAAACCAGCTAGGGCTAACATTTGTAATTTTAAGAAACAACTTCAATATTGTTTCTTCTGGGCAGATAATATAGAGACAACAATAAGAGAAAAACCTCAGAGACTCTTTCACATGAAGTTACTAATTTGAACGACCAGGGAAAGCTTTCATACATGGATGGATAAGTAAATTTCTTACTGAGGGAAAGAAACATCTCATGTGCTTAAAAATATTTCCAGGTCCTTCGATATACAATCTAGGCCAGAAAAATAGCCCGGAAGAGCAGCAGGTAACCATACCCACACAGCCGAACCCCTGCAGAGGAGTCACAGGGGACCCCTGGGGGGCTTTCTAAACTCGTACAGGTGGCTTAACATTCACCATCTTACATGAACTTTTCTTTATAGCTGTCCAGCTCAGTCACTGCCTTCTGAAGTTTTAGCCCGAGTCCCTCTACTTGACTTTGCAAATCTGAAATGACACAATATATTCATCCAATTAGGACATTTTAAGTGTCCAGATAGCTTCATAGGGTAAACCACACTCCTTTGGAGTTGCCACTCAGCAGCTCCCAAAGAATCGGGCAGTTAAACTGTTGATTCCACTTTGCCCGGATGACCACATGCAGCTTGTCCCTACTCTAAAACCCCATGGAGTTCATGGGTTTTGGCAGACCCAGTTTGTTGGCCTCTGTTTGCCACAACATCATGCTTATTTTCAAACAGCTAATAGGCTGAATTTTACTCCTGTTTCCCAAGGACATTTATGTAGCCAATACACATATGAATTCCTGACCACGTGGCTCATTTGTGAGACTGCCTAAGCTCCTCCCGTGGCCTGGAACTAAAGAGTATCGCTGAGGCCTCCCGGTAGAACTGAACTAGACAAACCACGTGCGAGGCTCCAGGTAAAGAATTTGTTAACTCTGGGTAGCATCTAATAGGCATTTTAATGACTTTCAAAGCCAAGGAAATGCAAGCAAGAAATTGGCTTCCACAGTCTTGAACTGCAGAATCATAACAGAGTTTAAGGAAAATTATTCAAACAGCTGTGTCTAACGTGTCTGTGGATGCAGAACTGAAACTAAAGCACAGGAACAAATGCTTGAATTCTCTGAGTCCTGCCATTAGGCTGTGTCAGGGAACTGTGATCTGAATCCCAGCCTCAGCGACAGCCCTTGTCAGCACTTTTTTTTTTTAATCCTCACCCGAGGATATTTTTCCATTGATTTTCAGACAGTGTGGAAGGGAGGGAGGGAGGAGAGGGGGGGAGGGGGATAGAGAAAGAGAAACATCAACACGAGAGACACATTAATTGGTTACCTCCCACAGCACCCCACCTAGGGCCTGGGATTGAACCCACAATAGAGGTACATCCCTTGACCAGGAATCGAACCCTCAACCCTTCAGTCTGCGGGCTGACGCTCTAACCACTAAACCAAACCAGCCAGGGCTTGTTGGCACTCTTTTTGGAGATAAGGTGAAAAACAATATGGAGTAATTGGTTTCCACGAAAAAAATATTTAAAACACTGGAATGATAAAACCCCTATGTTATATCTTCTTGGGTGTTTTAATAACATATTTTTAATAATAAACTTTAAAGTCTTTATGCATGCAAACAAATACATATATATATATATATATATATATATATATATATATATATATATATATATATTCAATCTGCCTTTGTTTTAGAAAGGAGAGCCATGTTCTTAAATCAGAAAATAAATTCACTCTAAACAAATGTTTTAATTAGAATTTATCAGATATTGGCATATTGGCATAAATTTTGTGTACCCAGTACTTTCACAGGGAGTATTAAATTTTATCCCTGAAACTGCCTTGAAGTTGCTAATAGCCCCATTTTCCGACGAGGAAAAGATGAGATTCTCTCTGATTCTCTTGCCTGGTGTCTTACAATGAGTAACTGCATTAGCCTACAGAGAAACTCAGTAAAGATTTTAAACTCTGCTGAGGCAATAAATTTGAGAAAAAATAAGATTCAACAGGACTTACTAGGTAGATAATATTTGTGGGGTACAACTTTCCATTTATCAAGTAATAACATTATATGAGAGAAAAGATAAAATAAATGGAGAATTTATTTTTCAGTATAACCCCAATTTAGAAACATAGCAATCTCAGAAATGTTGTGTGATGTGTTTCCTTGTTATTAAGCTCATGTGTGTTGCAGAGGGGTTCTAGTCACATGGGCACAGCTCAGAGACTTGGACCCACCCTCTGAAGAATATGCAGAGGAAGTTGGTGACTGCTGGTGGTGTTCCATGTCCCCGCACAGTGTAGAGTGCTTTCTCCTGTATCATTTCAT
The DNA here is from genome assembly GCF_963259705.1 of Myotis daubentonii. Classification (NCBI taxonomy): domain Eukaryota; kingdom Metazoa; phylum Chordata; class Mammalia; order Chiroptera; family Vespertilionidae; genus Myotis; species Myotis daubentonii. Next base: position 21,835,128 of record NC_081842.1, on the reverse strand, counting down.
TCACAGTCGCAACTACCGTGACAGACAGCTACACGTTATATTTTTACCAGTGAAGACTCTGAGGACCAGAGTAATTAACTAGCTTATCAGAGGTCAGACAGCTGGTTAGAAGTGATCTTGTGATTCAGACTCAGCTTGGCCTCGTTCCACAGCCCTTATTCTTCCAACTCTCTCATACTGACTCAAAATACAAAAGCTAGAAGGGAATATAATACAGTGGGGCCTTGACTTACGAGTTTAATTGGTTCCGAGACCGAGCTCGTTAAGGAGCTCATTAACTCAAAGATTTTAAACTCTGCTGAGGCAATAAATTTGAGAAAAAATAAGATTCAAAGGACTTACTAGGTAGATAATATTTGTGGGGTACAACTTTCCATTTATCAAGTAATAACATTATATGAGAGAAAAGATAAAATAAATGGAGAATTTATTTTTCAGTATAACCCCAATTTAGAAACATAGCAATCTCAGCGATGTTGTGTGATGTGTTTCCTCACACAACTCAAATTACTCTATCAACTCAATGCAAAAAATTGGCCGAGAGACAGCTGGTATCTCAAAAAACTCATTAGTCGGGACACTCCTAAGTCAAGGCCCCACTGTATTTCTCCATGAAAGTGTGGGCAGAGTAGGTTTAGACTTGCTTAGCATATCCCAGAATCTCTAAAGAGATATATTTTAAGGCAAATGAAAAGTATTTTTTTATATAAAATATGTAGTAAATCAGTGAAATTTCTAACTCCAACAGGTGATTTATATTTTAATTTTTGAAAGTTTAAAAATTAATGTATTATAATTAAGGAAGATATTAAGACAAAGTGGTGTCATTATGACCAACTTTATGAGACTAACATTTACAACTTCCCGTTAAATGTCCGTTGGTGGTTTGGCAGGATATAATCTTAAACTCTAGATGAAGCATGGGTCTGAGGCCATATGACAAATTCTGTTATTACTTCTAAATGCTATTGTTAAGGGGGAGAATTGATTACCTTAAAAATCCCAAAGAATTGATACTTGATACGTGAATCTTACACAATTAATTCTCAATTACCTGATAATTAGAACAGACAGTAAAACTGGCAGCTAATTCAAAACAATTTCTATAACATTGGAAGTATCCTTAGGCTCACATTTGAATACACTTGGTCATCACAGTTCCAGAATTTACTGGGTTTAAAGGGAAATAAACTACACAATCATATCCAACTCCAGGAAAAAAAAACAAACCTATTATACTCTCCACTATTCATCTCTCTTTATGCCCACCTATATTTCCCTTTCTCCCTATTTCAAGATAAACATAGACCGCTTAGTCTTTAATTCACAATACCCAATGATTGGAGAAGCCGCTTCCTGCAGACTATTCACTATGTTTTTACAGCATCTCTGAGTAAAAATAAGGAAAGCAAATATACGTTTTACTTCAAAACACAGAAACCTCTGAAGAGACTGCCATGTGAAGTAAATAGAAACAGGAAATATAAGTAATGTCAACAAATAAGCCATATAAGCAGAGAAGATATCACAGATAATTGAAAAAATTATTCATGATGTGGATGAATATCTTTTCATAGCTTCTTTCTTTCTTTCTTTCTTCTTTCTTTCTTTCTTTCTTTCTTTCTTTCTTTCTTTCTTTTACTTTTGGTTACATTTTCTCTAGTAAAGGAGGGCTAAGGATTATTTTAAAAATGCCACAGGCCATATGTTTACTGTTCTGAAAAGGCAGTAAGCATCCTATTGGTTTATAATTGGTTCTGGTAGACTAGTAGGGTCCTTTTGTTTTTGCAAGCGGAGTGCCCAGTTCCTGTCCTTAATAAATAAAGGAACACAGTTAGGATAAGCAGCAGAGAGATTAAGCCACCTGCACTAGACAGCGCCTTCAGTTCCCGAGGCAAGGAGTTCTTAAATAAGTGTATTGTTCTGTGCAGTCCTCCTCTGTAGTTAAATAAATTCAACTTCAATTTTCTGTCATTCACCATGACATTGGATTATGAGGCAAAAGGCCCTGAATGCCTACAAGAAGAAAAGCAGCACTGGCTTTAACCACCATGCAGATGTAAGGCGGAACCCATGGAAACAATCCAAAATTCACAACATCAAACTCTACTAAGATGGGACGGCGCTCTTTGCAGATATTAAATAAAAAGCAAATGATTTTCAATGAACAAGACAAAAGGAGCTCTTAGCCTCTCTTCATACAAAGCCAGCTGCTTGCTGGATAGCATTACGCAGGCATCAGATTTGGGGTAATTAGTCATTTAAGAGAATCCTGTTATTCTGAAAGGTTTCTAGAACCTACAAAAATACAAAAGGTATTCTTAGTTCTTTTACAGAATATAAAACTTTACAGTCATTTGGAGGGTATATTACGTTAGTGTAATGTTTTTGTGTGTGTGTGTTTTTTTTTAAAAAACAAAAAACACAATAAAGAAAACCTTTACAGTGCGAAGATACTTTCAGCTTAAAACTTTCTGGGTATTAAAAATTAAAAATCTGGTTCAAAGTGCTATCTGGAGGAAATGGATTTCAGGTTCACATAGCTGAATGGAAGAGCAAGCAGGCAGAGGACTGGCACCCAGAGATCCAGGAGAATTTTTTTCAATGAGTAATTGAAGGCACCATAATAATATAAATATTATATTATTCTTCAGAGGGAATAACTGAAGAAAAGGAAGAACAAAAGCCCACTCTTCTTTTAATACACTCCTAAGACCAGATAACATCAAGCTGTTGTGCATAAACTTTAAAGCCAAAATGCCTTATTTCAAATTCTGGCTCTGCTTCCTACTGGCGATGTGAATTTAGGCACTTGAGTTTCCTACCCAGTGGTCGGCAAACTCATTATTCAACAGAGCCAAATATCAACAGTACAACGATTGAAATTTCTTTTGAGAGCCAAATTTTTTAAACTTAAACTATATAGGTAGGTACATTGTTATTAACTTAATTAAGGTACTCTTAAGGCTTAGGAAGAGCCACCCTCAAGGGGCCAAAGAGCCGCATGTGGCTTGCGAGCCGCAGTTTGCTGACCATGGACCTATACAATTGTTATTATGGCAAAAGATTAATCTGAGAATTGAGTGACCTAACATATGTAAAGAGGTGAGCAGTAGCAGGCACATAATGTGAACTAGTCACTGTGAGCTCTTATAACTGGTGGTAGCAGTAACCACCTACCCCTGACGTCTACTCTGAATTTCATCACTTGTCACCTTGAGGAACTTGTTGGGGCCAGTGTCACCAATGGTCATCTTTGTATGGGAAAGAGGAAAAATGAAGGTTTTAACTGTGCATTTTTCTTTAACAGTCTACAGAGCAGTTATGGCAAAATGTTAAAACTAGTTAAATATAGATGATATCACACATTTGTTATAGTTTTCTCTGTATTTGATGTATTTTACAGATAAATTATTGAAAGTGGGGTCTTGCTTGCGCTGGACAAGGATGACAGGATGTTCTGCACTGAGTCTAATAAACTCAGTTCTGTGTGTCCAAGATACAAAAGAAAACAAGGGGCAGAACCTGGGCGGAGGGTGAGGAGTGAGCTTGAAACAGTAATGAAAGGCAGCCCATTTGATTCTGTGAAGAGGGTGCAGCGAGAATCAATTGTAGCTGGAGAGGGGTATGGTAGAAAGAGGGTTAATTTTGCTTTAAAGTACTGGGACATGTTCGTTTGCATTTGGGAATCCATTCTAGAGGGCACCCACCTTTATGTGGGTGGGTTTCATGGATGCCTTCTAAGATGTTTCTTATGTGTGAATAAATAGTACTTTTTACAGGTGTTCAAAGAAAACTGCACAAGTAAATAAATCTCACTTTAATTCTTACTTTTTTCACTGCGTGTTATTTTTTTGAGACTCATCCATATAGCCATTCATTAGATATGATTCATTCCTTTCTGACATTTAATCATGTGCATATACTTTTAATCATGTGCACATACCACACTTTACTGATCTACACCTACAGTCACGAACCTAGGTTGCTTGCAACTTTGTGTCACTTTGTGCACTTACAGGGGAGTTTTTCTGCAGTATGACCTCAGAGCGAACTCATGAGGTCACAGGCATACACATAATTAAATAACACTAACTGATCCCAGGACAGGGACACCACTATCCCCCCACCTCAATGAATGGAGGTGCCTGTTTCCCTAACACTTACTAGAAAGAGCTTTTTTTTTTTTTCTTTTTACCAACCGATAGGGTACAAAGTAGTGTCTCATTGTTGGCTTAACTTGCAGTTTTTCTGCTTATTATTGAAGCTGATCGTCTCATTTTATATTTCTTAGTGATTCATGTTACCCTTATTTATATTTGCTTTTTCCGCAGTCTCTTTCCTATCCACTCCAATGGAGTTTTATTCTTCACTCCTCCACAGAAATCAGTCTTCTTAAGGTTACGAATGACCTTCTTTCTCTATTGGCAATTCCAACATTTAATTTGGCACACAGTATACTTCCTCTTTGATACATTACACTACATGCTCTTGTTCCCTCCTTAGCTATTGTTTTTCAGTCTATATGGATGATTCTCATTCTAAATGTTGGGAAGCATCAATAGTTCAGCCCTAAGCACCTTTCCTACTTGCATTTTCTCCTTAGCTGATATCATCTAGTCTCATGGCTTTGAATAGCATTTACATACAGGTGTCTCCCATCATCATCATCATCATAGCTAATAAGTGTTGGGTACTTACTATGTGCCAGATACTATATTCTAAGTGCATTATACTCATTTAGTTTCCACAGTGTAAACTAACTAGAATGTAAATTCCCTTAGAGCAGGAACTTTGTCTGTCATATTCATAGAGTTTGAGACATGGAAGGTGCTAAAAATAATTTTTGAAAGAATGAATGCAATTTTGTAGATATTAAATGAAAAATCCAAGCAAATAAATATTTAAAATTGTGGTTAAACTAAACATTTAACCTAAGATTAAATTGCATGGAACATAAAGAGTTGTGCAGTTTTCATTGATAATACTAATATGTATTTTGGCATTACACTTCAACTATATTATAAACATGTTATTTTATTCCAGTAAGACACTTATGGAGTACATACCTATTCTGTTATAGGTAAGGTCCATACTAATTAGATTCAGTGTATAAATATCAATAAGATAGATTCCTTTTCCTTAGGGAAATTATAATCAAATGCCTCACTTTGCCTTCAATAATGATAAATTATGTCTTAGATAACAATCCAATACCTACTTTAAACTTAAACCTGTTTTATTTTCCACTATGTTAAATGATTTTATTTAGTCAGTTGGTTAGTTAATTATGTGGCTGAAATGGTGGGGTTTCTGATCAGATATAATTGATGTGAATGAACATAATATGCTGCATTTAGATTACATTTATATATACTGGTATATGTATTATTGTACCACAAATTGAAGAGGTTCGCCCTTTACAAAAGTTATATTTTTAAATGAGCAGAGGAAAGCTTTGCAGATGTAAGAATATATACCAATAATAGAAGAAAGTTCTTTAATGAGTATTCAACTATATCAACTGCAAATTAACACACTGAAATTTCAGCCAACATTTTACAAAGCTCAGATGGTGATATAACCATTTGGAAAATTCATTCATTTTAGAGTTTATATTTCAGAGGTTTAATTCACATCTATTTTGAAACAAGTATACTTGAAGTACATTAACATTTTCTGCATAATGCCAGAAGAGACTGAAATATCATTTGGTGATTTTTATAAATCAGATGCTAGAACAGGTGTGAATGTATTTGCTGCTACAAAGTTGCAATTTAGTCCAGATGTAGTCATATGAAAACCAGAAAATTATTAGCTTGGTTTGTGTGAAGAGAAGAGAGTGAGGAAGTGAATTAAATCAATCTAAGGAGATAATCAGATACTTAAAATTTGGAAATAAATTATACTCTAATATTAAAGACCAAGAATTTACTTCACATGCAAAAAGAAGGCTTCTAAACCTTCACTGTATTTTTTTATTCTGAACATTAAACCAACCCACTATAACATGAAGATAACTGTAATTTATAGGGGCTTATAAAATATTGCAAATTATGGATGAATAAGATAGGAATCTAAAATTGCATTTTTTTTACCCTTGTTACATCATTTAACCACTCTTCTCAAGTAACAAAATTAAGATAATACTTTTTCTATCTCATAGAAACAATCCTCATGGATTTAGAAATTTCTGAATACTTCAGAACAGTACTTTGTTTTCTGACAAATTTGTACAAATAAATTCACATAAATATATATATTTCATAATAGATTTCATGATAGAGAAAATGGCGGTAGAGATGATAAAACTCTATTATCTGAGACAAAAAAGTACTAGTAATGGATATGGAGAACCTGGAGTTAGTTAAGTAGGAAGAGACAGTGATTTATAATGAACTGAATATTAGCTGAAAATATTTATGTGATAAAAAAGAAAAAGACTTAGGGTTAATAATAAAGTAAATAAATAAATGGAAGATAGAGAAGTTTAGATCTAAAATTATTTACATTTTCAAATAGTCACATCCTATATAATAAAAGGGTAATATGCAAATTGACCAAACAGTGGAACGACTGGTTGCTATGATGTGCACTGACCACCAGGGGGCAGATGCTCAATGCAGGACCTGCCCCCTGGTGGTCAGTGCACTCCCACAGGGGGAGCGCAGTTCAGCCAGAGCAGGGCTCACGGCTGGCGAGTGCAGCGGCGATGGTGGGAGCCTCTCCCGCCTCCACGGCAGCGCTAAGGATGTCTGACTGCCAGCTTAGTGGGCCTAAGCCATCAGTCAGACATCCCCCAAGGGCTCCCACACTGCAAGAGGGTGCAGGCCGGGCTGAGGGACCCCTACTCCCCCAGTGCATGAATGTCATGCACCAGGCCTCTAGTAGCCATATAAACATCAACGTTCTTTAATGAGCTGGTGTGTTTTATCATCAGAATGCTTACAGAGATTCCTGTCTGAGGACTAATTTTATGCAAAACTGCAAAGGGGATGGAGTGCATCTTCAGCCACACAGAGTACTATTCTTCTCTCTGTACCTTTCTCCTTGTGCTGGGTGGCAGTAAAATAAGCAAAGGACAATAATTTCTCCAAAAGAGTGCTTTCATGCTACAAAACTCCTTTCTGCTAATTGCATTAAAAAAATTTTTTTTCCACACAACTCCATAGTTTAAAAGTGTTGAGTAAAAAACAAAAACATTTTATAATTTTAAGACTAAAGAGCTCTGAAAGCAACATGGAAATGGGAAAAGATTTATGTTTATTACAGCATAATTTTAACAGAAAAGTGAAAACAACTGTCCAAAAATTGGGTACAATGAAATAAATTATGATTAATCCAAAACCAGAACACTAGGAATGTTTTTGACATAGAAAGGTTTCATAATAGAGGAAATGGGGGGGGGGGGAATAGAGATTCTAAAACTCTATTATTACACTTTTATAAAAATATATACTCCAGCCTTGAGCCTGGTGTGGCTCAGCTGGTTAGAGTGTCGTCCCATAGACGGAAAGGTTGCAGTTTCCATCCCCAGTCAGGGCACATACCTAGGCTGCAGCTTAGATTCCTGTCAAGGCACATACCTAGGCTGCAGGTTTGAGCCCCAGTTGAGGCGTATAAGAGAGGCAACGGATCAATATTTCTTTCTCTTTCACCCTCCTCCCCTCCCTCCCTTCCTCTAAAATCAATGGAAAACGTATCCTTGAGTGAGGAATTAAACATATATACAGATATATATATATATATATATATATATATATATATATATATATATATATATATATTCAAAACTGAAAGTCTTGGAGGATACACAGCAAATGTCTATAACTATGTGAATGTTGGAATTCCCTAACCAATTGTAAGCATGGCTTTTTCTTTTTGTAATAGAAAACAAATGAATCATATAAAGTAGCTTAACACTGAACCATGTTAACACACCTATATACCCATCTTATATCCCACTTCACAACCTATTGATGGCTTGTTCCTACTCAAGCTTACACTTCCATCATATGATAGGTGCCTAATTAATATTGCTGAATGAACACAATTGGTGATTGGTGATTAAATGGGCAGAAGAAAACTTATGTTAAGGAGGTGGGGAAGGGGAGTGAGGTTATATCCCGCCACATGTACAGAATGGGAGCAAGAATAAAAGAGCAAATAAGTCCACAGGGTTTTTCAAGAAAAAGAAAAGAAAAGGTGAAGTCTAACACTTACCCCAAGATCCTGAAGAGGCTGGCGCAGTCAAAGAAACGGCAGAGAGAGCGGCAAGGCTTCGATCGAGCCTTGAAAGAGGAAAGCCATGCTGGAGGGGAAGAACACGGGGAGGAGAGGCGGCAATGGCATGGGTGAGAAAGGAGTATACACCCGAAGTACAGCCGTCCCAAAGGAGGGAGAGGAGGCTCACAGGTGAGACTCCATCCCGGGTTGTGTGCACTCAAGATCACTGCAGAAAACTCCTCTAAGATTCAAACATTTGTAAAGTGAAGGTAATACGAAAACAGAAGTAACTTTACATGAAAACTTAAAGTTGGGAGCAAATAAAAAAGGAAAAGAAGATAATCTCCTAAGATTCCACTGACCAAAAACCAAGCGGCTTCCTACCAGAGACCCCTGCAGTAGATCCCATATTCCAATGGTGGCCTGGTCCTATAATGCACTCTCTGGGTTCCAGTCAGGACTGTCTGTCTTGCCACTTGTCTACTAACCTTAGGAGAACCGTGCATTTATTTTGTGTCCCCTTGCTTTGGGGACAGAAGCAGCCCACAGTGTCCCAACATCAAGCTGGTCTCTTTCAAGGGCTGCTGATTTGGTGTAACTAAGGATCAGCACAAACCGCCTTGGTTTTCTGTTTGTCACCACTTCTCCCCTTTTACTGGAAGCCAAGTTACACTATTCCTACTGGAGCCCAAGGGTTGAAAGGAATCATAAAAACCAGCCCATTCACCACAGTGAGCTCCCTCTGAAACTTCACGCCTGCCAGGAAAGGTCACAGTGGAATTCTGTTCATAGGTGCCTTTATCCACCACTCCATAGGTGATGCCAATTAATCATAGCCACCCCTTTCCAACAACCTGTTCTAAGAGCAGACAGGCTACTGACTGTTACAGATAACCAAGGCTGACCGGAAGATACATTAGGCGAAACAATTGAACCTTTGGGTAAACAGGAATTAAAATGTATGGTCTTTGCCTGGCTGGCGTGGCTCCATGGTTAAGCATAGACCTATGAACCAGGAGGTCACAATTACATTCTAGGTCAGATCACATGCCCAGGTTGCAGGCTGGATCCCCAGTCGGGAAAGTGCAGAAGGCAGCCAATCAATGATTCTCTCTCATCATTGATTGCCGGGGTCCAACCCCAGCGGGTCCAGGGGTCCCCAAAGGTGTGGACGGAGTCGGCGAAGAAGGAATGACACGGAGACAGCGTTCAGTTGATCAGCAGCCTAGCCAGGATCTCTAGCCAGGATCTCCAGCCAAGTTCTGGTCTGGATCTCCAGAGAGGTTCTGCTCAGGTTCTCCAGGCAGGTTCAGTCACCAGGTTCTAGTCAGGTTCTCTTGCCATGTTCTATAGTCAGGTTCAGTCCAGGATCTATTGCCATGTTCTCTCCAGCGAAGTTCTTCTGTCTCCAGGCTCCGTGTAGGTTCTGTCTTCTGAATTCTGTCTCTCTTGGTCCTGGCTTCTAAGTCCTATCTCCTAAGTTCTGTGTTCTGAGTTCTGAGTGTTTCTGTCTTGTTACAACTGTATTTATACCAGTTGATTCAATCCTATCAATCTCTATTACAAAGGTTAGGGCGTTTCTTATCTCCATTCCAGGGAGAAAAGATTATGTAGTTTAAGCATGATTGTTCATAGTTAAAGGGATTAATTACCCACCTGGCACTTAGTTGAGGGGTTTTATTCCCTCCCTAACTTCAAGAGAAAATCCCTACCTGAGGATTCAACCTTTCTCGGAGAGGTGACCTTGGTTAAAACACAGCACCAAGAAGGTGAGCAAACATATTAAGAACCGTATGCCATATATGCCAGGTCCCTTGAAACAGCAAGGATGGACCGGCTCCCGGCAATTGATGTTTCTCTCTCTCTCTCCCCCTCTCCCTTCCATTCTGAAATCAATAACATTAAAAAAAATAATAAAATGTATGGGTTTCCTTTGTTATTACAGGAGCATTTAAGGAAATTCTAAAACTTTGATCCTAATTATAATAATTTGGTTTGCTATTACAACAGGAATATGCAGTATGATATTTGTATACTTATTTAGTGGTTCCTATATTTTGTCTTGTTAATTCTCCTATTGCTCTAAGGTAGGTAGGGAAAGCTACCGTATTTCCATTACAAATGATGTAACTGAGTCAAAGAAATTAATAACTTGTCCAAATGGGCTGTAAAAGGTATAAACAGGGCTAGAAAGCAGAAGTCTTTGACTCCTAGATCAGTATTTTTTCCTACTGAACATTACTCATTCTGATATTTTTCATTCAAATAAAGAAGCTATTAACTAAGGAATACAGTACTCATACATGCAAAATATGGATGAATCTCAGAAACTTTATACTAAGTCAAAGAAGCCAGGCACGGAAGAACACATATTACATGGTTCTTATTATATGAAATATCCAGACTGTAAATCTAGAAAGTAGATTAATGGTTGGGTGGCAGGGGGCAGATAAATAACAGAGACACTGTTAATGACAGTGAGTTCTGTTCTTAGGTGACAGAAATGCTCTAAAATTACATCATGGTGATGGTTATATAACTATAAATATACTAAAATCACTGAATTATATACTTAAAATGGGCGAATTTTATGATATTTAAATTATTTCTCATTAAAGCTATTTTTTAAAATTCAATAAAGATGAAAAAATATTATAGGCAAAATAATGTCATTAAAATATCTGCATATTACTTATTATACCAAAGAGCATACTGGGGGGAAAAACATTGAAGTTTTTTTCACTTGGAATAAATGAAAGTTGGTCAAATAAGTTTCTGGAAAAAAGTTAATGCTGAAATAATTTATCTGAATTCTGTCTTCCAATATTTGTGACTGCTGACAAAAGTAAAGGACACTTTATTCTATGAGGTGGAAGGAAACCATTTAAGTGGACTGATTTGTGGGTCACAGTGACCTCTGAGTAGAATATTGTCAACTGAGATAAATTGTGCAATTTGGAGGTTATATTAGTGTGACCTGAACATAAAATTACAAAACTTATGTAAATAAACCTTTAAAAGTAAATTTAGTCTTTAAATTTTATTTCATGTTTATTTTCCTATGAAAAAGGATTACATTTTGGCATTAAGAATTAGACTGCTATTGACAGTCTATTATTTACTCCTAAACTAGTATTAAACCATATGCACCAGAGTTATCACTTGTACTTATATACCTGAATCAAAGTTGAAATTGTTCAAGGTTGATTTAAAATGAAAAAAAAAAAGAACATTTATTTAACTTCGGAAATGAGACAAATATATCAGAATTAGAATCAGAATTACAGTGTATTAAAGCCTAAAGGGGTCTCCAAAGACTGTAAATACAGTGTATTATAGTCCAACAAATCAGTTGCCTAGGTGTGAACACATTAGCCATCAGGACTAAGTTGCCGGAAGCCGGTCCATCCTTGCTGCTTGACACAGTCGCTGCAGGATAGAAACATCTGCATAGCATATGTTTCAAGGGACCTGGCATATATAGCATACTGTTCTTAATATGTTTGCTCCCCTTAGCACTGTGTGTTTTAACCAAGGTCACCTCTCCGAGAAAGGTTGTTTCCCCAGGTAGGGCTTTTTCCCTGAAGTCAGGGAGGGGATGAAACTCCTTAACTAAGTGCCAGGCGGGTAGTTAATCACTTTAACTACAAACAATCATGCTTAAGCTACATAATCTTTACTCCCTGGAATGGAGATAAGAAACGCCCTAACCTTTGCAATAGAAATTGACAGGATTAAAATTAACTGGTATAAATACGGATGTAACAAGACAATAAACACCAGAACTTCTCTGGAGATCCAGACCAGAACTTGGCTGGAGATCCTGGCTAGGCTGCTGATCAACTGAACACTGTCTCCGTGTCATTCCTTCTTCGCCGACTCCGTCCACACCTTTGGGAATCCCTGGACCTGCTGGGGTTGGACCCCAGCACTAAGTAGCATGTTAGAATCATCTGGCTAGGAGAAACCAAGATGGCGGCATAGGTTAACGCCAGAGATTGCTGCCTCGAACAACCACTTCAGAGATATAACTAAAGGACAGAACAGACAGTATCCAGAACCACAGGAAGGCTGGCTGAGTGGAAATTCTACAACTAGGAGGAAAGAGAATATCATACCCAGACTCAGAGTAGGCGCAGTGCTGAAGTGAAATACTCAGGTGTGGAGTGTGCGCGCGGAGCGGGCTGGTGGCGGAGGGCGCAGTTGTTGTTTTCAATTGGGAGGGAGTTTCAGACTCTGAGCTCCAGATCCGGGCGAGTCTTTAGGGACCCAGACTCAAACGGGAGAAGCTGGACTGTCTGGCTTCGGTCGGAACTCGAAGGCAGCTTTCTCTCCGAGGTTTGCAGCGGTTGCTGGGACTCTGAGAGGCAGAGCCCCTAGGGACGGAACTGAGAGCGGCCATAACTGCTCGCTCCGCCCGCCTTGTAGATCCCCAGGGACCCGCCCCGCCCAAGCCCTGCACAGAGCCATTTGCTGGATAGCCTCAGGCAAAGGCTAGATTAGCACCGCCCTAGAGATCCAGCACAGAAGCTCTCCCACTGCAGACACAGCTGACTCTCATAGCCAGTTAGCCTGGAGGTCAAATCACCCCTGGTATTACCGACAACAATCAAGGCTTAACTACAAGACTGCGCACAAAGACCACTAGGGGGTGCACCAAGAAAAGATAAAAAAATGCGGAGACAAAGAAACAGGACGCAAATGTCGAAATGGAAGATATAGAGCTCAAAAACACATTTATAAGGTCTCTCAAGAACTGTCTAGAAGCTGCCGATAAACTTAGTAAGGCCCTCGAAAAGACTGGTGAGACTGCCGATAAATGTAGTGAGATCCTCAAGAAATCTAATGAGACCCTCGATGTTGTGATAAAGAACCAACTAGAAATTAAGCATACACTGACTGAAATAAAGAATATTATACAGACACCCAACAGCAGACCAGAGGAGCACAAGAATCAAGTCAAAGATTCAAAACGCGAAGAAGCAAAAAACACCCAACTGGAAAAGCAAAATGAAAAAAGAATCCAAAAATACAAAGATAGTGTAAGGAGCCTCTGGGACAGCTTCAAGCGTACCAACATCAGAATTATAGGGGTGCCAGAAGAGGAGAGAGAGCAAGATATTGAAAACCTATTTGAAGAAATAATGACAGAAAACTTCCCCCACCTGGTGAAAGAAATAGACTTACAGGTCCAAGAAGCGCAGAGAACCCCAAACAAAAGGAATCCAAAGAGGACCACACCAAGACACATTATAATTAAAATGCCAAGAGCAAAAGACAAAGAGAGAATCTTAAAAGCAGCAAGAGAAAGAAACTCAGTTACCTATAAGGGAATACCCATACAACTGTCAGCTGACTTCTCAACAGAAACTTTGCAGGCCAGGAGGGAATGGCAAGAAATATTCAAAGTGATGAATACCAAGAACCTACAACCAAGATTACTTTATCCAGCAAAGCTATCATTCAGAACTGAAGGTCAGATAAAGAGCTTCACAGATAAGGAAAAGCTAAAGGAGTTCATCACCACCAAACCAGTATTATATGAAATGCTGAAAGGTATCCTTTAAGAAGAAGAAGAAGAAAAAGGTAAAGATACAAATTATGAACAACAAACATGCATCTATCAACAAGTGAATCTAAGAATCAAGTGAATAAATAATCTGTTGATTATAATAGAATCAGGGACATAGAAAGGGAATGGACTGACTATTCTTGGGGGGGAAAGGGGTGTGGGAGATGCGGAAAGAGACTGGACAAAAATCGTGCACCTATGGAAGAGGACAGTGGGTGGGGAGTGAGGGCGGAGGGTGGGGCGGGATCTGGGAGGAGGGGAGCTATGGGGGGAAAAAGAGGAACAAATGTAATAATCTGAACAATAAAGATTTAATTTAAAAAAAATTTTAAAAAAAAGAATCATCTGGCTAATGTATGTAGGGTCATCACCTTCTAATTCTTGGCCTAGGAAGCTTTCAATTAGTACCCCATTATTGGGGGCAGAGGCTGGAAGACATAAAAGAGGTATACTTATATAGCTTAAAATAGAGAAAGATATTTATTCTAAAAGTGAATTCTAAAAATATCAGGTATGGGAATAAAATATAAATATAAAATAGTATATAAAATATTAGAACAACTTTAAAAAATGTATTTATAAGAAAACACAATGATAATATAGTATTCAGCATAAGTTTAAAGTTTCAGGCTATAAAGATTATATTTCTCCAAACTCATCTTACTAGGCCACCATTACTCTGATACCAACCAGAGAAGGATACTATAAGAAAAGAATGGGCCAATATCACTGATGAACACAGATAGAAAAATCCTCAATAAAATACTAGCAAACAGGGATATTTGTTCTAGGATGCAAGGATGGTTCAACATCCCTAAATCAACCAATGTGCTCTACCACATTAATAAAATGAAAAAAAATTATATGATCATCTTCATAAATGCAAAAAAAAAGCGCTTGACACAATGCAAATTCATTTATGATAAAAAATTCTCATCAAAGTTGTTGTTGAGAGAATGTACCTCAACATAACAAGGGCCAAGGAGATGAGCATAGGTGTTGGTTTGCTTTTACTCCCTGCCATTTACAAGCTGGGGGGTGGGGGGGGGGCAGACAGACATGTTACCTTTCTGGGCCTTGATTCTCTCTTCTGTAAGACATGATACTTATACTGGCTTTGCACGGTCACTGTGAGAATTGACAGAATTATCTTATATACAGTGCTAGCATGGTGACTAGTACACGTTAGGTCCTTAAAAATGTTCTTATGGTTAGTCTAGAGCTGTGATGGCGAACCTATGACACGCGTGTCAGAGGTGACACGTGAACTCATTTTTTTGGTTGATTTTTCTTTGTTAAATGGCATTTAAATATATAAAATAAATATCAAAAATCGAAGTCTTTGTTTTACTATGGTTGCAAATATCAAATATTTCTATATGTGACACGGCACCAGAGTTAAGTTAGGGTTTGACAAAATGCTGACACGCTGAGCTCAAAAGGTTTGCCATCACTGGTCTAGAGGCTAACCAAAAAGACATTTTTTATTTATCTGGCTCCAATCACTTGATATTTAGAACACCTCCATTCATTGCTAATAGCTTAGTTTTGCTAAACCACTGCTTTTATCATATCATGCTCATGATTATCCATTCTCAGTGATTCTACACTGCCTTCAGGAAAAGATGCATGCTCCATAGCCTTACTGCCAAGACATCCACTCCTCTGAGGTAGAGAGAAACAAGGTGCCCAAAACACAATTTTAATCTTTTCCTTTGGGAAAATGGAGTGCCTGAAAACTTGGATTTACTCTGTAAACAGCATATGTTGTATTTTCCTTCAGTGCGCTAAGCCACTGATCCACTGGGATAATGACACACTAAAGTAAATTCACTTTGTTTTCCTGAAGTCCTAAAACATCTTTAATATCCCCACTTGCCTTACCACTCTAAATAGACTAGGAAGGAAGGAATGACAGTGGACATTGATCACAGACAGTCATTGGCATAGTTACTAATAATTAGGCATATTTGCAACACAAGATAATAAAAAGATAATTTTATTGTGATTTTAAGAGAAATAAAAATTTAGACATTTATTATGGACAGTTGCTAACATACACACACACACACAAAAAAAATCTTTTACCTAGAACATCTTTTTGTAAGTCATGGCATCTGGTTTGCAGGTTCACTTCCTGTTGTTTAGACGCCTCAATCTGCTGAGACCTCAGAATGGCTGCATCTGACAACAACTTCAGGTTTTTCATTTCCTCTTCTAAGCATACCTTATTTCTGTGGGACACCGCCAGACTTTTATTTAGTACCTCTATTTCTGTAAAGAAAATTCAGAGTTTACAAACAGACAACACTGAATTATAATGTTCAAAAAGTGACTATTTTCTTTTAGAAAGTTAAAATTAATATTTGAAAGCCAAGATGACTTTTTTCTGAGAGCATAATGACACCAAATCCAAAGCTTTTGTGGTTATTCTGAAAAAGAAAAAGAATTGTGTAGCTAAACTATGCATTATACCTTTTAGGTTGTTCAGGATTTTTTTTTTTTTTTTTGTCTTTAAGTTGTACTAAATGGCAATTTGGCCTGCTTTTTAAATACTCACATAAATGAGTAACATATCTGTGTAATGTTCTGGATTTTGCTGAAATTAAATTGTTTTCTTGGCAACATGATTCAGAAAGGTAAATTTAAATGTGCTAGCATGAGCTGGCTGGATGGCATTTCTAGGAGAGTAACTAGGATACATCTATACAAGTTGCGTAAACTGATGAACAGAGAGGATCCAGAGACATGGAAGCATGGAACAGAGTGCAGAATCTCAGAGGGAAGGTGGGGGAGGGTGGCTGGGTGGGAGTTAATCAACCAAAGACCTTGCATGTATATATGCATAACCCATGGACACAGACAATTAGGTGGTAAAAGTCTGGGGTAAGGGGTGGGGTCGGAGACATATGTAATACTTTCAACAATAAAGAATTATTTTTAAAAAGCAAATTTTGGAAAAAGATAGCAAGGGTGGAAAGGAATAAAAGGATGCAATGTCCAAAACTAATGAATTTATGGACATAAAGAATTAGTTAATATATTGTAAAGATTTTCACAATACTCTATCCCCTCAAAATGAGACCAGAATTTCATCATAGCAATCATTTGTCATTCTCCTCTCTACTTAGATCAATAGAAATAGGCCTTCACAGCATTATGTAGATTTAAATGTACTAATTTCATATAATTTCATGAGAAACGCATGGAGCATGTTATCCTTCAGAATGATAATTTATTATCAAGCTATCTTTTCATCAGCCTATTTAGCAATGCTGACTTAAATCACAGTATTAAGATATACAAACACACACAATAATGATAAAGTACTACAAAATTTGTACAACCACAATTAATTGAAATGATGAATATGTGAAAATCTGGACAGCCTGGTTTTCCAGAGAGTTCATTTGGCATTCCTTTCCTTGCTTAGGTCATTCTGGGCCACATGATGGGTGTAACGTGTGATAAGATGTCCAAGGAGGTTGGCTGGGTTTATTTGGTTGTAGAGCCATTACAGCAAAGATATCAGCCCCACGGGCCAGTGGGGACCAGGAGTAGAGGTCAATGGGACAGACCCACAGCAGGTAACATGGCCAGGAAAT
The DNA here is from genome assembly GCF_963259705.1 of Myotis daubentonii. Taxonomy (NCBI): domain Eukaryota; kingdom Metazoa; phylum Chordata; class Mammalia; order Chiroptera; family Vespertilionidae; genus Myotis; species Myotis daubentonii. The sequence continues at coordinate 21,817,725 of NC_081842.1, read as the reverse complement.
GCTGACAGGAGCAGTAACGCAGTATGGTGGAACAGGGAGCAGAGGCCAGGGCACTCTGTAGATGAAAGGAGGGGGATGAGTACAGTCAGGAACATGGTCCAAGGAGAGAGAAGCAAAGTGTCTTTCCGCGTGGAAAACGTTCGTCCGGAAGACACAGTGGCATGTAAGACAGACTAGGCCAGTGATGGCGAACCGATGACACGCGTGTCAGAGGTGACACGCAAACTCATTTTTTTGGTTGATTTTTCTTTGTTAAATGGCATTTAAATATATAAAATACATACCAAAAATATAAATCTTTGTTTTACTATGGTTGCAAATATCAAAAAATTTCTGTATGTGACATGGCACCAGAGTTAAGTTAGGGTTTTTCAAGATGCTGACACGCCGAGCTCAAAAGGTTCGCCGTCACTGGACTAGGCCATGAGCACGAAGGGTCTGGCACCTTCTGCACTTTTCATTCTTGCTCATAATGGAAAACTGGAGAAATAAATTGGCAGGAGCCATTGGGGTCTACCATATTCCAGTAATTACATAAAATATTTTTTCTACAAATAGTTACATGCTTCTAAAAACTTACAGATGCACACACATTTGTGTGAGAAAAACTAACATACTAGTACATAGAGCTTTAGAAAGAAAGAATGTTGTAATTTTTCTTCAGATCTGAAAAGTCTTCCTGCGTATTTTTATAGCCATAAAGGTGGCGTCTTGTGACTAACTTGTCTGTACTGTACTCTAACCATCTATGCTTGAGTCAGCATGACACTGCAGAGGGCCACACGCTGCCAGAATGATGCCGCTCAGGCTAGCAGGCTGACTGTTAGTGGGCACGACCGTTTGGCTCTAAACTAACTACTCGTGTCAACATGACTTTCTGTCTGACATTAAAAGAATAAGAATCTGCAATGCAGATTCATTTGTCAAATATATTCCAACACATGGGGAAGTACAGCAAGATTTCAAAACTAACAAGAGCTTCCATGTTTCTAACATGGAATTAAGAGAGTAAACTCAAGGGAGGTGAATTAACTCACCCACGGCGAACCACATATCCCTGTGGCAATCTGGCGTCAAATAGTCAATCCTACCTTTGTCATTAATACAATTTCATGCTTGTCAGTCATGTGTCCCAATTTGGGGTTCAGAAATTATGATCTCCACCTGACCAACCTATTCCAGTCATTGTTCCCACCTTGTGCTTTCCTTGTTTTAGGACCACCCTCTGTATCTGTCTGAATTTAATTATTAAAATTTAAAAAGATATTGGTCATATACAAACTCATTTCTTGAAGGCATATATCCTGTAACAAAATTAGGAAACTGAAGTTCTATGGTTAAAATTTCTTTTTTCTAACATTGCACTATATAAAAATTTTAAAACATACAGAAAAGTGGGAAGAATTATACATGAACACGAATATACACACCATGTAGATTCTTCAATTAACATTTTACTATGTTTGCTTTCTCACATAGCTACCCATCTATCCATCTATCATATTTTATGTATTTCAATATAAATTGAGACCTCAGTATGCTTCACTCCTAAATACTTCATTCAGCATGCATATCAATAATTATCACTCAATATATAAATTTCTTATTTTTGAGTATAATTTACCTACAAAGAAATACACAAATCTCACATGTAAAGTTTTTAACAAATGCACCCACTGTGTAACCCAAACCCCTATCAAATAGAGAGCAACGCCATCATAGCAGAAAGTGCCCTGGTGCCCCCTTTCCAGTCAACCCTCCACTCTAAGATAATTAATGTTCTGATTTATCTTCCTTTATAGAATGGTTTTGCCTAGTCTAGAACAGCCTATAAATGGAATCATACAATATACGTTATTTGTGTAAGGCTAATTTTCAGAAAGTACAATATTTTTTAGATTTATCGAAGTTAACTCTATTATCAGCAATTCATTCTATAGTTCATCTTTTAAATTTTCTTTATTGATTAAGGTATTACATATGTGTCCTTATCTCCCCACCCCACCCCCAGCTCATGCTCTCACCCCCCTGGAGTCTGTGTCCATTGGTTATGGTTATATGCATGCATACAAGTCCTTTGATTGATTGCTCCTCCTTACCTCCACCCTCCCCTACTTTCCCTCTGAGGCTTGACGGTCTGATCAATGCTTCTCTCTCTCTGGATCTGTTTTTGTTCATCAGTTTATACTGTTCACATATTCCACAAATGAGTGAGATCGTGTGATATTTATCTTTCTCTGACTGGCTTATTTCGCTTAGCATAATGCTTTCCAGTTTTTTGAATATTTTATCTGTCTGTGACTTACCATTCATTTTCTTAATGGCATGTTTGATGAGCAGAAGTTTTAAATTTTGATGGTCTAACTTATCAATTTTTATTCTTCTGTAGCTCTTCATTCTATGTCCTATCCAAATAATTTCTATTGACTATCAATTTATGAAGACATTTTCCTGTTTCTTATAATTTTAGCTTTTGTACTTAATTATGTGATTTATGTTGAATTAATTTTTACCTACTATGTGATGTAGGGATTAAGGTATATTTTCCCATATGGGTGTTCAATTGTTACAGCACAATTTAGCGATAGACTTTCTTTTTCCGGTTGGATTGTCTGGTGCCTTTGTTAAAAGTGAAGTAATCATATAAATAGGGGCCATAATCTGCCATCAGCATCCTATATCAGAGTGGCAAATTTCTCATAACCCATGAATCTGCACTGACACATTATGATCACCCAAAATCCACAGTTTACATTGATATTCACTCTTGCTGTTGTACATTCTATGGGTTTTGACAAGTGTATAATGACATGTATCTACCATTACAGTATCATACAAAATATTCACTGCCCTAAAAATCCTTTGTGATTCATTGCCCTAAAAATCCTTTTTAGGTCTGAGGGAAAATTATAGCATTCTTTCTTTCTAAAGTTTTATATACTTCATTACAATCTAACTATTCATCCTCCCCTCAAACCCTGGCAATTACTGATCCCTTTTCCATTTCCATAGTTTTGCCTTTTCCAGAATGTCATTTAGTTGGAATCTTACGGTACAGACTTTCAGACTGGCTTCTTTCACTTAGGAATATGCCTTCTCTCAATTTTTGACATTTTCACCATATGTGCCTCGTTTGGGTCATTCTACAGTATTTTGGGATAGTTATTTTGTCCCAAATTTATCATTGTTATCTGTGGGAAGGCTGACCTAATATAAGATACTCAGCTATTAACAGAAGAAAAAGTTTTAAAATGCAAATCAGTACATTTACCAGAAATAAACAGACTTCTGACCACAGCTCAAGAATAGATGTATCACAGCTTATCTTAGACCAGCCTATATTTACTGAATTTCAGGGTTTCAAAAGATCATAATGACCATCTAGTCTGTCAGCCAATAACAAGTTTAAAAGGTCATCATAAGTCCCATCACATAAAATGCAGTATCAGTATTTCATTACTCACTATGTACTACTTACATAGAAAAAAGACAATTACATTATGTATGTAACAAACCTGTCAAGGCTGTTTTACTTATGTATTTAATTTGAAGAAAAACTTCTCCTTTCAGTGAAGTCCAGTTTTGAAAATGGTCATATATTTCATTTTTAATGCTGGTTATTTCCCTTTTAGTAAAAGTAAGTAATGAAAGAGTCTTATTCCAGAAATATTTGTATTCCTTCAATCTTTGACTGTAAGGTAGTAAAAACAAAGGATTTTAAAAATTGCAAGCACAGTAACAAATATTTCTTTGAAAAATAGTTTTCTTTAAAAAATGGGTTTAGAGTGACTATAATCTACTGTCTAAATAGGGACAATTTTGAAAGTGATGTGCTGTTTGTATTTTGCTGAGATGACAGATATAAACGGGAAACATCCCAGAAATCCTAAGGTATATGGTTTTCCTAACTCATTTCCATTTTTTAAATCATTTTAACTATAAAGACAGCTATTTTTATATGCAACTAGAGGCCCAGTGCACGAATTTGTGCATGGGTGGGGTCCAGCCGGCTCAGCCTGATCAGGGCCGATTGGGTCGGGCCGGAGGGAGAAGACTAGGGAGGTTGGCCAGCCCCAGGTCGAACTCCCAGTTGAACTCTCAGTTGAGGGGACAATTTGCCTATTAGCCTTTTATTATATAGGATTATTATATAGGATGATTCTATTAATATTTTAAAATTAATTTAACAGCAAATATTAAGTGAAGAAAATTAGGTCAAAAGTGACTTAGTCATAGAGTCCATATGAGAATGTTGGATTCCTAGATAGCATTCTTCCAGCAAACCATGGTTCCACAGGCAGTTTAAAATCTGGGGTAATTATAACAAAACCTTTAAAAATGACTAATCCAGTGCTGCTTCACAAAATGCCATAGTTCAATGTAATCACAGCACTTTTTTTAAAAACTTCAGATGTCCTGGCTATAATTTACCTAAAATCAAGGAAGATGCAGACACAGAGCTGGGAGTTATCACCAAAAAGATGGTGAGTGAAGCCATGGGGCTGTAATTATTTGGTTATTATTTATCCCCTGAGTAGACGAAGATCTATGATGCAAACACTATATATGTCTTGTTCATCACAATCTCCCTAGCACCTAGCACAGTACCCGCTTAACACATATTGACAAATAAATAAATGAATGAAAAAATAGATGACTCAATGGAAGAATGAAGAAGCAAGAAGTGCTGAGGATAAAACAATGGACAACACTAACATTTATGGGACTTAAGCAGAAAAGAATCCCTCAAAGGAGACTCGGGAGGCACAACCAGGGAGTTAGAAGAAAACCAAAATAATACTATCAGGAAAGACGGGGGATAAGACAATTTAAAGGAGAAAGTAGTGGCCAGTGTTTGAGGCCCAAATAAAGGCTGACGAGGCTCTATTGTATCTGGTATTAAGGGGGCATTAGGTGATCTCAGAGAGAGGCATTAGGTAGGAAAGAACTGAACAGTAAAGCAGAAGTGAGTAAACAGGGGCTATGCAGTAGCTACAATTGAGAACACTGACTGAGGCAGCAAGAAGAGAAAGAGGACGATACAGAGCAGAATGGTGTGTTAGGATGGGGGACACCTGCACGTGTGTACACAGCTGGACACAGTATGAGTGCAGTCACATAGGCTAAACACAGACAGGAGATGCATTCATTTCTTGTGCAAAGTCCTAGAAAGGACGATGTAAAGCAGAGACTAAAAGATTAGCTTTTGCCGGGAAGAACAGGGTGGTGTGATTCTGGGTGTTAATTAAGGCCCACCTAGTGATCAGAAGCCACAGGGGATGCCTCAATCAGCAGGCAGAGCTGGGAGCCGAGAGAGAAGTTGATTTCGAAAAAGCACAGAAAGAGTCCAAATAGATCACTAACTGAAGAAAGTCAAAAGTGAGGATGGGAAACCTGAATGTGGAGCCAGAAATGGGCAGAGGCAGACAAGAGCTATGAACCACGTCAAGGTTAAGGGGCTAATGGGCCTGGCGTAAGGCAGCTGCTGGAAGCAGGCCCTGTACAGGCTCTCGAGTGATACAGAACAGACTGGATGAGGATACAGGTGCCTCTGTCGGGAGAAAGGCAGGAAACGGAAAATTCAAACTCCTTAGTTAAGAGCAGATTCATTTTTGTGAGGCCTAAATCTTATATGATCGGTGGTGGGTGGGGGGAGGGCTTTCTCGAAAAAAAAAAAAAAAATACAAAAAATGATGATGTACAAAATTAGGTTTAAAAGTGTGTAATTAGTTATAGAATAAGAAAAATCATTAAATTTAAAAGTAAGAATTTTAAAGTTGATAAATTCCATCAATATCACAAAATAAAGGAAAACAATGTAATTTTTTAATAAGTAACAGTTCCATAATACTTTTGCCTATAATTTTTTTGCTACATGCTCTATAAGTACCTCTTCACATGAGAACCATTTTATAATAATATTTTATATGGAGAAAATATAAAGATTATACAGCCTTTCCTCTAGCATGGCTATTAGCTTTTTATTATTGACTAGGGGCCCAGTGCACGAAATTCGTGCACTGGGTGGCGGGGGGGAGTGTCCCTCAGCCCAGCCTGCCCCCTCTCACATACTGGGAGCCCTCAGGCGTTGACCCCCATCACCCTCCAATCGCAGGATCGGCCCCTTGCCCAGGCCGGACGCCTCTGGCCTAGGCGTCCGGCCCGGGCAGCGGGGACCCGCAGCTGCAGCGGCCCCATGATCGTGGGCTTCGCTTTAGGCCCAGGCAAGGGACCCCTAGCTCCCGGGACTGCCAGCTTCAACCGTGTCCAGCTCCCATCGCTGGCTCCACCCCTACTTCCTGCTATCACTGGCCAGGGCGGCAAAGGCGCCTGATTCTCCGATCATGGCTGGGGGACAGGGCAAAGGCAGCCCCAGGGCCGCCTTTGCCCTGCCCCCCAGCTCTTAGCTCCCCCCTGGGTTTCCGATCACTGTCAGTGGCAGGGGGCTTCTTCCTGCTTTCCCTTTCGCATCCCTGCATTGTGCCTACATATGCAAATTAACCACCATCTTGTTGGCAATCATAGTTGGCAGTTAATTTGCATATAGCCCTGATTAGCCAATGAAAAGGGTAGCTCGTACGCCAATTACCATTTTTCTCTTTTATTAGTGTTGATAGTTTAGAAAAATTCTTTCAGCTTCATAGCTCACTATTGATAATGTCATTTAAATACTAATTGCTGTCATATTTGGAAAAATCCTTATAAAAAATTTTTCATAGATGATTATAAGATTTTTGGCATTTCAAGTTTTTTTGGGAAAATAACTAGTCTTAAATTATCTTTGAAAGAATGAAATGCACCCTAGCCAGTTTGGCTCAGTGTATAGAGCATTGGCCTGTGGACTGAAGGGTCCTGGGTTCGATTCCAGTCAAGGGCACATGCCCAGGTTGCAGGCTCAATCCCCAGTAGTGGGCGTGCAGGAGGCAGCCAATCAATGATTCTCTCTCATCATTGATGTTTCTATCACTCCCTCCCTTTCCCTTTCTCTCTGAAATATATATATATATTTAAAAATATTGACTTAAAAAGAAAAAGAATGAAACTCATGAACCAGTTTATCTTAGATGTCCTTGATGTGGTATAATATGATTTTTATGTTATATTCAGTGATGTTAGTAGTTTTTGTCAAATCAGCAAGAAACTTAAATATTTCTCCAAAGTATTTAAATAATTAACTCTTCTTCATTAAATGGATTATGAAATACTCTAAGAGCTCTTATTGAAAAAAGTATCTCTCTTAATTCATTTGCTTGTGATGTATCATGAAAAAGCATCATTACCATTTGTTTATGCCAGAATAATTTCTATTGCTGAAATTGCTTATTTTTATTGCTTTTATTCCATTAATTTTTAAAAATTCATGAACATCCAAAATTTTAGTCTGTAATTCCTTAATTGTGCTATTGAAGCATTCTAAAATGTCTTTCTAAATGGCAGTTATAACAGAGTATTCCCAACTCATCTTTCCCTTACAGCCCCCAAATGCTTATGACTATTCCAATGGCATATTGATATTAGAAGTGTAAAAGAGGAGAAATCAGAGTAGAAAAAGGCAGAATTTTTAACCGATTCCTATCAAACTATCTTACTTTGCTGGGGGCCCTCCAAGAACCTTGAAAGGGGGTCCTGAGTAAGGGGTTCTGAAACTTAAACATTATTTCATTCACAGTAAATCTGCACGTTGTGATATCCTTAATTTTCTCTGTGAAATATGAGGCAAGACACAGAGCTACTGAGAGATGCGTAGCACCGGGAAGTCTAAACAGAATAGTGAGGATTTAGAATAGTATTGGAGGGCCTGGTGTTTAACAATCTGTGCATTAGAAGGAAGACTGAGGGCTTTAAGGATAATTAAATGAACAGAGGTAAAAGGAGTTGAAGTATAATAAACTCCTCTAGGCAGAAACATCCTCTATGTAGAAACATTCTCTATGGAGAAGCATCTTCTATATCCTACACACACACACACACACACACACACACACACACACACACACACACACATACTAAAACTAATAAGTGGGTTCATCAAAGTCACATGCATACTGATCCACATGCAAAAATCATTTTTATGGCTGCATAACAGCAATCAATCCCCCCCAACATTTAAGAAAACAATACCTTTCATAACCAGATGAAAGAGAACAAAACACACAGAAAAATTTAGTAAAAGGAGTGTAGGCTTGTATATTAAAAGTAAAACATTTCTCAGAGAACTAAAGATCTCAATAGAAAGGCATACCATGTTCATGAATTAAGATTTAATATTTTTAAGATGAAAATTAAACTGATCATCAGAATCAATGCTATACCTATCAAAATCCTAGCATGCTACTTTGCTAGAATGAATAAGCTGATCCTAAAATGTATATGGAAGTGCAAGGGACCCATAATAGCCAAAACAATCTTAAAAACAAAGAAATTTGGAGGACTTATATTTCTTGATTTCAAAATTTACTAAAAACTACAGTATTCAAGAGAGTGTGGTACTGACATAAGAACAGACATATAGATTAATGGAATAGAATAGAGTCCAGAAATAATTCCCTACATTTATAGTGCATTTATTTTAGGTAAAGGCACCAAGACAATTCAATACGGAAAGAATAGTCTTTTAAACAAATGATGCTGGGACAATTGAACATCCACATAAAAAAAAGATGAATTTAGATCCTTGCCACACATCAGTCATAAAATGTAAGAGCTAAACTATAGAAGTGTCAGAAGAAACTACAGGAGAAAATCTTTGTGACCTTTGGTTAGTCAGAGTTCTTAGATACATTATCAAAAGCATAACCCATTAAAGAAAACATTGATACATTTTATTTTATTAAAAATACCAACTTTTGCTCATCAAAACAGACTGTTACAAAAATGAAAACATGAACAATAGGCTGGGAGAAAATATTTGCAAATCATACTTCAAATAAAGGACTTCACCCAAAACATAAAGAACTCTTACAATCCTATAACAAGAAAACAGACCATTGACAAACTAGGCAAATTATTTTAATGGATATTTTACCAAATCAATACGCAAATGGTTAATAAGCACAAGAAAAGGTGCTCACCATCATTGGTCATTTGGGAAACACAAACCAAAGCCACAATGAAATACCATGTCACACCCACTAGGGTGACTATAATAAAAAAGAGAGACAATGAGATGTGTTGGCAAGAATTCAGAGGAACTATAATCCTCATTCCTTGTGGGACTATAAACTGGTGCAGCCACATGGAAAATAGCTTGGCAGTTTCTTAGAAAGCTAAATTTAAATTTACCGTATAATTCAGTAATGCCACACTTAGGGATTGACCCAAAAGAAATAAAACATACATCCAAAGACTTGTATGGTAGCGTTATTCATAAGTGTCAAGTGGGAAGAATCCAAAAGTCCACCAACTGGTAAACGGGTGAGTAAAATGTGGTATATCCCCACAATGGAAACTATTAAAGCAATAAAAACAGAAACAAGGTGCTGATACATGATACAACATGAATAACTCTCAAAAACATAGTGATAGAAGCCTGATGTAGAAGACCACATATGATATGATTCCACAGATCTGACATGTCCCGAAAAGTGCAAATTTATAGAAACAGGAAGAAGGTTGCCAAGCCTGGTGGTAAGAGCAGAGATTAAATGCAAATGGCATGAAGATCTTTGTGGGTTGCACAACTCAGTAAGTTTACTAAAAATCATTGCATTGCCACTTAAAATGTGTGTATTTTATAGTAAGCAATTAGGTCTCAATAAAGCTGCCTTTTAAAAAGTCAAGTGATTTAACTATGGGATTAAGACAAGGAAAAAAAATGCCAAAAAATGGTTGGGAAAAATCAGAGAAAAATACTGGAAACCTTAATGAGTCTGAAGAGTTGACTTGAAAGTAAGAGAGCTATGAGGAGAGATTTTTGGGAATTGGCATGAAAAATTTCAAAGATGACAGAGTCTAAATAGATTTGCAAATAAGAAAAATGATAAGTACTTTATATTTCAAACAATTTTTGAAAGATTAATAATATGAATCTTTTAAAAGTAAATATAGGTAACTTAGAAGATCTGTGCCAAAGCTATTGTAGAAGCCAAGCTTGAATACTGATCATCCTGATGAAAATGGAGAGTTGGGTTCAACTGTTGGCTCAATACCAGATTTCTAGGAAACAGCAGAGAAGACAAAAACGGTCACCTGTTTTGTGAGTAGACTCATTTATTTATTCAAAGATTATTTATTGAGCATCATGCATGTGCAAGGCATTTATGAAAGGTAAATATAGCCAGCAGGTTATCACCAGGTGGTGTATAAAAAATTATTAGCCCAGCCCTGGCTGGTGTGGCTTAGTTGGTTGGAGTGTCGTCCCCTACACCAAAAGGTGGTGGGTTTGATTCCCAATCAGGGCACATACCCAGGTTGCAGGTTCAATCGGGGCACCAATCAATATTTCTCTCTCACATGGATGTTTCTCTCTGTCTCTCCCCCTTACTCTCTCTAAAATCAATTTTTAAAAAAATTATTAGCCCCTCACTTTAAGCAATAAAAATTTTTAAAAAAAAACATAGATGTTGTATTATAGAATTGTACACCTGAAACCTATGTAATTTCATTAACCAATGTCACTCCAATAAATTCAATTAAAAATAAATAAATAAATAAATAAAAAGTCAAAAAAAATTATTAGCCCCCCAAATTTTTGAAAATAGAACAATGTTTCTGGCAATAAGTAGTAGATGAGAAAAAAAGAAAAAGGACCTAATGTTTAAAACATTCATCCAGCATATTTTTAGTCATCCTGACCCTGTGTCCATTTGTAATGTTCACTTAACTTACTTTCCTTTTCTAAGAGCTAAAAAGTTACTCGATTTAAAAATTCATTCTTTCTAATATTCTCTATATATTAAATTCCCTTATAGAGTTAGGAAAGAAAATGTACTTTAGAACATCGGATTTTAACTTTAGGTATCATAAACCTCCAAAGACTATATACAAGCAGAATTAATACCATTTATGTTGAAGATTTCTAAATTTAGCATTTTTCATTACTATATTTAGAAAGTTTCACTATTCTATTATTTTTTTTATGCCAGGAAATAAAACACACCAAGAAATACTGGTCAAAGGGAAAATGTATTATTTACTGTGTTTTCAATCTGAAAGTCAATGCAAAATAAGAACAACGTGTTTGCCTGACTTAAATTTTATTGGTAAAACTATTCAGTTGTGATCATGGTTAAAAAAAAAAACCAAACCAAAAACCAAGTGAAGTTATTTCAATTTTTTTCAACCACACTGAATATAGAAACTAAACTACCACATTGTGTTTGAATGTTTATAAAGTTAGTATGAAATGTATCTTTTCAACCTTTATAATTTTCAATTAAGTAAAGATAATCTTACCTGAAGACCTGTGATTGTCTCTGTTTAATATTTAACTCATGTTGTAAATGATTCAGCTCTTTCTGTAGTCTTTGAATTTCATTTTGCTGATTTTTTAACTGCATGCTTCCAGCTTGGATTCTAAAATATAGACAAACAACATCTATTACAAGCCTAAGTATTTCCTCATGCATACTTTCTTAAATTAATATTTAAATACACTTTAAATAAAAATAAATAAAAGAAGAAAACTGTTCATCTCTATATATACTTAATGAATGTATAGAAAAAGTATGGAGAGACACATATCAAACAGCCATTACCCCTAAGGAGGATAGTAAAACTGATGGGCAGTGGACAGGCAAAGAACACTCAAGGGAGGTATAACTTTTACTCTCTATCTTTTGTACTGTTTGAATTTTTACAATGAACACGTATTTTTACTTGAAATATGAAGTTAAATGTAACCAAAGAAATATAAACCTATTTTTATTCAAGTAAGATATAGATAACTTAAAATGTCAATTATTAGATTAAAAGTTATAAGAAAAAAGTGATCCTTGACCATTACCCCAATTCCCACTGCCCAAACCAACTACTTTCAACTTCCTGTTTATATTTACTTCTATAATTAAATACTATGCTTGTACTGTTATTAATATTTCATTTTAGGTATTATCTAGTAAATTGCAATTTAGTTAAGATATGGCTCTGCTACATATAACTGAGACCTGAATATGATGGCTTAAGATACAAGAGTGTATTATCTTGCATAAAACCAATGTACTGGTAGCCAGTCTAATGTTGATATGGTAGCTTTATAGTGCCATCAAGGCCTCAGGATCCTTCCAACTCCCTGTTCTACATCTTTGGTGCATGTATTTTATTTTCATAGACCATGATAATGGCAGAAATTCCATCAATTACTTTCCCATCCCAGACCACTGGCAGGAGGAGAATAATGGCTCACTCCGTGTCTTTTAAGATTTCTGGACGCACCATTAAATACTTCTGCTAAACTTAGACACATGGCAATACCTAGCTGCAAATGAAGCTTGGAAATGTAGTTTTAACTGGGAAGATTAGTCCCCAAATATATAGCCACAGTTCTATTACTAAGGAGCAAGGGAGAATGAATATTGGGGTAGGCAGCCAGCAGTCGCTACCACAATCCTAATGAAAGTTGACCTTCCTACACATATCTACACACCTACACTCCTGTACATACACACGCAGGATTCCTCTCCTCATCCTCCCAATACAGATCAATCTTTTATTCAGTAATTACATTATTCTTCACTAATGAGCCACATGTTATGCCATGATCACATTTCTTTTCTTGTACATGTTTTGTTGCCCCCTGGATTAAAGACCATCTCCTTTTCTTCTTTCTCAGTTCTCTGTGTACCTACCACTGATACTTCTCGTGAATCTGACAGGTCTGATTCTCTTCTCTCAGTACCTTGACAGCCACTAGATAATCCTTCCATGTCATTTCTTTTCCAGAAGACAGTCTTCCTAGAGCTCTCCATTCCCCTGCTCTAGTCTGGGTTATGCTCTGGTTTGACTATGCAACTGTCATCAGAGGACTCCATTCCCGTATCATTTCAGGGACTCTTTCATGTGAGATCTGCATTCTGGTTCGAAAGTCTTCCTTCTTGGTTTATTCCTTTGAAGTGGAATAAGCCCTCCAGGATCGTTTTGTGCATTGGGAGATACATTTGAGAACTTGAATAGCTGAAATTGTCTTTCTTTTATCTTAGACTGGACACTTTGGCTGGATTTAGAATTACAAATGAGAAAAATATTCTTCAATATAAAATTAGGGTACAGTTCTACTGTTTCCTAACTTCCACTGCTGCTTCTGAAAAGTCCAATGACGTTTTAATTCTTGCTGCTCTGAATGATACATGGAAGGCCCTCCATATTCCACATCTACCTCGATTCAGAAGCTTTGAAATCTTTCTCTTTTACTTTGTATTGTAAATTTGATCACAATATATCCTCATGTTAGTCTTTTGCCATCCTCACCGTGCTGGGCACATGGTATTTGCTTTGAAAACTGATGTTCTTTAGTTCCAAGAATTTTCTGCTAGGATGTATAATTTCCCTCCTCCTCCATTTTCTCTGTTTTCTTTTTGGAACATTTTTCTTTTGTTTTGGATGTGAGATCTCTTGGAAATATCTTCAGATTTTCTTAACCTTTGTTTATCATCTTACCAATTTTGACATTTTGTTCCACTTTCATTATTTTCCATCCTGCCTAAAAATTTTAATTTCAGCTATCATATTTTAATTACAATTCTTAGTAAGGTAAGGTTGCCACTTTACTACCCCTTGTTCTTATTTTGTGAGTACAATTTCTTGCCTTTCTGAATATACAGTATATCAAGTAGAGTGTATTTTTAAAGTTTTCTGCAGCTCACCACATTGTTTTTTTCCTTTGTTTTGCTTTTGTCTTTCATATCTAAGGCTTCCCTTAAAAATAGGAAGATCCTTACTTAAATGAAAGACTTAAACCCATAAAACTCCTAGAAGAAAAAATAGACAGTAAACTCTGACATTTCTCTTAGCAATATTTTTTTTCTGATATATCACAAACAAAAGAAGAGCTAAACAAATGGAACTACGTCAAACTAAAAAGTTTTGCACAGTAAAGGAAACCATCAACAAAATGAAAAGATGACCTAGTAAATGGGAGAAGATATTCGCCAGTGATAAGGGGTTAATATTCAAAATTTATAAAGAATTAATACCATTCAACATCTGAAAAACAAACAATTCAATTTAGAAATGGGCAGAGGACCTGAAAAGACACTTCTCCAAGGAGGACATACAATGGCCAATAGACATGAAAATATGCTCAATATCACTAATCATCAGAGAAATGAAAACTAAAACCACGAGATAGCACCTCACACCTGTCAGAAAGGCTATCATTAATAAATCAACAAACAAGTGTTGATGAGGATGTGGAGGGAAAAAAAACCCTTGTACACTGTTGGTGGGAATGCAGATTTGTGCAGCCACTGTGCAAAACAGAATGGAGGTTCCTTAAAAAGTTTAAAATGGAACTGCCTTACAACCCAGCAATTCCACTCATTAAGAAGCCCAAATTGGTAGTTACAAAATAGTCACAGGGATGTGATGCACAGCATAGAAAATATAGTCAATAGTATTGTAATAGCTATGTAATAGCCAGGTGGGTACTTGAACTATCAGAGTATCACTTTGCAAATTATATGGTTGTCCAACCACTACGCTGTAGAGCTGAAACTAATATAAAATAATATTTAATGTCAACTGTAACTGAAAATGAAATTTTAAAGAATCAAAATAAAATTATAGCTGTAGAAAAAAGTCTGAAGATCTTTTGTTGTCTATTCATACTTATGAATGAAGCATTTAAAGGACAATTTATCCAGTTTCTATAAGGAATGTATAAAATCAAAGTTTAGAAAAATATATACAAGACAGATGCTTTAAAATAATGAAATATATATTAATATTAATAAATAGCAAAACATTAAATGGGTCAACCCTTTCACTTTCATAAAATTTCCAATCCACCAAGAAAAATGATAATCATGAACTTTTGTATACCAAAACATACTTCAAAATATGTAAAGAAAACTCCAATAAAAACAAATTAATAATGATATATTAACACATTTCTCACAGAAATGGACAATGACATGACAAATAGTTAAAGATATTGAGGATTTGAATAACCTAATTAGCAAGCTTGATGTACGGACATAACTGGAACATATATCTAATCATCATTTTTTTTCTAAACAGATAATCATAAAAATTGATAATGTAATCAGCCACAATTGAAATTTTAATATGTTCTCAAAAAGAAAAAATATACATGTCCACATTCATTGCCCACAACAAAATTACATGAAAATTTTAAAACAAAAAGGTAGTAAAAGTCTATATACATGGAAACTGAAACATATATCTAATAAACTTTGGGCCAAAGAGGAAATAAAAATGGAGATTATAAACTATTAAGCAATAAATGATAATGAAAACACTATATATTAAAGTATTCAGAGGAAAACATACCTTTAAATGCATTTATTTAAAAAAAATGAATGGATATTCTGAATGTCATGATCCAGGAGAAAGGTACAAATGGCAAAAACAATGCATGTTCAGAAGCAAGGCCACCCCAGTAGCAATGAGCATATCCACTGTCCACATCTTAGTTTCTAAATACCATTCTCCAATCAGAGAACCCAAGCCATAATTAGTGTCATTATAGGGTTGGCATGGGAAAAATTTAAAATGAACCTAGAACATTTTATGGTGCCAGGAAGTAAAGAAGAGCCTAAAGGAACACAGGGACATGTTGAAAGGATATAAGTGTCACCTGAGAGGGCTACTAATGGCCCAAACTGGAACAATTGCACAACAAAATAAATAGCTATAGCATTGGATTATAACCCACAAAATAAAAGTGAATGAGTTTATATGGATAGTAATAAATAACTAAATAGATAAATAAATGAAAGAGAAGGAACTGCTCTTTCTCACAGAGAAATTCCAATTAATAAATGTAGAAGAAATGAAAAAGAAAACCATCATTAGAAGAGCAAGTAATAACTAATGCAGGCAAAATCTACTGATATTTGCTTAAAAAGTGGATGAAAGTTTGAGGAGAAACAATATTTGAATATTCTCAAAGTATCTACCTCAAGATATTTATTAATTGAAAGGAGAAAAATAATAACTTAACAGTGGAAGAACCTGGCAAACACCACCTTAGACAAGTGATCCAGGTTAAAACCACCTGTAATAACACATACTGGCATCACCATCACATACATTCTGATATGCTACACTGAGAAGGGCACATCACTTCTCTGAATAATCTCACTATGAGTAAACAACAGGCAAACCTGAATTAAGGGGTATTCCACAGAATAACTGACCAGTACTTCTCAAAAGCCTCAGGTCCTGAAAACAAAGAAAAAGTGAGGAACTGTCACAGATCAAAGATGACTAAGAAGATAGGAGCTCTAAAAGCAATGTATGACATCAGGTTGAATCCCAGACTGTAAAAAGAAATGTTAATGGCAAAATCAAAGGAAGTATGTAGTTTAGTTGATAGTATTCTACTAGTTTTAATATTTTAGTATTTACAATTGCACCATAATTATGTAAGGTGTTAACATTAGGGGAACCTGAGACTATGAGAACTCTCTGTGCTATTTTTGTAACTTTCCATAAGTCTAAAATTATCCTATATAATAAAACCCTAATATGCAAATTGTTGAATGTTGGAATGACTGGTCGCTATGAACTGACCACCAGGGGGCAGACGCTCAACATAGGAGCTGCCCCCTGGTGGTCAGTGTGCTCCCACAGGGGGAGCGCCACTCAGCCAGAAGCTGGGCTTAAGGCTGGCAAGTGCAGCGGTGGTGGTGGCAGGAGCCTCCACGGCAGCACTAAGGAGCAGCTAGCCGAGCAGTAGGAAGCAGCAAGCAGGTGGGCGGTAAAGAATGAGGGGTTCCGCACTGCGAGAGGGCACAGGCCAGGCTGAGCGGAACCCCCCCCCCCGCCCCCGTGCACGAATTTTGTGCACCAGGCCTCTAGTTTTAAAATAAAAAGTTAAAAAAACCACTTGTACATATTCAATAAATGATATGTACATGTAAAATGTATCTGTAGTATAAATCGTGGTGTAAAAAAGGTCAGTATATTTTTAAATTTGGAAGCTATGCAATATTTTAATAGCAAAAATAAAAGGAAACAACCTTCATTAATACTGCAGTGACATTTAAAAATTCCAAAGATCCCTGAGTGGGAGGCTTCCCAACTCCTAATTCCCAACTCCTAATTCCCTCCTTGGAGGTAGGAGTTCCTTCCCAAAGTGCAGGGGAATGTGCTCCTGTGAGCAGCCCTGCAGGGCCTGTGCCTCTGCCCACCTGCTGGTGGGATCTCATTGTGTTGAGTCCCAAAGCTCAAGAAGAAATAGCCTGGCCTCAAGGCTCGGCGGCCTCTCTGGGTCTCACCTGGACTGGGTTTAGGCCGGCAGCCTGTGAGGGAGAAGGAAGCAGGGACACAGAGGGTCAAAGGAGCCAGCGGGGAGTTTTCTAAGCCCCCAGACGGCTGACAGCCCCCAGAGCAGCTCTCTGGGAGGATGTCTCACCCTTCACTGCCACCAGCACCCACCCACAAACTCCACCTGAGTCAGGCCCCCCCTTGCCTATTCCTGCTACCAGAGGAGAGGGAAGGGGCTTCCTTCCCATTTCCCAGGTGAGGGGTCCTGAACAGCCCAAGCAGCTCCACCCCTTGCACCTGTGAACCTTGAGAAGGAATATATCTACCAAGAAGGACTCCCCATGGTTAACTGGGCTCAAGTTTGTAACCAGAGTCTAACAGCCATTGCTGACAGAGGTCTGCACTGCAGGGAAAAGCCATACCCTGAGCTTTCAGCCTCCTGCCTCCTGAGTCAACCCTTATCAGGGAGTTCCCAGTTTCCGCTTTCTACTGAGACTTGCCATCCAATCAGAACTGCGCAACTATAGCCTTATTTGCATCTCTACCAGCTACACAGAACTGCTCCATAAGGACAATTCAGAACTGCACAACTTGGACCAATCAGAACTGTACAAATGTAGATGCTTCATTTCCACTTGGGGATCTGGGCAGGGAAATTCCCCCATAAAAGGCAGCCTTCCCTCTGTCTTGGTGGAGTGCACTTTCAGTTTCCACCTGAGGCTGTGCTTCCTGGGTTTGCAAACTGTTCAGCTGAATAAAATCTCTTCCCCCCCACCCCCCACCAAAAAATAAAAAATAAAAATAAATAAAAATTCCCAAAGAATCTTTTTGACAAGATATCACATGCTCTTCATTTAATCATTCAAAGAGAATAAGGGAAAGTAATGTACTGGTATTTATTCAAAATTCAACTTATTGCCTGCCATACTCCAAGAAAATTATCAAATATTTTTCAACTACCAATTATTAAATCATATAAAAATATAACCATCAAAATATTCTTACAGTTAAGAACCCTACATTACTTTGGGCCAATTATTTCTGCTATTAGTATTTTCTAGGATTTCTATTAAAATCCTGCATTGCCATTAGGAAATGTAATGTTAATATTTTTCTTGTTAAAGATCAGCAAGGCCAAACCAAAAGATCCATGAAGGGAGCTGCTAAGCAGTGTTTTCTCATAACAATAACCTGGCACATTGTCTGGTGTATCTCATCTTCAGTTGTCCATCATGGCCTTCAAGAGCCAGGGACAAAAATTACAGCTTGGGAAGTTCTTCCTCATGCCATTCCTCCACCAGGGTCTGGAAGACAGAAACTACATTATTTCTTTCAGAGTTCTCCCCTCTCCAAAATATAGAACCTGAAACCTCCCCTGACGGCAAAGGCATAACTGGGAATCCAGAGCCCCTGAAGACAGAGACTCCCCTATATATTCTGACCTTACAAGGCTCCAGTTTCCCAAAAAGGGCTCTATGGAGAAACAGACGCCAGCTAAGGAAGATGTCTTCAAAGTTTTTGGATGGCTCCTCCACTGCAAATGGGAAGCAATCATGAGTAGGCCCGAGGCACTTCAAACAAGCTGACCGTCAAACCAGGCTAAATCTTAGCAATAATTGTCTCCATTCAGAGTCTCATCTGAGTCATGCATTTATTCATTCATCAAAGAACTTCAGTTACTACCAAAAGCTGGTTGGCGGGTCAACCAACACTAAAGGTAAGTACTGCAGGCATGCACAGAATTTGAGTACAGAGGTCTCAGTCAAGGAAGATGAATGGTAAAGGGTGAGTTAGGGTCAGTGGGAAACAGAGGAGGGCATAACAAGCAAGAGAATCTAGAAGAGCATTAGCCAAAGCACAGAAGCTTGAGAGAAGATGGCATTTTTCTGTTTAATTCTCAATGGTTCATGCAAAGTGACAAGAAATGAAGGCAAATGGGATTGTGTTGAGCCATGTTAAGTATTTGCACCTTTTCCCTCAGTGCTATGGAGCCCTGGAGGATCTGAAGTAGGAACCAGATTTGCATTTTAGGAAGACTGCTCCGCCAGAAATTACCTAAGAAACTTCCACCAAGACTTAGGCCCAGGAACATTTGTGTCCCTGAGACCTCCCTCTCCCGTCAGTCTGTTGCTCCATTTATGGATGCTTTCATTGATTGAGAATGTCAATTATCTCCCCTCCGCATTGCAGTGCTTATTCTATCTCACAGCTATGGCCATGACTTCCCCACTTGGTGACTCAACCTCTTGCCTCTCTTCTTCTGTCTTCCTCCTGCTTGTTAGGACCAATTCTGACTTCAGGCCCAAGTTCAATAAGTCCCTGACCAACTCTCTGCACCAATTCATTCTTGTTGATTTTTTACCCTCCTTTAAAAAATAGGCTTATGTCTTTTAAAAAAAAAATCTTGTATTCTATTGGTAACCCCACCTGAGATTAGATCCTTAATATGCTCTTTCTAGGCTAGGACCACAGCCTTGCAATTCAGCTTCTCTGTCACTAACTGAGTGATTAGACTTTTCTATTCTCCAACATGAGCTCTGCTATCCGTTGAGGTAAATGATTAGTGCTTTGCCTTAACTTTTCTTGTTAAAAGACTTTCCCAGACATATCAACCCTCTTGAAACTTCAAAAAGTGTGTATATGGGTGGGGGTGGTAGTAAAAGACTATACTCATACAGAACATAAGGCTGAAGCTGTTTTCTTTAGCATCCGTCCTAGCCAATAGATGGGTGTAATTCTAGGTTCCAGCCCCTTCCAGTAAGCAATGTACTTGTCATAAGAAATCAAGCCATGTTCAGTTGAGTTCAAGGAGGTGGTGAGTAAATTTATTCTAACAATTCTCTGATGATAACCCGGTTCCTCAAATTGATCATCACTGACATCTAATCTTATATTGCATGCCATAAAGCAGTCGCCTTTTGCTTCTGTCTTAATAATCCTTTAAGACTTTCCTTCCTTTATCTAGATTAAAAAAGATTCATAAATCTTTCAATTTTTCTATTTTTAGAAACTAAACAGTTTTGGGACTGTCTTGTAGTATTTATAATTTATTAAGTATAGAATTGTGTAACCCCCAGAGATAAATACATATACTTTTTGCTTACCCTTAAGTAATCTTGGGTTGTACTCCCAAGACGAAAATTTTCTTGGAGTGTAGTAGTGTAAGCAAACACAAAGTTGCTTATCTAGCGTCCCATAAATACTTCAGTCCTCTTTGTTAAAAAGAAGCATTGCTTTTAGAAAATAACTGCCCATATCTAAGGTTGCTGCCTCTTTTCTCAACTACCCGTCTGTCAAAGTCATGCTGATCATGCTGAACTCAATTAACAGCAGAGAAGCCTCAGAGCTGTCTGGGAAAAGGAAGGCTATACTACAGTCCTGTTGATTCCAAATATACAACAGAGAATTTCTGATAGAACGAAAGGTGGAGCTAAATTTTGTCTACATTATGTCTGATGAAAATATTAATATCTGTTTACAAACATCAGAAAAAATACTTAAGTATGAATTATTTGTATTTAAAAATAATTAAAAATTATAATATTAGCTTTAGGAGTTTATTAAAGCAAATTCATTAAGTATTAAACCACACAGTGCTCTGTTGTCCTTTTTTATTAATTATATGTACTTAAATGAATTAAAACAGCATTTATAAAATATTCTATCACTTAGATATTTACTCACTTAGATTGCCCTTGGCAAATAATGCTGAATTGTGAGGTCATACTGCATATATTGGGTCAATTATGTTTTAATGTCTCAGATTTTACTTATCTCTATTTTGGCATTTAAATAAATAAATTAGGTCAGCATGCAATTTTATATGTTAGCATTTCATTGATATTACAATGTTATTTTTCAAGATCATATTTTCCCACAGTTAAGAAAACTTTTATAACAATGATAATGATAACAACAAAAATAATAATGAACTCTGCTGAGCATTTACCAAGTGACAGACACTGTGTTTAATAATTTAGATGAGCTGTCATATTTAAACATCACAAAATCCCTATGATGTAGATCAATTGTCAGCCCCATTTGACAGATGAGGGGATGGAGAAGCAGAGAGCTAAGCAAGCTGATTGAGGCCATGCAAACAGCAAGTGACAGAGCTGGGATTTGAACCCAGGCAGCCTGACTATTGTCCTGCTACTAATGTGCAGTTGACTGTACTTTGCTCTGCCTTTGTACTTTTGATTCTTTCTTTGCACATAATTTTAGAAGATGAATTTTTATTTGCATTTTGTAATTTGAATTCTGCCTTGATTAAATTGATACTTAACAGGGATTGACAGGAATTGAGGAGTGTGGAATGGCGTTACAAAGAAAGGGAATGGAGCAGCAGTTAAAAACCACAAATGTATGCACTGAAGAAAAGGTAAGCAGAAGATTAACTTTATGCCTATTTCCAAATATTTGTGTGTGCTTTTTAGCATCCCCTCGCAAACCTCAGAGGTTCACAGAGGGAAAGAGTTCAGTGGTAATTCTCACGAACCTTTGTTTTCATGGGCTTAAAATGTTTTCACAATCAGCCCGTTAGTCTCTGTCTTTCAGCATGGTAAGAATTTGGCATGCTGCTCCTTCCCTCCTGAGAGAGCAACCCGAATGCTTGCCAGAGCACTTAATATTCTAGCTTCCACAGCAAATCGCTTTCATCTCCTTCTAACTGCCTCCAAACTGACTTCAGATTCAGGCAAAACAGAGAAAGGCACTGAAGAACAGAAAGAAGCACAGGGGTGAATGTCGTTGCTATTTTTTTTCCACTGAGATAAACAAAACATGCTTATAATTATGTGACACATAATTTTTATAGTATAATTCTTGCTGTCAACCCTAGAAAGCTCTCTAGTTGTCTTCCCTTCCACCTTAGCATTGAATACCAGGCCGGTATTATGGTGTAAATGAGGTACTAAATGATTGGCTTCAACTCATGGGCAATTTTGAGTTTTATTTCATTAGCCAACTATTATTTTTCCTTTAAAAGAGGATAGAAAAATGGAGAAAATTATAATTTAATCTTCTAGATATAAAGATATGAGTAAGTAAAATATCTGGCCAAAGAAAACATTAATAAAGAAGTCTATGACTTTGCATTTACATGAAAATAAACTTTCTTTTTCAGAAAATAAGAGCTATAAGGTTATGCAAACCATTTATCAAAGGCATAAATGTAACATGCTATGTATTTAAACTCATATTCTGATTACTTTTCGTTAAATTAAAAAAAGAAAAGGAAAGGAAAACAGGCTTGTGTTTGGAATGTGATGATGTGACACTGGTGAGAAAGACCTAGAACACTGTTTATCCAGACTTTATCGTCTGACACAGAAGAACCATGGTGACACATATTCCCAAAAATGTTGCTTTTAACAGACACAACACAAAATAAAGACAGGCTAAAAGCAAAAGGTTGGACGAGAAATAAATGTAAGCAAAAGAAAAGGGGCAGCAGACAGCACGTTTAATTAGTTATCTCTTTCCCCAGATTAGCAGCCCCCAATTATGCTGGACACTCTTAGTAAGCATTTCAATCCTTTTATTTTTGTTTCTTTCTGTGCTTCTCCAAAATCTTCTGGCTTAATACCAGAGAAAGCCACTAGCTTAATTTTACAAAATTATTTATTTTGCAAAAATGAAATTACTAACAAAAGGATAAGTCTCCAACCTATGTATGGCTCTGTAAGCGAGTGCTGTGGATTTGGCATTAGTTCTGCTTCCAGGCTTGAGTCTTAAATATTTTCTGCTATTAGAACTGGTCATAAACACTATCATCTCTCCCAACCGTACATTTGCATTTTAACAGAAGTGTTGATCAACTGTTTTGTCTTACTTTATTTTCATTTTCCTTATCTCAATCCTCTTTCCACTCCTAACTTCTTTGACCATCTCTTACGCAATCACAGTCAACTGGATAGTTTCATCAGACACAGCGAAAAGCTACGTGAACTGAGACTACACGTCAGACCAAATTACATGTTGAAAACGTAAACATTCATTCCCTCCCCTGATTATATCATTATGTTCACTGTTATCATTATTGTATTTGCATGTTGAATGACAAAGTATGGACTGAAGAACTCTCTTGAGTTTGTTAAAATAATAACATGAATGATAAAAAATATATAAATAAATATTCAAATGTCTTTCTCAAGATATACAAAGTTAAGAAATAATATCATTCATGAATAAATGAATGAATGAGTTAACTTAAATGTTTATCTACAGAATTTTTTTAAATGTTGGGGAGGGTCTAGAGTGGGGGAGGATCAGAAGCAAAACTCTTATCCCAGCAACTTAATACAAATTTATGCCCCATTTTTTATTTTAAAACTTTCTCATAGATACAAATGACTCTGAATTAGATCAAAAACAGAATTAAAACTCATATGATTACATGAGTTACTGTTTGTTTTCCCCTGAGTAATTACCAGGGGACAGTCATCAAAATACCACTAATGCAAAATGTATAAATTAATCATTCAAATATTTTTCAAAAGATAATTCATAATTCACAGCTACATTCTGATGCCCACACAAAATATCTAAAAAACAAATCCACAATATTAATGAATAGATGTTACTAAGTACGAACTCTTGCTCCCTGTTTGTTTTTTTTAAAAAAATCAACCTGTTATGTAATAATATAAAATTTGTGGAAAAAATGTTCTCTGTATAGTATAAGTCTTTTGAACACAAAGGGTCCTGAAGGGAAAATAAGCTTTAAAAAATGTTTGTTAAACTCATCTACATAATCATTGGCACAACAAAAATGTATAATTATTGCAATGTGAATTTTTTGCCTCCTCCTCTGAGCCTTGATTATGTAAAAGCTAATACCACATTTAATATGCATCTCCCTTCTTCCCAGCTTCATTGCCACACTGCCCCTCCAGCTAGGGCAAGGAAAAGGTTACACACTATTTCCCATTTCTCCTCTCTCTCTCCGTTTTTGCTTCCCTCAGGCACAGGGTCCCTAGGCATAGTGCCTGCTGGCTGGCAGCAGGCGAGCTACGCCCTCCTCTTCTGAGAGCAGATGATTACAAAGCCCAGGAGTAATCATACAGTGACAAAATTCAATACAAAAACTCATGTCCATTAATGGAAAAATGGAATATAAACTCCAGGAAATTATTATGATTCAGTATTTTAAATTATATTTGAATGATACACTTTCCAATGTGTCTTTGACATTCATCTAAAATCACGTAGAAGCAAAGCCAGAATATCTTTCACAGCTCTCTAAGCACTTATCTGCGTATAAATATTAGAGGATTTAGCACGAGGGAGGTTGCCTGCTGAGAACAGAAACTGAAATGCCAGGAGGCATATTAAAAACCAGTGTAAATGATGCAATTCATGGCAGACAGCCATCTCTAGGCCTACATGCATTTATTGTTAATAGAAAACAGAGGTGGCAGCAAGAGATACACTATTCCACTTCTCCATTCTTGACATACATATCATTGATAATATAGAACAACACAGAAGCATGATACCTTCCAGGAGATGTGTAAACATTCTTATGTTAATACAGTGGTAAAATCAAAATGAAATGTCATATGAAAACCTTGACTTCAAGATTCGTTTCATGTTTCAATCACTCAGTATATTAGCAAACACCTACCATGTACCCATCATGGTGTGAGGTCCCATGAGTAATACAAGGGAAGATAAAGGCAGTTATTGTTCTCAAGGATTTTGACGCATTAAAAAAAACAAGACTTGCCCTGGACAGTGTACTCAGTGGTTAGAGCGTCGACCCACACACTGAAGGGTCATGGGTTTCATTCCTGGTCTAGGGCACATACCCCTGGTTGTGTGCAGGAGACAACCAGTTGATGTTTCTCTCTCTTTGTCTTACCCTCCCTCCCTTGCTACCCCTTCCCTCCCTCCCTCCTTCCCTCCTTGCCTTCCATTCTTGCTGAAAGCAATGGAAAAAATATCCTTAGGTAAGAATAACAACAACAAATAAGGCAAGACTTAAGAACAAACACCAACAAAAACACAAAAAAAGACAGTACATATTTAACTGCTAAATGGTTTATTGAAAAATCTAAGTGCTATATAATATCAAGAAGATCATTATGGATTAGAGTAACTGGCGATAACATCATTTTAAAAAGGATCTTAAAGAATCAAAATAATCTAACCACAAAGGAAGAAACAGAATGGGATAATGGAGGGGAAAACCACATACAAACACAGTGAAATGAGAATGGCCTCAGGGAGTTTTATACTAACTCAGATCTATATAAAAATTATATGGGGTGGTGGACACACAAGCAATATACAGGTAATGTATTACACAATTGTACACCTCAAACCTGTATAATTTTATTAAACTATGTCATTCCAATAAATTCAATAAAAGGTAAAATTAAATAAATAAAAATGAAGTCAAAGAAAAAAATGTTGCTGGGAGGAATAACTAAGATAATATAAAAAGGAAGGTCACACAATGACAGCAACAGGAAAAAAATGAGATATGACCAACAAATTGTTTAACCATTAAACAATTTTGTAATGTATTGCTAAAAAGAAAGACTACGATAATTTGAAAAACTGTAAATGTAATTTGTCTCCGTTGGCATGGAATAGAGAAAGAATACTCTCAGGCCTGGCCACAACTCCGGCTGTAGCTCCGACTCTA
The DNA here is from genome assembly GCF_963259705.1 of Myotis daubentonii. Lineage (NCBI taxonomy): Eukaryota > Metazoa > Chordata > Mammalia > Chiroptera > Vespertilionidae > Myotis > Myotis daubentonii. The sequence continues at coordinate 21,791,684 of NC_081842.1, read as the reverse complement.
AGGAGACAGTCAGAGTGAACTTGCTTCCAAGTTTTGGCAAACATTAAACAAATAATTCTAAGTATAAAGAACACTAAGAAATGGGCAATAATGTCATGGAACCCCTGCAGGGTCAGAAAATACCTTTCAGAGGATGTAACATGTAAGCTAAGACCTGAAAAGGGCAGTAGGGAAAAGATGGTGGAAGGGTGAAGAGTCCCCAGTAGAAGATACAATAGTGCCTTTTAGGAACTGAAAAAAAAGTCTAAGGTGACTAAAACAAAAAGAGTGAGGATAACCAAGGGCCAGAGATCATACAGAATCTCAAACCATAAAGAGGATTTGGGACTTTATTCTTCTAAGAACAATGCAAACTGTTGCAGGTAAAGTGTGGAGTGTAATGAGCAGATATGTATTTTGACACAATCACCTGGGTTGCAGAGTAAAGAATAGATTAGAAATAGGCAACAGGTCATGTAGGGTAGGTAGATGTTCAAACAGAGAATGAACCAGGATGATGTCTGTATGGATTGAGAGACATATGGATAGACTCAAAAATATCCAAGAAGAAGGTGACAGCCGAAACCGGTTTGGCTCAGTGGATAGAGCGTCGGCCTGCGGACTGAAGGGTCCCAGGTTCGATTCCGATCAAGGGCATGTACCTGGGTTGCAGGCACATCCCCAGTAGAGGGTGTGCAGGAGGCAGCTGATTGATGTTTCTCTCATCATCGATGTTTTTAACTCTCTATCCTTCTCCCTTCCTCTCTGTAAAAAAATCAATAAAATATATTTAAAAAAAAGTGACAAAATAGGAAAAATCAAGCATGGTGCCCAGGATTGATGATATCATCATAATTACAGTTTGTTATATAAGGAATTAAAATATTGAATTAAATTTACACACATATATATATATGGCAAACACAGTGCTATATATATATATATATATATATATATATATATATATATATATATATATATATATATATATATAGCCCGATGCATGAAATTCATGCAAGGGGCTCGGCCCCTGCTGCCATGGCTTCATCAGTAAGGATGTCCGGTCTAATTAGCCTATTAAGCTTTTAATATATCTATAATAAAAGCATAATAGACTAATTAGACCAGACAGCTGAACAACCTTCCAGACGAAACTGCAACGGCGGGGGGCCAAGGCAGAGGTGGTTAGGGGCAATCAGGCAGGCAGATGAGTAGTTAGGGGTGATCAGGCAGGCAGGCAGAGTTGTTAGGGGTGATCGGGCAGGCAGAAAGGTGAGTGGTTAGGGGCAATCAGGCAGGCAGAGTGATTAGGGGCGATCAGGCAGGCAGGCGAGTGGCTAGGGGTGAACAGGCAGGCAGGCAGAGTGGTTAGGGGTGATCAGTCAGGCAGATGAGTGGTTAGGGGTGATCAGGCAGGCAGGCAGAGGCAGTTAGGGGTGATCGGGCAGGCAGGCAGGCCGGCTGGTGAGCAGGTAGGAGCCAGCGGTCCCAGATTGCGAGAGGAATGTCCAACTGCTGGTTTAGGCCCGATCCCGCAGGGTCTCTAGTGTGTGTGTGTGTGTGTGTGTGTGTGTGTGTGTGTGTGTATACACACACACCCCTCACAACAACCCTATTTAATACTCAGCATAACCAAGTGACATAGATAGTATTATTATTCCCATTTTATAGTGTAGGAAACTGAAACAAAGAGTATTTAGAAATTTGCCCAAGTCCACACCACTTAAGGAGCCAAGATTCAAATTCAGGCAGTGTGTTGGCAGAACCCAGACTTTCAACACTACCTAATGCTGCATACTGGTGATGGGGAAAACATTTCCTGAAGTTAAGAACATAAGAGTGGCATGAAAATGAAGAAAGAGCTAAAGAAATAGCTAGCATAAACTTCAGATTAAGTTAGTTTGTTTGGAGAGTCTTGAGCAAATGTTGTTGGAAAGGAAGACTATCCAAAGAAAGAGAAGGTAAAAATATTCTAGGAAGAGGAATAATAGTATCAGGTTCTTGGAAGCTCAAGGAATTATCTCCTGAAGACCTGGAAGCTCAAGTACAAAGAGTGTGGTTAGTTGGAGTTATCCACATTAGGGGTTTTCCAGGCTGATATGATGGAAGGATAATGGGAGAAGGGACTTCAAGATATTGTCAAGGGAATGGTTGACATCATAGACCATGGAAACTAAGCTGGACTTCAAAAGAAAGTGATAACAGAAAGAGACAGAGAGATGGTAGAGGCATCAATAGATTTCAGGCCGCAATGAAACTGATCAAGTTGGAAGGTGAAGAGTGTATGAACAAAGAATGGGTTCACAAATTAGTAATTTCAAATATGGAGCCACTTTGGCTAGTGGAAAGAATTTTCCATTCTCACCACATCTTTAGTTCACTTTAAAAGCAGGCCAGTAACACATGAAGACGATTTCTGGTTGAGTTCTTCACATTGTTTCCAGGGACAGCTTCCCTAACAGTTCTGTGAACTCAGCCAACCTGTCTCTTGTTAATACTGGGTGGCTTTTTGTACATTTGGGTTTCCTCACTTGAATAAGCAAGGGTCAAGATCTGGTGTGCCCTGTCCCTTCAACACAGGTCTCCGCTGGATGGCGTGAGAGTCTTCATGCCATCGCTTGCCACAGCCACATTTGTTTGGAATCTTCAGCTAGTCCATAGTGACATTACAGAAAAGACAAAAATAGAGAATTCAATAAGCTGTGTGAGCACTATTGTTTAATCTTTTTGTTTGTTTAGCCATCTATAAAATAGATATAACAGGAGTTGCTGACCATACCTCACTCAATGAGTTCATTCATTTCCCCCAATTTGAAATTGTTCCCATTTAGAAATACATAAATAATAAAGAATTTGAGAAAAAATAAACTGTACACTTTTTGAAGACGTATTAATTCAAACCTGCAGCAAATTAAAATAACATGATCTGACTTGTTTGTTCAAGCCTGGTGGTAAGTGAAGCAGTAAAGAGGCGGGTGGAGAGAAGAGGATGGAGAGAATGCTAACAGAAAGGCAAGCCGGGGCTGTGTGCTTTGGAACCATCTTACTGCCTCCTCAATGAGCAGCAGCATGGAGCCCAGCATTAGAGAGGCAGCCATCTATTGCCTATTAAGATTTGCTTCAGATACACAGATCATGCAGGTTCTCACTAATGCCTGACTGCCCTCCAAATTATCTCCTGGAGACCTCTTGCAGATTCCTTCCAGAGCTAAGTCAGCCTTGCTTACATAAACACATAAACAAATTAAATAAATAAAACACACTTCCCAACCCCTGCTCCTTTCCCACTCCTACAAAAAGGCTGTGAGTACAGAAGTGCCTGGAGCGCAGGTCAAAGGAATTGTAGGACTGACACATTTGGTTTCTTGATTTTCATCCCAACACCACTCTCCCCTTCCCCGTCTATGTTGCTAACTTTATTAAGGCCTTTTAAAATGCCTCATGTCCTTTTTGGAAAGAAATGGGAATCTTCTCTCTATATAAAAGGCTAATATGCAAAGTGTCCTCTCAGGAGTTCAGCCGGGAGACCAGGAGTTCGATCACTCGCTATGATGTGCACTGACCACCAGGGGGCAGCGTGGAACAAAGGAAGGCCCCGGCTGGTAGCCGGCAGCTGGGGAAGGGAGGCCCTGGCCAGTAGCCGAAAGGCCCCGATTGGCCCTGATCGCTGGCCAGGCCTAGGACCCTACCCATGCACAAATTTCATGCACCGGGCCTGAGTAATAAATAAAAAGGAACAATTAAGTTTTAAAGTTAAGCTTTCTATAACACCTCTACTCCCCTGAGCAGAAACACAGGGTGTGGACCTAATCAAAGTTGGGCTTGGCATTTTAAAGCCCCAATTAAACTGGAATTAATTACTGTGGTAGCACTGAAATTGGGATATTTCTTAGACCAAATAATTTCCCTTGTGATATTAGGCAATATTTAGAGATCCAAAGTAGGTGGGAATGTGATGCTATCTATGGGGGGGGAGAAACTGTATGCTATTAACCTTAGTTAACACACATGGAGGGGGGTGGGGGTGAAACATAACTGGATTCCTGCCAGGCACAGAATAATGTGAAGATCCTTCCTGTAGCTCCTTCTCTGACCATTTTATAGACAAGTAACAAAAGTACAAAAAGATTTCAAGACAACATCATGGGGCTAGGTAATAGCAGGGCCTCCACTGTTTAACCATATCAAATGCTGCTTCCCTTCATTCATTCTCATAATTCCCACTAGGATTTACTCCAATACAAATTGTACTCTATGTTACAGTGATAAATAACGAATCATAACTACGGAAAACTCAAGGGTAAAAGATAAATAGAAAGACTACCGAATGTCTGGGACTAAAACTCTACAATGCCCATTTAAAAGCTTGGGGGGGGGGGAGTCCTCCTTTAAAAAGACAAAGCAGAAAAATATGTACCTTGTTTTGGTAACCATGTTGCTATAGCAATAACATAATGATACACAGAAGGGCTTTCAAAGTTATACTGGTAATAAAAGATATACATGTGTACACATAGGTCTATCAGTGTTGTTGACTAAATATCAATCTCCGTATCTAGTAACAAGGAAACCCATGTAAACATTATTTATACCAATAGGAAAAACACCTGTCAACTTCTGTTTACAGTTTGTATGTGTCCACAGAGAGAAGGAATAAAGGAAAACAGTATCCTCTATACCTAAGAACTTTGGTCAGAAACGTAATCTAGCTGGTGTGGGAGAATAATGAAAAGATGATGGATAACAGGATTAGCTGGTCTTACATGGTGTGAATAAAACTTCCTTAGGTTTCTCAAACTTTAAGTAGCGCATAGTACAAATATCAATATAATAAGTGCATATTTATACTTCTAGACTATGAAAAACATGATACAAACTTCTAGGTTTAATTTATTTGTTAACAACCCTGTGTCCACTGGAGGCATTTTTCAGAGGCCTGAAAAAGAGTGCTTTTCCAAATGGTCTTCGACCTTTTTCCTGCCTCCCCCACGGGCCCAACCACACTCCCATCAGCAGCAGCTCTCGTTTCACTGCAGAGATTCTCACTCTTCCCCAAAAGGGACAATCAGAATTTCAGAAGAGAGGTGAGGATTTGAAAAGGCTCCCAGAGATTTGAAATGATTCCCTGAGAAGTATTCCCCACGTGATAAGAACTCTACTTCTACACTAGTTCTTTGTTCTGTAAAATCTTGGTTATTCAAAATTCAGTCGTCCCAAACATTTTTGACATGTCTGCCTTACATTACTTCCAAACGCAGCAGAATACTGCGAAAGTAGACAAAGCACGGCCTGGACAAAGACATGTACAAAAGATATATATTTATTTTTTGAGATACCGTTCTTCTTCCTCTCAAGGAACTACAGTCAGCATGTACATGTGACTTTCCAGAGGAAAATGTAATGGTCAGGGGAGGCAGGCCCTGGAAGCGTCTTCTTCCTGACAACAGAACCTGAGACTATTTCAGGAAGCAATGAGCCAACTCCCTGCAGTCTGCTCGCCACGCTGCCCTGCAGTTGTGGGAGAGCCTTGGATTTCCTAATACAGGCCTTTCCTCCGACTCCCCGCTGCGTATTCCTGACTGCTGGCAGTGCACGAGTCATTGTGAAATCATGAGAACAGCGCAAAGCAGAAGGCCTACTCACTGAGAAATGCAGTGAGAGATGGGAAGGGGCTGGGTTCCTGGTGGCATGGCTGAGCTGCCTATACCCCTTCTTCTTGATTTAAGAAACAAATAAACCCTTGTCAATTTAAGCCTCTTTCTGCAGATTACATTCCTAACTGATATAACTGGTCTATGTGGGAAGTATGTCTGGCAGGGGAAGATAATAATTAACAAAATCTCCCTTGTTTTCCCCATCACCCTCTACCCTAGCCAGCTACACCTATTTCCTCCAACTCTTGTCTATAAACTCAGAGACACTCTCTGTGTTAATTTTATCCCAAACTGTGGACTCAATCTGGTTCTCTGAACCCTTAGTACCTACCTTTGCCCCTTCCATGGGCTGTGCTCCCCACCTGACTTATGTGGCTCACCCGATTTGTGACAATAGCTAACTATGTCCAGCAGAACTCTTAAGTCTGGTTTTTCTGCTGCTCAAATCTCCATGCACAGTCTCAATTTGGCATGAGCACAGGAGAGATCAAAGAGGACATGTTTAGCAAGCATAAAAAGATGCATTTATGTAACTACTGACTTTTGTGAGCTACCTACTGACATATGTGAGAATTTAGTCAAGTATTTTTTTTTTAAAAGTTCTTATTCAAAGCAATATTTATTTTGCCAAAAATCAACCCAAGGTCACAACCAAAATGAAATAGCCCCAATTACTCTTATGTCCTCCCTCTTAAAACTACAAAATCCTGATCATAACACACAAGCAAAGGAAGACTCTGAAAGATGGAAAGAAGACAGGTGGCCTTGGGACTTGACAAATACCGAAGCAAGGAGACCCCTGAGTTTCCTTATTGTCTCTCATATGTCCCAGGCAGGGTCCTTCAAAAATCTCCAACCCAGAACTACCTACAAGCCACACTAAAAAAAACATTCGCCCCAAAATGTCTGATCTACTTAGCTGCTCAGGAGAAGAGTGGCTCAACAGCAAAAGCATTCTTTGCAATATCTTCTCCAGCCAAACATCAACTGTAAACTGTACCTCCCCACTTCATAGCTTCATCCATAGCTTCATCGGGGCTGCAGCTGAGCAAGGAGTTAATCTTCCACACCATACCACCCCTGCCCCACAGAAACAGGTAGTGCGCCCCAATCCACCTGGCTGGTGTGTCAGTGGGGTGAGTTGGAAGCTGATTTTTCATTCTCCTATTGCAGAAGTAAGCTATGTTTCAACTCCCCAAACAGAATAGTGTCAGCGAGGCCAGTGGGGAGTTGAGCCTCCATCCAACCCTGCACCAATGAGTCTAAACAAAGCAGTACACGTTGGTAGAAGTACTCCACTTTCCTTCTATTCCTTGTGTCAGTGAGGTCCAGTGGGGAACGACGCCTCCATACCCAACTGGCAGCAAAGAGGCCAAATGAAGCTGTGAAAACCAGGACTAGCAGCACTCCTAATGCTGCTCCCCACCCATCTCCTGTCAGAGGGCATTAGCAGAGAGCCTCCAGCCCACCCTGCACCAATGAGGTAGAATAAGGTGCTGAGAGACAGAGGAGTCAACACTCTGCTTCCCTATCACTGGTGCCAGTGAGACCAGCAGAGAGCTGAGTCTCCACTTGCATCTGGCATCAACAAGGCAGAATCCAGTGGGGGAAGGCAGTGCTGGTTGGCATTTTCCTATCCCTTGGTGTCAGCAGGGCACAGAGAGGAGCCAAGCTTCTGCCCCTACCCTGCTGCAACAAAACATTATGAGTCAGTCTTGATTCCCTCCCTCCCTGGTGACAGTAAGCTCAACAGCAGGGAGCTGATCTTATATACCCCTGCAGAGACACAGGCAGTGCAAGCTGCTGATCTACTTTGGCTGGAAAGATGTGAATGGGGCCAAGGGGACTAGGTGACCTTCACTCCACCAGTCTGATACAAAGCAGTGTTGGCAGGACAGTAGGAAGCTGAAAAAAACACCCACCTTTGTTGAGCAGGTATACCTCAACAGAGGGAGTACCTGCTAAACATGTATGTATTCAATAGGATCCAAAGTCTCATAGGATAACCTCCAAAATAAACAAGATTCAATGGAAAATCAATCATCATGCCAGAACCAAGAAAATCATAACACTAATGAGAGAAGACAATCAACAGACCCTACACTGAGATGAATCAGATGTTGGAATTATCAAACAAAGACTATAAGGCAGCCATCACAAAAGTTATTTTTAAAAGTAATTAAATTTTTCTTGAAAGAAAACCTCAACAAGAAAAAGAAGTTACATTTTTTTTAAAAAAGAAGAAATTATATAACTGAAAAACACAGTAACTGAGGGGAAAAAACCTCACTGGATGGGTCAATGGCAGAGTATAATGACAAAGGAGAGAATCACCAACCTTTAGGATAGATCAGCAGAATGCACCCAGTCTGAACAACAGAGAGAAAATAGACAGAAAAATAATAATTAACAGAGTTTCATGGACCTGTGGGATAATAACAAAAGAGCAAATATTCATAAGTTAGGAATCTGAGAAAAAGAGAGAGGAAGTAGCTCTAAATAATATTTAAAGAATTAATAGCTGAAAACTCCCTAAATATGACAAGAGTTATAAACATAGTTTCAACAACCCTTGGGAAAGATCCTATTCTATCCAAAAAGATAAACCCAAAGAAATCCATGCCAAGGCACATCATAATTAAACCACAGACTATGATGTTATGCACCTGTATTGCAACCACTAAGAAACCTATACAAAGCAATATACTAAAAATCACTATAAATAAATCAAGCTCTAACCTTAAAAATGTTCAAGAAACCAAAATAAAGGTAAGAAAAGAGAAACAGAAGAAGAGAAACAGAGGGAACAAACTACACACTAATAATAAAATGGCATACTTAAATCCAAGCATATCAATAATTACCTAGCCCTAGCCAGTTTGGCTCAGTGGATAGAGCAATGGCCTGCAGACCCAAGGGTCCTGGGTTTGATTCTGGTCAGGGGCACATGCTCAAGTTGCAGGCTCGATCCCAAGTAGGGGCATGCAGGAAGCAGCTGATCAATGATTCTCTCTCATCATTGATGTTTCTATCTCTCCCTCTCCGTTCCTCTCTGAAATCAATAAAAATATATGTTAAAATAATAATAATTACTTTAAATGTGAATGGTCTAAATACACCAATTAAAAGAGACTGGCAGAGTGGATTTAAAAACCCATGATTCAACAATATGCTATCTACAAGACTCACTTCAAATTCAATGACAGAGGTAAGTTGAGAGTAAAATAAATGGAAAAAATACAATGTAAACAGTTTATTAAATATGCAGGAGTGGCTATATTATTATCAGATAAAGTAGACTTCAGAACAAAGAAAAATACCAGAGAAAACCAAGTGCATTATATGACTAAAAAAGGATCCATCCACCAGGAAGGCATAACAATCCTAAATGTGTTCACACCAAACAACAGAGCTACAAAATTGTGAAGCAAAAATTAAAGAACTCAAAGAGAAATAGACAAGCCCACAGTTAGAGTCGAGGACTTCCAATACGGTACTCCTAGCAACTGATAAAATCGTTAGACAGAAAATCAGTAAGGACATATTTGAACACAACAGCAGCAGCAATCAACTGATCTAATTGACATCTATGGACTACGTCATCCAACAGCAGCAGAAGATACATTCTTCTCATACTCACACGGAACATTCACCAAGGCAGGCCACATTCTGGGCCATAAAACACATTTTAACAAATTTTTAAAAATTAAAAACATATAATGTCTGTACTCAGACCACAATGGAATTAATCTAGAAATCAAACAGAACGCTGGGAAATCCCAAAATACTTGGAGATTAAACAATACACATTTGTGTGTGTTTTATTGAATTTATTGGTTCCCACTGGTTAACAAAATTATATAGGTTTCAGGTGCACAATTCCACAACACATCATCTGTACACTGTACTGTGTGTTCACTACCCCAAAGCAAGTCTCCTTCCATCACTGTTTATCCCCCTATACCTTTTTCTACCACCGTCCTTTCCCACTGGTAATCACCATACTGTTGTTTGTGTCAATGAATTTATTTATTTTTTTAATCCTCACCTGAGGATATTTTCCCATTGATTTTTAGATAGGGTCAAAGCGAGAGGGGAAGACAGAGAGAAATAACAACGTGAGAGAAACATTGATTGGTTGCCTCCTGCACGTGCCCTGATCTGGGCTCGGGCCGGGGAGGAGCCTGCAACTGAGGTATGTGCCTTTGACAGGAATTGAACTCGGGACCTTTCAGTCCAAAGGCCTACGCTATATCCACTGAGCCAAACCGACTAGGGCCGTGGTCGGCAAACTGCGGCTCGTGAGCCACATGCAGCAATTTGGCCCCTTGAGTGTGGCTCTTCCTAAGCCTTAGGAGTACCCTAATTAAGTTAATAACAATGTACCTACCTATATAGTTTAAGTTTAAAAAATTTGGCTCTCAAAAGAAATTTCAATCGTTGTACTGTTGATATTTGGCTCTGTTGACTAATGAGTTTGCCGACCACTGGACTAGGGCAATTTTTTTTCCTTTTTTGTTCGATCCCTCTACCCTCCTCACCCAGCAACCCCCCACCCCCACCCCCCCGTCCCTAATAGCTGTCAGCCTGCCCTCTGTCTATGAGTCTGTATCTATTTTGCTTGTTAGCTTATTTTGTCATTAGAGTCCACATATGAGTGAAGTCATATGGTACTTGTCTTTCTCTAACTGGCTTATTTCATTTAGCATAAGGCTCTCCAGATCCAGGCATGCTGTCACAAAGGGTAAGACTGTCTTATTTTTCTGGTCGAGTAGAATTCAATTAGGTAAATGTACCACAGCTTTTTTACCCACTCACCTACTGATGGGCACTTGGGCTGCTTCCAAATCTTGGCTATTGTAAATAACACTGCAATGAACATAGGAGTGCATACATTCTTTCAAATTAGTGTTTCAGATTTCTTCGGATAAATTCCTAGAAGTGAAATCACTGGACCATAAGGCAGTTCTATTTTTAATTTTTTGAGGTAACGCCATACTGCTTTCCTCAGAGGCTGCACCAATTTGCATTCCCATCAACAAACAGTGCACGAGGGTTCCCTTTTCTCTGCATACTGCCAAATTTGTTGTTTGTCGATTTATTAATGATAACCATTTTAAAAACTACATGGCTTATATACACTGAGTGGCCAGATTATTACGACCACCTGATGTTTGTAGGCATATTAGCTCTAATTTCCCTCTGAAGTTGCTAGAGGGCCAGATCATTATAAACGTCTGAATAGCACAACATACCTAAGTATCATTGCTGATCAAGTTCATCCTATCATGTTGATGGCGCATCCCAATGGAGATGGATTCTTCCAATAAGACAATGCGCCATGCCACGGTGCTCGTATTGTGCAGGAGTGGTTTCAAGAACATGAGGGAGACTTTACCTTGCTTAGGTGGCCCCCACAATCACCAGATCTCAATCCAATTGAGCATTTGTGGGATGAAGTTAAAAGAGCCATCAGGCAGCTGGTTCCACAACCATCAAATCTCATAGAACTAGACAGTGCTATTCATCAGGCATGGTGTCAGATTCCTCGCATCACCTTTCAACATCTCGTGGAGTCAATGCCAAGAAGAATCACAGCAATATTGAAGGCAAAAGGTGGCCAAACTAAGTACTGATGGGGTGGTCATAATAATCTGGCCACTCAGTATATATTACATACATTAAATAAATGTATCTATAATAAAGGTAAAGGCACAATGAAGAATATGCACCAAATCATTAAAAGTGGTTTTATCTCCAGCAAAAAGCAATCAGCAGGATAAAAAGGGACTTTCTTGCCTTTTCTCCCATACACATCTTTTACTTTAAGTGTTTATGTACTTAAACAACACATAAAGAAAGTAAAGTGTAAATAAACCCCAAACAAAAGAATCTCTGACAGGCAAGAAAACCACCAAATTTTAAATTGAATACTTCAAGTTTTTTTTTCCACTCAAATAGTATGAAACACTTTGTTATCCAGATTTGAAATTTAAAAAACTATAACAAAATTTTCTTGGTAAAGAACTACAAAATATTGGACTCAATTGACATTTAATGTAATTATTAAAATTTGTAATAAAATGTAATAGAAGTACTTAATCCTAAAAGATTTAAGAAAGTTTCTATTTTTGTAAAGACATGATGATATTCATTAAATTCATTAATTCAAGGTTTACTAACACCAACTGTTGATATTTTAAATGGAGAAATATTCATTCATGGGGAAAAGGTAAAGCCATAAAACTCCAGCAAAAAAACTTTCTCTTAGAAGTGTCTGTACAAGTTCATTGAAGTGTCTTGAGGCAGACTAAATGGATTAGATTTGATAGTGTTAGGAACCTATTATTTAATTTTTTTTCCAATTTCCGTGACTTAGAATCACATGCCAATTTGAAAGTCCTGGCATTCTTTTCAAGTCATAAAAACCTTATCCTGTAAATCTAAATATTCAAGGCCATTTAAAACAAAGGTTAGGCATCAGAAACTGCCAAACTCACCTAGTTTTTGACAGACAAATCTTCCTAATGATAAAATTAAGATATATCTGGGGAAAAATAAAACTTACCTCAACTTATGGCTACTAAATTAATTGGTTTCTAATCATTCTGAGAATAAATACATGTCTAAAAGAATGCTCAAACTATAATTAGTAATTACATTTATTAATTATTAATAATTAATAAAAAACTAACATGTATTCAAGTATAAATTATACCTGATACAGAGAAATTCTAGAAGAACATTGAAAGTCTATCTATTGTCTGTACTTTTCTTCAAACTAAATAAATAATAGAAAAGAATAACATATTCCAACCTTTCTGTTTTGGAGTCATTATCAATTTTGTATTGTTCAAAATCTTGGCTAAGAGAATGTAGCTTTTCTTGAAGTTTCTTTTCACGTTCTACACTTCCTTGATAAAATTTCATCTCTTTTTCCATCGCTTTCACTTTTTCTTCCATAGCTTTAAACTCATGAAGAATGAGATAGCTCACTCCACAGTACTTACAAACTTTTTCTTCAGAGGGCATCTAGAAAATAGAATATACATTTATTAAAATGGTATTTTTAAATTCTGAAGAAATGAAGTCCAACAGAAGATGTTATTGCAACTTACGCTTGTCAAATGAAGTAAATGTATACTGTACTATGACATGGAGTGATAATTATGACATTGCTTATATTTGAATAAAATTTTTTAAACTGCCATGATTCTGACACAGAATCTTGGAATTAGAAAAGACTCCTTCAGAGTAATTATTTTTCCATGGTATCTCTAAGAAAGGCTTGCTCTTGAAATATTTTCCATAAAATAAAACAAAAATGATGAAAACATCGTTACAATTCTTGTTTTAAGATGAGTTTTCCATGGAGTGGGAAGAAAGCACTGGCCTTTCACTGCCAACTGCACCATGATTCTGGAGATGCCTCTTGGCTTTTTCCGATCTTACTTTCCTCATTTATAAAATTAGGCCATTGAACCAAATGATCTCTCAGTTTCTGTTCAGTGTTAACATTTTATGATTTTTGCAGAATTTTACATTCTATCATAAAACCACAAAGAAGAAAAAATACTTTGGACCTAATCTCTTTTCCTTAAATTAGTTCTTTCCCCTCAGGGAGTTATGGTTGTGCTCATTTTATAGATAAGGAAAGGGAGACTATTGAAGTTTATAACCAGCTGGTAGGTGGAGACGTGAGGATTAAACTCAGGTCTATTTAAAACCAATACCCACGTCTGTAACCATTTGTATCATATTTATCTACAAAGTGGATGTCAGCTAAATCCTCTTACTCTCTTCAGATATAATGTCCACATATCTCTGGACAACATTGGGGAGGTGAAAACTAGAATTTTAGTAAAGTCAAAAGAGAGGTAATTATTTTTTCTGTCTCAAGTACATAAATATTTTTCAAGGAGCCTTTACTTGTCTTGCTATTCACACAGGAAAAGAGACAGCTTCATTAAATATTTGCTCCAGGGCACTAAAAAGAAAACAACACTTGGGTTATAAGAAAAGTACTTACTCCTAATTAACCTCCCTCAAGACTGTAGAAATGACTCCTGTAACCAAGAGTGAGGCCACCTTATCTGCTTATCAATGCTATTACACAAGACTAGGTTAAAACAAACTAATATAATAAGTTTTTATACAGTAAAATTTTGCACATTTAAACTTCAATAATAAAAATGTCAAATGTTAGAATGGTTATTATCAACAAGAATAAGAAATAACAAGTGTTGGAGAGATTGTGGAGTAAAAAGAACTCTCATTCACTGCTGGTGGGAATGTAAATTGGTACAGATATGGAAAACAGTATGGAGGCTCCTCAAAAAATTAAGAGTATAGCTATCTACCCCCAAAAATTTGAAAACACTTATTCATAAAGATAGATGAGCCCCTATGTTTATTGCAGCATTAGTAGCCATGACATGGAAACAACTGAAGTACCCTCCGATACACAATGGAATACTATTCAGCCTTAAGAAAAGATGAAATGTTACCATTTGCAATAACATGGATGGATCTTGAGAACATTGTGCTAAGTGACATAAGTCAGAAAAAGTTAAGAACCATATAATTTCACTCATGTGTGGGATATAAAACTGAAAGCAACAAATGAACAAACAAGAAAAACAAACAAACAAAAACTCATAGACACAGATAACAGTATGGTGGTTACCAGAAGGAAGGGGGCTGGGGGACTAGTCAAGGTTCAAGGGGGTAAAATATATGGTGATGGAAGATTATTTGACTTTGGGTGGTGGGCACACAGTGTAAGACACAGATGATATATCATAGAATTGTACATTTGAAACCTATATAAGCTTATTAATCAATGCCACCCCAAAATATAATACTGTAGAAAACCAATGAATGACTTCATCAATCATCTAACTGCCACTGATATCAAAAGTGTAGATTTAGAAAAGAATAGGTTTGAAAAAAATCATAAAGATAACTGGTTCAAGCCCTGGATGCATTCACTGAGTCTACTCCTACCTAGATAAGTTTTCAATACCCCAGATGATGGAAAACTACATTGTAAAGCAGCTTGTTGCATCTTCTGACGGTTTGTCAGGAAATTTTCTCATGCTGACCCCAAATCTGCCTGCCTAGAGTGTCCACTGGCCCTAAACCTCCTAGTAACCATGTGGAACAACCACAGGCCTCTTTCTTATATTAGAAGACAGCTATAAGGAACATTCTATATCTTGTTTTCCCAGGTCAACTTCCAATTCCTACAGCTGTTTCCATTACGACATGCTTTTTAATTTCTTTCACATTCTAGATATTTTTCTCTGAACTTGTTCCTGGGTTCTACATCTGTTTCAAGTATGGTACTTAGAACTGCCTACTTCAGAGTGGCTTGTCTTACTGAAGCAGAATAAGAGAGTACTCAAACTTCCCTCTTTCCAATATCTCATTAGTAGTATCATTAATATCTTCTAACGCAACCCTAGATTATAGTGATCTCATATTTTTAGCAATTATGTTACTGCTAGAGGCCCAGTGCACAAAATTCATGCACGGGAGGGGAGGTGTCCCTCAGCCCGGCCTGCACCCTCTCTAATACGGGACCCCTCGGGGGATGTCTGACTGCCGGTTTAGGCCCGATTCCTGTGGGATCAAGCCTGCCTGCCAGCCTGATTCCCCTAACTGCCCTCCCCTGCCAGCCTGATCCCCCTAACTGGTCTCCCCCGCCAACCTGATCCCCCTAACTGCTCTCCCCCATCAGCTTGATCCCCCTAACTGCTCTCCCCTGCCAGCCTGATCACCCTAACTGCTCTCCCCATCAGCCTGATCCCCCTAAGTGCTCTCCCCTGCCAGCCTAATCCTCCTAACTGCTCTCCCCTGCCGGCCTGATCACCCCTATCTGCCTCTGCCTTGGCCCCACCACCATGGCTTTGTCCAGAAGGAAGTCCGGTCTAATTAGCATATTACCCTTTTATCAGTATAGATTATATACGATATCTATCTTTTATGTTAAATAATGCCCTTATTTAAAAATACTGCAGTGCAAAACCACGTCTTATTATCCTGAATATACCAATCCACTCCTTTCCAGCTTTCTTACAGCTCTACCTTCCACAGTCCTGGCTGTTCTATGTGGTAATGTGACTAAACGCCCTCCGCTCACCCACCCTACCCATGGCTGGCAGGTGGAAGAGGACTGGACATCACACCCAGAAGAACTAAGCCCTAAGCTGGGAATGATCCAAATAGGCCTGTAAGTGTTGAAGGCACAGACATTTAGGAAACCTTTAGGGCTAACTACCCAATTATCTTTGCAACCAGCCTACATTTATTCATATTGTCTTCAGGAATATTATGACAAAATTTGTCATATGCCTTCATAAAGTCCATATATTCTGTGGCTACTCCAGTTCCTGGACCTAGTAACTCTAGAATTCATGGATAAAAAATTCTGACTATGGCCAAGTTGGGGATAGAAGTCCACATCATATCTATCTCCATGGTTGATGCTGACCCATTACTCAGCATATTTTGAGTATAACTCTTCAACTTGTTATTCAATTATCCAATTATCTTTGTAAGCAGCCTATATGTATTCTTATTATCTTCAGGAATATTGACAAAATTTGTCAAATGCCTTCAAAAGGTCCATATATTTAATGCCTACTACTGTCCCTGGATCTAGTAACTCTGCACAAAATGGAATAGAGCAAGGTCTACCTTCTGGTTCTCTTAATGAACATAAAACTGGCCCAATTTTATTAGTTCTCTAATACATCCTCACAAATCACCCTTTGATAGTATATTTGGAATCCTGCCTGAAATTGAAATTGAGTTCACTGGTTGTAGCTTATGGTTGTTTTATACATTGAATAGCATTTGTATGTTATCCTCTTACTCTCTGTGTGTCCTCAAAGATCACCTAGAGTGGTTCTGCAATCCCATTCAAAGGAATATAACTCATCCACATCAAGAGACCTAAACTAATTCAGAGCAGATGGATATTTTTTTTTGCAATCCCTTTGCCCATTGTGAGTTTTGGTTCCTTCTCATCAATTTGAAAATTATATTGCTTACTCCAAGGCACCTTCATCCTTAACCTTTTGCCTATTAATCACAGTTCTTGCCTTACTCCTGGCAAAGCACCCTATCCTTAGTCTAAAGAAAACTCTTGCTGGGTGGAGCTTCTTTGCAGCCTGATGTACAAAACAGAAATAGCATAAACTTCACAGTTGTGAACGCTATTAGAATGTTATTCCACCCTAGCAATTATGGAGGGAAGCTAAAATAAGTGAAGTAAAATATTTTATAGAACAGGTCTTCTGAAAGTTCAGCAAAGAAAGCCAAAAGATGGTATCATTATGATCTAGGAAACAAGACAATCAAATTCTAAAATACTAGGCCCATACAAGTAGCTTCCAGACTTCATCCAGTACAACCTGAATCACGAAGTGACCTATGTTAAATAAGTATATTAAAAAAATTTTTCAATGCTATTAAATTGTAAATAAGTTTCTGTATGTAAAACTGCAATAGGAAAAAAAAGTAATAACACTTTCAAAGTCTTGGTGTCTATACAGCCTAATTACTTAGGGCATGTCTGTGAAATTTGAGAAGATATGATATACTATAATTATGTTCCCAAATGAAATAAAAGTTATATTTTTTTGTGAAATATAATTTGTGCTTCATCCTTATAACTTGGTGTTATATCATCTTGTTTTGTAAGTAAAATAATGACATGCTGTCATTCTTGACAAAATGGCTGTTATTAGCAGGATATCTTTGCTTTCTAGAAGCTGTACTTTGGAAGAGCATTAACAAATGCAGTATATTAAGCAAATGTAGAGCCATTTAAAAAATAAATTTCAAAATAAACTTCTCAAATGCAGTATTTGTACTTCTTAAATTATAGTTATTTAATACAAAAATGCACATTTTTTAAAAGGTTAAATTATGCTTTGAATCCTTTTCAAAACTCCTGTCTGTGCTTCAACTAGAAAAGGCACCCAGTAACCCCCTGCTGCCCAATTGAGGCATTCTCTGCTCCAAAAATTGTTCCTCCCTCTTTTGTCCCACATGTCCAATGCTTACAATGCTTGGTTAAGGAGAAAAGAAACAGTAACAGCAATATAAACTGTTTCCCCTTCCAAGAGGATCTGCATTACAAAGATGCCTTTACTCAAAAACAGTGAATGTCTAGCTAGAGAATTTCACTCAGATTGGGAGAACCATTTTGAGACAGAACAGTGGACTTTTTGAGCCACACAGAGCACCTGACCATTTCATAAGCCCATCAGGATCCTTTGTCATCAATAAGTCAACTTGCTGTACCACAATTTAAAAATCAATTCAGTAAAAAAGCATCTATAAAAGCCCCCACACCTGCATTACACTTAATGGTGAAAGAGGGAATGATTTTTCCCCTAAGATAAGGAACGAAGCAAGGATATTCACTCTCTCTGCTTTTACGCAACATAATGCTGGAAGTTCTAGCCAGAGTAATAAGGCAAGAAGAGGAAATAAAGGGCAGACATATCAGAAGGGAAGAAACAAAACTTTCCCTATTTGAGATGACATGATTGTTAACCCTGAAAATCCCAAGGAATCCTATCCTATATAATAAAAGCCTAGGTAGTGTCACGCCCTCGCGTGACGTTGCCACAAGATGGCCGGCAAGGGAGGGCAGTTGTGGGCGATCAGGCCAGCAGGGGTGGGCAGTTTGGGTGACCAGGCCAGCGCGGGGGGGGGGGGCAATTGTGGGCAATCGGGCTGGCAGGGGAGCAGTTAGGTGTCAATCAGGCTGGCAGGAGAGCGCTTAGGGGGCAATCATGCAGGCAGGCAGGCGAGCAGTTAGAAGCCAACAGTACCGGATTGTAAGACAAATGTCCGACTGCCGTCAAACATCCCCCAAGGGGTCCCAGATCGGAGAGGGTGCAGGCCGGGCTGAGGGAACCCCCTCCCCGTGCACAAATTCCGTGCACCAGGCCTATATAATAACAGCCTAATATGCAAATCGACCGAACAGCAGAACCACCAGTGGAACGACTGTTATGACACGCACTGACCACCAGGGGGCAGATGCTCAACACAGGAGCTGCTCCCAGCCCGCAAGATCCAGGCCAACCAAGGCAGGTGCAGTGGGGGCCCCCCTATTGTCCTGCCGGTCGCCCCACAGATGGGCCCTGATCACTGGCCAGGCCTAGGGACCCTACGCATGCACGAATTTCGTGCATCGGGCCTCTAGTTCACAATAAAGCTCCTGGAACTAATAAGTTCAGCAAGGTCGATGATTCAAGATAAACATACAAAAAACAACTGTAGTTCTATATACTAACAATGAACATGTGCATGATGAAATTAAAATTACAATTGCTCAAAAAATGAAGTGCTTAGGTATAAATCCAACAAAACATGTACAGGACTTGTATGCTGGAAACAGATGGTAAGAAATCAAAGATCTAAAAAATGGAGAGTCATATTCATACTGTGTTTATGGGTTGGAAGACACAAAATATTGAAGATATCAATTCTCCCCAAATTTATATATACATTTAATGTGTTATCAAAATTCCAGCCAGATTTTTTTATAGAGAGACAGGATTGTGCTCAAATTATATAGAAAGGCAAAGAAACTACAAGAGCTAAATAATCTTGAAAAATAAGAATAAAGTGGGAGGAATCATTTTATCTGATTTCAAGACATATAATGCTACAGTAATAAATATTGTGTGGTATTGGCAGAAGGATAGACAAAAAGATCAATGGAATACACTAGGGCATCCATAAATAAATCTATATAAGTATACTAAATTGACTTCTTTAGAAAAGGTGAAAAAGCAATTTAATAAAGAAAAGATAGCCTTTCAACAAACAGTGCTGGAATAATTGGATACCCATAAGTTTAAAGAAAAGAACCTCAACCTAAACCTTACACCCTATACAAAAATTAACTCAAAATGAATCATGGACTTAAGTGTAAAACATAAAAACATGACTTTAGAAAAAAAAAATCTAGGGTAAAATCTTCAGGATCCATATGAGGCAGAGTTCTTATACTTGACTAGAGGCCCAGTGCATGAAATTCGTGCGGGGGGGGGGGGCGGTCCCCTCGGCCCAGCCTGCACCCTCTCCAATCCGGGACCCCTCGGGGGATGTCCGACTGCCGGTTTAGGCCCGATCCAGGGTATCAGGCCTAAACCAGCAGTTGGACATCCCTCTCACAATCCAGGACCGCTGGCTTCTAACTGCTCACCTGCCTGCCAGCCTGGTTGCCCCTAATTGCCCACCCTCCCACCCACCGGCCTGGTTCCCACCTGCAGGCCTTGTTGTCCCTCACTAACCCCCCTGCCATCCTTGCCGCCCCACACAGCCTGTTGTTCAGTCGTTTGGTCATCCCTCACTAACCCCCCTGCTGGCCTGGTCGCCCCATGCAGCCTGCTGTTCCGTTGTTACTGTAAGGGCATCCTGACCAATTTGCATATTACCCTGTTATTAGTATAGATACCAAAAGCATAATCTATAGATGGAAAAACTGATAACCTAAATTTCGTCAAAATTTAAAACTTTTTCTCTACAAAAACCCTGTGAAGGAAATGAAAGGATAAGCCACAAACTGGGGGGAAATATTTGCAAATCACATATCTGACAAAGGACTAGTATCTAGATTGTATAAAGAACTCATAAAACTCAACAGTAAAAAAAAAAAAAAATCAAATTTAAAAATAGTCAAAAGACATGAAGAAATATTTCACCTAAAAGACTATACAGATGCCAAATGAGCACATGGAAAGATACTCAACATCATTAATCATTAGAAAAACGCAAATTAAAACCACAGTGAGGTATCACTACACAACTATCAGAAAAGCTAAACCAGAAACTAATGGCAATGCCAAAT
This sequence comes from Myotis daubentonii, assembly GCF_963259705.1. Lineage (NCBI taxonomy): Eukaryota > Metazoa > Chordata > Mammalia > Chiroptera > Vespertilionidae > Myotis > Myotis daubentonii. Next base: position 21,771,170 of record NC_081842.1, on the reverse strand, counting down.
GCTGGTAAAGTGCAGAGAAACTGGATCATTCATACATTGTGGGTGAGAATGTGAAATGGTACAGCTTCTGGAAAAGTTTGGCAGTATTTTTAAAAAAACTAAACATGCAACTACTGTACAAGCTAGCAATTGCACTCTTGGGCATTTATCCCAGGAAAATGAAAACATATGTTCTCATAAAATCCTATACGCAAACATTTATAGCAGCTTTACAAGTAATTGCCAAAAACTGGACAAAACCCAGATGTTGAACAGGTTAAATAAACTGTAGTACATTCATACCATGTAATACTACTCAGCAATAAAAAGAAATAAACTATTGATACATGCAATAACCTGAATAAAGCTCCAGAGAATTACAGAGTGAAAAACTAATCCCACAAGGTTATATCTTGCATGATTCCATTTATGTAGCATTCTTGAAATGACAAAATTATTAAAGATCAAATCAGTGGTTGCCAGGGGTCATGGATTAGGCCTGGGGGATAGAGTGGTGTAGGCGTATGAAGGGGGAGGTTGAGGTGAATATGGCTATAGAAGGTCAACAGGAGGAATCCTTGTTGTACAGAACTGTTTTATATCTTAAGTGTATCAATGTTGATAGCTGGTTGTGATACTGAAGTATTGTTTGCCAAATGTTACTCACCATTGGGGGAAGTTGGGGGAAGAGTACATAGGATCTCTTGGTATCATTTCTTAACAAATGCATGTGGATCTACAATGATCTCAAAATAAAAAGTTTAATTAAAAAAAATAAGCAAAGTTTTAAAAGTCAATCTGGGACTAAAACACCAAAGATTATTCCATAAACAAATTTTATTAAGCAATTTCAAGAAATGTTGGCTTCATACATAAACACACCTGTGTTTATCTACATATACTTCCAAAGTATATTTCCTCCAATACCAACTTTTCCACTGGGAAACCCCACCTTAGTAAACTCTGTAACCTTCCATAGCTAGCCAACAAAAGTATTTTGGACTATAAGTTCACAAATGCAAATTTGTTTCAAGAGTCATAGTAACATTTTTTTAAAAACCGTTTTTCCTAATAACCTATCTTGGATAACAATATCCAAGTGAATAGTCTCTCCAAGAATTACACAGCTTCCTACTTCTTCTCTCGTTAGCTTTTAAAACCACAGTTGCTTAAAAACACAGCATACATACCTCCACACACATATACACATATCATTACTTTTCCAGAACAATAATGTTAACAATTCTATGACCATTTTCTCATTTTTTCCCCCCTCTATTTTAACTCAATACAAAATCTGGCTCTAGCCACAGTGGCCCAAAATGACCTGGAAAATTAAGTTTATTTTTCCTGGCAATGACAATCTGTGCTTGGAAATATAAAACTGTTATTCTGAATAAATTTTACTGAAATTACTATACTGAAACAGGACAAAATGAGCTGTTACTGCTGGAGAAACGGACTGTTATCCCAGAAAGAGCAGTGTGCTCTCCAGCCACTTCTGTTTTATAAAATAAACAACTCTGGTCTCTTTATTTTACTTTGTGTCCTCCGGTAATAAATATCTTCCCTGAAGCTAAATTCCCATTACAAATGTTCATTTTCTCACCATTGAGAGAGAGACAGAGACAGAGAGAGAGAGATCAGCTTTACTTTGCAAAATAACTGATTTTTCCACTCATTTGTTGCAGTTGTTTTGATTTCTGTGTATGTCCCCAGGCAAAAATGACAAAAGGAAAGTTGTTCACTGCTTTTTTTCTAAAAAAAAAAAAAAAAGGGAGTCCCCCTATGTCTCTAAAATAGGTAGACATTTGAGAGAAGAAGAAATATAGAATTATTACTTCGCTGATCTGTGTTTTAATTGTGGCAATAAAATCCTAAACATAGAACTGTACTCTCAGTACAAGTGCATTCTGCTCTCAGAAAGCTGGATGAACATTCTAGCAAAGCTGCTAGCTTCCAGAGGTCAGAGACAGGTTAAGAGTCAGCTCAATCTAGAGGGAGAACAGATTTAAAGATCTGATCTAAGTACATACAGAAGTAAACTGTAGAGTCTGGCAGCAAAGGGGATGAATGTGGTCTTGCTATCCAGCCCTTGGGCCTGTTTCACATTTTGTGCCACCTGGGGAGATAGAAGTCTGAGATGTATTTTATACTCAGTCAGAAATTGTGATAAAAAGCAAAAAGACCTAGGAATGAAAGTCAAAAGATTACCTTATTCTTGCTTCCCTATGATTCCCTAAAAAGATGAGATCAAGAGGTAGCTGATTTTAACAATTTTAGTCTTCTAGTCGGGTAATGACTTCTCTAATTATAGCTTATCAGCAGCAGCAGCATTCTTCTCTATACTTTCCCTTCGGTGGCCATCTGCTCCACTACCTCTAATTTTTCTTGCAACTTTTCTACTACTACCAATTTACTAGTAATAGCACAGTGTAGTGCAGTCATTTTCATGTTCTTTATTAAGTACCTTTCATGTAAGTTATCAATCACCCTATTTCCATATCACATAGCAAAAGTATAGAAAGAAATAAAGAGGAAGGGCTCCCCTCACCTTCTCTTCCCTGATTTCTACATTAACCTTCCTTGCATGCACAGAGAAAGAAAAGAAGAAAAAAAGGAAACACACAGCAAGGGTTTCTCTAGAAAGAAGAACCAGCATAAAAACTAACACCAAAAAAGTTAACAGAAGAACAAGGTAGGGGCACTGATCCACCCACCTCATGTTCTTTTTTCACCCAATAAAGAAATGGAGCACAATTTCCAAGCCACAATGAAAAAAAAAAAAGATTTGTTTTCTTCATTTTAATAATGAAGTATCTATACTAATAAAAGGGTAATATGCTAATTAGACCAGATAGACCGGATGTCTTCTAGACGTCCTTGTGGACGTCCTTCTGGACAAAGCCATGGTGGCGGGGCCCGAGGCAGAGGCAGTTAGGGGCGATCAGGCTAACAGGGGAGAGTGGTTAGGGGCGATCAGGCCGGCAGGGGAGAGTGGTTAGGGGCAATCAGGCCAGCAGGGGAGAGCAGTTAGGGGCGATCAGGCAGGCAGGCAGGTGAGCAGTTAGGAGCCAGCAGTCCCGGATTGCAAAAGGGTACAGGTGGGCTGAGGGACTCCTCCATGAACGAATTTCATGCACCGTGCCTCTAGTTAGTAAATAATTCTAATCCAAAGTATTCCTATTACCACTATATGCTATATGCAGGGGGGCAAAAGTAGGTTTATAGCTGTTAGTACTCAAAACAGAGTTCATTCTTGTATTATTTATTAACTAGAGGCCCGGTGCATGAAATTCGTGCATGGGGGGGGGGGGGAGAGCATCCCTCAGCCCGGCCTGCACCCTCTCCAATCCAGGACCCCTCGGGGGAAGTCCAACTGCCGCAGGGATGGGGCCTAAACCGGCAGTCAGACACCAGTTTCGCAATCTGGGACCGCAGGCTCCTAACCACTTGCCTGCCTGCCTGCCTGATTGCCCCTAACCACTCTATGTGCCTGCCTGATCATCCCTAACCACTCTACCTGCCTGCCTGATCGCCCCTAACAGCCTCTGCTTGCCGGCCTATTCACTCCCTATCTGCCTCCCTGCCGGCCAGGTCACCTCCAAACTGTCCTCCTGCCAGCCTGGTCGCCCCCTAAATGTCCAGAAGGAAGTCGGATGTCTGGAAGATGTTACCCTTTTATTAGTATAGATTATTGTATTATTTTCCATATGAACAACTGTAAACCTACTTTTGCTCCACCCTGTATCTATTTAACATGATTCTGTATAGAATGAAGTATGCAAGCTGACTACATACTGCCTGATCACTAGACAATTTAATAAGTACGTTATGGGCAATCTAGATAAATCAAACATAGTTAAGAAGTTGTGGAAAACAAATAACTGACTTATTCTTAGACGGTGCTTTAAGGGGCAGTGGGGTACATGTACACATTTTGGTTGCTTCATAATCAAGTACCCAGAACAATGCCTGGCATATATAGGCACTGGGTGAATATTTGTTGTATACCTGTATCTAACTTAGATTTGAAAAAGTGCAAAGCTGTACTTTATATTCTAAACATTCAGCAGGACAAAGGTACCATCAGAACACTTGTCCAGGGCCTTAGGCAGCTGCACTTCTCTTAGACCCACTGCTTCTCTGCACTGCATGGACAGCTACTTGCCATTCCTGCTTTGAGAATATAACTGCAGATTTATGAAATGCTTGGTTTCAGCATCTTTAAACAATTTACTTATAAAGTACCTTAAACATGGAAAATAAAAACATTCTACAACTCTCATAAAAACCTTGCCAAAATAAATACATACTTTCTCATATATTCAAAATATTTACATTGTTAAACATTCTCTAACTTGGCCAGCATTTTCTCACCAGTAAGCTGTTCCCTTAGCCTAGCCTGCTCTATTGCCTATCTGTCTATTGCCTTCAAGGACCAATCCCAGTTCTACTTCCTGCATAAAGCTCCTCCCTTGACTATCCCAATACTTGGGGATTCCTGTCCCTACCTCCTCCTTTCTTATAAGCTACTATCTTATATGACATTTAAATTATACACTGTCTTTTAGAGTTGTTTTTTTTTTTCCATCTCATTATAGATCCTCTTCCTGACAGATGACTGGAATCTGAAGTATGGGAATTGTTTCTTGCAGATGGTTTTGTTTTCTTTTCATCTCTACCACACAGGGTAGTATATGGAAGGAATTCAGTTGAGGGAGAGAGGAGGGACATTCCATGTCTACAAACACATAAAAGCAGCATTTCTCGGGTAAGCATAGCATAGCTGAGCTCTCTTTGTGCTTTCTATCTCTTACATCTAACTTAAAAGGTAAAGCAAATTAAATGCAGAGGTTGAAAAGGTCTTTTCTGGTAATTGGACTTCACTTCCAGTTCCTGCAAGGCTGCAGTTTATATAAATCTGAAGAACATACAGTAACAGTAAGCATCAAGTTAAATCAATGGTAACAGGAAGCCCAAAGCAACATGAACAAAGAATAAAAGCATATCTGAGAGCTGACTGCAATTCTTCAATTAAAAAATAACAGACTGTTAAGAGTTGACTGTAGATTTACTGAAAAACCTGAATGATTAATGATAGCTAAGGTCTGAGATTTAATTCACAATTTGTCAATCAGTTTCAAAAAGACATTTTTAAAATTATACTGTTAATAATATATGCAATGCCAAACTAAATATAGGAGTAATGAGTTTGCCTGATGACAGATATGAACTAACAGGGAGAAGAACAAGAAAATCTGAAGAATTGTTAGCTAGATTAAATGAACTGATACATATACGAAAAGGCTTAAAACAGTACCTCGTGCAAGAATTAAGGTGAAATTGAAATAGACACTTATATAGAGAGACTTCAAAACTTAGCATCATAAAAAACTACAAGCTAACTATAATTTCTGTTGTGGTTTACTACTAATTATTTGTTTTGCAAATACAGACTAATGATCATTTAAAATTTTAAACAGACTCATTGATTTGTTTGTTTTTTTAAAAAAAACTTCTTTCTGCAAAGCTGCTAGAAAATACCTAAATATTACTATCAGGCTCCGCAAACACCTGGTCAAATACTGTGCTGAAATTGTATATCTGCCTTTGTTCACAGGTCAAATACTCTGCACTGAACTGAATTCCACAATTCGGACCATTAGGATTATTCCCTTCCCCACTCCATCAATTCATTACAGATGTCCTGACCAAAATAAATACAGAACCTCTGAATTCACTTCCCCAAATTTTAGAACTACCTACCTGCGAACAGGTTTCCAATGTTATTTTGTAGTAACACAATATAATATCATACCTTTTGGATTTCTTCAGGTAACGCATGCACGGGAACGTGACGATCCATAATTTCCCAAAATACACGGAAGGAGCTCTGAAGTAAAATAAATAATCTAAAAATATTGATGGCAATAGTCAGAATTGGATAATGTCAAAAAATTCAAATTACGAGATATAAATTCTTGGTAGTATTGGAAGAAGAATGGTGATAACTGTTTAAACAGATGTTTATTCCATCAGTGTTAAACAGTACAAGTGGGGTTTTCTCAGTTAGTTATTAGGCCAATAGAACAGAAAAGACCTACAGAGACTGCTGATACTAGCTGCAAATATCTTCTTTCTTTAGAGACATATGCAATACTTTCCACAATAAAGAATTTAAAGATTTTTTAAAATGTATACACACTTAACAAAAAAAAAAGAAATTAATGGTCCCATTGTAATTTCTGTGGCGGTTTAATACTAATTATTTGCTTTGCAAATACAAAATAAGGATCATAAAATCTTAAATGGAACCATTTATTTCAAGATTGTTTTTTTTAAGTTTTTTTTTCTGAAAAGCTACGAGAAAAATGTGTAAATATGGTATTTTAGTTTGGCAGACAAGAAAAGCAACTGTGATATGAATGTAGTTTAAAAAAAATATGATCAGCTTAAATATGATATGCAGGCCCTGAACAAAAGAAACATCAAAGTATGAGAAGCCAAGTGTCAATTTTAACTAAAAATTAACATTTTTATTATTTTTGTGTAGGTATTTTACTTTTAATAGGTTTTCATTTTATAATAAAATAATCCTATACTAATAAAAGAGAAAAATGGTAATTGGCGTACAACCGATACCTTTTTCATTGGCTAATCAGCGAGATATGCAAATTAACTGTCAGCCAAGATGGCGGCTGGCAGCCAGGCAGCTGAGAATAGGAGGCTTGGTTGCCCCAGCCATGGAGAAATTCAAGGATCCCCGCAGCGGGGGCTCTGAGCTCCTGAAGCAACAACTCCAAAAGATACAATGTTTTAATTATAGAAGCTAAAAGATGGCGGTTAATTTGCATACTCAGGCTCCAAGCAGAGCAAGCCAAACAGCCCTGAAGCAGCAGGGCAGAGAGGCCTCCCGGCCCCGGTGATCAGCGGAGTCGGAGGCCCCGCGATCAGCGGAGCCGAGAGGCCTCCTGGCCCCAGTGATCAGCAGAGTCGAGAGGCCTCCTGGCCCGGTGATCAGCAGAGAGGCCTCCCGGCCCCGGTGATCAGCGGAGTCCAGAGGCCTCCTGGCCCGGTGATCAGCAGAGAGGCCTCCCGGCCCTGGTGATCAGCGGAGTCCAGAGGCCTCCCGGCCCCGCGATCAGCGGAGCAGAGAGGCCTCCCGCCCCGGTGATCAGCGGAGCCGAGAGGCCTCCGGGCCAGGGGTCAGGGGAGCCGAGATGCATCCTGGCCCTGGGATCAGTGGAGCAGCGAGGCTTCCCAGCACCGGGATCAGTGTGACAGGGTGCGGAGCCCCAACCCTCTGATCGGCCCTGCTCTGTGCATGACAGGAGTGGCGCTGCAACCTCCCTATGGACCCTGCCTTGAGTGTGACAGGGGGTGGTGCCCCAACCCCCCAATCGGCCCTACCCTGAGCATGACTGAGGGTGGCATCGCAACCTCCCAATCCGCCCTGCTCTGTGCATGACAGGAGGCGGGGCCCCAACTCCCCAATGGGCCCTGCTCTGAGCCCCACCATGGGTTACACCTAGGATTAGGCCTGCCCTCTGCCACCCGGGAGCAGGCCTAAACCAGCAGGTCCTTATCTCCTGATGGGTCCCAGACTGTGAGAGGGCACAGGCCAGGCTGAGGGACCTCCTCTCCCAACCCCGAGTGCACAAATTTTTGTGCACCGGGCCTCTAGTCTATATATATAAAAGCCTAAGTGACTGTTAAGACTGAGCAACAGAGGAGCTGCTCAATGCAGGAGCTGCCCCCTGGTGGTCAGTGCACTCGCACAGCCAACCTCCCACAGCCAGTCAACCTCCCCTGGTCCCTCCCCGCAGCCGGCAAACCTCCCGTGGTCCCCGGCCAGCAGCTAGCAGGCCCCACCTGGCAGCCAGTAGGCCCCCAGGCCCTGGCTGGCAGCTGGCAGGCTCCACCTGGCCTGGCCCTGACTGGGACTGGACGAGATGGTCCCGATAGGCCCTGATCGCTGGCCAGGCCTAGGGACCCCACCTGTGCATGAATTTTGTGCACTGGGCCTCTAGTTCTATATAACACTCTATCACTACTTTCATAAAACCACACAGAATGGAGCAGCATTTGGGTTTTGTGTGTTTTTAATCTTTCTCAAATATGGAGGAAGAATAGACAGTCCAATTTCATGAGTGAGAGATGTTTATATATACCCAAGGAGTGAAGGGGGCAGCAGAATAAAATGACATAGGCCCAGTTCCACAGCAGGGAACAAGGCCTAAGGGCCAACAGTTGTAGACAAAGAACAATCTAGGAGAGGAGTATTACTGAAGGCTCCTGAGGTGGTTTGCTTTTGATCAGGGTAAGATTTTGACAGGAGAGGCCAAGAAGTCTGAGGTAGCAACTCCAGCTTTTCCAAGGTAGCAGGTAAATTGTATGTGACAAAAATTCTTATAGTAGCAGTATTTTTTGTTTTAATTATGCAACTATTGGTAGAAAAGAGGATTCCCTCCCTATCCCATTAGCATAAAATCCCTTGTTTTAATGAGCTGCTGTTTACAGCAAATAATTAATGATCTGTCTTCCCATATAAATATAGTATGTGTGTGTGTGTTTGGTAAAGTTAACTGCAGCTGGCCGTGGGGTAAAGTTAACTGACATAGTTAACATTGGCCCACATGACCAAGTACATAATAATGTGATGTTTGGCAGACTGTCACCGTGATGTGGCAAGAGCTCATTATTCACAAAAGGCTCATTATTCTCATTTCTGCCATTTTACAATGGACTCACCAATAGTAAAATAAGATGGCATCAGCTTAATTAAACTCTATTGGAAGAATTTCTCCTAAATTACCACCCACAAAATTCCACCCACAAAATTATTTGAGAGCATGGATCTGGTGACAGTGTAAACAAGGCAGTTTTGATTTAGAACCTTGATTGTTTGTAAATCTATCCCAACTTTGTGGTCTTATTCTACCAAAGGAGAAGAATTGGCAGGTTCTGATTATTGAGGGCAAATTAAAAATAAAATATTCTGCTAACCCAGAAAACCTCTCTGTAGCAGATAGCAATTTCATTATTGAATATGCATTTAACCACACTGTGAGGCACATCACAATCAATCTGCTAACGAGATTACAGAGACAGAAAGAAATCCCACTTTTTATACAACCAAGCAGATACAATCCATTACAGTGCCAGCGGTTCTCAACCTGTGGGTCGCGACCCCTTTGGGGGTCGAACGACCCTTTCACAGGGGTCGCCTAAGACCATCCTGCATATCAGATATTACGATTCATAACAGTAGCAAAATTACAGTTATGAAGTAGCAACGAAAATAATTTTATGGTTGGGGGGAGTCACAACATGAGGAACTGTATTTAAAGGGCCAGAAGGTTGAGAACCACTGCTTACACGCTTGTTCTCAAGATAAATGGTAACTTGTCCTCAGTACAGCTTGCTATACACTCTCTAATAGTTCATTTTAAATCACCTGGTAACCCAAGTAGCCATCTATTCTAGCTAATTGCATCTGTTCTAAGGAATGCAAATCTCTATGACAAAGGAGGTGGTTGCTAGAAGGCACCTAAAGTAAAACTCTAGTCTAGGAGATATGGAAATAGGGGAGTTAATTTCCTTGATATTTACATTTTAAAGAAATGGCTCCCCGGTCCTCAAGAAAAACATGATGGGTCTTTAAAAGCTTTGCATGCATATTAAAGGAATAGAGGGAGCATTCACAAATAAGAAGTTTCTCCACCTCGGGAGGGGAAAGGTCTCTTTCCCTTTTGGCCGCAGGGAAATTTGTTCATTTTAATTTTCCTACATTACTTTGCATGTTTTATCAAATGAGCCCCTTTTATTCTTTCACTTTAAACTCGTGTCGGCTGTCCGTTGGCAAGAGGAGCGGTGATGACTGGCAGCAGCTATGTAAGGTGTTTACTGAACCTGCTCTCTCTCTAACAGGGTCACGAGGAAAATGTCAAAAACACAGCAATGTTCTTGACTGTTCACTTCCGATTCTCTTCCGCACGCCAGGGTCACGATGGGCCGTTAGCTCCCGTCCCGTTTCAGGCCGGTTCGTAAAGAACTATCCCCCTGGCGTGAGTCACCCAAAAGGAGCAGGTCAGGGTCAGGTGAAGCGGGAGTTGTCCTAAGACTTTCTTGAGCGACAGACTTTTCCAAACAAAGCCCAACTGCGAGGCCAGCCAAACTGCTGGAAGGCCTGTGAACTGTGTCCCTGTCTAACCCCGTTCCCGCGGGACCCGCCGCGGCAGGAAGAGGAGGCGGAGGGCGCGGCGCGGAGCGCCCCCCTCCCACCCACCCCCCCTCGCCACGCACTGCAGGGGGGGAGTGGATGCCGGGCCAGGCGGGCGGGCTCGCGGGGACCAGCCAGGGGGCACAGGAGGGGGCGCCACGCCCCGCTTTCCGGCCCTCTCCCGGTGCCGGCACGCCTCCGCGCCGGAACTGCGTCCCGGGGAACCGGGTCCCCCCCGCAGTTCAGGAAGCCACTCGCCGTCTCTCACCTAGACCTGGACGCCGCCGGGTGCGAAACGGCTTCCCCAGTCTCCCGGGAGACCGCGCTGCACGTCGGCGTGACGTCAGGGCGCGGTGGCGTCACGGCCCACGCGAGGCCCCGGGCTCGGGGCGGAAGCGGGAAGCTCGCGTTGGGGTCCGGGCGAAGGGCTCGTCTGACGCTGAGTGCGCGAGAGGCCGGACGGCGGGGAGGGGCGGGGCGGAGCGGGCGGCTGGGGTCGGGGCGGCGACCGGGGGTGCGGGGAGCGGGCCCAGCCCTGCCTCCTGGGTTGGGAGCCTCGGTGCGTCGACCTCTCCCCCTGGTCCTGGGCCCGCAGGGAGGACGCGGCAGTCCCTGCTCTTGGGCGGAAAGGGGAGCGATGCCTGCAGAGGTCAAGGGTATGCAGGGGACTCGCTGGTCGCAGTGTAGCGGAGGCGAGTTAATTGAGAAGACGTTGGTAACATTTTCGTCCTAGTCCAGGAGCAGTCCAAATGAGAGGTTCCGTCCTAAGGCTATCTTGGGGGAACTTATAGGCATAGATGCAAAGCCCGTGGACACAGACAATTTGGTGAAGGCCCGGGGGTGGGGGTTTGGGGGTGGGGGTTTGGGGGGTGGGGGTAGGATGGAGGGAGTCCATGGGGAAACAGAGGGAGGGACATCTGTAATACTTTCAACAATAAAGACGTTCTTTTAAAGGTATCTTGAGACCCCCTGGTCCACAACTTATTTCTTTTTAAAAGACTGCCCACCCACACACGTGTCTGCCTTTCTTTCCTTCATTCATAAAGCAGGTATTTGTTGACAGCCCACTATGCGACGAGCACTGCCTACCAGGATGGGGTGAAGCTCGGGGACTGACTCACCCAGACAGGGGCAGACATTGGTATGATTTGCAGGTGACTCATTCATGTCCAGATCGCTCCCGTTTTGAAGATTATATGAGGTCCAAAATGCAGCTCTTCCAAGAAACAAAATATCCACTACCCGCTCGCAGGGAGGGAGGCTTGTCACTACTGAATGAAGTAAGGTTGAATGAATACAAAGAAAATTCATTAGAAAGTAGATTGAGAAAAATGATCAAATGTTGCCGAACATTGCTGGAACAGGAGTCAGACTGCTGATTGATAGCTATTATTAATGAAAATGACAGCATGACGTCCTGAACACTTCTAAAAGCCTTGTTCCTCAAAGCACTAAAAGTCTTGGAAATAACGTGTAATACTACCAACAATAAAGATATGAAAAGGAAAAAAATTAAACTCTTGGAAATAGATGTATGTACCCTGTACACATTAACCTGACTGTTATTTTTGTCCCAATGCCTACCAGCAACTTTCTGTTTATACAGAAAGAGAACACCTTTATACTCAAAGCATCTTTCTTCATCTGGGGGAGAGAAGCACGGAGGACTGAACAAAGGATTAGGAAGGCAGAGGACAGCCAGTGAAGTGGTCAAGCACAGCCTGCTTATTGGCCTTGAGACCAATTTTCCTTCCCTTGTAAATGTCCCTTAGACCGGCACTGTCCAATAAGAGAGCCACATGGGATTATTTAATTTAAATGAAGTACAATAAAAATTTACATTCCTTTTTGCAGTAGCCATATTTCAATCTTCAGTAATTATAAGTTGCTACTGCGAAAGACAGCACATACATTTAGAACTTTTCATCATCAAAGAAAGTTCTGTTGAACAGTGGTAAGCACTGTAAGAATTTCAAGGATAAAGTTGATAAATTGTGAATAGCTTTTGTTAAAGAATAGCAGTTAAAAGATCACAACACGATGAAGAGTGTGACAGAGTGTTACAAAATAGGCTTATTAAAAAAGTAATCCAAGAAGCTTCTCCCCAGTGTTGGTGTGTGTTTTTCTTGGCTCTTGGTTGGTGTCGGTTTCTCGCTCTGTCTGTCAAGGTTTCTTTCCCTATCCTTTTTCTCCTTCCACTTCTTTCTCTCACCACATTATTGGCCATATTGACTGAAGTAGAATTTAAAATATTCCCATCGTTGGATATATTGAATAAAGTTTTGTTTTAACCTAGTCTTTAATTTTTTTTATTAATCCTGTTCTTAAATTTTAAATCAGCAGTTTCCCTTTTTTTCTTAAAATATATTTTATTGATTTTTTTTTTTACAGAGAGGAAGGGAGAAGGATAGAGAGTTAGAAACATCATCGATGAGCAAGAATCATCCTGCACACCCCCTACTGGGGATGTGCCCGCAACCAAGGTACGTGCCCTTGACCAGAATCGAACCTGGGACCCTTCAGTCCACAGGCCAACGCTCTACCCACTGACCCAAACCGGTTAGGGCAGCAGTTTCACTTTTAACCATATCTTTAAAAATAATCCAGTGAGAACCAAGTTACATTTAACCTCTTCTGTGACTCTTTATTATTTTCCCATGTGGGTCAATGACCCCTGAAAAAAATGTCCCCTAGTTTGGGGAACAAAGTCTATAAAATGACTAAACTAGGGCTTTCCACGTGGTCTACAGACCTTTGTGTTTTAATATTAAAATGTTAATACAGTGTCTATACTTTTGTTTCTGTTATGAATTTACCTAAGATATTTATCCCGCAGGGCATTGTCATTCATCCCATTCATTTTAATTCATAGTATACTTCCTCCTCTCCTTTCCCCCTTCCCTGATTTAAAGCATGTGAGAGAATAGGTACTTTATCTGCAAGTCTGATAAAAATCCTAGGAAATCTACCCAAGATTGCTAATTTCAAAATGAGCCCAGAATTGTACAAAGGGAGCATAGCAAAACTAGTTAGCACACCTTATTTTTATCCCGTGAGCCAGAACAGAGTGCTATCCCTTCAAAAGTTTGAATAAGATGGTTGTAAGCAGGCCTTCCAGGGTGGCAATCACAGCTTCCATCGCTACTTCTGGGTTCCATCCAATGCAAGTACAGAATTTTTTTTTTAAATATATTTTATTGATTTTTTACAGAGAGGAAGGGAGAGAGATAGAGAGCTAGAAACATCGATGAGAGAGAAACATCGATCAGCTGCCTCCCGCACATCTCCTACTGGGGATATGCCCACAACCCAGGTACATGCCCTTGACCGGAATCAAACCTGGGACCCTTCAGTCCGCAGGCCGATGCTCTATCCACTGAGCCAAACCGGTTTCGGCTAGTACAGAATTTTTGAAAAGCTAACATTTATTGGGCTCATTCTAGCTGCCAGGTACTTCATACATGTCTTATTTGTTGAGAATACTCCCAAACATAACTCAGTCAGATCCTACTTACTGCTTATTTTCGCCCAAAAGATAGAAGTGGCCAAATGTATGGCCCAACCCGTAAGCACTGAAGTGGACTTGGACTGAATGTGAGATTAAGCAGAAGCACATGGGCCTCATGTATTTGTATTAGTGGACTCTGCCAGCCAGCCAGTACCCACAGGGCATCAGCCTACTGTGGATTGGTAACATATGTAAATACCCAAAATGTGTTTAATTCTGGAAACTTAATGTTGTCTTAGACTTACTTTCTTCGTGTCTTTTCAAACATAGCTTCCAGTTTTCAAAAAAAGGGGTCAACTACAAGCAACCACTTGCTTTGTTGTACTTACCCCAACACGCGTTTCCCACCAACATGTAGATTGGGTTTTCTTTCCTAGTACTGGTGTGTTTTTGTAACTGTTCATCGACATTTAAAGTTTTGGATCTCTGTATAAGGCTACTTTGTGTATTTTGAAATCCAAGTAACTGGTCTGGATGGGCTCTGACTACAAAATACTATGTTTTGGTTTATACTCTATATTCTTGAATCCACTCTGTGTGCAGTGTAAGCTTGAGTACCTACTAAAATGAAGGTCAAAATGTTTAAATAGCATTTCTCTCTAAGAGTTCATATGTATTGTCATCTGTACAGGAATGACTTGTGTACTGAATTACTTTTGGCCCTAAGAATATGATTATTGAACAAAATTCCCACTCTACCCTATAAGCACATGTAAATTAGCCCAACTCCAGAAATGAACTCAGATTAGTCAAACCCTCTGCCCTGGCCCTTTACTGGTGGTTTAAATGGAATGGGCTTATGACCCAATTCTGACCAAACCAGCTCCAAGAGAAGGTTGCTGGAAGCTTCTGGAAAAGTTCTTTCTTCTTAATGTTCATCACAGCCTTATTTATAATGTTTAAAAACTGGAAATACCAAAATGTAAAACAAATTGGTTTATCAAACAACAAGACGTGCAGCTATTAAAAATGATGGTGAATGTCCCAAGTAGATTTTTCTGTGGAAAAAAGCAAGTTAAAAATAACATAATTGTAAAGTGCATTCCAAATAGCATTCTATACATTTTGTTAATTATTTTTATCAATGGATATTTTATTAGGATACCAGAGTACCTCACAGAATCAACAGAAATGCTGAATAACCCAGCTTCCAGAAAGCAGGAAACAGGACTGCCTTGAGAACGCCACATAAGAATTCTGGAACTCTAAAAAGCCACAGAGACTCTCAGCCCTTTGAGTCTATCACTCTATGAAAGTTGGTCTCCTTTACAGTCTCTGCACATGGCAGGTCAGTGGTGGCCGACAGTCCAGTTTTGCCACCTAGAGAAAGAGAGGAGGCTTCTGTTCACTCCCAACCTACAGTTAGAAGAATGTCGGGAAATGGCTGGCACCTCTTGGGTAATACATTAGCTCCTTGACCAAATCCCCGAAGCCAGAAGGAGTCAGGTACATGCCTCCTGGCCAGTTGTGGGAACCAGGGAGGCCAGGCCACACATGAGGACGCCTCCCTTCCTAATTACATGTCTAGAAAAATAGGGGCAGAGTCTGAAGAAGAGGGACAGTTCTGTTCCAGAAGGAAAGAGTGCTAAACCGACAAACATTCCTACATAAACTTAAGTGAACATGGGAGTTAGCAGGGAAAACATGTAACAATTACACAGTGAATCTGGCTCTCTCTTTCCACACAAACTGGGAGGCAAACGTGTATTTTACAGTGGACACTAGGTATCCTAACCCCAGAGAATCCCCCTCTTCAATAATGGTGTGTTACTTTTGTAATAAATTGTGCCTGTGCGTGTGTGTGTGTGTGTGTGTGTGTGTGTGCAGCTAGGCATTATAGGCTTACGGGTAAATAGGGAAATAAGAGCATAGATCCACCAAAGTTTAAATAGAAAATAAGCTAATGTGGAATTTTGCGAGCTTTCGGTTGCCTGGAGTGGTTTGTATGATGAATCTGTCTTGGTGGTCATATTTTTGTCTTGCCCTCCAACCTTAATTTATCAACAAATCTCCAAACACTGGAATTATATAAATAATATGTCTGAGCAAAGTACACATTTTTGTCTATGGGATCTTGTGAAGGGACTTAGATTCTGACACTTTATGCATAACATCTGTAACTTTTTCTTTCATTTTTTTTAATGCCCGTGGGACTCTGGAGTCGCCAGTTCCTGTGCCAGAGAACTGAGGCACCTCTGATTTTAAAACAAAACACACTGGGAAGTACGCTTCTAGGAGGCATGACAGCATGCACGGAGCCATGCCTGTTATTAATAAGCTTCGTGCAGAGGAGACAAAACTTGCGTGCCCCGAAGCCGGCAGCCTGCGCTCCGGTTCCTTTCCGTGCGAGCTTGCCACGCCAGCCGCACCTGCGCGCCGTGCGCGCGCAAAGCTGGCCTTGGAACGCCTCCCTGGCCTGGCTGCTCATGGACCGGGCAGCTCTGCTCCCCGTGCGTTTCACACATCCTGCCTGAGCGGGTTTTATGACCGAGTGTTACCCACGCTCCGATAACAAGGAGACGCTGTGTCCTCCCCGGGAACTCACTCCCCGTCCCAGAAATATAGCGTGACTCCCCGCCCCGCCGGCCGGTAAAAGTGGAAACCGGCGCCGCCCTCCAGCACCTGCGCCGCCCGCCCCGCGGCAGCCAGGGCCGCCCCGGGCACGAAGTGCGTGCGGCCGCCAGGCAGGCAGGTCACGCAACCCCGAGGCCCCGCCCCCGCCGCCTGCTCTCCCCGCTTCCGTGCCCGCTCGGGCTCCCCGGGGGCCGGAACCGCCTCGCGTGCCGACCCGGCCGCCTAGTCCTGCCAGGATCCCAGACTCCGCTCCGCCCCCCGGCGCGCCGCGTCCCCAGCCAACTTCAGCCCGAGCGGGCGATGCCCCCAACTTAATCCCGGAAAGTTTCCACCTCCGCTGCTGCAAAGCAGACACCTCCGGGAAGAGGGGGGGGGAGGGGGCGGGGAGACGCGGGCCAGGAATCGGTCTCGCCCGGGGGTCCCTACTCAGCTCCCTTGGCAGCTCTGGCGCCCGCCGTGCCCGATCGCTCCGTCGGGGGGTCCCGGGCCGGGCGGCCGCAGTAGCGTGGCAGCCTGGCGCCCCGCCCTTTTGCGCAGGAGGGGGCGCGGGCGGTCCGCCAGCCCCCGGTAGGGACACCCGGGAAGAGACCCCCCACAGCGCCCCGCCGGGGGTGGGGGTGGGGCTGCTGCCGGGAACCGGGTGCGCAGCAGCCCAGCTGCGCTGCGTTGCCAGGCGACTGACCCCGGCGACCCGGCGCCTTCTGACCTCGGGGTGGGGTGGCAGCTGTGCCTTGGGGGCGGCGAGGGGCAGGGCCCGCGGGGGCTGAATGGTGCGAAGGCCGCCGCTTGCAGGGGGCGGGGGATGAGATTCGTGTTTGACGTCCGGGGTCAGCTCTCTGACGGCTGAGAACCGGCGCTGCCCGCGGTGGAACGGGCTTCTGCTCTGCGGGCCGGAGGGCGGGCTGGCTGCACGCAGCTCCCGGGTGGGCCGGGCCGCCGGCGCCTCTCACGCTACGCCGCGTGCAGCAGAGGAAGCGCGTGTCGTGACGCCCGGCGATGAGATCAGTCTGAGTTACCGCCGCGTCGGGCCGGGAAGGGCCGCCTGTCACGCAGCCGCCGCCTGGGCCGGTGCCGGCCCTGCCCGGGTGGAGGCAGCGGGCGCACCAGCCCTTCCAGGCAGTGGCCGTGGGGAGCGTCAGAACTCTTCCCAGGGGCGGCGAGGGCAGGGGAGCGGGGGGGGGGGGGGCGGGGGGCGGGGCGCGAGGGCTGGGGAGCCAGAGAAGATACGTACAAAATTCGACTTGCACAGTTAGGGGAGTGGATGCTATGAGCAAACCGGTTTGCGAGGCGCACACGGAAAATGACCCCTGTGAATCAGTGTCTTGCACTGCGCCCAGGAGTAGGTAACTGTCTAAAAAGCACTGCAACATGGAACTCGGAGGTCCTGAAATGTGCCTTGAGCTTGTTGCTATTACCTCGTGTAAGAGGCGCTGCACCCGGCTTGCATATACGTGCATGAAATTGAATTTATACAGTGAAGTCTGGAGGCAGGCTCTGGCAAGGGGGATAATTGTGAATTCAGTAAGGGAGAGTACAAACAGTAAGGTTACTGAAAAGGACAAATGAACTGAAAAAAATTCAGACCATGACACGAGGAAGCCATTACATTCATCTTTTCATGGTCTTGAAC
Source organism: Myotis daubentonii (assembly GCF_963259705.1). Taxonomy (NCBI): domain Eukaryota; kingdom Metazoa; phylum Chordata; class Mammalia; order Chiroptera; family Vespertilionidae; genus Myotis; species Myotis daubentonii. The sequence goes on along the minus strand of NC_081842.1, from coordinate 21,753,254 downwards.
ATCTTGTACGAACTCAGCTATAATACGCAGCGGAAACCTCTAATTAGACACAGAAAACGCAAGTATTTAGCTGTGCCAGGCAAGCATTGAAAGCATAAGCTTTATGGACACATGATTAAGATCCATAGCGTAAGAGAGAATTATATCTTTTTTTTAAGTTCTCTTTTTATTTTTAAATATATTTTTATTGATTTCAGAGAGGAAGGAAGGGGGAGAGAAAGATAGAAACATCAATGATAAAGAATCATTGATCGGCTGCCTCCTGCATGCCCCCCACTGGAGATCAAACCTGCAACCTGGGTATGTGCCCTGACCGGGAATTGAACTGAACGGTGACCTCCTGGTTCAGAGGTTGATGCTCAACCACTGAACCATGCCAGTTGGGCGAGAGAAGTGTATCTTTAAATTTTTTTGTATTTCAGTCATTTCCTTAGCATACATGTGACTCACTGGTAGGTATGAAAGTATGAAACAATTAGGATTAATCATTATGTGCAGAAAAACCTCTGCTCTAAATTTTAAATAATTGTTATGATCAATTTTTTTTTTACAGATTATAATGTTTATATGATGTGAGTTCAGTAAAGAACTAGAGGCTGAGTCTACCTGCCTAACGAGCTATGTCAAATGTTGAATGAAAGGAGGAATGAGGGAAAGAATGAATGTGTAGCCATTATTCTTTGATGGATTAGAGCTGTGAATGAAAGTGTCATGCAAGAGTAATGCCAGCCCTGCCACTGACTCATGTGTGACCAGTGCAATGGGAATAATGCTGACAGCATACCTACTTCACCAGAGGGGTGGGGAGGACCTTTCCTTACTCACCAGGTGCTTAGAGATCTTTGGAGGGAGATAATCTATTCATTCACTATCAATAATACATCACTGTTATGGCAACCGTATATAAAATAGCGAAAGTGTAAAATAATGTTTAAATACAACTGTGCCACCACATTTTTTCATGTGTAGACTATCAGGTACTGAAATACAGTGTGGGAGGCTGTATCCTTTCATAAAATATTTGATATTTGGCTTATAGACATTTCAATGGTCGGTGGACAAGTAGTTCATGATGTGCAATGGAAGTTTGTAAAAATAATCCTTATTCGAGTAGTGTTTGTGGTGATGGTATTTTATAAGAGGATTGAAACCTCTGGCCTATTGAAGTACCAAAGAGAAAACTAATTTATGATAGATTCCTAATTTGATTTGTGGTGAGAGACCTTCTTGCTGTAATTTCCTGTTGCTCGATGACTGAAAGTTTAGGATTAGAGATTTACTCAATCAACATTTTAAGGGACCTACTGTGTGTCAGGCATTGTTCTGTGTTTGGGATAGAGCAGTAAATAGACAAAACTGGCTTAATGTTTCAATGTTTTTGGTCTCTAGTTAAATACAGATCATCTTAGGAATAGCAATACCTTACATACATCTTTGGTTCCTGGTCTTTCCAAGAGATCCCTTGAGAGGGAAAGAAAAAGTCGCCACAGAGTGATACATAGTATTAACTTGAATCAAAAGGCAGTTACCATCCTTAATCAGTCTTCTTCTATTTAAAAAATCATAAGAAAACCATGCAATACTGTCTGTTTTCATCATTCTCCATATTAAAGTTGCCCTCATCTTTCTTAATGCCTTCTGCAATCATTTTAAAGCTATAAATGCCCCCATTTGTTTGTTTTAACCAGGGTTCCATACACTTGCACAGTTTGTTGACTGTATGTATGATAGCACCTGGCAGAGGAGTTGGGTAGGCATTGAACTCTAGCCTCTAGCTTCACCTGCTAAGTCATGCTGAGGAAGGGGTGTCTTTTTCTAATTTGAACAAAATACCACAAGGTTTCAGTGGCTCTCTTTGTTCTTCCAAGTTCTCAGGCAACTAGCTCCCACTGCCCCTTGAGATGTATTTTCCTGTTGTATTTAATAGCATTGCTGTTATGAGTAGTAAGACAGGGAATGTTGGGGGATGGGGAATAAGTGAACCAACCCCTACCAGCTTCCAAGATGTCCAATGAATGTCTAGATAAACGAAGACTAGCCAGTGCATGATGCCATGTGAAATGTTCTCCAGCAAAAAGCAGCACGGCTAGAGCAACAACTTGCCTTTTCAGTTTTAGCAAACTTGGAAGAACTGTCAACTCACAACAGGTTGCCTCCATATTGCATTGCAACTAGAGAACATGATAAGTCAGACAGTATGACTCAACCCTTTGGCCGGGCTCCTTTGTAGAATTTGGTATCAGATGATTTGATATAGGATATATGTCCTGCTGAATCCTGGGGGTGGCCTTTTCCTTTTCCTGTTGCTAACTTCCCCATGGTCTGTTGACATCATGTCATGTTACAAACAATGAGTGATAGGGACTGCAATGTCAGGATGTAGTGACCTGATTAGTCCAAACTCCTGCAGGGGAAATGTGCAAATAGATGAGCCCCAACAGGACCTGAAGAACCATGTGGTTTTGAAATCCTGGGTGCATGAGCCACACCCTATATACACCTTAACACTCTTGGTGCTTTGAAGGTATAATTATTGCTCAACAACTCCTAAGACAGAGTTAATTAGATCTTTGTATGATTTGATTATAATAAAATGAGAGTTTAAATGCAATGCTGAAATGTGCCCATGTGTGCATAATATATTTTAAAACTTGGAATTGATATCATATAAGAGCATAAAAATGACCCAGCTGCATTAACACCTTTTAAATATAGTTTCTTTCTAACAATAGTTAAGCAGTTTGTTTTGTAGCTTAATGTATAGGTCTAAAGCAAATGAAACAAATGAAGGGATATGAGTACTTTGCACTATACAACTGATCCTTTCACTTAACAAGGAAAGATTCCTGTGGTATTTCTTAATTATTTATTATTACTTACAAAAGCCTTTAGAGAGTATTGCTTTGAATTTTATGCAGCTTCAAGGTGGGGAAACAGAGATTTAGCAAAATATTCCATAAACCCTATACCTACCAAAGATAAGAATTAAAGCAATTGTGGAACTTTAGACATAGAAGACACTTGGTAAATGTAGTTTATTACTGTAAACTGATTAATACAATTTCCTACCTCAAGACGATAAATGCAGCATACAATAGATGGTTTCCTGTTGGAGGACAGAAACTGCTGCTTTTTGTTATTTGCATTGCTAGTGCCACCCAATCCATGATGATGGTTGAATGAATCAATTAATGAATGAGTATGAGAGAAAACCCTTAAGAATAACCACCAGGTGCTCCCCTCTAATCCACAGGCCCTCCCAGTTTCTCTCTTGCTAAATGCCTTCCTAGATTATTGATGTCTTGCATGAGCAATCAGGAAAAAGGAAGCAATCCAGATGGGAGGCTAGCTGTGGTCAGATGCCTCTGAAATGAAAAAAGTATTTGCAGATGTTTCAACAAGTGGAAGGGTCGGGCTGAGTCTATACTACAGGAAACAACTTCCACACCTTGGGGCGACTATAATAAAGGTATCATCACTCACCAGCACAGTATTCCGTTGGAAACTTGAAAAGGCATCCAGCGTTGGAATGCTGCATGAATCCAGACTTGCCCCGGGAATGCCACAACTGATCAGAACTAAGTATAGAAATTAATGTGATTTGTAAAAAATAGCAATAAGGATCATGGTTATCTGAGAATCAAATCCTTTAATCACCTTAGACAGAACTAATGAAACTAGAAGAAACCATCATTGATTTTGAGAGTCTCCTTCTAAATTAGTTGGCCTTTGGCTTTTGGAGAGCAAAGTTCAAATTCCAGTTCCTGTCTGACAGGAAAATAAGTCAGACACAAAGTAGACAGATAGTCTTTTAGACTCCAGGCTGAAACAGCAGGCCGTAAAGGAGATCTGAGTCTTTGTTTTTAGGGTTGCTGAAATCATTCAGCTAATGTGGTAGTTTTCACTGTGCCCTTTGAGACTGTGCAGTGTAGATTTAGCATATTTGTCTTTGTTGGCAAATATGTTCAAATGTAAATGAGAAATGTTATCTTTTCTAATGAAAAAGTTCTGAATTCTATATTTTGTGCATGCCCTCATCTGGAGCATGAAAATTTTCTAGCTTCATAGCAGATGTTGTTGCACCTGGTTAGAAATACCAATCAATAAGGTAATAATAAGATACAAAGGCACCTTTAAAAAGTGCTCAGAACTAAGCTTAGCAATTTACTAGCTCTGTCTCCTGGTCATATTAGTACCTGAGCCTACTTTCTCATTCTAATATGGTAACAATTGAAGAGTGGTTTTGTTTTTGTCTTAGTGGGCAAGGAAGAGATTATTTTCTAAGACAATAATCTATCTGCTTGGTGACATTAGATTTGTTCCATAAAATTATAAACTTTTAGCTGGCATGGCTCAGTGGTTGAGCATCAACCTATGAACCAGGAGGTCATGGTTCGATTCCCCATCAGAGCACATGCCTGGGTTGTGGGCTGCATCCCCAGTGTGGGGTATGCAGAAGGCAGCCGGTCAGTGATTCTCATTATTGATATTCGTATCTCTCTCTCTCTCCCTATCCTTTCCTTTCTGAAATCAATAAAAAACATATTTTAAAAAAATTCTAAACTTTTAAAGTGAGAAGATCTTATAGTAGCATAGCTATGGACACTTGTCTGCTAGAGATAATCTATATATCACACGCAAATGAAAGTTTTTTCAAAAAATTATAAGGAGTGGAAGAAAATGCTGGCACTATTACTAAAATTGACCAGGATATTTGGGGAGAAGAGAAAAATTAATTAACCGTAACATTATTAGAGAATTATACCATGTTACTATTCTAATGAATTCCCCTTGCTCAACATTGGGTTTCATTATACCAAGACTAAATACCAATGTTGGCAGCAAATCCTAGTGTCTTTTTAAAAAACAAAAGAACAAAAACAGAGGTGTATCAGACTTGCTGAGTCTCCCTATTGTAGAATTAGCTCATTAGAGTGATAAAGAAATTTAAATGTCATCAACATCAAATTCCTCATTTTATGGATGGCAACCAATTCAGATGATAATTAATTTATTAGAAAATGTTGTTGTTGATATTATCATTACAGGTGCTATGCAAGGCACCAGTCTTGGTTCTGGGGATTCGGCGGTTGAGAAGACAGATGTGATCTTTTGTCCTGAATCACACAGTTAATGGAGGAGCTGAGACCAGAAATCAGTCTGTGGATTTCTAATTAAAAGAGCTTCCATTAATCAAGTACTGGCTCTAGACCAGGCCCCAAGGGTTTCACCTATGTTAAGTTATGTAATCTTTCCTAACCTGAATTTCTTTATATATGGGGCCTGTCTTTCCACTCCTGGTCTCTCCTTCCACGTGGAGGGAATTCCACTAATGTGATAATTCTGGCTCCTCTGGCTGCCTTATTTACTCTGCCCAAGAGGAGATAAAGTGACTGCTGAGTTTGGAAAGAGTAACAGTGCATGAGTAGCCCAACCCCTCCCCTTCTCTTTCCTTTAGACCAAGCTGCCTGAAGGGAATGCTTGCTCTTTGCTTTTCCAGGCCCAAGATGAACCGAGCGGAAGGGGGCTCTTCAGGTCCTGTGAGTAGGGAGACAAGTCTCAGACTGGGGTTTTAAATTAGGAAGCCCACTTTCCCCCAGGTCTCAGCTCTTTCGTCAATAAAATCCCTGTGTGTATGTACAAAAAGAGTAAATTACCATGCAGAAAACAGCCCAGTTCTATCCAGTGTGCATGTCTGTGCCTCACCTTCTGACCCACCTGCCACAGCATCCAGGAAATAGTATCTTGAAATAATATCAACACAACCTTCTGGAATCACGTGTCCACGAAGCAAAACAGCTTGCACAGCAGCCTGGACCTGTTGCAGATGGCACATAACATTAACCAGCACACCTTCTAAACAGATTTGGCTCAATTTCCCCAATTTCTAAAACTGTGAAGGTTTGTTATCGGGCTTTTTTTGGGAGACAAAGTGGTGAAATTAAAGAACATGGGATTTATAGAATTAGAAGACTTAGATTTGTGTCTGCTCTTACTATGAACCTCTGTTTTTCCTCTAAATAACAACCCAGATTACCTTACCGATCTCACATGGTTGTTTGAGGCCCACAGAGGAAATGGATATACAAGTACTTTGTAAACTGTAAAGAACAACAACAAAAAGTTGTTTTATAGGCTTAAAGGGCAATTCTTTTTTTTTTTTTAAATATATTTTATTGATTTTTTACAGAGAGGAAGGGAGAGAGATAGAGAGTTAGAAACATCGATGAGAGAGAAACATCGATCAGCTGCCTCCTGCACACTCCCCACTGGGGATGTGCCCGCAACCGAGGTACATGCCCTTGACCGGAATCGAACCTGGGACCCTTCAGTCCGCAGGCCGACGCTCTATCCACTGAGCCAAACCGGTTTCGGCAAGGGCAATTCTTTAACTGCTCATTTTTACTATGGATTTTCAGCTTGACTTCATATACAAGTGGTCTGGTTGTATGGTTAGGTGGTTGACAGTGGTCTCAATGGTTATTTGAAGGCTGAGAACCACCCTACCAACTAAGCTCTCCCCTCTCCCAACCAGTATCATTTACTTACTTAATGTAATTAAAACTAAAATCCTCTCTTGCATTGTCTGCATTTGTACTGTTAGCCTTTGCATTTGGCACTGCCTCACTCAATGACCTCCTTTCAATTGGAACAGGTTTGTAAAATGCTTTCCCATTCGGAAGCAGCAGCAGTACATACAGGAATTGGAGTAGAGCTGGGGAAGGATGAAAGAAAGGATGAGGGCAGATAAAAGGCAAAGAATAGTAGTAAGCTTCAACCAGTTGTAAGTTTCAACCAAAATAACTTGATAAGGGAACTGAGGAGGGAGCAGAAGGGGCCAGGAGCAAGGGAACATTGTTTCAAAATGGCATGTTTTCCTTAGATTGTTTTAAGGGTTGTTCCCTCTGATCAATCTGCCCTACCTCAACCTGAAAGTCAGAAGAAATGGATTCCAGCCCTGATCTGTGACCATCCAGCTGTGTGACCTTGAGTATGTAACTTTGCCTCCCTGGGACTCGTGTTCCTTATCTATAAAATGAAAGCTTTGGACAACTATTCTCTAAAGCCACATGAGGAATATTCTACAACAATAGCAAAATCCCTTGATTTCCCTCCTCTTTCAATATTTCAATCTTATCTTCCCCCAGGGGAAAAATTATCTTAGAAATGGACTAAGAAATAGAGGTGTATGTGTTTAGATGCCAAAGTTATGTCAGGACACCTTGGGCCACAGAGAAGCGTTTCATAAAAATTAAAAATGAAGAGTCATCCAGCTATTGCACACTATCATATTTGAACCATTTCTCTTATGAACAAAGAAACTCCCCAATAAGTTGTTCCAATTATATTTGTAGCCAGACATGCTCACCGTTCAGCTTAAACACTGTCGCGCTCCACAAATCATACTGGAAATACTGAAGAATGCATACCAGCATTTAAAGCAGGCCTCCATTCCAAAAGCAGACAGGCTTCTTGACAATTGCTTCAAGTCACTAAGAGAACTAATGGATAAAATATGTACCATAGTTGTTAAATCCTCAAAACAATACATTTTTCTCCTGTGTGTGGAGGAGGCACCTTCATGTTTTTCTGCATGGCGATAAGTCTGTTCGCTGCAGAAGTAGGCTTAAGCAACTGGAATAACAGAAAGAGGTCAGCTATACGACCTTGGGCATTCAAAACAAAACAATTTGGGGAGGAGGATTCACTGGCTCGGTATTCATCCTTATGAGAATCTGGTGGAATCAAAGGCATTCCTGTGTCTTTCATGTACTTTAATAAGCTGTTAATAACGTTGGCATGTATTAAATAAAATTCCACTCTCAGAACCAATAGATAGTAATACTATTGTCATTCTTCTTGTTTATACAGATAACCTATCCCAATCACTCCTTTCTATTAAACACGACTAGTGCTTCCAGAACTAAAGACTACAAGCAATGGCTATGTGGCTGGATATGGGAGACCAGAGAAAATGAATAGATTTGGGGATGGAAGAGAGTACCCAGGAACGACCATGGTCTTTCAACTGAGACTTGGACTCAAATCCTGGTTCCACTAAGTCTAGGCCCTTAAGCTCTCTGGGTGTGATTTTTCTTATCTGTAAAACAGGATTAATGTGTACCTTGCAGTTGTGAGAAATCATACTCCATGTGAAGCACCTAACAGGCTCTCATTACACAGTGGATGTGATCATTATTTCTTTGTCTCAGTGGGGCTAATAACTCTGTCCTCCTTGTTTTACATTTGAAATCATACTCCTTCCAGGTCTTAATGCCTATAAAACTATGCTATTTTAGGAAAATTATATAATATTCTTAAGATTACCTGGGAAAATAGTGATGGTCTTTCAAATAGAATCTATCTTCTGATATTTAAAAAGAAAAAGAGGAGGAAGGAAAGGACTAAAGGAAAAATAAGAAGTCAAAAGAAGGAAATGAGTAGAAACAAAAGGAAAGAAGAAAAATAAAAGAACGCACTGGCATGTAGCCACATTAAAGGGTTACTGAAGTCCCCTGATGGCTTTTATGAAGACCTCAAGGCTTCTCTTGCTTGACTCACCCAGATGTAATTATCTGTTGAGTTGAAATGCCTTTTTCCAGACTATCACATTCCTAATCATCCTTCCAGGTTCTCACAGGATCTTACCAGGGGACACCCTATGGGCCCAGCATCTTGGTAGGGGCTTTATTTGAGTTACCTCATTTACAATGGACAGTAGCTCTGAATAGTGGATAATATCAACCCTCGATACAAAGAGGCAATGAGGAATTTCGTCACTTAGCCAGACGAGTCAAGCCAGGAATGGATCTAGAACTGTAAGATCCGAAAGTCTTCATTTTGTTCTTCTCCATCACAATGCACATGTGCCTGACCTTCTCCATCAGAATTAATAGGCCTTTTCTCTTGTTCTGCACGTGGCTAATCCCTCTATCCTAATGATTAGTTCACTCCATTTGGATTTTAACTTACCACTTTTATTATCGCTTCTGCCAGTTCTATACCATTTATCAAATGTTTGTCAAACATCATCTAGAAAAATACTGGATTATATCCAAGCACTAAGTAAACTGTAAATATATATAACTTTAGCTGGTTCTTTTTATTATTACTTTGTTTTTAAATTGTGGTAAGATAAGCTATAACATCATCTTAATCATTTTAGGTGTAGTTTAATACTATTAAGTATATTCACATTTTTGCGCAATTATAAATTATTTTTATGAATGTTGGTAATTTCCATAGTGCCTAGCACATGTTTGCTGAATGAGTCAGGACTTTGCCGCCCAATCACAAAACTGCCAGTCCCCAAATTTCAATGTTCCCGAGTCCATCGTGCCCTAAGGGATCCTAGGTGACGCTGTTGGCAAGGACAGAGTCAACATTTCTAAGGCAAATTTTAAAAAAATATTCCCTACCTAAGAGCTGTCATGTATCCCAGATCTTTAATTTATTTACTAATTTTCAAAATAGGTCATAAATTCATATGGTTCAAAATTCAGTAAGTATAAAAGAGTGTGCAGTGAAAATTCTCCAGTTCACACCCCCAGCCATCCTTTCCTGGAGACAATCTTTATTATCCTTATCATTTTAGGCATATACAAGCAAAAATACATTTGCTCTGCCCCACATTTTATACAAATTGCAGCGTACTGTCTACATTACACTCTTTGGTACCTTGTTTTTTCAGTTAACATATTTGAAGGTCATTCCACTTAGTACATTTATTTTTTTACACTTTATGGATACATACTCATTAATCACATAACTTAATAACTTCCCTACCAGTCAACATTCAGGTGGGCTTTTTTGGCCAATCTTTTGCTAATAGAACGTTACTACAATGAGTAGCCGACATATATCATTTTGCCAGTGTGCAAGTATGTCTGTTGGATAAATTTCTAGGCTCGAAATCATTGGGTCAAGGGTGTGTACGTTCGTGGTTTTAGCAGACATTGCTGGAGATTTTTATGTTGCTGCTTCCCCTCCCCAGCCCCTAGCAGTTGAGAATTACTGCAGTGTAATGACAGATGTTACTGACAATGGCAGTGTGTGTTCCACATGTTAACAGTGTGAAGAAAAAATAGAATCACTACCCACCCTGGCTTCTTTTGGTCACTATTTCTGATTCATGAAAGAGAGAATCTGCTTGGCCAGATTTGTCATGTCCAGCCAAGTCTCATCAAGGTCTCGCAGAGTCGCCAGCCCCCGGTAACTTAGCACGGATCACGTGCTCAGCTGCACTGCAGTCTAGGGGCTCAGGGTCCGCCTGATGGGCTGGGGCTGCCTCTCCAGCAGGAGCTGGGGACAGAACAGAATCCCTTTGGAAGGAGCCTCAGGCAGGCAACACTGGGATTAGGATATCTATAAAGGGAAGATAATCCCTATTTGCCCAGGAAGGTCCCAGGTTGTGTCTGTCATCCAACATAATTATCCATCATGCTCCCTTTCATGCTTAAAAACATCCCAGTCAGATTATAATTGACTAAAATTACATAAGGCAATGCTGTTCATACTGTGGGGTTTGTAAAGCCTGTGGGGAGATGTTCAGAGGGAAAGGGAGAGGCCAAGCAGGTGGGATTCAGGTCCTATTGCCACTGACTACTGTGACTAATAGGGGTTTAAGCTTATAATAATGAACACATTTCTACCTAATAGTAGTTACGTGGCTCTCAAAACTTTTAAATCAGATGCACTTGTCCTCTATCTACTGACACATATGTACTATTGGGCATTTTCTCCACCAAAACAGATCATCCACAGTCTCTTGAGGCAGTAATCCCTTGACCTCAGGAGATAAAACATCTGCACTTACTGCTTATTTGACAGTGCAGATGTGGCAGGCCTTGAACTAATGGACCATGCACGGCTTTTAACACGAGCCTCCCTGGCAGCACTTTCACCCCAGACAGTCAGAACACAGAGTCTGGTCTAGGTGAGAGGATGGGCAAGAGCGACATTGCGAGTACAGTTCAGAGATGCTGCTCTTTGATTCATTTCCAAAGCGGCACACTTCAAAGCAAAGAATAGACGTGAAGGAAGTCAGACGCAGCTTGCCACTGCCCCTTGGGTTTTTCCCAGAGACACCATACATTTGATGGTCTTGGCCGCCCGAAGGGAGTGAGACATCTAAGAGGTCAGGGGAGACCCAAAGTGTGGTCTCACTATCTTTCAGACCTCCAACCACATTAGCAACCGGAAACACTTTATGCTACCATATAAGGCCAAAATGTAGTTAACTTAGCAAGCTGTTTCATTCAGGCGAATATCCAAACACTAGACCTTGAAATGCTTGCTGTGCCCAGCCTGGGGCAACCTCTCCTTATCTACACCTGGGCGGCAGGGTGGAGGAGTTTTTCACTTATTTTGCAGGCAGGCCTGGCCTTGGCCTACCACAAACATAGTTAGCCTTTAAGTTCTCAGACAAACTCTGGGCCTGCTCCTGAATTAACACAGGCCAAAGGACATCTGTGCTGATTCTGATCGTCTAACTCATGCGCCAGGTTTTCCATTTTGTTAATCACTTTGCCTCATCTCTTGCTGATTACTCTTGATTGCAAAAGCCCAGCTCTTCAATTGCTGCCTGATTCTTGTCCTGCAGAACTATTCCTTCTGTGCAACAACTCATCCCTTACACACATGCAACTCTCATCATTTTCTCCTCATTTAAAATGTTTATTCTCTCCACTTTTGTTTCCATCATAGCCATATGTCTTCTTACTAGCTCATCCAACTATCTCACAGCCTTTGTACTTTCTGAACACAAAGGAGTCAAGAATGTTCATAAAGTGTCCCAAATCTGTGCACCATCACGACAAACATGGCCAGTGATGAGAAATGGCACTGACAACTGGTAATGTCATTAGTCAATGCCACGCAGGGCAGATGGTCTTTTCCTCGGGAGCATACTTTTCTTCTCATCTACGGACATACGTTGGTTTAAAAAAGTAGCTTCTTTTCCTCTTTCTCCTTGTTTCATTTCTTTCTTCCTTTACTCAATCCCTCAACCAAAGATGGTTGAAGATCATTTGTAGAGTCCAAAGAAGCTGATTAGGGCTCAAATGGCAGAAAGAAAATAAGTATGATGGGCAGTGAACACATAGGCTGCAAAAGGAGCAGTCCACTACTAACTTGGATTTTCTAGGTGCCTAACGTTAGAATTCAATTTGTATCACTTTGAAAAAACAAATACAAACCCAGCTCCTCCCTACCAGCCTCTCCCAATGGGGAGGACTATATTATAGGAGGGATTATAATAAGAGGAGATTATTCTTCCCACACATCAATATTATTAGGTTTGGCTTTCTGGCTTGCTTTGACTAATGAATGTGAGGTGAAGGGACATGTGGCATTTCTAGAGAAAGCCTTAAAAGCCATTGCATGGTTTTGCCATTGCTTTTCTCTCTGCTAAAAGGTGATCAATGTGTCATAGGTCGATCTTGCTTCTTCAGTCTAAGTCCCAAAATGAAGATGATGTGGAACAGAACTGAAGCTGACCTGCTGATAACATGAAGGAGAAACTGAAATAAATCAGAAAACAACGTTTGATGTAAACCACAAAAACATCAGGTGGTTTGTTATTGCAGCACAATTTGATCTGACCGATAAAGCTGTGAATTCCAGAAAGCAGAGAGAGAGAGAGAGCAGCAGTAGGGATGTTTGGGAGGGGGGAAAGTCAAGGAGATTGTGGCACAATGAGAAAGGAGTGTTAGGTGCCAGTCAGACATCAAGAAAACCTCCAAGGAGAGCAATATAGGCTCTGACAGGAAGTCATAGGATCAAGGAAGCAAAGAAAACAAACCTGCACAATGACTTTTGTTCAGGAAACAGAGAGAAGAAAGACACAATTCAGAATGCATTAAAGACCAAAAGTACCTTTATTCCTGTTGTCTATAGAGTAGAAATGAAATAGTCTTTTAGGGCACGGACTAAGAGAAACTCCAAGCCTTTTCTTCCCTCTGGGCCAACTTTGACTGCCTGCGGTGTGATTGAAAACCCCAGATGGAATTCTTCCGTTATTCCACACAAATCTCACGAGGAAGAGGACCATTTTAGAGAAAGCGTGGAAGTTGTGGTAGTTCAGGTTCCCCTGCTGCCTGGGCCCAATTTCCATGGATACATGCACTCTAATGAGCTTGCAGAGCTTGGTTGGGAAGCCCCGGCCCTCAGTTGGTCTATGGCTCAGGGGAAGGTGCTTTTAAGGTACTTTCCCACTTTTCTGTATTCTTCATTTCTTCTGTGATTCGAATTTCAATTGATGTTGAAAGCCAGGGTTGTTTGTGTCTCTCTGCAGCTGAGAGAAGTGTACTCTTAAAGGCCATTTTCCCCACAGGTTGAGGATGTTGTATTCATTGTTAACATTGTTGCGGATAAAGATAACCCCTACCTGTACCAGGTACAGAACATGACATCCCAGACACACGTATTGCCTAAGTCTCTGGGATGCGGGAGGGCAGGGTTCCCTTAAGGGTGGTTCTCAGAACATCAGTAGCATCCGGAAACTTGTTAGAATGAAAATTCCTGGGCCTCATCAAATACCTACTGAATTTAAAATGCTGGGAGGGGGGCCCAGCAATCTGTACTTTAGCAAGCCCTCCAGGGGATTCTGGTGCACACTTACATTTGAGAACCACTGCATTAGGGACACATCTTTCTCAAGGCAAGTCTTACTAGCCCCAGGCTAAGACTCGGCTCAACTGCACACCCTTCTCGGAGCTTATGATATGATCATCCACTCTTGGTTACCAGCTGGGCCTCACTATCTTCATAGCACATCTCAGAGAGGAGGAGGCAATGGGACCTGAACCTTCCTGTGCCGTGTTAAACACCTTAGCCAGCACCTCTTAGTCAACCCAGCTCAGGTCTAGGCCAGCTCTGGGAGCCACAGGCAAATATAGCCTTAACTGCACTCATGTCTTATGTCTACATAAGCCAAAAGAGGCTGCTGATAAAATCGACCTTGTGAGGTCCCTATTATCTCCATTTTACACAAAAGATGTGGATATTTACATAACTTGCCACAATTGCAAAGTTAACAAGTGATGGAATTGGGATTAAAATCCAGTCAGTCTAACTTCAGAATCCACTGGGAAATTGTTTGGAACATTCTTGGATGTGCACTTCGAGAAGCCTGCTCTGAAACATACCATCTATGCCAATTTGACAGCAAATGTCCAATGTGTCCTCTCAGATCAACCTGCTGTCACCAGTCACTTGGTTTTCAAAATGAAGCAGTTGATCTCAACATGAATAAATGAAGATCTATTTCTAATTTCAAGACAGATGTCTTGTTATTTCTCTTCAACTGTTTGCTCTTTAAGTTTTTCTCCAAACCAGGAGGCAAAAGATGCCAACTTCCCCTGAACTCCAAACTCTACACCTCCCCCTGGAATATCTAACGGGCATGTCACACTGAGCACGTGCAAACAGAACTCTTTATTCCTCATCCCCCACCTGCTCCTCCTCTGCTCTTCCCTGTCTCAGTAAACACATCGCAGTGCAAGCCAAAATCTGTAGAGCCATTTCCTGTTCCTTTCTCTATATCCATCTACTTCATCAGCAAGTCCTGATGGTTCTACTTCCAAAATATATTCTAAATCTATATAGTTGTTTCCATTTCCTCTGCTACCACCTAGTCATCATCGCTCATCATCATCTCTCTCCTGTACTAACTACTCCCTCCACCTCCTAACTAAATATCCTGTATCTAGCCTCCCACCTCCTAAAATCTGTTTTCCACACATTTTCTGAGTGAGGTTTTAAAAATACACTGGCTTATGTCACTCTTCTGTTTAAGTCCTCCAGTGGGTGCCCATTACATTTGGAATAAAACTCAAATTCCTTCCCTTGCTCAACAAGGCTTCGCAGGGTCCAGCCCCTGACTATTCCCTGACCTCTACTCCCCCTGGCTCATCTTTGACCACCCCTCCTCTATGCCCCTGGCCTCCTTTCTGTTCTTCAGCAGGACAGGCTCAATGCTGCCACAGGGTAGCAAGGCTGTTTCTTCTGCCTGCAAAAATTCTTCCTTGGGATCTTGACTTGACTTCCCAAGATATCACTGTTCAGTTCCCAGAGCAGATATCATTTCCTAAGAAAAACTTTCTCTAATCACCCTCTTTAGAGTAGGGCCTCCATACCCCATCATAGTACCCATTTATTGCTTGCAGAGTGAGGGGAACAGAACATGTACCCCCAAATATGCTGCTCTGGCATATTGATTTTGAGCTGAAGGCAACTGAAAAATCACCGACGCAAGAAGGGCTCTCTGCCCTTCCCCCTTTCAGCCTAAAAGCAGGGCAGAAATCTCCAGAGAGAAGGATGTCCTCCTGGTACCATGAAGAGGAAAATGTTCTTATTACAAGAGATGGGGAGTTGATAACAAAATGAGTCTGCACAAACAAATCTTATTAAAATAACTGTTATCTTCCACTGGTTTCCTAGTCACTTTTCCTCATGTACCACTCCCAGAAGCTCAAACCCCTTTCCTTTTTCTAGTTCCTTCTCTACAGCTTATCCCCTCTTACTGAGATACTATTCAAGCCCTCAACCCTAACTGCTTCTTTGGGATTTTAACTTCTTTCCTATGAAGCACCCCCCATACCATGTAAAAATATCAACATCAAATAAAATGTGTATGCTTTTCCTCCTGTTTATTTGTCGTTTGTTAGCTTAATTTGCAGGCCCCAGTCCAAGCTGCACAACATAAGAGAGTAGAGGAAAGTTTTTTCTCCTCCATAATAGCATGTATCTGTCAAAATTTATATTGGTTATTTCTTTATTTACTATTTTATTTCATGTCCTCCCCACTAAAATATAAGCTTAATGAAGTAAGGGGATTAATTGTCCTGGTCACCACCTTATCTATAGGCCTGGCACATACTTGGCACTCAATAAATATTTTTGAACAGCTGAATATGGACAGAGATAATGTAGTTTAAGCCTCAAGGAGATTGAAGTTTCTGAGAGAGAGAGCGTGCCAATGAAGAGCCCTGCTAACTGACCAGGTCGTGAACACAGGCCAAGGTACCACCTTAAATGAGCATTTACTAAATGCAATTGAAGATAATAGTTCTTCTAGTTTAAAGAGAAAGGAAGATAACTGTGAAGATTGAGGATGACAAAATGAACTATCAGAAGGCACTGTGAAAAGCACACAGCAAGAAGTCTAAAAGTAAAACAAATAGCAAAGAGTAAAAGCCTGATTTTAAGAAGCAATTTTAGCACAGAAATCTAGGGAGAGAAAAGGGATGGAGGTGGGGCCAGTGAGTGAGAGTAAGATACCAAGAGTGAACAGAGAGCAACAGAGACAGACAGAAAGAAGAGACAGAGAAAGGAGACAGAGGAATTAGGTAGTAAACCATGTTCTCTTCAACAGTGAACTCAAACTAACTCTTTCTGGCACATAGCATATATAGATACTAGAGGTCTGGTGCACGAAATTTGTGCACTGGAGCGGCGGGTGTCCCTCAGCCCAGCCTGCACCCTCTCCAATATGGGACCCCTCGAGGGATGTCCAACTGCCGGTTTAGGACCGATCCCACAAGGATGGGTCCTAAACCGGCAGTTGAACATCCCTCTCACATGCCGGGACTGCTGGCTCCCAACCGCTCGCCTGCCTGCCTGCCTGATTGCCCCTAACCACTCCACTGCCAGCCTGATCGACGCCTAACTGCTCCCCTGCCAGCCTATTGCCCCCAACTGCCCTCCCCTGCCAGCCATCTTGTGACCAAATGGGGGTGGCCATCTTTGACCACATGGGGGCGGCCATCTTGTGTGAGGGTGTGATGGTCAATTTGCATACTACCTCTTTATTGTATAGGATATTCAGTGGGGAGAAGAGTAGTCAAAGGAATATTTTATTACATTCGCCCAGTCAGCAGTGATAACAGCCCTCCAACATTAGAGGGTTTGCACAGTTACATCACCCCCAATGCTCATGATGGCCTCTTCAGGTTTCACGTGCTAACCCAGCCCTTCCCATGAAAAGCCTGCTGTGGTTGATCTGACATGCCCAGAATACAGTGATACCTCTTCCCCTGCAATCAATAGTTTATTAGACAAGACATACCTATAAAGTGTTTGTGTAGGGAAATGCCAAAGCAGAAAACCAAGTGATTTTTTTAAAACATAAACTTATTTATAATAATAAAAGCGTAATATGCTAATTAGACCAGGCAGCCTGCCAGACGACCTTCTGAATGAAGCCAGGGCTACAAGGGCTGAGCCCCTTGAAAGAATTTTGTGCATCAGGCCTCTAGTTTACATATAAGAGGTGTTACATATATGCATACACATATTCTTTTATATACCAAGAGAGCTTCATAACATGGCTTATATAGAGACTATTCTAAATAATCAGAATATCATTTTTGGCCATTTCTGCTTTAAATTAATATTATAAGAAATACATTTTTTGGTGATTCTTGTTTAAAAATAAGTTTTTAAAAAATAATAAGGGAAATTATAAAGGGAAGGTTATGAAACAATAAATTTAATAAGAAGTACTCTCCTTGTCAAACTAGGCCTGTGATAGAGAGGAAATGAATTTAAAGAGATTTTAAATTGCATCATCTCTTTCTCTCTAATCCACTTATACATGATTTGATGTCACTGATGTCAGTTTATTATCAGTGTAGTGGCTGAGACACATTAGAATCAAACAGCGCTGTATTCACATTCCAGCTCTGGCATGCCCTTGCCAGATGAGTCACTTAATCTCTCGGAGCCAAGCTTTTCTCCTCTGTAAGACAGGGGCCATAGGATTGCTCTAAGGACACAATCAGACAATGTGTGTAAGACATCTGGCACAAAGTAATGTGCACTGTACCGTCCTAGTAACTTTTTTTTAAAATCTTCACCTGAGGTTATGTTCCCATTGATGTTAGAAAGAGAGAGAATAAGAGAAAGAGAGAGGAAAACATTGATGTGAGAAATATTTATCCATTGCCTCCCATACATATCCCAAGCAGGGATCGAACCCACAACCTAGGTGTACGGGATGATGCTCTAACTGAGCCACCCGGCCAGGGTAGTCCTAGTAATTATTATTAATTAAATTCATTTAATAAATATTTATCATGTGCTTTGGCATGACAGACATTGTTCTAGATGCTAGGGGTAGGCATCAGGGCTGGGGATTATACACATTATACACAAAGCAAATCCACAGGCCACCATTTACATCATCATCTAAAGGACCAGTGTACTCTGGAGCTGGTAGGATACAACCTGGGAGCCATGTTTTGTTGCTCTAACAGTGGAAAATAAAATGGGTAAAGCTTACAGTCTAAAGAAAGGAATAATATTTATTATTGACTTCAAACTTTACAAAAGCCTTATCATTCAACTTTAGAATAACTAATTAGTAAACCAATACATACTATTTAAGCATTTACCAAATACTCAATGCTAAGCTAAGTGGAATAAATGATGTAGAAGGAGTAGAGGGTTTGTTTTATTTTTTCAATTAAGCAGTTTAAAATTCAGTTGAGGAATCAAGGGGAACAAAATATATTTAAGTGCTAATTTACACGCTATAATTACATACAGGCAGACCTCACTTTGCATGGTAGTCTGGGACAGTAAAAATGACTATGCAAGCTGAAGCTTTGCAAAGTGATCTTATTACTCAATAGGAAAAATTATGATTATTTCATGACCTTTAGAAAATTTTGTGAAAACATTAAAAACTCTGTAAGGCCAGTTTAAATGTATAGGGAGATGAAAAAATAGTAAAAAACAACTAACCTTGAGTAAACTATAATTTAAAACACTAGAAATGTTGAAGATTAGAGTATTTTAGTGCCTTGTAAAAATGTCTCAAGGGTAGTTTCAACAGTACTCACCTCCTTCTCTCTTCTCACTATATAACTTACTATACATCTTTTCTACGCCTTGGCAAGACTGTTATATTCCTTTCTAAGTCTGGATCAGCTCCCAACATTTTATCCTTTGCACGTTCAAGGTCATGAAATCTCTCCAAGAGTTTCTTTAATGTGAAGTAGTTTTCTGGAGTCACTTCCTCTGGGACACCACCATCCTTCTCATCACTGCGACTTTCCTCATTAATGTTGCTGAGTTCACCTTCACTAAGTGACCTTGGCTGCCTGTCTAGAGGGGTTCACACTGCAGCCGTGTCAACAGTCCATGGTCAGCTGTTTCTTCTTTATCTCCACTCACACCGGTGTCAAGTTTCACTTCCAGCATTATCTCTTTTTGTTACTTTGGTGCACTTTCATCTTTGTTGGTCAGTTCACTCTTTTGATGAACCATTTCTGTGAAAGGTCACAGAGGTTTATTGCTGGGACACAGGGAGGCAAGGCAAGTGCATGCTTTGCTATCTGTGGGTGAGCTCAATCACAGGTGCGAGGTGACCATACAGGCTTGGGAGGAAGTGACGTGGTTGGTCATGGATCATAATGCACATCTGCTATTTACTTAGTGATTAGTGTACTGAAGTGCTAGGAGCACAATTGTACTTTATGAAATTATAGTTTAACTAGAGGCCTGATGCACAAAATTTGTGCATGGAGGGAGGGGTTCCCTCAGCCCAGCCTGCACCCTCTCCAACTGGGGACCCCTTGGGGGATGTCCAAATGCTGGTTTAAGCCCGCTGGCTCTTAACTGCTCACCTGCCTGCCTGCCTGATCACCCCTAACTGCCCTCCCCTGCTGGCCTGGTTGCCCCTAACTGCCTCTGCCTATCTGCCTGATCACCCCTAACTGCCCTCCCCTGTTGACCTGGTTGCCCCCAACTGCCCTCCCCTGCCAGCCTGATCTCACCCCCAATGGCCCTCCCCTGCAGGCTTGATCTCACCCCCAACTGCCCTCCTCTGCTATCCAATTTGGTTCTGATTGGTCAGTTTCTATGTCAGTCAGCTTCAAAAGCCCCACCTCCTAGGCAGCCATTGGCTCCCCACAGCACCCAGATTTGGTTCTGATTGGTCGGTTTCAATGCCAGTCAGTGTCAAAAGCTCCAACTGCTAGGCAGCCATTGGCTCCTCACAGCACCCAGATTTGGTTCTGATTGGTTGGTGTCTATGCCAGTCAGTGTCAGAAGCTCCTCCTCCTAGGTAGCCATTGGTTCTTCACAGCACGCACATTTGGTTCTGATTGGTCGGTTCCTATGCCAGTCAGCATCTCTGGGCCTATCTCCAGGCCTGATCAGAGAGTCGGGGCTGAACAGCAGCCCCAAGGAGGCCTGGCAAGAAAGAAAGGCCCAGCTGCTGGCAAAGCCCTGAAAGAAAGAGGGAGAGAAAGAGAGAGGCAAGTACTGATCAACAGCTGCCACTGAGGCTGCAGATCAGACCCTGCCTCTCTCTCTGGGTCTCAGCCTCCTGGGCAGTTAGTGCTGGCTTGCCATGGCAACCCAGCTCTGACTGAAGGACTTCCGGGTTGGTCAGCCTTTGGTTGTGATCAGTCGTTACAATCCTGGGCTTTTATATATTAGGATACTAGAGGCCTGGTATATGACATTCATGCACTAAGGAGGAAGGGGACCCTCAGCCCGGCCTGTGTCCTTTAGCAGTCCAGGAGCCCTCGGGGGATGTCTGGCTGGTGGCATAGGTCTGCTCCCTATGGGGAAAAGGCCTAAGCCGCAGTCGGACATCTTTAGTGCTGCTGCAGAGGCAAGATAAGCTCCCACCACCACCATTGCCTCGCCAGCCATCAGCCTGGCTTGTGGCTGAGTGGCGGTCCCCGTGTGGGAACACACTGACCACCAGGGGACAGCTCCTGCATTGAGCAAATGCCCCCTGGTGGTCAGTGTGTGTCATAGCAACCGGTTGTTCTGCTGTTTGGTCAATTTGCATATTAACCTTTTATTATATAAGATACCATTAGTATAGTAACTAAAGTTTGAACTGTGTGTGTTATTGGGGGACTGGTGTGACGTAATTAAAAGGTGCTAACTGACATTGATGCACTTCAGAACCATGCAGAAGACTGCTTCTTCTACATTATTTTTGTTGGTGTTTAGCATATTATCGATGGAAAATATGTCCTCAGGAGAGAAAGCAATCTCATATGTTATACCTGAATTGGATTCAATCTGAAAGGTTAATGAGAGTAATACATCAAAATGAAGTGTTAAACACATAAAAAAATTTAATAAACATCTACTAAGTCACAAAGACCAAAACACCCAATATACAATAGCATGGCACTAGAGGACAAAGTCCAGTGGCTTCTGATGTTTTCTGACACTTTATTCCACCTTGTTTTCCCTTCTATTTTTATCTTATCTTCTATTGAAATTCAGATATATATAAATGGTATATATTTTATTAAAAGTAGCACCACAGAGCCTGACTTTTATAAAAGTACTAGAGGCCCAGGGCATGAAATGCATGCACTGGTAGGGTTCCTAGTGGCTACCGGCTGCCAGCCGCATACTCTCTCCTTTCCCCTAGCCACCTGCCACTGATGGAGCCTCCCTCCCTTCCCCCCACCAGCCCCGCCCCCTGGTCAAACTCCCGGATGAAATCCTGGTCAAAGGGACAATTTGCATACTATGCTTTTATTATATAGGATTATCTTCCTACTCCTTTTCTACCCTTCTACCACTCCTTCCATCTGTATATATGCAGAGAAAGCATCTAGGTAATGGTTTTCTAATTTTAATAATGAGAATATCATTATTATCTAATCATAATGTCATTATTAAGTGGTAGAAAGCAAGATGATATTTTTCATGCTCATATTTTTACTGTGTGCGTTGTTTGAATTCTCCATAATGTGCATTCATGAACATATTTCATATTTACAAAAGCAGTGATGTTATTCAAAATCAAAACAAGAAAAAGGAGGCATTTTTTAAAAAATTGAAAGAAATCCTGTAGAATTTTCCTGAACGACCTAATTTTCTCAGAATTTCCTTAAGAAAGGCACAATTTGACATTTTGAATGGTAAAATAGGTCCTTGAGCTTTTTTCTACATTCATTTTTTGAGCTTGATTTTCTTTTTAAGAGGAATTGACAATGGCCAAGGATGGTACTACTGAACAATCAACTGCTTCTTCTTTAAATAATCCCTATTCTGTGTTTTGCTAAAGCAGTGATTCCTCTGCTGTTGAAGATTTTATCAAATTGCGTTTTTGTTGATGGATTGTAAGCTCTATGGCAGCCAGGGACCATGTCTCTTCATTCTTGCATGCAGGCACTCAGTAAATACTTGCAGGTATGAAAAAGAGGTTTTTTAATTTTTGTTGAAAGATAAAATTAATGCTGTGCTAAATTAGTGAAGAGCTGCTTTAAAAATCTGCTTGTATTTTTGTTTTCAAACTCAGAACTTTCAAGTTCAGGACTCTCAGCCTTCCTTCCTAGCCTGTAGAGCCAGGGTAAAGATTCTAGGAAAATACTCAGATTTACGTTCAAACATGAAGTGATCATCAACAGGAAGTGAAAATTAGAGAGAAGCCATCCAACTGAGTCGAAGTTTTATGTTTGTTTACATTTGGCTTCAAATGACACTTTCTTCTAGCAAAACATATTAGTGTATATTACATTGAAATAGAATGTCTGCCTGCTTCAAGCAAGCTATTTATTTCCAAACCCAACTTGACAAATGAGCTTTGTGGGTTTTTCCTTGATTGAACAGATCAATTTCAAAAACAAAACAAAACAAACACCCACTTACACTGTACTCTTAAACTTCATGTAGACACACTCAGGGCTTAGTTTTTTGACTGGTTTCTCTTCACATTACCTTCTGGAAGTTTTGCTTCTCTGTTAGCCTTTGTATTTCAGAGAGGAGTTACAAGCTTCTCTCCTGCCCTGACCTGTCACCCCACAAGGCCTCTCTCATTTTGTATTTCTAATGTCTTGTAAATATGTCTCATGATCCCCAAAAGTTAATATTTTGATAGTCACCTAGGCCACTCCCGAAACAGCCTCCGACTTTGAAACTGGACAGTGGCTCGGGTGTTTCTCCTCTGGATGTTCTGACTTGCATCAGCTCATCCTCTTCATTTCCACCACTCCTGACTGAGCCCACATCCTTTCTTATACCTGGATTTGTCCAGCAGCCTTCACCCAGAGCTCTGAAGACAGACAGACTCAGCAGACAGACAGACTCCCACCCACCATTTGCCTCCTTGTTTTTCTGCTCTCTGGCATCTACAGCACCTCCCCCAAACTGACTGTATTTCATCAGCTTCCAGTCAAGAACTTCCCTATCTACCTCTTATCAAATGTGCTACTTTCTTGTTGGAAACTGTTCCTTTATAATCAAATCATGCACTTCTCCGTGGCAAACCACATTTCACTTCAGACTCCTTAGCACGGCCTAATGAGTATCTGCCTATCTTTCAGACCTCACTTCCTCCCACCCTTGCCACAGCTCGCGCTGCGATGGCTCACTCGTTTCTCTCTGTTCCTTCCACCCAAGGCCTTTCACAGGAGGTTTTCTTCTGCCTTGAAAGCTTTCGCCAAGATTGTTGCATGATGGGCTTCTCATCATTTGGAACTCGGTGCACAGGCTGTCTCCTCAGAAAGGCCTTCCCTCATCGTCCTGTCTAATGTATACTCACAGCTGCTACTGTCACCTCTCCTAGCTTTATTATATACCTACTACTTTGTATTATTTTTCACTTGTTTATTATCTGTTTGTGCCACTAAGGGGAAATAATAGTCCACAAGAACACAGCGCTTGGCTTTCTTGTTCACAACTGTATCCCTAGGGTCTAGAACAGTGCCTGGCCAACAGAGTTCAAGGGATATTGTTAAATGAATTATGTTGACATAATTTTTACCCCCTGCCAAGCCATTGTCTACGGTGTCTTACATGTCCATTTGCATATTCTTAGTCACTTGTTTTCTACATTCTGTTCCCTTCTACTAAATTCCTTTGCTTTTACTTTTTATCAATTTGCATCATTCACTTCCTTTAAGATCCAGCTCAAGTGCCACTTGTAAAAGCCTTCTTGAATTCTTCCTACCATGAGCAGTCTACTATTTCTCCTTCCCACAGAGTTACCCCCATAATTTTCATGATCTTGTGCTTAAAAGTGTTTTTAATGTGTTGCTTTATAACTATATATATATATATATTTTTTTCTTTTTGAGTCATCTAATTGTTGTCTCGTTGAAAAAAAGGTGTCGCTGAGAGATGAAACCTTTGGACCGAGAATCCTACAGAACAATTCCGGACTTGGGACAGGCCATTTCCCACATCTGTGACATGAAAGAGTTAGTCTAGGCCAGAGATTGCAAAATGGCAGCCCACAGGTTGGATAAGCCCCACGGATGTGTTTCATTTGGCTTTAGTAAAACTCAAATTAGTTGGCAATGTTTAAAAGTTGGGAAATTTTTAGAGAACTTGGAATTCTACCCTCTCTGGGGGGAAAAAAGTAATCAACAGATCAGACAACAAGAGGACTACATTCTGCATGATGGCAACTCCACTGAGAAGGAGTAGGGACTCTCTGACCTGACAGGGTGCCCAAATGGTCTGGGCACTTCACTTGTTTACGTTAACTCTGTTGGAGCCTGAATATGCAGCCCCAAGACTGTATTATCTCTGAAGTCCCTTCTGGCTCTACATATCTATGATTCTGGATAAGTACATCTTGTCTCTCTATCCAGCCTTAAAACTTCTGGAAGAACGGTGTCTAGTGCTTTTCCTTTGCTTGTGAAGGTAGTGCCAGGCATAAAGCGGATGCTTGGAAGTTGTTTGTTGTACATTAAGTTTAGTTATATACACAAGTATGCAGTAAAAACCAGATACCACCTAATAAAAAATTTATTACGAATGTTTGGTTGGCTTTTATAAAGCAATACACCCTATCAAAATGGAATTAAAAGACTGATACAGAGTTTATGTGATATGGAAAATTTAACTCTGGACAGATATCAACCAAATGAAGTTTCACTTAGGCAGCAGAAAAGAAATATAGTTCCTCCGTCTCCTTTCTCTGTGTGCAATTCCCGCTAATGGCTCATTTTAGTTATGCAGATGCGTCAAGAGCAGAATGTACTCTAGAGATGGAAAAATATTGCTATTTGTCCTCCCAAGTACTGATCATGTGTTCAACAGCTGGGCCTTGCTGAGACCCTCACTTATTACAATACCAATAAAATTACCTTTGCTATGGTCCCACAAAACCACAAAATATTTGGCATGGTTCGGGACCACTGTATTTAGTAAATCTCATTATTCTTTTTGCAGCAATTTATTAACTTTTAAGGGGAACGCATCGCACTAAAATATTTTCCATGGATTAACAGCAATAGCTCAAAAATTCCACACCCAGGTTTGGTCATGCATGGTACACTAAAGTGAATGGAAGTCCCAGTTCTACAATGGAGGGCAGATTTTGTACCAGTGTTGTCAAACACTGTAGTCCGAACACTTTCTTCTCCATTTTTTCCCATTTTATACTATAAAGAGTACTCATAAATGACATAAATATTGAGAAAAGATTGCATTCCTTAAAACTGTCTATAGTAACAATGGACATAGCTGATACTATGCCATTCTTATGAATACCAGAGTATATCTTTTTAAATGAAGTTTGGATAACTGTAACACTTGAAAACATTTTAGAAATTTACATTTATTCAGAACATTATGTATTCGAGAGAATTAAAAGACAAATAAGTTAAGCTGATTAAAAACTGTAACATTTAATTTGGACATTTTTAATCTCTAATTTTTTTTATCATGTGCGCAGAGACTGAGCTGAAGTGTACTTTTGTACTATGAAAAAAAAATGGCTCAATAAGTAGATGAATAGTATAAATAATATTTGAAAGGAAGCCTTTACTTACCAAAGAAAATAATTTGTTTTCCAACACTTGAGGTTTCTTTTATTTATAAAACACTCTATTCAAAGTGTGGGAAAGACCAGAACTTCTTAAATATGCGAATCATTTTTATCTCTTTACCAAATCTGAGCCTGAACTGCCAGCACTTGTCAGTCATTTTTTCTGGTTACTGTATGTACTTGAAAATGATAAAACTGCATTTCCTTTCAGATGGCCCAGTTGGTTCAGATTAGTGAGTTTTTCTGTATGTATTTACATGTTGTGTTTAGATAATTTTCATCTTCCATTGATGTCTAAACCATTGTAAATTACAGTTTACATATTAAAGAAACCTAGTTGCACCCAACAGTGAAAAGGACAGTGGAAGAAATCTTCCTGCAAACTGTGAGATGTTAACTTTGCAGGGCCTTAGTGTCCTCATTTGTAAAATGGAGATCATCATAGTACCTATTTGCCAGGAACCTAAAGGAGATTAACAGAGATAAGGCAAACACTCTCTTAGTAAACAAGGCCCACATTGTCATCATTTCTAACATGTCTTGAAGATCCTATGTAATATATTATGCACGTTTAATTTATACCGCATTATCCCCATGTTGCAGATGAAGCCACTGAGGCTCAAAGAATTAAGAAACTTGCTGGAGAGCTCATGTGTTGAAGAACCATGATCCTAACTGCTTCTGCTTGTAACCTGGCTGTGAGCAGGGCACTCCTCGGCTACAGAAGCAATCTTAGAAATTAACTGACATAGAGAGAGTCAAAATCATCCATGAGTAGTAACTGGTTGTGCGACTGGTTCTCATACACCCTTTGCAGGATCAGCCTCCCTATTTTGAGACTGTACCCTGTGCAGGGAACATTAGTCATCGCCTGCATATCCACTCCTCCACACTCTGACGCTCTCTGTTATGAATGAAGTCCTAAGAATTTCTGTCTCATTACTCCCCAAGGATCTTCAACCACAATCATTTCTGACTTATATTTTCACTCTCCTGGTTAATTGCTTTCTTAGATCCTTCTGTTAGGCTAGCTGATGTCTACCTCAGCAAATAACTTCGAATCATTATCAAGGAGCAAGAAATTGTTTGGACTGTGGATTGGTTTACAAATGCTGCACTTTCCAGTTTATATCACTCCATGACCCAGTTACTTGTGGGAAGACATGAGAGCAGAGGAAACTCCCCATAAAACATTATTTCCTTAGGTCCTTTGCCCAACTGCCAGAAAGTTAACGGGAGGAAAGGCATTCTGGTGGTGGTGGTAACAAC
Source organism: Myotis daubentonii (assembly GCF_963259705.1). NCBI lineage: Eukaryota > Metazoa > Chordata > Mammalia > Chiroptera > Vespertilionidae > Myotis > Myotis daubentonii. Next base: position 21,726,223 of record NC_081842.1, on the reverse strand, counting down.
AGTGATACTGTTATGGAGGTGGTGTGGTGGTGATAGTGGTGGTGGTCATAGCAGTGGTGACAACAGTGATGGTGTATTTTGTTCAATCATGTTGTCACCTCATCCAGTAAATATTTGTATGAATGTAGGATTTCATTCTACTCTAATAATTTGAACTTGTCTTGTCAATGTTTCATAATTTGTCAGGAGCTTATGAGGTTAAAATTGAGAATCTCCAAATAAACAGTATCTCTATTTTCCTCACTACTGTGATTTTATATATATATATATATATATATATATATATATATATATATATATATATATATATATATCTTTATATGTGTTGCTGTTTTGTAAGGTTGTTTTTTTGTTTTCTTTAAAATTTACAACATCTTCTACTATTTGCTTAAAACAAGTGCTTTTAATTTCAGGCCAGAGATAAAATGAAACCATGTCATTCAGAATTCTAGGGTGATACCTGTGCTAACCAAACTGTAAACCCCCAAGTGGATTATAAATATTTTATGGAGAAGACTATATTATGTATGTCATGTTGAATAACTAAAATATTTAGAAGAAAAAAATGTAATTCTGAAAGAGAGTTTACATCAACATTCTCAAAGCTGCCCTGTCGAGGTATTCTATTTTCTCCCCACCACTTAAATTTTTTTTTAATTTTTAAATTACTGTTGACATTTAATATTATATTAGTTTCAGGTATATAACATAGTGGTTAGACATTTATATAACTTACAAAATGATCCCCAGGTAAGTCTAGTACCCTCCTGACACCATATATAGTTATTACAATATTATTAACTATACTAGTGGCCCGGTGCATGAAATTCATGCACGGGGATTGGGGGTTTCCTCAGCCCAGCCTGAACCCTCTTCAATCAGGGACCGCTGGCTCCTAACCACTCACCTGCTTGCCTGCCTGATCACATCTAACTGCCTCTGCCTGCCTTCCTGATTGCCCCTAATTGCCCTTCCCTGCCAGCCTGGTTGCCCCCAATGGCCCTCCCCTGCCAGCCTGATCTCACCTCTAACTGCTCTTCCCTGCCAGCCTGATTGCCCCTAACTGCCCTCCCCTGCTGGCCTGATCTTGCCCCTAACTGCCCTCCCCTGCCAGCCTGATCGCCCCTAATGGCCTCTGCCTTGGCCCCCACCACCATGGCTTTGTCTGGAAGGAAGTCAGATATCCGGAAGATGGCCGGTCGAGCTGGTCTAATTAGCATATTACCCTTTTAGTAGTATAGATAGATTATATAGGATAGGATTGCTTAAATGGGGGGAGGGGCAAGAAGCCTTTTTCATCTGGAGGAGATGCTCTTGGCAGACAAAAAATACATAATCCCTGTATCTGGACTGATAGCCAGCCATATGCACTATACTGCCAAACCGGTCATTAAAAAATTGACCTGCTTTCTTACACCTTACACCAAACACCTGTTGCTCTTAAAATCCCTTTTCAGCCCCCACCTTAGGTTCTGCCTTCACAGTTCACCCAGATTAGGTTCTGATTGGTCAGTTTCTAGGCCATCTCTGGGCCTATCAATGGGCCTGATCAGAAAGGCAGGACTGATCAGCAGCTCCAGCAGAGGCCCAAGAGAAAGAGAGGCATGGCTGGTGGTCAGGCCCTGAGAGAAAGAGAAAGGCAATAGCTGCCATGGAGGCTAGGGATCAGACCCTGCTTCTCTCTCCAGGCCTCTCTACGGGCCTGATCCGCAGCCTCCTCAGCAGTCAGTGCTGGGTTGTGGTGCCTGCAGTGGTGGCAGTCAGTGCTGGGTCACCACGGCGACCCAGCACTGACTGCAGGACTGACTTCGGTCGGTCGAGCCTTGGGTCGTTTGGATGTTACGGGCTCTGGGTTTTTATATATTAGGATTTCCGATGCTGTGTTTTACATCCCCATAACTATTTTGTAACTGCCAACTACTTCTTAATTCCTTCACCTTTTGCACCCAGCCCACCAACTGCCCTCCGACTAGCAATCATCATTTTTTTCTTCTATATCTATGAGTTTGTTTCTGTCTTATTGTTCATTTATTTTGCTTTTAAAATTCCACATATAAATGAAATCATATGGCATTATCTTTCTCTGCCTGGCTTATTTCACTTAGCACAATACCCTCTAGGTCCATCCATATTGTCAAAAATGGTAATATTTCATTCTTTTTATGGTTGAGTAGTAGTCCATTGTATATATGTGCCACATCTTTTTTTATCCAATCATCTATCAACAGACAGTTGATAGATGCTTTCATATCTTGGCTATTGTAAATAATGCTGCAATGAACATAGGGATGCATATATATTTTCTAATTAGTATTTTGTATTTCTTTAGGTAAATACCTAGAAGTGGAATTGCTGCATCATAAGGTAGTTCTATTTTTAATTTTTTGAGGAACCTCCATACTATTTTCCACAGTGGCTATACAAATTTGCACTCCCATCAACAATGTATGGGGGTTCCCTTTTCTTCACATCCCCACCAATACTTGTTGTTTGTTGATTTATTGATGATAGCCATTCTGACAGGTGTGAGGTGATATCTCCTGATTTTAATTTGCATTTCTCTGATAAGTAGTAATGAGCATTTTTTCATATATCTATTGGCCATCTGTATGTTGTCTTTGGAGAAATGTCTATTCAGGTCCTCCACCCATATTTTTATTTTATTGTTTGCCCTTTTGGTGTTGAGTTGTATGAGTTCCTTATATATTTTGGATATTAACCCCTTATCAGATGTATCATTGGTGACTATTTTTAGTGGGTGTTCTTTTGGTTTTGTTGATGTTTTCCTTTGCTGTGGAAAGACTTTTTAATTTGATGTGAGTGGGGTTTTTTAAAATTAATTTTTTAAAAATTTATTTTAGGGAGAGAGGAAGGGGAAGGAGAGAGAAACATCCATGTGAGAGAGAAACATAGATCGGTTGCCTCATGTACACACCCAACTCACGATTGAACCTGCAACCTGGGTATGTGCCCTGACCGGAATTGAACCCCAACGACATTTCAGTGCATAGGAAAACACTCAACCAACTGAGCCACACAGGCCAGGGGGATGTAGATGTTTTGAGCATGCTCAATTTTAGGTCTTAAAGAGAGGCAGGTCAGGAGGTGAGGAGGACCACACCCTGTGGAAAAGCCTTAGAACTGTCTCCAAAAGCACATAAAGGACTGTGAGTAAAGTCTGAGCAGGGAGCAGAACCAAATTTGCTGGGTTCTTGCGGCTTTGTCTGGTCTTGCAGTCTCTGACCTCAGGCTCTGTGCGGCCTCTTTCCTGCATCTGTAAAGTGGAGGAATGCCACTCCAGGAACTCTGCTCTGCCTTTTCCCCCAAGGGCCCGGAGACTACACATTATAAAACGCACAGATCCTTTGCTTTAGGTGTGGTTAAAAGAACAAAATTATTATCATTATTGGGCGTAACTTTAGTCACTCTGCATCACACCTTCCCCTAACTATGAGCCCTGGATCTGCACGTCTATTGCCAAGAGAAGAAGGTGACGGAGGGAATAGGAAAGAAAAAAAACTTCAGCTGAAATGCTGAATTTTACAGTTTCCTACAGCCTGTCTTCATAGCCACCTGCAAAGCTACAATTTTGGCACTATGAACTGGCAGCCTAAACTAACGTTACTGTATCTTGGATTATCTGAGTGCCTCCCCAAGTGCCCAAACCTGCAGCATTCTCTTCCTCCTTCCCTCCACACTTCATTCAGCCATCTGAGTCTCCATGAGCACTTCCCAATCCAGCAGCCAGGAGCCAGCACGGCCACTGAGCATGAGAAACGAAGCCAGTCTAAAATGAGTGTAAAATGCACACTGGAGTGTCTTCTGTAGTATGAAAAGAAGAATGTAAAGTAGCTCATTAATAATTTTTAATATTGCCCGCAGGTCGAAATGATAATATTTTGGATATATTGAGTTAAATAAAATATAGGCTTTGAATTGGTTTTACCTGATTCTTTTTACTATTTTTTAATGTGGCTGCTAGAAAGTTTCATATTACAAATGTGGCTTGCATTTGTAACTCCCATGATATTTCTAATTCTATGGTGGCCTGGTCTAGTCTTTGCATTAATATGCTCTCTCTCTCTCTCTCTCTCTCTCTCTCTCTCTATATATATATATATATATATATATATATATATATATATATGTATATATATATATATTTAAAAAATCTCTTTAGACAATAGCATCTAAAAATGTTTAATCTTTTTATATACATATCAAATAGTTTCAAATGGATTATCAACTAAATCCTGCATTTTTAACTTTTTACAAAGAATGAATTTATGTATGCAAAACAAAGTCAGTTGTACTGGAAATTCAAAGCTATTAAACCATAGGACAGATCATTGGACAGCTATAGCATTACAGGGGCATGTAATAAAAGAAGTGGCACTAATCCTTTTTTGTATCATAGACCCATCTTTGTTCCTGAAACAAGTATTTATCATATGCTACTGTATTCAAGACTGTGCCAGGCTCTAGAAATACAGCTGAGAAATCTGATGACATTTTAGACACTCTCCCTAGGGAAAAAAAATGCATATACAGGTTTGCATTCAATTTTAGGCTCTTGGGGATCTTCTGAAATCCATCCATGTCCAAGTTCTAAACCTAAGAATAGAGCGTGGCTCTAGGGCCAGACAGATCTGGGTTTGAATGCTGAGGTGACCTGGAGTTGTAGTTTAAATTCTCTTAAGTCCTATTTTCTGTAAGACATGGAACAAATAGCGGGGTAGTATGAGGATTAGCCTTGGGATATATGGAGGTCTTTTTTGCACATTCCTTCCTAAGCACCTAAGCAGATGCTTAATAGGTCATAATTTTGATTTCTCACCTTGCCTTATATGAGAGAGTGGCTCAAAGAGGTAAGCTCAAAGATGGATCCTTTGTGTCTGAGTCTTTCTTTCTCTGTCAAAGTCCTAAATTACATAGTAGCCCTAGAGGTTAGTTGCTGAAACAAATATTTGAGTTTGCTTCTCCGGTCAAGCCATGACCTGCCAAACAAGACGCCCAAAGTGGCGAGTGAGTCGTCTGGAGTAATGTGACTACAGAACTGAGGACACATCTGCCGACACCTTGGGGGATGCTGTGTGGTGTACATAACGTTCTCCTGTGGTTGGCAAACAAATTTGTGCCTGCAAATTTACAGATGGGTTTCTGTTTGGGAAGGAAGTGTTTTTTGTTTTGTTTTGGTTGCTTTTTTGTGTGGGTTCTTTTTGCTTGTTTTAGAAAACTGTCCTTGTATGTGTATATACTTCTTACAGGCAACAGCAGGCAACCTCCAGCTGACAACAAGCCGGCTTTGAAATGAAAGCAGCCTTCAATGAGTAAGAACTTGGGCTAAGAAGCCAAATGCCCTGCTATTCCTACATGGCTTGTTCTTCCAAGGCCACGCTCGCTCAGGAATGACCCATCATCCAAAACATTAAGTTAAAGGTAGAGTGACTCACAAACTACCGGGCGGTGAGGAGAAACCAGCCTTGTCATAATTTTTCAGAGTCTTCTTTCCGCGCACGAAAACAAGTTACCCATGGTATTTTTGTGCATCAGTGTTGCTGGGCATTTTCCAAATGCCTCTTGAAGAACATTAAACAGGAAATTGATGCCACGGGGCAAATATTCGTCCTTCCCATCCTCTCTCACAAAAACAAGTACAGATTTGCTGTGGCGAGACTGGCTTCCTGCAGTGTGCTGTTGCTTATTCGATTTCACACCAGAAGGAAAAAAAGATACATTCTCTGTTTCAATTTAGAGCATGTTGAAAATGGCTGAAATGCATAAACAAAAAAGTTTCCCTCCTGAGAGCACTGAAGTATGGCATTAAATGCTTTATAAAATCACAAAATTCCAAGGGTAGGGATTGTTTTTCATGCTTATTGATGAAAGTCAATTTGTAGCTCATTAGACGCACCAAATTCGGTTTACACAGCATGTGCTCTAGTTCTCCGATGGAAAGGCCTTTGAGCATTTGGCCCCTGCAGCCTTTCATAGAAGGAAGGATAGCCTCTCTTTCTCGCCCGTTATCGTGGTCTTTGCTTAGTGGCCTCCTCAGCTTCCTTTTTTTCCCTATTCACCTCCTTATGAACCCAGAACCTGTTTGGGGATCTATGAGGTTCTGGAAAAGCTGAATCTACTACAGAACTGGGAGCACAGCCCAACTATTCCATTCATTCTCTCCCCTGCCCATAGAGATTTGTTCAAAGGGGCATGTGACCTAAACACATCCAATCAAAGTGAATCTTGAGGTTTTTGCTGGGGGAAAAAAAAAAATTCATTCTCTTTTTCCTGATGGACAAGAGCACTGAAGCAATTGGCACTCATCTTGGGATCAGGATGGGGACTAGCAAACACTGTGGAGAACAGAATAGAGGAAGTGAAATGAGCCAGGTCTCAGATATCAACACTTTATTGCTAGATCAAGCTTTGCCACTTATAATATAAACCATGAAATCGCCTACACTGTTTAAACTAACTCGATGCAGGTTTTCTGTAATTTGCAACCAAAGCTTCAGAACTAGCATATCTATCTCTAGTGAAGAGATAGAGCTCCACCAATCATGTGAATTAAATAGTCAGCCCCCTACCCCCACACACAAGTTTCCTGTGGGCCTGGCATGCAACCCTCAGCAGATCCCTGGGACTCTGAAGAGTCACCTGGGAGATTTCTTTCTCTGCTCATTTTAACAACAATTCTTACCCAAACAAAAACAAAAAGTAAAACTAGACTAGCTAGAACAGTATGACAGGTCACTGTATATTTAGTGAAAAATTTGGAAGAAAAGAACAGGCAGGTCATTAGAGGGTTAGGGTACTAAATACTGAAAGCAACATGTGAAAAATGAGTCACAAAATTGCCTAGGCTACTAAAAAGCATGATCTCATTTAATCAAGACCTAAAGGGAGAGCTATATGTTCCAAATGCACCATAAACACAAGATAATTGGGAATCACAATGATAGTTCATAGAAACATGAAATATAAGAGCTTGTAAGTACCTAGTAAACCACTTGTCCAACACTTTCATTTCATAATTAAAGAAAGCCCATAGAGGTTCGGTTGGCCAATTATTTAATTCACATAATGATTGGTGGAGCCCTGTCTTCTGGCCTCGTCCCTTTTATTTCCTTCATTCTCCCCTTCACAAAGAATAACCATGATTGATGTTGTCCACATTCACCATTAATTTCCTTCAGCAGTGCTGCATGCTCTGAAAGTATCCCTCCTCCACGACCCAACACCATCTAAAGATGAAATAGATCACACTGAATGCTCAAAGGACGCTACTGATTGTCCCAGTGAATGTGGACAAGAACAAATAACAAAGTTGGAACATAGCGATTGAAAAAATAAATTCTGTGTTTTCTACAGGGATACCGGATGTAGTGAGACAGAGAAGGAAAACACAAAACAGTAAGTGTTTAAGATTTAAGTCTCAGTTCTGCCACCAACCAGCTGTATGTACTTGGATTACGACCACCTCTCTGGGCCCCAGGCTCATCATCTGTCTCAGGAAAAATTAGGCCAAAGGATCACTCAGGTCCCATATGCCCATGACTCCTCTAGCTCTGAATGACAGCACCTACTTTTTAGAGTTAAGCCTAGTGGGACCAGGAGTACCAAACCAACTGACTGACAGTCAACTAAATTGAGAATTTATTAGATAGAATGTTCTCAAAACTGTCTAAAGGTGAGTGAACTAAAAAATGGATTTGGCCTTTCACGGAATCTTGGCTTAGATTTGTTGTTATCTCCAAAAGTACCCAGAAAGGCATTTAAAATCATAACATTTCACATAGAAAAAAAAAGTATCTCTATAGTGCAGCATATATGGAGACATTTAAGCGTTTTTTTCTTCCTGGTGAAATGAAAATGGAAGAGACATGACAGTTATCCAATACACACGGTAGCACTTGCTACACTTTCTTGGTAACGAAGCTGATGGATGTAAAACTAAAAATGGACTGTGTAGAGAGAAGAGTCTCCCACTGGGAAGATAAGGTAAATCAGTAGGCCGCCGGCGGGACCACGATAGATGATTATCACCTAAATAACTCCCGGAGGTGCGGCTCACATTGAGTCGATATGGGTGGTACCCTTTGGACTTGTACGCTGCACAAGTTGCAAAATGGCCCGTTGAGACCCCAACCGTGGGAATATTAGTGATATCTTTCAGAATACTATGTGAGCTAAATACTTCTTCAGCTGTCTGCCTGTGTCACTAGCTCTTCTCATGATATTTCAGAAAAAGTAACTATTCAAAATAATAAGCATATGGAAAAATTATTTCAATTGGGCAAAGAACATATTTTCATTCATTTAACCAACTTTTGGTCACTAGCACATCCAATTACAGTAAACATTCAGTAGTAAGAACTGCCTGGATTTTAATCTTAGCTTTGGCATCTATTACTAGGTGTGTGAGTTTGGGAATGCTATGTAACCTCGCTGTGTATCAGTTTCCTCATATATAAAATGGAGATAATAAGAACATCTACATCATAGGGTTTTATAAAAATTGAATTAAACATGTTCATATTTTAAAGTACTTAGTGCCTGACACCTTGTAGTACTATGTATGGATTTGTTAAATAAATAAGTAAATTACATTAAGTACATCTATATTATCCTATACTAACTATTCTAGCATATGCTATTTGTTAAACAGATTGTTGTATTAGTCATAGTACATTTTCAGTTATATACCTAACTAAAATATTACTAAGGCAATAACTAAAGCTTAGAGAAAAATAATATATCGAGAATTTTTTAAACTTCTTCTCCAAAATAGGTTAGACATGAAAAAATATGAGTTAAAGAACTGCATTCTTAACAATATTGTTTAATCTTAAAACAAAGAGGTAAGTTCAGTATTTGGGGCATAAATTAGATTTGCCAGTCAAGGGGAAAAGAATACCCAGATGAATATTTTCTTATAGGTTTCATTGCTTCTTCCAAAATCATAAAGATAAACATTTTCATAACCTCACTATGGTTCATTTCATTATGAGCATATATAAACTCAAAGAAGTTAAATTTCTCTACTAATTTGAATTTATTACACAAATAGCACAACAACAATAATAGAAGGAAGGAAATGCCATTAACACTCAAGTACTACCACATCACTCTTTCCATTTTACTTTGCTCCATTTGATACCTGCCCATTTTTGTAGGTGGCTGGAGAAAAAGCAAGATGCTCTATAAGCCTCAGTCATCTGTTTTCTTTCCTTATCACACCACATATTCCTCTGGGAGAAGCTTATTTTCACTCAGCAAATATTTATTGAACACCCCTATGCGCCAAGCACAGGTGCTGGGGATGTAATGATGAACAAGACAGTCCTAGTCCTCAAAGAACTTAATCATAGTCTGAAATAAATATGTAAACCAATAAAGAAACAAAGTAATTTCAATCTTTGGGGGGTCAGGGAAGGGCCCTCTGAGGATATTTGAGCTGATAGAAGAATGAAGAGGTTGTAAAAAGTCATGCAAAGAGCTGAAGGCACCAGGAACAATTATGCAAAAGCCCCAACTTAGGAAACAGCTTAGCATATTTAAGAAAGCAAAAGGAGGCCAAGGGAAATGGAATTAGTAAGCAGGGATGCAAGAGGTAGGCATAAGTCTTTGTAGGCCCTGCGAAGTGGTTAAGATTTTATTCTAAGTGCACCAACAAGCCTTTGGAAGAGTTTAAGCAGAAGTAGTATATGTTTTGTCTTAATTCTTAGGTTACTTTGCTTACTGAAAAGTGACTTATGGTGAGACAAGAATAGAAGGAGAGAGACTCATTAATAGGCAACTGCAGTAGTCAAATCAAGGGAGGATGGAGTAAAGTAGAGGGACTCCAGATATAAAGGGTGTCCCAAAATTCACGCAAGAAGTAATTTTGAAAGAAAACACAGTTTATAATGAAAAATTGTAAATTTTTTATTGATTCATAAAGTATATAGTATAGGGTTATGTATGGAATAGCACATTGGGTAAATGGCCTCCACAGCTTTGCTGGCCCATACACAAAGCCGTGGTCTTCATTGGTCTTCATTGTCCCTGCTCCTGGGCCATAATTAGTACTTGGTAATGCTTATCAAATTGAAGGGATTGAAATAAAAGGGCAACAGATATTAGAATCTGATTCAATAAAACAAGTAAAATTAGGCTTTTATTTTTGGTGTTGTTGTTGTTAATGCTCACGCAAAATTCAAATCTTGCGTGAATTTTGGGACACCCTTTACTTTAGGTAGCAACTACAAACTCGCTTATGAATTACATGCAGAGGATAAGGGAAAGGGATGCATCTAGACTGATTGGTATCCTCATTTTGGGGTTGAGCAACTGGGTGTAGATAGAGGTGTTTACTTAGACTGGGAAAGGGTCATATTGAGGACAGTACCCAGGAGTTTTTTTAATGTGCATTTAGTTTGCAATACCAATTTGGTGCTTAACTGGAAATGTAAGTTATGTGACGGGATACATGAGTCTAAAGTTAGGTCAGTTATGTATCTGGGAGTCATCAGGACCACATAGTAACATTTAACGCCATGGGACCAGAAGAGAAGTAAGGAGGAAGAATTGAAAACCAGGCCCCTCCAACTTTCAGATGTCAGACAAAGGTGAAAGAGTCAGCCATGAAAATTTAGAAGAGTTCTGTGATTTGGTAAGAAAATTAGGACAGTGTGATGTTTCTAAAGCCCAAAGCATAATTTAATCAAAAAGTAGAGTTCTTATCCATGTTGAATGCTGTTAACAGGTCAAGTAAAGTGAGAATGAAGAAAAATCCATTGGTTTGAGCAATGTGAAGATTTTGAGTGATTTTGATAAGATCATTCTAGAGAAGCTCTAGGGATTGAAACCAGAATGGAATGGGTTGAAATTGAATGAATTCAAGGAAATTTCAGTAGAAATACAAACAGGATAATTCTTAAAAATTGACAAACGGATTCTAAAATGCATATAAAAAAGCAAAGGACCAAGAATAGCCAAATCACTCTTAAAAACCAATGGAGGATTTTTTAATATCAGATAGCAAGACATGCTAAAAGTCTAAAAGTAGTTATGAACATTGATATATGGAAAGTGCATGGCAGATTATTCAATAAATGAAATGGTTGGTTATCCATACAGGAAGAGTAAAATTAAATCCCTACCTCACACCATTCTAAAATATCAATTATAGATGGATTGAGAATATAAAATAAAGGGGAAATTTTTAAAACTTGTATAAGAAAATTTTATGACCCCAGAGTAGAGAAGAATTTCTAATATAAGACACACAAAATTCTAACTATTAAAGACTAATAAATTTTACTACATTAAAATTAAGAACATCTGTTTCTCAAAAGACATCATTAAGAAAGCAAAAACTCAAACCACAAGCTACGATAGGAGGAGATGTTTGCAAGAACTATAACTAGCAAAGGATTAGAGTCCAGAATATCCAGAGATTTCCTACCAATCAATATCAAAAGACAAGTGACTTGATAGAAAAGGCAATGAACATACAAAAGAATTATATGGAAGAGGAGTCCCTAATGGCAAGTAGACATAGGAAAAAATGCCTAACCTCTTTACTAACTAAGAAAATTAAAATTAAGATGATAATGGGATAACAATTACACTCACTAGACTGACAAAATTAAGAAGTCAGACAATACCAGGTGGTGGAAAGAATACAGTCAACAGAAACTCTGAAGAATACTGCTGAGAATTCAAATTGGTATTATCAACTTGGAAAGCAGCATTATCTTACAAAGTTGAACAATCATATAGCCTATAACCTAGCAATTCCATCCTAATGAAATAGATGCTGTGTTCATAGCCTCCCTGTTCATAAAAGTAAAAATGAGAAACAACACAAATATCCAACGAGCAGAAAACATTAATAAATTATAGAATAGTCTTACAATGTAGTACATTTAACTGTAAATGGATGAACTGCAGCTACATGAAATAATATGAAAAAATCATATTCTATACATACAGCATGTCATTTTTGTAAATCTCAGAAACAAAAAAACCATACATTTACATTGTTTGGGGATATTACCATTGTGACCCCATGCCAACACCGGGTTTCTCTGAGAGGCCAGCAGTTTAAACAGGCCGCAGCTAGGGAACTGAGGGATAAACTTTTTGTTCTGGAACTTCTGGCTCACGGTCTCAGGAAATTCATAGGCACACACACACACACACACACACACACACACACACACACACACTTCCCACCCTGCCCAGGTCTGACCCAGAGGTGGGAGGTGAGGAATGGTCACAGCGAGAACACTTGAGCCTGACATTCCTTCTCAGCTGCTGAAGGCTTTTCTTTTGTCCTGTGGAACTGGAACTTGCCTTATGTCCTAGCCTGTGTATTATTACTTTATGGCTCGTTAGAATAAACTATAGTTTCTTGGCTCTTGATAAACTTTTGGAGTTTTGAGTCAATCTTTTACTGCCTCAAAATGCCAGGCTTGTGCAAATCTAAAGGGCTTTGCCTCGGGCTATTTTGTTTCTCTAGGGAGTTAAAAAACAATTTTGAAATTCAAAAATCAAGGCAATAACCCCTTTGTTCCATGCTGTATCAAATCTTCCCCTTCCTAGGACAATAAGCCTCGGGCTCAAGGTCTATTCTGAATGAGTGTGAGGATGAAAAAAACGAAAACAAAAACCTGAAATACAGAAAGAGAAAAACACAACTAGAGATATTTAAAACTATTACCCTGCTCGTTAGCCTGGGCTTCCCTGCCTTGTATGCCACGTGGCCCCCTGCTCCCTAACAAGTGCACTGCTCAATACTTGCCCAATGCATTTTCCACATTTGCATTCCTGCTATAACTGGCATCAGTGCTTGTAATTCCCAAGAAAGCCAAGCTTGTAATGGCATCACGCCTTTGCATGCGCCGTTTCCTTCTGCCTGAAAGAGGCTCCCTGTAAGTCAGCCTCTTCACTTTATAAGATTTAAACTCTTAAGCAGGAAATGAAGCTATTTTCTGTCAGCTCCAAATCCACCTTTCTTCCCTCTTTTGTGACCCTGGGATTGGAACCAGGGAAACCATTTTTTCTCGTTTGTCGGCAGAATTCCTTTCGGTTTCTGTCCATAGGAGGCGCTAAAGGGAAACCAGGAGGCATGAGGAAGTGGAAGGGACCTGTGTGTTTTTTTATTTGCTCACTTTTCCTGCCATGTCATCTGGCAATGACTGTTCATCCTGACAACGGCAGTTGTTTCTAGTCTCCAGTTTCTTTTGACATTCCTAGGACTAGTTTCATCCCACCGTCCTCAAAAACACCAGCCGGCCAGCAGGTCTGAGTCACTTCTCTGTGAGGCATCTTTCCTGGCTCCTAAATCCTGATAACCCCAACCTCTTTGCTCAGACCTAGGAGGTGTGAGTTGCTTCCTAAAGTTACTATCTCTGTGTTCCCTTTTCACATTTTCAGTTCTCCAAACCTAGTTAATGAATTCCCTACATTACATTTTCTCTGCTGAAATTCTTAATGTGTTTGTTTTCCAGACTGATAGTTGTTCTCTGTTAAGTGAAGGGTAGCAGAATATGTCACCCCGAAGTATGCCACTTTGATACAAGGATTATTTTGAGCTGAAGGCAATTGAGAGGAAACAGATACAAGAAAAGCTCTCTGCCCTCCCCCTATTTGCCTAAAAGCAGAACATAAATTTGTTAAGGTGTCCCTTCTCCCCTCTCTACCAGGAAGGACAGAAGTTATCTACTAGTACATAATAAACTTTACTAACTAGCCCTTATCTCTCATTAGTTCCCCCATATATTTAACTTCCCACACTTTGCTGCCCTTAGAAACTCAAAGTCCCCTTTCTTTGTCTTGTCACTTCCATAAAACACTTACTGTGCTTTTAAGATTCTATGAAGCCCAAGTTCTAATCACCTCTTTGAGTTACTCATCACTGAGTATTCCCTATTCCCATGTACTATACATGCATTCATAAACCTCTGCTTGTTTTTCTCTTGTTTATGTGCATTTTGTCAGTCTAATTTGCCGAGCCCCAGCCAATAAACCTAAGATAGGTAGAGAGAAAGCCGTTTTTCTCCCCTACCGAGGACTATCTGAACTATTTCATCTACTTCCTCCCCTATTTGTTTTTGTGTTTCTATAGCACCTTATAGAGGGCTCCTTTGAAGCGCTTATCACAGTGTTACAATTATTTTCTTACATGACAGTGTCCCAACAATGATGTTGTTAACCTCTAAGAAGCAGGTATCATCTTTTATTCATCTTTATAGAACCTGTGTCTATCACAATGAATACACACTCTGTAAGTGATCCTTGAATTAACAGATGAATGAATGAAAACATAACTATAATAGTCATGTATTTTAAAGTGTTAAACCTTAAAATGACACCTCTTTACCTACAGAACAAATCCCAAGGTCCCCTCAATTTGGCCCCTGCCTGCCTCTCCAGCTCCATCTCTCTCCTACCCCTGTTTTCCCAGCCATACTAAATGGCTTACAACTCCCAGCACACACCTCAAAGCCTATGTCCTCATCATGCTTTCTTCCTGAAATGCTTGTTCATGTCTGAAGATTCCCAAAGTGCCCTCTGAATGAACTTCCACGACCTATGGTCCTGATATTATTACCAAACGAGGTTCTGCTGCCTGGTGCACATAGAAGTCTATGACACTGGTTCTTGAAAAACGAAAGAGCGATGTACTTAATGCTGAGTCAACTAGCAGGAGACAGGATGCACCGCTCAAATCTGTCTCCCTAATTTGGGGTCTGGACAAATGTTAAGGTTGGGGAGAGCAGAGCGGCATGAGGTAATGCTGGCAGGGCGAGTTTGATTGGAGGGTTTTAAAACTTGGACAATTATGATATAGGGTCAAGGGGCAAGAGGAAGCACAGAGGAATTCCAATCTGTCAGGGTGTGATGGGTCCGTTCTAAATTTGTCCATATTTGGTCTAGGCACTGGATCTTCCTTATTAAAGGACCTCTCTCTTCCTAAAAGGCTCCAGGTGGCCACATTTTCATTGCTTGAGTTTCGTAGCCTGAAGATTCTTGGTTCTGGGGTCATCTTGAGGACAGGGGTGGCACATGTGCAGTGCTGTCACTGTAAAATAACTCAAAAATTGCATTAATCACCAATCTGCTTTCAGGGAGCAGTTTTAAGCTGATCAATGTGATTTGTGTGCTGTTTCAATGTGTGCAGAAACCACAACTAAACTCCAATTAACTTTTGGCTTCCTTGAGTCATAAGAACAAACAGAGTAGTCGAACTCCCTTGCAGGTGTAAGTCATCTTGCATCCCCTTTTCAGATTGAAAAAAAAAAAAAAGCCCAAAGAATTTAACTGCTGTGACTCCTCAGGAAATCTTTCTCTACTACATTCATTATGATTTGTATGTTCTCCCTCCTTCAAATCTATGCAGATCTGACTTGAACTCACTTTGCACTCTTCGTTGACACAGAATGCTGAAATAAATCTCTTACAACCTGCAAAAGACAGCTTTACTCAACTTAGCTGATCCACAGAATCTAACCAGGAGATATCTAATGGAAATAAATGGCTCCCCCTTCCAACTCAGCAAGACTGTTTTTATTTCTATGTTGTCATTGTTGTTTCATTTAGAGCAGCGGTTCTCAACCTGTGGGTCGCGACCCTTTTGGGGGTCAAACCACCCTTTCACAGGGGTCGCCTAAGACCATCGGAAAACACATATACAATTACATACTGTTTTGTGATTAATCACTATGCTTTAATTATGTTCAATTTGTAACAATGAAAATACATCCTGCATATCAGATATTTACATTATGATTCATAACAGTAGCAAAATTACAGTTATGAAGTAGCAACGAAAATAATTTTATGGTTGGGGGTCACCCCAACATGAGGAACTGTATTAAAGGGTCGCGGCATTAGGAAGGTTGAAAACCACTGATCTAGAGTTAAAGAATATCCGATTCAATTTGGAGAAGTTGCTCTGGGCTACTAGTATACTACATGCCCTGGGCATAGTTTGTAGATAATAAAAGGATCGCAGTTTCCTCTGCTCCTTCAGATTTACCCACAATTTATCAGAAGAAAAGGCATTCATAAAGCTACACGTTTCTTTCCTTTTTTTTTTTTTCCAGCCAGCCAGTTCCTCCTATTTCCTCTCCAAAAGAACATGCAGCTGTTTATAGAATGCCTCTATTTAGAAGTCCTATTTAGGAGGCAAATGGAAGCTTCAGGCTTCTCGTGAGTTTCGGCATTCTGCATCTTTGCTTCCAGATAATGCTTCGTGAGTGGTGATGAGAATAAATGGTATATAACTGTTTGTAAAGGGAAAAAGAAAGAGTAAAACCAATGCCACTGCCCCTGCCAGGAGGGATCAGAGTCGTCCCCAGGGACTGCTGCTTAGGAAAGGTGGTGTTCCAAGGCAACCAGCCCTCTTTCCTGCCAGCTCATTGGCTGGGAGCCAGGACTGACTCCGGTCCAGTGTAACTGGGAGGGACTGTTTTCAAGGGGAGATGGAGGTCACTAATCAGGGAAGCCCTTATATGGCTATCTCAGCATTTTGAAGTGATGTTAGACCTCCAAAGTGTTGAAAATCAAACAGGAATGTTCAGTAAGGGCAGCTGGTCACTGTTAGAAAAGCAGATTTCACCACACTATTCTTCTTTGGAAGAATTGAAGTGGTGAATGTTTCACAATGTCCAACTAATCTGATAAACGACCAGAAAGTCATAACACAATGCAATGTATATTTTAAATACAAGTCAGAATTTGTCATTTTATGAGAATGCTGCTTAAAATGAGTGCAATGTTCTTTTATCATAATTATAGCCTCAGGTTAGTAAGGAGTAGCATTTCACTCCTTTGTAATCATGATATCAAGCAGCTGTGCATTCAATATTCAACAAACTTTTATTGAACACCTACTATGTGCTAGGCTGATACTGATTTAGAATCCCAATTCAGGCCCCATTCACTACATTTTTTAAAATGCAAAAATTAAAACTAACATGTTATACTTTTAGGTCATTTCCCGAGTCAGTGATCTATTATTTTGTAAGCTGGCAGAGAGAAAATTGCCCAGGCAATTTCTGCTACTATTTTAGTGAGAGAGTCTTAGCTCTGCAAATTCAGCCCTGAATGAGAAAAGATCCCTGTTCATGCCATTCTACCGGGGAAAGCAGAATATAAACAGGTAATTAAATAATCAAAAAATAATTTTGCATAATTGTAAGTGCTATAAAAAAAAACACATGAAAACAGGATGCTGTGATAGAGACTGAAAAAATAAGGGATAACTACTTTAAGGTGATCATGGAAGAACCATTCAAAAGGGAACATGTGAGCTTAGACCTGAATAATGAGAAAGTCCCCAGCCATGGAAAATGTGGGGCAAGATGAAGAGCACGCAGAGAAACCCAAAAGATAAACCTATACCTTGGTGCATTCAAGGAGCAGGAAGAAGGACAATGTGATTGGGAGTTAAACAAGATGTAGACGAGGTCATAAAGATAGGTAGGGGCTGGATATTGCAAGTCCTATAGACCAGTGGTCGGCAAACTCATTAGTCAACAGAGCCAAATATCAACAGTACAACGATTGAAATTTCTTTTGAGAGCCAAATTTTTTAAACTTAAACTATATAGGTAGGTACATTGTTATTAACTTAATTAGGGTACTCCTAAGGCTTAGGAAGAGCCACACTCAAGGGGCCAAAGAGCCGCATGTGGCTTGCGAGCTGTAGTTTGCTGACCACTGCTACAGACCATTGTAAAGTACAAATGGAAAACATGAAAAGATTATGGAAGGCTTTAAGGCCCAAATAGCAATTTTGTCCTATACCCTCAGCTAACCCAGCAGACACTGTAGGAGCAGGAGAAGCCACCTGCGGTTTCATCCTATGAGGGCTAGGTGCCTCTCCGCCTTCCCAAGTACAGGATCAGGGCCAAGATTGTCCCCAGGTGAGGCCCAAAGCAGGAGGTCAGAGGCCTCTTGTGGAACTCACCATGAATTGGTCCCCCAGAAATACAGAGTCACTGCTTTGATTGACACTGGTACTGTGAGCATTTGCTTCTGTTACAGAGAACCCTGCTGACTTTACTGGACCACCTACAAGAGGATGGACAGTGAATCTGCAGAAAATCCAAGGTCTGGGCACTGCAGTAAAAAGTTTTTGGGAGTCAAATGGCCGGGGAAGACCTATGTTGTCATAGAAAAAGTACAAACCTACCCCATATTTTAAAAAATGTAAAACAGGTACAGGCTTTTGTGGGAATTCTTGGATATTGGCAAACTTTTATACCCTGTTTGGCACAATGCCTTCACCCATTATATCGCTTAGTTAAGAAGGGACATATGGGACTGGGGAGCCCCCAAACAGGCTGCCTTTGAGAGCAAAAATACTGGTCAAACAGGTGAAAGCTCTTGGGATCTCACGGGAATTTTTGCTGTTGGAATTAGTAACCCCAGGAGACATGGGTGAGGCCATACGGCAAAAACAGCAAAAGGAGTGAGTGCCCCTGGGATTCTGGTCCCAACTATGGAAGTGGGCAGAGATCAGATACTCCAGGATACAGCAGCCAGAGTGAGAACTTGCCATCAAGGGGTGGATCGACCGCATGTCCCACTGGCCAGCCTCTGCCACGGCTCAGATGCCTACGCTGCCTAAATGGCCTGCCCACCAAGAGCAGAGGAGTGCTCTGTCTCCAAAGATGCAGCCACTATGAGGCCCTCTAAGTACAGCAACCTCTGAGCGCTCCTGCTCCTGTCCCTGTGTTGGGCCCTGCAACCTGCAAAGTAGTAGCAGGAAGTTCGATTGGAGCCCGGTACCCTGATGGCTCTCGCTGTGGTAACTGCCCACCTGGATGGCATTGGCATTCAGCCGGCCACTGGTACTCTCTGGGTGGACACAGGAACACATCACAGCAGCCAGTGGGCCGAGTTAGTAGCGGTCTGGTTGGTAATCACGCATGAACCTTGGCCTGACCCTGTGTACTGACAGCTGGGCCGTTCTGAAAGGATTGACTCTGTGTCTGGGTCATGATAATAAGGGCACCAAGCCCTCTGGTCCCTGGAACCGGGACCATTTACTGGAACCTGCAGTGGGAAGTTCTGCCGGTTGAGGCAGTTACTTCATGCCCCTGGGTGGGGAGGAACTGCTCAGTCTCCAGTAGGACCCTGTCATCCTAATGCAGTCAGGACCCATGGAGACACATTATATGTGGACTGGTACATGCACCATTGAAAGAGGGGAGGAGGTGGGGGTCCTGGTCAGGCATCTCCCCCCTCCTATTTATCTCCTCAAGACAGAAAGCATCACCTTTCCCGGAAACACATATGGTTTGCACAGCCTGGCCAGATTCCCAAGGCTGCGGCTACATTCCAATCCAAAGATCAGGCTATGATCTCCCAGTTCAAGTCCCTATAAATATTTGTCTTTCTGACCTCAGACGTCCACTGTTGCTGTGGCATCCAGATACAGGGAGGCACCTCTGCCATCATCCCAACTGAATGTTGTGCTTATTATACCAGATGAACATGCTAATAGCCCTCCTATGTTAATACATATGAAATCTCAAGTAAATGCTCCAAGTGATCCAACCCCGAGTCCAGGCGACCTATGAGCAGTCTGGTTCAGGTCCTGGGGAACATGGTGGGGAAAAAATTGTTACAAAAAAAAAAAAAAGTATGTAAAGCTATGGGAGGACAGAGACAGAGGAAGCTTCAGAGCAGGTCATGACACACTCTAACAGTTGAGGTCCAGGACAGTGGCCAAGGAAGTAGGTACAGTACTGGAGGTACCATGGGTAAATGGAGGCCACACACTGGGCATAACACATATTAGAAAAGGGGTGAAAGGTACCATACCAATGCTGAAGGCTGCAGCACTGCTGTATGTCAATGTTCTGCTGTGGTGGAAATAAAGATGAAAACTGTCTGAGTTAGCAAAGGTAATGGAAAAACAAATGAAGATCTTTATTCCATGGGGGTATTTACAATAAGCGACTGTCTCCGCATCACTGACACCCGGTAAGCAGTTCTTTGGAAACTGAGTTGTCTCAGCATGAGGGTGCCCTGTGTCCCGGGATGAGTTTGGGAGACTATACAGCACACCTGCATTTATTTAAGACTTGGACAGTCCTGTTCAGTAATACTGAATGGTTTCCCCAGAGCTTCTAGAAGTCAGAGAGGGGTGGGGATCCTACGTATGTGTGTAACATCTCTGGGTGGGTTCTACACATGTGATGGTCCAATCTAGTCAGTTCTTAGTAACCAAGCCCATAGGTGTCTTCTACAGGGACTGTGCTCATGTTAATACGATAAGTGAGGCAGGCCAGCAGCCACCAGGACAGAGTCCACTGGCCCAAGAGGTGACCAGGGGCTTTGGAGCCAGGCCTATCTGTGTTCAAACCCCAGCTCTGCCACTTCCTGGCTTTATGTCCCGAGACAAGTTACCCAAGATGACTCCCAAATTAGGTCCCTGCCAGCACGATATGAGAATGCTCACTTCAAGTCCCAGTTTCCCATCCATACAGTGACAATCCTACACATGCTTGTTGTGAGATTTCATGAGGCACCAGCTGCTAAGTGACTAGTCCGGGGCCTCAGTGAGTACTCAGGAGGTGCTCAATAAACCTGGGGCTCCCCTTTTTCTTTTCATCCTGGCAGATTGTGGTAACACACTGTAACCCACGAAAACCCCAGGTAATCTTGATCCTGGCCCCACTTGCTACATTACTTTTTTGAATGTAAAATGTTAAACAAACATGTTATGTTTTCAGGTCCTCTCTGAGTCAGAGATCCTTTTGGGGAGCTGGAAGAGAGAGAATTGCCTAGGCAACTCCTGCTATTCCAATGTGAGAACGAGTCTCCGTCAATGAGCAGAACCCTGTCTCAGTCTGGTTCGTTTTCTCAACATTGCTATGCTGCGTGCAACTTCCTATTTCAATGCTAGAATTTGAGCCCCGTATCCACATTCAGTAACAACAGAGAAACTTCTGATCAACCGCTTGCTAGATTTCTGTATTGTACATGAGCCAGTTATTTGTCACAATCATTGCCATTTTTTTTTACACTTAAGTTATTAATTCCACTGATAGATCCGAGACCCTGCTGTGCGCCGGACATGGCCTAGACACTGGAATGACCGCGAGGAGTGAGATGGATACAGGTCCTGCACTTGCTCCTGCACAGGCCAAGGGTAACAAACTGTTCCCCGGGCTCAGAAGTGGCTTTCCTTCCCGGCGGCAGTCCCAAGGGGGTCGGTCTTTTACTTAGACAGAAACTGCAACTTGTTGAAGATTCCCGGAATTGCTTGGAAATATGAACTAAAGGTTATTACCCTCTTTTCCCAGACAGCTATCTCTTTGATGAAGAAATAGGATCTGCTTTCTTTGCATGTGTGTTTTTAATTATAAAAATAACACATGCTTGCCTGAAGATGTGTTCATCTCCCCTACGATGGGAAGCTTCTCCTCCTTGCTAGAGGAAAAGCTATTAACCGCGAGAATTTGGTGTCTACACTTCCAGACTATTTTTCTGAGTAGATAGAAATATCAATCTGTGCATACCCACCCACACAGTGTTCTGCTTCTTTTGTTTTTACAAAGATAATATATTTACATACTGTCCTGTAATGTGATTTTTCACAAAGCAATAAGTCATGGATGTATTATCATTTTCATATATTAATCTGTGTGAGACGTGCCTCTGGTTCATTTTCATAGAAAAGGAACAGCAGCCCTAACAGGTTTGGCTCAGTGGATGGAGAGTCGACCTGCAGACTCAAAGTTCCCAGGTTCGATTCCGGTCAAGGGCATGTGCCTTGGTTGCGGGCACATCCCCAGTAGGGGGTATGCAGGAGGCAGCTGATCGATGTTTCTCTCATCGATCTTTCTAACTCTCTATCCCTCTCCCTGCCTCTCTGTAAAAAATCAATAAAATATATTTTTAAAAAAGAAAAAAAAAAAGAAAAGAAACAGCTTGTGGCCAGACGGTTACTGAATTTCCCCAGAGCAAACCGGATGTGGGGGTGGGGAGAGGGTATGAGAGCTGTGCACGTGGAGGGTAGCACATTTTCCAGTAAGATTCCTCTAGACAAAGGGAGGTGGGCGCAACTAGAAAAGGCCTCAGCCCTTTTTTTGAAAAAATAACCCAATAGGAGATAATAAAACCTAGGCAATGCTTGGGATAGTACTCAGCCAATGAGGAATAGGAGGAGGGACTCTCTCGCAATAGGATAAATATCGCCTTGCTAGCTAATTCTGGTGTGCCTGTGACCAATGACATCTGTTTTTGAGACTGTATTATTTAAAGTCTCGTTTTCGCCATATTTCCTGTCTCGGATTCCATCCTTTGAATTTGGACAGGTGAGCATTTTCTCACAAATCTATCTATGTTTTAGTAGGCTACACAAAAGCAACAGGATAAGTAAATCATAGTGCATTTTTTTAACCATTCTTCTATTGATAGAACTTTAGGTCATTTCCAATTTATTGCTATTAAAGGTAATTATTTAGCAAATTTTCTTACACATATATTTTCACATTTATGTGAGCTTATTTGTGGAAGTTCATTTTAAACTTCCATGACATAAAACTGCCTTCAAGAAAGATGACACACAAATTAGGTTCCTGTCACCCCATATGAGAATGCTCACTTCCTCCCTCTTTCCCTAATACTGACTATTGTTATTCTTAAGTTTGCCAATCTGACAGGCAAAAAAATGAGATTTTCTTTTAGTTTGCCAATTCTGGTTTCCACTCTGATGTGTGAAAAGCTTGAGTCACCATTCTCATCCTTACAAGAAAAAGCTGGAAAAGCTGGAAATCAGTGGCTTTTCTTGACTCGATCAGAGAATTGAAGTTTCAAGGCAAACCACACCCTGAAATCTAGAGACAGGTGTGTCCAGAGAGATACACAGAAGCCACTGAGCCATAGGGTAGAACCACTTAAATTCACTAGTAATTGTAACAGTTTGCTGGAGACTGGGTGTGGACTAGTGTGAGAGTGAGAAACACCTGGGCCTCCATCATAGGGGGCCCCCACAATTTTTAGGTCCTTCCCCCCAGGGAATCCCACCAGGTTCTCTTGGTGAAGATCTAAGAAAGAAAGCTCCTCTTGGCCCTGGCAGGGGGATGGGAAGAGTAGCTGGTATATAACCCCCTGGGTTCTTCTCCATAGCAAAGGCCTCTTCTCCAGGGGCCATCCTGAAACCCTATCCCACTTGGAGGAGGGGATTTCACCCCATTCCAGGCCTAGCCTTCCTCTATTCCTAAAACAAACCCAAAAAGCGAGTTAATAGAGCACCCGGAATGGAGTTTGGGGATGGAGGGTCCTAATACTCTGGCAGGAGAGACAGAGACCCTTATGACTACAACAAACACTAAACCTAGCCCAACTCCAAGCCAGATTAATATAAATCCTCACACTAAGGGTTTGTTCACTTCAGTACTAATTACTGATATAACATATCTGGCTTTCAACCAAAAATTACAAGGCATACTAAAAGACAAGACAAAACACAACCTGAAGGGAAAAAGCAAGCATCAGAACTAGATTCAGATATGACACAGATGTTGGAATCATCAGGCAAGGAATTTAAAGTAACTCTAGTGAATATATTAAAAGCTCTCCTAGAAAAATAGCCTGCAAGGCCACATGGGAAATGCCAGCAGAGAGCGGGAAACTGTAAGAATCAAATGAAAAACTGTAATGGAAATAAAGAATGTCTTCAATGGGATCATCTTCTGGACACTGAGGAAGGAATTAATGAATTTAAAGGTAGTTCAATAGAAACACCTAGAATTAAAATTCAAAGAGGAAAAAAGAGAAAAACAGAACAGTGCATTCAAGAACTGTGGGACAATATAAAAAGGCTATGGTGTTATTGGAATACCAGAATTAGAAGAGAAGAAGGCAGAAAAAATATTTGAAATAACAATGTCTGAGAATTTCCCAAAATTAATTACAAACAGCAACTCCCCACAAATCTACAGGACTCAAAGAACATCAAACAAGATAAATACCAAAGTGTGTGTGTGTGTGTGTGTGTGTGTGTGTGTGTGTGTGTGTGTTGGGGCAGGGGAATGGGTTGGGGTGGCCAAACTCAAAACCATATGTAGGCATTTTACTTTGCATGTGTTTCATTTACAGTGCAGCTTGGAATCCAGGCAATTTGTGTTTTTTATCTAAATTATTTGTTTATATTTCATGATTTACAGGAATTCTTCATGTATTATATATAATAATTCTTTATTATGCATATGGCAGGTATTTTCTTCCGTAATTTTATCTATGGTATCTTTAGCCATACTAAAATATTAAAAATGTTTGTGATCAATTTTATCCTTTTCCTTTATTGATTTCTAGTTGTTGTTGTTTTATCCTTACCCAAGGATATTTTTTCCATTGATTTTTTTAGTGAGAGGTAGGAGAGCGAGAGAGAGAGAGAGAGAGAGAGAGAGAGAGAGAGAGAGAGAGAAACATCGATGTGAGAGAAACACATCAATTGGTTCCCTCCTGTAGTTCCCCAACTGGGGTTGGAAATGGAGCCTTGCAACTGAGGTACATGCCCTTGTTCAGGAATCAAACCCTTGACCCTTTGGTCCATGGGCTCATGCTGTAACCACTGAGCACACCAGCCATGGCTGATTTCTAGTTTTTATATGTTGCTTAGAGGCGTTCTTCAATTTCCCCAAGTTATAAAAACATTCTTTTTTTTTTGATACTATGAATACTTTTTTATAATTAATGTTTGGATGTTTAATGTATATGGAATTCATTATTGTATATGGTATGAGGCAATACTTTACTTTTTTCTACTGAATAGCAATTTTCTAATACCAATTAGCAAACAGTCTAGTTTTCTCTCCATAAAATGCCACCTTTATTATTAAATTATATTTTTCAAAAAGTTTATTATTTTTTTATCTTTTTATGGCAAACTATTTTGAGGCCTTCTATTCCAGTTTAGTAAATTACTGACTTATTTCTGTGCTAGAATTTCTTTTTGTAATCACTATAGCTTTATATTATGTTAGAATGCTCTGTTTGGTAAGGTAAGTTATATTTTCTTTTTGTTCTTTTTCAACTTTATCATAGCTATTCTTTCTCTTTTGCCCTTCTAGGTTTTTTTTTAGAATGAGCAAGTCAGTGTCTCCTAAAAAAATGCTAATGGATTTTAATTGGAGTTGATTAAATTTATATAAAAATTTAGGAAAAAATCAACAGATTTATAATCTTGAATCTCACCATCCAATAAAAATGGGCAGATTTACCATTATTCAGATCTTACTTTATGTTCTCTTGAGTTAACTTTTATAGTTTCCATAAATTTTCTTTATATGAGGTTTGCATGGTTCACATTAGGTGTATTCTTTTTATGGCAAATAATGTACAGTTTTTGTTGCTATTGTAACTACAATTCTCATTTGTATTATATTTTCTAATTGGGCCCCCTTTCTCATTCCTAATATTAGTAAGTTATGCTTCCTAATTTTATTTTTACTCAAATTACCCAAAGGTATATCTTGCATTTTACTTTATAAGGAACCAGCTTTGTAGTCTACTATTGAATTGTCATGTTAGCTTAGTTTTTGCTTGATTTTCCTCTTAATTAATTTCTCCTTTTATTTTTATAATTTCTTTTTTTTTTACTTTTTCAAAATATTTTATTTTGTTCTTTTTCTTATATTCTTGAAATAATATTAATTTTCAGTTTTTTAAATATCTGAGTCTATCTCCAAATATTTTTAATTTTTCAAGAACTAATTCTTTTTCATAATAGTTTATTTTTGTATAATGGATGCAGTATTTTTTTAATTTCTCCAAGAATCTTAATTAAGCTTACCTTACAATGATTATCTATTTCTCAAAAAATTCTGTTTCTTTGATGTTTTTTCCTCAACTGATGGTAGAATCCTTGTTCCTCTTATAGTTCAAAGGCAGATTCTGATTACAAGGGCAATAGCTGAGAGGGAGGTAGGTGTGTAGCCAGGTGGACTTTCACTTAAGATCTACAAGTAAATTATTATCTAGAGCCCTCATCTACTTCTCTGGTCCTAGGACTCAATGAGGATTTTCTACATGAGGACTTCCACTTTCATCTAGAAAGTCCTATCCATGACTTGATCCTGGTAACAAAAATCAAGCAACTTCACTGAGGCTGAGATTCAGGAGCAGCTGTTCTGTTATATTTAAACTAGTGGCCCAGTGCACTAAATTCATGCACTGGAGGTGGGGGTCCCCCAGCCTGGCCTGTGCCTTGTCACAGTGCAGGAGCCCGGCGATCCATCACCCCAAAGAGGTAGGCCTCTGCGAGCCTCATGTCCCTGGGCTCATCACCAGGGGCAGAGACGCGAGCCTCACGCAAGTCCCTGACATTGCAAGTCCCTGCCCACCTGCACTTGCTGCATATACAGCCTCCTGCTGATTGGTCATTATGCGTGAGGGTGTCACAGCCATTTGCATATTAGCTCTTTATTATTTAGATAGTTACCTGTCCCTGCTCAAGGCCCACTCTTTTCCCGAGCATCAACTACATCTGATCTTGTGCTTTTACTGAAATTCTGCTAAAAAAAAAAACCCCAAAAACACCTCAACTTTAAAAACATGTCTTCTTTTCATCTCCATGGGCTTTCATTTCAGTTTTCTTTGTTTTGGGCATTAGCTGCCAATTTCATCTTGTATACTTTTAAAGAATTTCTCACTGTTCTGAGTCTGCTGATGGTACCCTTTCTAGTTTCTGAGCTCTGTTGTGGATTATTCTTACTTTTTTATATTTCTTGTGTCATTTCCATGAGGTTTTGGGTAGAGTATTTAGTCAGCCATGTTGAAAGTCTTCCCATCATTTTTTTATTTTTAAATATATTTTTATTGATTTCAGAGAGGAAGGGAGAGGGAGAGAGAGATAGAAACATTAATGATGAGAGAGAATCATTGATCAGCTGCCTCCTGCACACCCCACACAAGGGATTGAGCCCAAAATCCAGGCATGTGCCCTGACCAGGAAATAAACTGTGACCTTCTGATCCATAGATCGACACTCAACCACTGAGCCAGGCCAGCCAGGCCCACAGTGAATTTTTAGCCAACATAAACAAAATATAAAGATCCAATGTCTTCAGTGACTGTATTTCCCAAACTCCAAATTGGTGCTTGAAAACTGACAATTGAGTGTAGTTTTTTAAAAAAATATATCAAATATTTGAAATTAATATTGCTGTGGTAAATTACATTACCAGACATATAAGCTGTACACATAGTCAATAGTGGCTTTAAAAAGGGGTTTGTTTAGTCCACCTATAAGTTATATGTGTTCTCTTCACATGTATTTGAATATCTGGTCATTAAGTTTCTCGTTCCCTTAGTAGGAATAGCCTGGAAGCTATTCTGCAGTGCAAGAGTTTAGGGATTAATTAAACTCAATGTTGAATAATAATTTAAGGGCATGAGAGGTTGAGAATAAGAAATACAGGAAACAGCAATAATGTAAGAAAAATATCCACCTCTGGAAATCAGGCATACAGTACAGAATATTTTTACTATAAGATTAATTTTATGATGCCAATTCCTGCATGTCCTCATTAAATGGGCTTATATTTGTCGCAGGGAAAAAAAATAATGTGACTGTTAAGAGAATGATGAGAGTTAAGTCTTAAGTGGGATGACTCATGGAAAAAAAAAATAGAGTGAAAAAAATTCAGAAGGGCCTCATTTACCAAGAGCTGAACCTTTTATAAGGTTTAACTTTCACACTTGAGCAGTTTGTATGTTTGCTGTGATTACCACCAGGGCTTCATGAAAATCCTCTGATTTTCCTAGATGAGAATCACCAGCAGTTTCTTGTCAGCCACGTGCTGCTACATGACTTATCTAACCTGAAAGACGTGAGCCCTTTAGCATCTTCTCTCCCCAGGTCTAGAGAGTTTCGGGAATCTTTGAAGTTGATGGTGTCATGGAGCAAAGCTTTCTGGTCAAAGAGCAGCATCTTTCAAAACGAACTGACTGAGCCTCATTCCAAGCACACCTTTTCCTTGTTGCTAAGTTGAGATCCATTCCTTCTCCCCACCTTATCTGAGAAGATGCCACTCAGTGGGAGTTGCCATAGAGTTACATCTCCGATGGCAATTTTACTGACGGAGCATTAAGAACAGGCGTCTACACTACACCCACGATTTCATGAAATCTGCTCCATGTGCCTACCTAGGGAACGCCATGCAGCTGGAATGGGAAGCGGGCCCTAAAACATTCAGTGTGTTGCAGCTGAATGTTTTCTCTCTTCTTCAGAAGATAAAATAGAGTAATTTTGATCTGTTTTCTCTGAATTTCAAAATTCCAGGCAATAAAACATGATGGAGATGGGGAGACAAGGCGAGCAAGCAATCCCACAATGATTCTAATGCAGGAGCCACTCTCCAATAGGCCACACTGTGTTTGCAAAGCGTTACTCTGTCACATCACAAGGCATGGAGCCTGTGAAGATTCCCCAGGTAGAGTGATGATGTGGGCAAAGGGGAGAAATACATCTTATTTTAAGCCTTAACTTAGTCCCAGGAACTGTGCCTGCACTGTTCTCAGACCAGAATAGCAGAGAATTCGTGTCCTCCTTTAAAAAATAGAACAAAAAAACAACAACAAAAAACCTCTTAAGTTCTGTTTTTGTTTGTTTGTTTGTTTGTTTGTTTTACCAAACCATGTAAAACCACAACCTATCCAAAATGAATCATAGGAAAGCTACAGTTCTCAGCACATGTAAGTCATATTATAGAGAGTCATAAATAGCATATATAAATCTAAAAATTCAGGTTTTTTTAAAAAAAATATGTCATCTTCTATCTTTAATTCCGAGGAAATGTTGAGGGCTATTTATTTTTGAAGATCAGCATTATTTGGGTGGCAACTGTGGAAGGCTTTCCTTTACGGGGGAGGCAGTGATTCATCTTGCCCTGGCTCAGGCAGACCCAGGGCAGACTTGCTGATTCTCTCAGAGGAAGAGTCAGGGGCGCTTGTTAGCAAGCACTGCTCCTTGTCAGAGACTCATTTGTTTGATGCATGGTTTTTAATCAAACGCCCTCTAAAGAAACTGCAATGTCTTTCCTAAAACGTTTCTTTGCAAAAATCGACTTCTAAGAGCACATCTGATCCTAGGTGATGTGCTCTCATCTGTGGGAGGGCTGCTGTCCTTTTGTAAACTGCCTTTCTGTTTATTTCTATGGTCATGCTCGCCCTTCTGTGAAGAGTACCGGGGCCCAGGTTCTGCTGTGACTCCTGGTAGTGAGAGCAGGTCCTCACAGATGCGGTACAGTTTCCCGGCTGTGAAACACGTGTGGTCACACGGAACTCTTCTTACTTTTCCGTCTCAGGATCAGTGGATTGAGTGGGATGGTGCTGACATAAAAATGAAACGAAACATCTGAGTCTAACAGAGTCTAACAGCTGCACAAAATTCGGACTCATGTAAACCGGTCTGACATCACACTTTCTGCATGTGAGTTCCAAGAGTATTCTCCATATGGTGCTAATACAATGACATGCCTACAAAGTCCCCGTGTTTATGGCGTGATGCGCTGCAGAGCTGAGGAGATGAAGCCAGGAAGCCTGCACCGTTGGCTTTGGGTAATGTCGCGTTCTCAAAAGGCCACTCAGGTTCAGTGGGGACGAGAAGCCAAGTTGGGCATAGGACTAGCAATCAGCTTTGTGTTGGAGGTTTGGGGACAGGTCTTGCCGTGTTATTTGCCTTATTCCGTAGAAACATAGCTGTGGGAACGTAAAGGAGTTGCTGAAGCCAGCTTACTCCCTCCCGGCAATCAGAAGGCAGGTAGAAAGGGAAAAAGAGGACAGACATAACAGCTCAACACAAAATCCTGGCAAGACACAACAATCATTTACTGGGATGCTGGAGTTGTGCCCAGAGCACCTGGTGGCATTGATCAGATCAACAACACCCCACACTGACCCACCGCTATAAACAACAGCCACACGTGTTCTCCTCCTGCTACAGACGGGGGTTCTCCTCCTGCCTTCTGTGAAGGCAGAAGATCTTCGGGCCAGCGAGTAGTTCTGTGTCGCTCTGACAGGCTATACATGTGGCCTAGAAACAATTCTGTTCTTATTTAATTTTTTTTAAAAGACTCGGAGTCACTTGTTTATCTTCCACACAGAGGAAGACTTTTGGAAAATGTTTAGCGGGAGCTTGGCTGGCCCTGTTTGCTCAGCATAATGCTGGATGGCTTACCTCGCCATCGGCTGCTAGGACCAGAGAATACACACTACACAGGTAACATTACAAGTAAAATTCAGCGGATAGAGCGTCGGCCTGCAGACTGAAGGCTCCCAGGTTCGATTCCGGTCAAGGGCATGTACCTTGGTGGCAGGGACATCCCCAGTAGTGGGTGTGCAGGAGGCAGCTGATCGATGTTTCTCTATCATCGATGTTTCTAACTCTCTATCCCTCTCCCTGCCTCTCCGTAAAAAATAAAATATATTAAAATTCACCTGATGAAGTTTTTAAGATTAATGAACTTGTTGAGTGCAGCCCCAATGTGCATGAGAGAATTAGTAAGTGAATACAGGAGGTTGGGGCCTCTCATATTTTGCAGCAACACCTATTGGCTGTATGTGATAGTGCATTCTAGCTCTGTTAGACACTGTAAACACACAAGGCAGAAAAAGATGTACCAGAGATGGATTTCAAGAGTTGCAAATGTGTCTTAGCCAGTTTGGCTCAGTGGATAGACTGCCGGCCTACAGCAACCAATTGATGTGTTTCCCTCACATCGACGTTTCTCTCTGTCTTTCCCTCTTTCTTCCACTCTCTCTAAAAATCAATGGGAAAAATATCCTCGGGTGAGGATGAAAAAAACAAACCAAAAAAAAAGAGTTGCAAATGTGAAGGCAGAAGATCTTCAGGCACTGGTGAGGATTCCATGGTCTTAGAAGGTAAGGGAGAGAAAAGAAAGTAGGGGTAGGAGATATCTCAGATCAGCAGAGGAATGAACATTCTCAAAGTGCTAGAAAACATTTCAAAACACAAAGCTACCAATACTCCATAGCTACTTTTTTCCTCCAATGAAACCTATCTTTAACTTTCTTAAAATAAATCATTAGCAGAACAGAATTACATTAATAGAAGATCACTTTGTAAACAATTTGACTAAAATGTATTCACGCTGTAAAATTGGAAGCACCTGTGATTTTAATTGACACTTAAGCAAAATATAAGCAAAAAAAAAAAAAAAAAGGTAAGCTTAAGAATAGGATGATTGTGTAGTGCAATGCAAAATCAGTTTTAAAATGCTCCTCTACTTTGACGATCTAGGCTATTGCTCTCCTCCATCATGGTGAGCAATGTAGGGATGATTGCCAAAGAAAAGCAAGTAGGTTTGTGAGGAACTCTAGTCTAATCTCCAAAGAACCCTAGGTGGTGGCTTAGATCGACCCTACTGCTGCTGAGGTCAGAGAATCTATTTTGGAGTTCTATCCAAGTTCTAGAGCCTCCTCTAATTGCCCCGACTGGAATTCAACACACTGTGCAGTGTTAATGAACTGTGTGGACACATCTGCCTCTGCCGAGCACGCCGCAGGCCTGCTGCCTGCTGTTAGGTTACCGCACACTAATTATCTTTCAGGTTTTCTGCACATTCTTTTTTCAGCAAGGCAGGCTTGCCAACTTGTCAATAGGATATTACCCTCTATAAATGAAGTCACTTTCTTTCTGCCTGAGAATGCCCACAATGACTTTCTCAGGGACCTAGGAATAGAAGCAAGATTGTACCTTTTGCTGCCTCTTTAATTTCAAGGAGGAAAAAAAAAAATCTCTGTAAGCTAATATATAGCTTCATTGGTGATTATAGCACTGTAAGCTTCTCTGATTTAAACCAGAGAACAAGAAATGTCACCATTCTCAGCTGGTAAGGAAGAAAAAACATGCAGGTGGATGGGGTGAAATTTAAGCAGACTTGGGAAAGAACTAATCGTTTGGAATTCTCCACTGGAGATGTGTTTTGACAATTCTCTGGTAATTTCCTGCTTGGGTTTGCCCACTTCATGTTAATGCATGAGGCAGCATGCTACAGCTGTAAAAGCATGGTTTCGAGGTCAAGTGTCCCAGTCCTGTCACTTCCAGCTAGGCTAGTCCCTTACTTCCCTGAGCTCCAGGTTCTACATCTGATTATTGGAGGAATGATACCTAACTCAATGAGTTGCTGTGAGAAGTAAAATGGTAATGAATCTAGAAGTGCTTTATATTTACTGCCCTGCTACTTGCTAGCTGTGGACTTTGTGGAAATTACTTAAGCTCTGTTTCTTTATCTGTCAAAGGGGGAGAATAGTACTCTCTCTCACTTTGAGTTGTGGTGAGGATCGCATAAGCTAATGCATGGAAAGTGCTTGGAATGGTGCCTGGCATACAGTATGGTACTACATACTCGGCTCTAAATGTCTTCTGCTATTTCTATTTATCTGATCAGATACATATGCTGTCTATTTTTTTCAGGTGTATTTCACTTTATACTAATTTAAGTACAGCAGAACCTATATTTATAATTTCACCATTACTGAGTATTTTGTGCAAAGCACTAAGGTGCTGTATACAAATATAAACTAGAGTGGATGGTTATCTATTTTGCAAAAGTGAGTAGTATGGCCATGCTTCAATTCAATAATTCTGTTCCTGGAATAAAACAGTTCTCCCAAAATCCCTAATTCTTTGTATTGGAGGATGGTATTTAGAAACCAATACCATTGGGAGTAAGGAGTTCTTCTTGTCACCATTTCCAACGCCTCTCAGTGGATAGAGCTAAGGGGTGTGTGTGTGTGTGTGTGTGTGTGTGTGTGTGTGTACTAACTCATGCATATAAACACATCTATATTTCTGTACCATTTTTCTGTATATATTTAAAGTTTTTAAATTTAATATTTAAAACTGAGTCCACATTGGCACCTCTGAACACAGATAAGCACCAGATAAGTCATTCTAGCCTTCCCTGTTATTTTATACTAGAGGCCCGGTGCACAAAAATTTGTGCACTCAGGGGGGAGGGGGGTCCCTCAGCCCGGCCTGTGCCCTCTCGCAGTCTGGGACCACTCAGGAGATAATGACCTGATGGCTTAGGCCCGCTCCCCGGTGGCAGAGGGCAGGCCCAATCCCTAGGTGCAGCCCCTGGTCGGGCTCAGAGCAGGCCCGATTGGGGGGTTGGGGCACCGCCCCCTGTCACACTCAAGGCAGGGTTGATGGGGAGGTTGCGGCGCTGCCCCCTGTCACACACAGAGCAGGGCCCATCAGGGGGCTGGGGAGCTCCCCCCTGTCACTCACATAGCAGGGCAGATCATGGGGTTGGGGCGCTGCCTTCTATCACCCACAGAGCAGGGCGGATCAGGGGGTTGGGGCGCCGCACCCTGTCACACACAGAGCAGGGCCGATCAGAGGAGGGTTGGGGCGCTGCACCCTGTCACACACAGAGCCGCATGGCGATCAAGGGGTTGGGGAGCTCCCCCCTGTCACGCACAGAGCAGGGCCCATCAGGGGGTTGAGGAGCTCCCCCCTGTCACTCACAGAGTAGGGCCAATAGGGGAGTTGGGGCACCGCCCCCTGTCACACACAGAGGCAGGGCGGGTCAGGGGGTTGGGGCGCCGCACCCTGTCACACACAGAGCCGCAGGGTGATCAGGGGGTTTGGGCGCTGCCCCCTGTCACGCTGATTCCGGTGCCAGGAGGCCTCGTGGCTCCGCTGATCCTGGTGCTGGGAGGCATATTACCCTTTTACTATATAGGATAGAGGCCTGGTGCATGGGTGGGGCTGGCTGGTTTTCCCTGAAGGGTGTCCTGGATCAGGGCGGGGGTCCCCACTGGGGTGCCTGGCCAGCCTGGGTGAGGGGATGATGGCTGTTTGCAGCTAGTCACACACCCTTCAGGGTGGGGGTCCCCACTGGGGTGCCTGGCCAGTCTGGGTGAGGGGCTGAGGGCTGAAGCTCCCAACTGCTCCTTTTTTTCTTTTTTTTTTTATTCTGGGCCAGCTTTAGCTCTAAGGCTCCAGCTCTTAGGCCTCCTGCTGCTGAAAGCAGGTATCTGGTTTGTTTCGGTTCTATAATCGAAACAATGTATAACTCCAGCTCTGAGATCCTGGCTGGCTGAAAGCAGGTTTCTGGGGTTTTGTTTAGCTTCTATATTTGTTACAGTGTTCCAAACTGCAGGCTCAGAGGCCGGCAAGGCAGGCGGGGAACGTTGGTTTCCTCCGTCACTGAAGCAAGCAAGCCTCATGTTAGTTTCAAGCTGCCTGGCTGCTGGCCGCCATCTTGGCTGGCAGTTAATTTGCATATCTCGCTGATTAGCCAATGGGAAGGGTAGTGGTCGTACGCTAATTACCATGTTTCTCTTTTATTAGATAGGATGTCACTTCTTTCTCCAACAGTGAAAAACCTGGCTCTCATTTTCTACAATATATTGAGATTTTTTGTTTAACCCAAGTATACAAAATAAGAAGTGTCAGAATTCCTAACCCATGTCCCTATGAGAAACAACTGAAGCGCAGTGTTTGTGTTCAGTACGTTAGCCTTATATCAAATCAAAACACTGTCTTCCAAAGTCACTGAGGTCAGCTCTTCTCTTCTCCATCCCCTTTAGTGTGCTTATGTGACTAATTCATAAGAAGTTCAATGCATTTGTCACAATCTGCATTCCATCTTTTCTTTCACATCCTGTAGATTTTTTCACATGTAGTAAAATTCGCTTTTTGTGGTGTACAGTTCTATCAATTTCAGCCAGTGCACACGGCATTACTATGAACCATGGTTCTATACACAATAACTCCATCATCCCTGCTGCTCCTTAATAGACAACCCACCCCCAACCCCTGATCCCTCAGCCACGCATCTGTCCTCTTCCCTATGACTTTCCCTTTCCAGAGTGTCATGTGAATCGAATCAAACAATTCTGGATCTGGATTCTTTCACTTCACAAAATGCACCCATGTTTGGTGTCTGGTGGCATCTATCCCAAGCGAGCACTTTGCATTCCCTTTCTCTCTGCAGACATTATCCCTCCTTAGGTTCGGGGCCTGTTTTTGTTATGCAACTTCAGTTCTCCAATTGGTGTAAAGAAAACCTTGCGAATTTGAAGTTAATCTAGTTTCTTTCATTGTAAGGGTGAGAGTGATGTTCCTTCTAGCTTTTTATATCCTTCCTTTCATTTTAATGAAAAACAACAACAACAAGCACCCGTATTCTGTTAAATGACTATGTAATCTATTTTTTAAAACCAATCTCAATCCCTTATTGTTATAATTTGAGGGAATTTTTTTTGCTATAATAAACAAGATTGAATGACCTTCATAGGTAAACCTATCTTTCATTATTTACTTTCTAGTCATTTACAACCTAGTGAGCAGGAACACGCTGGCATATCAGGAACGCTAAAAGTGTAAGGTAGCATAAAATGAATATGCAAAATATCATTCTAGGATGCAATAATGACAAGGAGTCATAATGGAATTACAATGAAGGCTCCCATGTGTATAGAAGTTAACAATATTTTTCATGCTTATTAAACCTTTTGATCCTAATAATTTCCCATTGACCCTATTAAGAATATGAGAACATTGTCTCCCTAGAGGACTTCAAAGGGTTAACCAAGGGCTGAAGAGCTACTAAGTGATAGAGCTAGGACTTGAATTGCTGTGTTAGGGAAAGTTTTCATAAAGGAGGATGGACCTGACCTGAAGGATGAGTGGCTTTATGTGAGGCAAAAACAGGAGAAGACATTTCCTGATGAGGAGGTGGTGTACACTGAGACACCCACATAGAATACATAAACACTGAGTGGCCAGGTTATCATCACCACCCCATCAGTACTTCGTTGGGCCACCTTTTGCCTTCAATATTGCTGCGATTCTTCTTGGCATTGACTCCACGAGATGTTGAAAGGTGATGTGAGGAATCTGACACCATGCCTGATGAATAGCACTGTCCAGTTCTGTGAGATTTGATGGTTGTGGAACCAGCTGCCTGATGGCTCTTTTAACTTCATCCCACAAATGCTCAATTGGATTGTGATCTGGTGATTGTGGGGACCATCTAAGCAAGGTAAAGTCTCCCTCCTGTTCTTGAAACCACTCCAGCACAATACGAGCACCGTGGCATGGCGCATTGTCTTGTTGGAAGAAGCCATCTCCATTGGGATACGCCATCAACATGATAGGATGAAGTTGATCAGCAACGATACTTAGGTATGTTGTGCTATTCAGACATTCCACATGAATTAAAGGTCCCAAACCATGCCAGTAAAACATGCCCCAAACCATAACACTACCCCCACCAGCTTGAAGGGTTGTACTCATACATGTGGGGTGCATGCTTTCATGCTGTTTCTGCCAAATTCTCACTCTGCCATCTGCATGATGCAACTGGAAACGTGATTCATCGGACCACATGACTTTTTTCCAATGCTCGACTGTCCAATCCTTGTGTTCCTGTGTGAATTGGAGACGTTTTTATCTTGGTAACTGCAGACAGCAAAGGTGTTCTAACAGGCCTTCGGCTTCCATATCCCATACAATGCAGTGTACGACTAATTTGCCTACAAACGTCAGGTGGTCATAATAATCTGGCCACTCAGTGTATATCCATGCAATCTACAGAAGCACCGCTTGAGACCGAAAAGGGCTTGAACCAATGAATTTCATCATAGATTTGTTTCTTGTTCTTGTTTAGAAGAAATGACAGCCATATCGGATTATCTAGGGATTAGCACAAAGGGTTTGATTTGAAAGTAGAAAACCTGCAGTTTGGCTCTTCCCTGACGCTCACTGATCGAGCCCAGGCACTCCACCCAGCCCTGGAAGGGAACCACCTCTCCTTCACCCAACCAATCAGGTGTCAGGGCCAGGGAGACAATCTCCTTACCCCTGTAGTTCTTCTGGCTGGTTGAACGTTTCAAACACCGTACGGCAAATGAGCAGGAGAAAATAAAATTTTAATGCATGCCTACGGGGAATTCATATAAGCACAAAAATTCCAGAGACCGTGACTCAAAATGAGGCATATATGTTATTTTGGACAAAGGAGACAAGCGGGGGGTGGGGACTGGGATTTCAAAGAGGAAATTAATCAATTCACACTTCCGAAACAATGGGACAAAGGAGCATCTAGAGAGCAGATTTTTGCATGGGTCCTTCTTGTCTACCATACTCGATTCAGGTATGCTAACGTGGCTATGCTACGGTGATTCTGCTAAGGTTCTTTTTCTAAAGCAGGCTTGTATGTCTGAATCTCTTTAGGCAGGAAAGGAGGAGGTAAGAAAAACACACAACTCTTCCTGAGTTTGTTGGATTTTCATTGCTGTCAGCTAAAC
Source organism: Myotis daubentonii (assembly GCF_963259705.1). NCBI lineage: Eukaryota > Metazoa > Chordata > Mammalia > Chiroptera > Vespertilionidae > Myotis > Myotis daubentonii. The sequence goes on along the minus strand of NC_081842.1, from coordinate 21,688,918 downwards.
ATAATCTAGCTGCATGCCAGGGTGGCACACCCCAGAGAGACTCGGCTCCTGACGACCCCCAAGCAGTGCTCAGTATTTGGGTGGAAAGGAGGATGCATGCCAGCTGCACCAAAGCACAGGGGGAAGCAGGAGATGGGACTGTCCCCTTCTTCAGTGAAATCAACCTGACCTTCTGGTAGGAGAGTCTGTCTTGAATCAGAAATGGTTTAACCGGATCACAACAGGAAGCAGCTCCTGTTACAGCCCAGTTTGGTTCATGTCCTAATGAGTGAACAGAGCACGCCGTGCCTACTTCCTGCAATGCTGGGCGTTGCAGCTAGTTGCCCTGAGGGGCCCTTGGCAAAGGGTGCTGGACTTTGCCTTTGGGATTTCTGCTCTAGAACAGCCGAAGAGAGAATGACTATTCGCCAGAGGGAGAAGCCGGAATCCAATCATCGGCAGCCCAGTCTCTAAATGTAGTTAATTTCTATTTAATTGGCTAGTAACTACATTTAAAATAAACACCAGTTAGTAATCCAAAACAGGAGGGTCAAGGATGAGCAGTTGTGGCAGCAGGATAGAATTACTAGGCCAAAACCAAGTGGCGGGGGAAAGTGAGAGACATTCTGTTTCAGGGAAACATGTTTGGGAAAAAGAGGGATTGCTGACAAGCAGCTGTGGGCCTCTCCGAGCTCATAAAGATTTATATCAGCCTTTACTTGCATTTGTTAGCCATCAATAAGGTTAGTTTAATTACCAACGAGTCTTTCATTACAAAGCATTTATTCTTTTATTCAATAAAAGTTAAAGTTGTCGAACGGAATAAGAGTTTGGCACATCCTGGAACATTCTCGGTGACAGGTACAGCTTGGACAGGCTTCCAGAAAGCCCTTCAGCTCCCAGGGCACTTGCTGACTCCAACTCTGCAGGCAGCCCAAACTCCCGGGGTGGGAGGGGGTGGGGTGTGTGAAATCTGGGCAAGGCACTCCTCACAGCCAACCCATTTGTAATCCCTGCCTTTTTGCACCACCCAAGATGTACTAATGGGTCGTGTAAAGACTCATCCTTCACCTGTGCTATTCCTCATAAGAGGGAGAGAGGGAGAGGGAGAGGGAAAGGGAGGGAGGGAGGGAGAGAGAGAGAGAGAGAGAGAGAGAGAGAGAGAGAGAGAGAGAGAGAATAAGGGGAAATGGAAGAGAAGAGATAAGAATAGCTTGAATCAGGAGCCCCAGGCTGTGAGCAAGCTTCAAATGGAATGGGGTAATCCTTTTAGGCAGAGATTTGCTCATTAAACTTTGAACCCAAACCTTTGTCCTCTCTCTCCAAAATACAGGACACATGTCTCCTTTCTAGTGAGCATGAAATGATTTCTTCTTTTTTACTTCATTGGAAACCGGAATTGATTGATTTACAGATAGCATTTACAACCCTGTTCAATGTGCATTTGATTCATTTAGAACCAGTGCATTTCCATCCCTAAGAGGCCCTGCGAGAATCCGTTCAGATGGACCATGTGTGTGCGTGAGGGTCGCAGTAAGTAGCACTTCTCATCCGAACTCCTGCCTGGAGATGTTAAAGTGCTTTTTAAAATGGGGACTAATAAGGCCACTCAGCATTTACTGTTTTCTAAGAGCCTGAGCTAAATTAATCCTGGCACACAACAACCTCGAACGGTAAAAATCATCATTCCTAGTATTTTGAAAGCAATTGCTGATCCACAAAGAGGGAGGTAATGTACCCCCGAAACCAAGATTAAGACTCCACTCCCTTCTTGCCATCAAAGGCCAGCTTGTTTGTATCCAAGTGGGGCCTTGGGAGAGCCAGGCATTCGGTCGGTGGGAGTGGCTGCCGCCCAGGAACGAGAGGCCACTGCACCACGGAGGCTGTGGGAATGCAGGGTCAGTGGTGGGGGCTGCTGGGGTTTTGTTTACTAATTACATATTCTCCCTGTAAGTGGTCAGGCATCAGCCGGCCTCCCGCTCAGGGATTCAAACCCAGCTGAGGCGTGCCCAGGAGGGCTGGCTGCGCCCAGGCCACCCACACACCGGCAGGTCTGCACACATGGAGGCCAGTTCCCTCTCGGCATTAGCTAAGGCGTGGATTCCTAGTCACATCTGCACAGCCAGAATGAAAGCCTGTAATTTCCATAGAATCCAGCTCTTTGAGTTAGAGCTGCACACGAACGTTTGTTTCAGTTTTCTTTCCAAGGTGATTACACATGATTTGGTGGTGGGAAAAGCCTGAGCGATCAAGGAGGGAAGAGGCCGGGCTTATGATTGCAAATTATGCAGCAAAGACCGGCAGGTCCCTGTGGAGGAGTGACAGCATGCCTTTCTCATGGGGACCTCTCCAAGGAGCAAAACAGCAAAGGTGGCTTGGGGGAAGACAGTTTAATTCTGAAAAGAAAGCAGCACTTTACCTCAGTGTGTTGGCTGGAGTAACACAGAAATTGTAAAACGGGGAATCGTAAAAATAGTCTGTAAGGCCAATCAGAAGTCAGCCCAAAGCCCAGTGTGCATTCCCAGGGTCCTGCTGGGCTGTGACATTTGCATATCAGCCTCCACTCTCTCCCACAGCAACACCTGGTTCCATCCCATGAAAGATGGCTGACTATTTTATTGACTAAAGAAACGGAGTGGGGGGTGGGGTGGGGATTGAGCCAAATAGTAAATAAGTTCAAAGTGCTGTATTTTAGTTCTGTTTATGTTTTATGCATGGAATAGTTTTATTTTTTTTTTAAATTCAAAACACTCAGCAATTCTGCAACTTGAGGGGACAACTACAAAAGTTTCATAGCAACATTTGGACACTTGACAGATAATTTCAGGCACTTGAATGCTGATACATGAGAAGAGACAACTTTATTAACGACAACATTTTAGCAGCTGGATACAGAGATCAAAACCAAGAGCAGGCATTTTAAATTCATATTGTGAAACGCCTACAAAAATATTCTTCTGTCAGCTTTCAGATGAGGAGTTCATCTTTTCATCTGATCAAGTAAAAATATGCCCAAATAATTCCCGAATAGGTATTCAGTGAGTAAAAGGGGGTCAGGGTGGGGAAATGTGTTCTCTTTCGGCGAACACTCCGCAGACTCATCTAGTCAAAGGTCCCCGGGGTCTAGGCCTAGTGAGAGAAAAGGGTGCTCTCTCCCCAGCTCAGCTTTGCAGGGATCAGCTTTCACAGATGCAGGCAGGAGAACAAAGGGCAGGCTTTATCAGCCTGTACCCCACAGGCCCCGGTGCTGGGCGAGCTCCATTCCAATGCCCATCACATGGTCTCTGCGGCATAAAAGCCTTTTAATAATTCTGATTTTGAATATCAAATTGAAATGAAAAGTGCATTTCAGAAGGTTGGGCTCCATCCACATTGAAGAACGTGTTCTATGCAAACAGGTTGGGCAGGCCCTGACTCCTGTAGACCTGTGGTTCTCAACTTGGCTGCACATTGCACTTCAGTCTCTACCGCCCCCACCTCCCCACACCCATTCCTACCCCCCCCCCCACTCCTCTCAAAAGAGCAGTGTTTTAATTGACCTAGGGTGTGGTGTGGGGGTACAAAAAATAACTTTCCTCCCACCTTCGAAGTTTTTCTCACTGGGCTAATAATCAAATTATCACAAGACAGATTAACAGGAGAAAAGTGTCTGTTAAAAAACAAAATTCAGCTGAGTAAATTTGAAGATCTAATTGGCTTTATTAAGCAATCCATGAATCGAGCAGCATCCCATCTGGCAGCTAAAAGGGTGCTCCAAACATTGGGAATTATCCTGTTTGTAGTTATCATGATAATCTCCCCGACACTGTATTCTCTCAAAAGCTTTAAATGCATGTTCGCAGCTGCTAACTGCCAAGGAAATGATCTCTCTGAAACAGGAATGTCAACGCGGGAACAAAGAGAATGGACGATTTATGAATTATAAACCTGGAATCTGGAACTGTAACCTGTGGATGTCACAGAGGTTAAGCAGACACATCATGCCATACCAGGAATCCACAGAGCCACAGAATGGTAGCTGAGAGTGACACGAATGCTTTAATTTTCAGCACTTTTCTCAGTTAAACTAAGAGTATGATCAAAAGGGAGGAATTGTTAACGAAAAAGTTACAAGCCCAAAATGGTGTCACTCATGCTAAAAGCCCATGATACTACTGTAAGCCAAAATTAATTGTAGACTATTTTAAAAAAAATAATAAGCATTTATTTGAGCCAAAGGAACTGCAGCTCAGGAGACACAGATTCAGGTACATTACACTTCACAGAGGCAAAGGGGAGACCACTTTTTAATAGTGAAAGTTCCCACCCAGGTTCTCAATGAGGTCCATTTTATGTAAATGAGGCATCCAATTATGCAGTTCTGATTGGACGGGGCAATTCTCTTTCATTTCTTTGGTAGAAAGACAAAGCCATGGCTTTCTTACAGTAGTTGACTCAGATGGTTTAAACAAGCAGGGCATAGTGCAGGAAGCCAAGAGTTCGGTCTGAGGTTCCTCCCGGTATACAGAGTGTGTGAGGAACCCCTGTCAGCGAATAGCTGCTAGACTCCTATTATTCATAAAACTCAGACCCTTGGTTGACCCTGGGGAGTCCACCCCAGTAGATAAATTACTTCTCGGGGTACACATTAAATGAAATTTTCTTCTCGGGGTGTACATTACCATACCTAGATTTAATACCAGATCTAATTGCAGTTTCAACCTCTCTCAGAAACACAGTCTTAATTAACTAGTCTGGAATTTCTGCTCAAGCAGCAGTAAGGTAATCTGTCACATAAGCCCTCTCCATTCCCTCCTCCCCCCAATAGAAAGAGAAGGCAATCTACATGATCAAAACAAAATACCAAAAACACACACACAAAAATGAAGAAACACCTTTCTCTTCTTTTCCCCCAAAGAAAAGATGTCCGGGCCTAATAATAATCCTTCCTTTTCTTTCACTAATAGCTCACTTGCCCAATCCTGCTACTATGCAAACCTTCCATTTTGTACCACCCTTTGGCTCCCCTTCTAATTGCTGGGTGGATGCTGCCCAATTCATGAATCGCTTAATAAAGCCAAGTAAATCTTCACATTTCCTTGAATTTTGTTTTTTAACATGTCCAAAATGTATTGCGGATGTACATGTGGGGGTGCCATCAGATATGAGACCCAAAGACACATTGGGCCGTTGAGGTATATCTGCCATTTTGGACAGAGGAGAAGTGGGGCAGGGATTTTAGATTTCAAAGGGAAAGTGGGCAATTCACAGAAGGACAACATGTAATAAACAAATTCTTTCTGGGCAACCCCAAAACAGTGGGACACAGAGGGGAAACTAGCAGATTTTCCCTTGTATCCTCCCTGTCTGCCATGCTTAATCCACACAGGTGGTTGGGGTGACTATGCCAAGGCCAATATGGTAAAGTGAATATGCGAAGATTCCCTCCTGGAGCAGGGTTTTCTATCTGAATTCTCTTAGGCAGAAAAGGTGGGGGAGGGTGTGTCAAAGGTTCTTTCTGAGTCTTTTGTCTTAAAAGACACAGTTTGTGGTGGAAAAAGTTTGGTGCCCTTCATTGGCCTGGGCCTCAGGATTTTAAAACGCTCTCCAAGTGATTCTAATGTGCAGACGTGAGAATAACTGTAGAGTGGTTTAATACAGCACTCAAGGCCTCACATAATCCAGACTCAGAAAACTTTTTTGACCTTCTCTTACTCCACCTCCATCTCAGCATGAATATAAGTCACACAGACTTTCTCACTGTGCCCTGAATGTGCTTTGCTCATTCGTATTTCTGGGTTTTCTTCATGCACACACATTGTCTCACTCTGGGCACCAGAAAAGGCCCAGATTAAATGACTTCTGTGCAACCTTCTCTGTCAACCCATCTTCACCAGTGAGTCCCTCCTTGCCCTGTGATCACAGAACACTTTTTGTATATGGGAGAACACTCCCCCATGTATTTCTCGCATTACATGAAAGATATCTGTGTATAGGTATACCTGCTCCCCCTCCCCAACAGAATGTGTACTGTAGTCTCAGCAATAAGCAGGGTATAGGTTTCTATGAATGCTTTATTGAATGAGTGAATGAATGAATGAAGGAATGATGTACAATTATTGTACATTATTGATGTTCCACCACATTGAACCCAGTTCTCAGACCAGGGTCTGCTTTTCAGTCTCTGAATCAGTAATTTGGGGGTGGGAGATCTATATCTTTGCTTCTCTAAGTGGGGGTCATAGACCAGCAGTGGCTACATTATCTGAAAGCAAGTTGCAAATGTAGAATTTGCATTTTAACACTATCCCAGGCTCTTCTGTCTCGGGAATTCTTGTTATGGAAGGTAAGTTTTTCTTTTTATTTTTTTTTAAACCATTTAAGCTATTTCTGATCCTTTCAACCAAAAGCACTCATTGATATATTGAACATCCTATCTAATAAAAGAGAAACATGGTAATTAACCATAACTTCGCTACCCTTCCCATTGGCTAATCAGTGAGATATGCAAATTAACTGCCAACCAAGATGGCGGCCGGCAGCTAGGCAGCTGAAGCGAACAGGGAGGCTTGCTTGCTCCAGTGACGGAGGAAGCCAGGTTCCCCGCCTGCCACTGCTGGCCTCTCAGCTGCTCTCTAAGAAACAATGTTGCAAATATAGAAGCTAAACAATCCCCAGAAACCTGTTTTCAGTCAGCCGGGATCTCAGAGCTGGAGCTGAGCCTCAGAGCTAAAGCCGGCTCTCAGCTCCAGTGACAGCCATAGAAGGTAAATAAATCCCAGAATAAAAAAGAAAAAAGAAATAAAAGAGAGGTTGGGAGCTTCAGTCACCCACCAGCCTGAAAATGGCCCTCAGCCCCTCACCCAGACTGGCCAGGTACCCCAGTGGGGACCCCCACCCTGAAGGGGGTGTGACCAGCTGCAAGCAGCCATCATCCCCTCATTTAGGCTGGCCAGGCACCCCAGTGGGGACCCCCACCCTGATCCAGGACACCCTACAGGGCAAACCAGCTGGCCCCCACCTGTGCACCAGGCCACTATCCTATATAGTAAAAGGGTAATATGCCTCCCAGCACCGGGATCAGCGGAGCCACGAGGCCTTCCGGCCTGGGATCAGCAGAGCCACAAGGCCTCCCAAACCCGGGATCAGCGGAGCTGCGAGGCCTCACTGCCCCGGGCTCAAACAGAGCCACAAGGCCTCCCAGCACTGGGATCAGTGGAGCCACGAGGCCTCCTGGCCCCTGGAGCAGCGTGATGGGGGCAGCGCCCAAACCCCCTGATTGCCCTGTGGCTCTGTGTGTGACAGAGAGCAGGGTCACAAGCTCCCTATCTGCCCTGCTCTGTTCGTGACAGGGGAAGGCACCCCAACCCCCTGATCGGCCCTGCTCTGTGCCTGATAGGGGGGAGCTCCCCAACCCCCTGATCGGCCCTGCTCTGTGTGTGACAGGGTGCGGCGCCCCAACCCTCCATGGGCCCTGCTCTGTGTGTGATGGGCTGGATCTGCCACCTCCCCATTGGCCCTGCCTTGAGTGTGACAGGGGGTGGCGCCCCAACCCCCCAATCGGCCCTACCCTGAGCGTGACTTAGGGTGGCATCACAACTTCCTGATCCGCCCTGCTCTGTGCATGGCAGGGGGGATCTCCCCAACCCCCTGATTGGCCCTGCTCTGTGGGTGACAGCGGGGAGCTCCCCAACCTCTTGATCGACCCTGCTCTGTGTGTGACAGGGTATGGAGCCCCAACCCCCCTGATGGGCCCTGCTCTGTGCTTGTCAGGGGGCAGTGCCCCAACCCCCTAATCGGCCAGCTCTGTGTGTGACGGGGTGGAGGCACAACCCCCTGATCTGCCCTGCTCTGTGCGTGACAAGGGGTGGCGCCGCAACCTCCCCATCGACCCTGCCTTGAGTGTGATGGGGGCGGCACCCCAACCCCCCAATTGGCCCTACCCTGAGCATGACTGGGGGTGGCATTGCAACCTCCTGATCCGCCCTGCTCTGTGCATGACAGGGGGCGGCGCCCCAACTCCCCAATCGGCCCTGCTCTGAGCCTGACCCGGGGCTGCGGGGCAGTCACCTAGGGATTGGGCCTGCCCTCTGCCACCCGGGAGTGGGCCTAAGCCAGCAGGTCGTTATCTCCTGAGGGGTCCCAGACTGTGAGAGGGCACAAGTGGGACTGAGGGATACCCCCCGCCAGTGCACAAATTTTTGTGCACCGGGCCTCTAGTCTACACTAATAAAAGAGAAACATGCAAATTCGTGTCACTCCACTACATCCACCAGCCAATCAGGATGGTATGCAAATTAACCCAACAAAGATGGCGGTTAATTTGCATATGTAGGCATGGAGTGAAGACTGAAGAGGACTGAAGAGGCTTGGCTTCTCTGCTGCTGTCGGAGCGAAGGCCTGGGTCCCAGGTGCCGGAGGAAAACCGGTGCCGGAAGCCAGGGGATGGAAGGCCTATTGCATGAATCTCTTCATGCAATGGGCCTCTAGTCTTACTGTTTGTTAAGTCAATAAATATTTAGTACCTATTATGAGGCACTATGCTAAGGTCCTTATACGTATTATTTCAAACCCTCAAGCAATCTATAAGTTCAGTATTATTATTCTCATTTATAAATAAAGAAACAAAAACTTAGAGCAATTAAGTGAATTATTTAGTAAAACAGTTGGTACATGGTAAAGCCAGAATTTGAACCAGTCCTGTGTGACTCCAACGGACATGTTTTTTCCACTCTACTTTGCTTCCTAGTTTGGATAGTGTTATTATATGAGACTTCAATCGATTGAGTTCTCAACTTTATAGACTCAGGACTCCTCTACATTCTTAAGACTTATTGAGGATTGAGGGGCTTTTATTTATAACATTGACTATCCAATATAATAAAAGGCTAATATGCAAATCGACCAGTGGAACAACCAGTCACTATGATGTGCACTGATCACCAGGGGACAGATGCTCAATGCAGGAGCTGCCCCCTGATGATCAGTGTGCTCCCACAGGGGGAGCACCGCTCAGCCAGAAGCCTGGCTCACAGCTGGCGATCACAGCGGCGGTGGCGGGAGCCTCTCCTGCCTCTATGGCAGCACTAAGGATCCCTCGGGGGATGTTCGGGCTGAGGGAACCCCCCTAGCCCCTCAGTGCACGAATGTCGTAAACTATAAGTGAAAAAAATAAAATGAAAAAGAAATGTATTTTGCATTCTAAAGAAAGAGAAACGTGTTTTCATTTATTTAGGTTTTATCTACTGATGTTTAACACATTAAAACTAAGAAATTTGATTTTAAAAAAATAGCATTAACCCATACAATGCTAATCAAAGTAACATATTTTCATGAAAAATTACTATATTTTCCAAAGCGAAACAAAATAGTGAGAAGGGTGACATTGTTTTACATTTTTGCAAATCATTTTAACATCTGGCTTAATAGAAGACTGCTGGGTCCTGTCTGCTTCTACATTCAATCTGCTGTGATGTATTGTTTTAGTTGAAGTACACACACACACACAAAAATCTGACTTCACAGGGATATGTCACTGGAAAAAAGAGAAGTATTTTATAAGCCTTTTCATATAATTGGTTATATGCTTTGAAACTATACCAAAACTACACAAGTGTTAGTTTCTTAAGGGTTAGTTGCAATGTGGAACCTGAAACCATGTTACAGGTGCACAATTTTGTAACATCAGGCATTGATCATTTGGAAAGTGTTTTCACTGAGTTAGGCAGATCTTCCAAATGTTGACACATTATATTTTACAGTATCAAAAATTGCATTCATCAATATTGCCATTGATATCATCATTAAAGTCTCTAAATATTGGTAAGCTGTGAAGCTCTTGGCAGACGATACAAGTTTTCCAAATTTCTAATATTTGCTCGAATGCTCAATTTTTACCATTGGCAACAAATACTGTCAGCTATTTTCTTTGAAGTGACAGTCTTACTTGTTTACTTTTGAGTAAATGTCTGCCAAATACCAAGTCTGAATAAGTATAATTTGTCTCTCAGCCATTCTTTCAAGTAAATGCAGTGTTTCATGATAAAAGCCATTAGTTTAGCTTGTGAGTCAGCAATGGTGCAGGTTCTTTTCCTGGGTGACAAACATGGTACTTCATGCATCGGACATTCTTTCTGCAAATTTCTCATGTCATCACACAGAAAATTAAAAGACATGTACAAAAAGGTTGAGAATTAATAAAATGAGTAAGTTTAATGATTTCATCAAGGACTTTCTTGAATGAGACTGGTAGGCTTCTCTGCTTCTGTGAGTGTGTGGTCGTAAAGAATGCAGGGATGGCCCCAACTGTTTGGCTCAGTGGATAGAGTGTTGGCCTTCGGACTGACGGGTCCCGGGTTCGATTCCGGTCAAGGGCATGTATTCTTGGTTGCAGGCACATCCCCAGTGGGTAGTGTGCAGGAGGCAGCTGATTGATGTTTCTAACTCTCTATCCTTCTCCCTTTCTCTCTGTAAAAAAATCAATAAAATATGTTAAAAAACAAAACAAAACAATGCAGGGACGACTGGCACAGTTAGGTACCACAGTCTTGATTCGTTCTAAGGCACCAGTGCTTTTCTCCACCATTGCTTTTGCATCATCGGTGTAAATGTCAATCCATTGAAAAAGGTTAATGGCATCTTAATATTATCATGAAAATAGTGTTGACCTCACAGGCCTCCTGAACCAGTTTGGGGCTCCCCAAGGGTCCGGAGACCACACTTGGAGGACCGCAATAGTAGGTCATTTGGTAATGACACCTCTTAAGAGACGTATGGATATAAGATCATTATTGCAAGGGCCGGGAGGAGACCAAGTTCTGTGTCACATCATGGCCTGGCCTCTGCATGTGGGCCAATGTCACTATTGCCTTGGTGGCACCCAATGCATGGAGCCACTGACAGAGGAGTCCAGGTGCTGAGGTGCTGGTGAGGCCTTGGCTGGAGGGCACAGGAAACTGGCTCCCCCGTCCAAGTGCTGCCCATTACAGACATACTCACAACCATCTACTTTGTTCCTCTATTCAGCCTGTTAGGCCATTGAACTTGTCCTGGGCTTAGAAACGCACTATTTAACACGATCTAATTTCTGCTTATGATTCTTAAAATGCTCCTATTAGTAAAGTTGTTTAAGCCCTTTTCTGGGGATCGAAGTTCTCCGGAGCCAAATAACTGTTAAATAATGAAAGTTTTGTGTCATTCTGCGGGACATCAGGTCTCCCCCTGGCAAGCAGCCTCTTTCCCCCACAGCTTGCCCGAGGCAGGCAGCTCGGCCACACAAAGCACAACTCTGGGGGCGTCTCACTTTTCAGAAAAGAAACCCCATGTCCTTGAGCCAGAACTGATGCCCCAGGGGCTGGGACTTTCCTTTCTCCCACTGACGGGGCAAGACTGACAATGGTTTGCTTGAATCCCTCCAGTGGGAAAAGCCATCCAGAAATTCAGCCTGCCAGGCATCTCATGCCAGAGAGACTGCCCCTTCACTCATGAATGACTGCGGGATTGGGTGGGTACTGCCAGAAGGGCTAAAAAAGGATCCGTTCCTTATTGGCAGTGATGTCTGGGGCTGACTCAGCCAGGGAAAAGGCCGGTCACACTCCTGACCTGCTGTGCTCACGGGATGAATGTCTTAAAGTGCAGAGCAAGACATGGTCCTTTCTGCGTGGCTACACGGCGGTGAAGAAAATATGGCAGGGAGGAAGCACCACGGCATCAGACAAATGGCTCCGAGCCTTGGCAAGTTTTCCCCAATATTGGACGTAAAATGTTCTCTCCTTTGGAATCTTCCAGACCTTCAGCAACCCCCACCCCCTAAACACAAAAAACAACTGCACCAATACATTCCTCTTCTCACATGTGTGCCAGGAACACAAGCATTGTGAAGATCGCCTTGGCTCTGGGTCTTTAAATCTTCCAGCAAATCCACCCCACCTCCACGCGTCAGGACCCGCCCAGAGCCTTGGAAGGAAGGAGGAAGCAGGGGCTACCTGAAGTATGGTAGCAACCATCTCAGGTAGAAACTATAGTTTACCTTTAACCCTGCTGTTGGCTTCTGTAATAGAAAAGTTACTTTGACTTTCTGAATTGTATAAATCATCCCATTTGATTGGATGCCTTATCGATTGTAATGTGAATATCCCATTGATTGCGATCTTACTGGCTTTAGAAAGCAAAGTCCTCTGTACCTGGGAACCAGGACAGCACAATTATCCCAAGACCTGAGGGTTCCAGATGATGTTACCCTGTCAACTCAGTGGTCCAAAGACCCAAAACTGTAATCAATCTTTGTAGATAACTAATCGGCTCCATCTCACTTCTGTAACTGCTTTGTGCAAACCAGGGTCCTCATTCCAAACCCTGGGATGTAATCAATACCTTTGTGATTTTTGCCTATATAAATCTGGTGTTGCGGCCATCTTATCACTGTGAGATTTGGGAGAGCGAAATGCCCCCTCGTCGTCCCGGATTTCAATAAATGTGACTCTTTAATTCGACTTCTTGAGGCGTCCTTGTGTGATTCACGGGGTACATTACAACAATCAGCATACGTGGGGTAATAATTTCCCAGATCTGGATCTAGCTACTCTTATCTGTGTGATGTGCCTGACCTCTGTGCTCTAGAGTTTGAGTACAAATAGTATCCCAAGTGACCCTCCTTGCACTCCCCCACCCACTGCCCTTTGACTGTGAAAATGTGCCTTTGGGGATATTGATTTGAAGCTGGTTGTTCAGAAACAAAAGACTCAGAAAGAACCTTTGACCTTCCCCCTTTCTGGCCTGGAGTTGGAGCTGGGAAGGCCTGTGGGAGTCTCACAATATTGACCTTCGCATTAGCAAGGAAGGATCCAGGTAGCTAGATTCCCCGGTGGCCCTCGCAGAAATCCGTTTCCTCCCTGTTCGGCTCTGTCTTGACTACCTGTAAACTGCCCGTTTCCCCTTCAGAATCCCAGACCCCGCCAGCTTTCTCCTGTGTCCATAATGGCATGTGTTTGGAATGAACTTCCGGTCTCATTCTAATGGCACTCCTGAGCGTGCATTTATATCATAAACTTAGGACACTTTCTCCTGTTCATCGGTCTCTGTGAATTCAATCTTTAGCCCAGCTAGAAGAACTTAGAAGTTAGAGAAAAATGGCTTTTTGTTTTTGCCCCCGTAACTGTTACAGTGAGCATTTGCTTGGTACTTTAGCTCTTATTATTATGTTTATTATTATTATTGCTAGAGGCCCGGTGCACAAAAATTTGTGCACTCGAGGGGGTGGGGGGGCCCCTCAGCCCAGCCTGTGCCCTCTCGCAGTCTGGGACCCCTCGGGAGATAACAACCTGCTGGCTTAGGCCTGCTCCTGGGTGGCAGAGGGCAGGCCCAATCCCTAGGTGCAGCCCCTGGTAGGGCTCAGAGCAGGGCCGATTGGGGAGTTGGGGCGCCGCCCCCTGTCATGCACAGAGCAGGGCGGATCAGGAGGTTGCGATGCCACCCTCAGTCACGCTCAGGGTAGGGCCGATTGGGGGATTGGGGCACTGCCTCCTGTCACACTCAAGGCAGGGTCGATGGGGAGGTTGCGGCACCACCCCCTGTCACACACAGAGCAGGGCCCATCAGAGGGTTGGGGAGCTCCCCTCTATCACACACAGAGCAGGGCCGATCAGGGGGTTGGGGCGCCGCCACTCTCACACTCAGGGCAGGGCCGATGGGGAGATTATGGCTCTACCCCGTCACACACAGAGCAGGGCCTATCAGGGGTTTGGGGCGCCGCCCCCTGTCACGCTGATCCCGGTGCTGGGAGGCCTCGCGGCTCCACTGATCCTGGTGCTGGGAGGCATATTACCCTTTTACTATATAGGATAGAGGCCTGGTGCACGGGTGGGGGATGGCTGGTTTGCCCTGAAGGGTGTCCTGGATCAGGGTGGGGGTCCCCACTGGGGTGCCTGGCCAGTCTGGGTGAGGGGCTGAAGGCTATTTTCAGGCTGGCGGGTGACTGAAGCTCCCAACCACTCCTTTTCTTCTTTTTTTCTTTTTTTTATTCTGGGCCAGCTTTAGCTCTGGCTCCAGCTCTGAGGCTTCTGCTGCTGAAAGCAGGTATCTGGTTTGTTTGGGTTCTATAATCAAAACACTGTATCAACTCCAGCTCTGAGATCCCGGCTGGCTGAAAGCAGGTTTCTGGGGTTTTGTTTAGCTTCTATATTTGTAACAATGTTTCAAACTGCAAGCTCAGAGGCCGGCAAGGCAGGCGGGGAACGTTGGTTTCCTCTGTCACTGAAGCAAGCAAGCCTCATGTTAGCTTCAAGCTGCCTGGCTGCTGGCCACCATCTTGGCTGGCAGTTAATTTGCATATCACCCTGATTAGCCAATGGGAAGGGTAGCGGACATACGGCTAATTACCATGTTTCTCTTTTATTAGATAGGATTATTATTATTATCTAAGCAGCATTCTGGTACATTATTTCTGTCTTGTACTAGAAGAAGGAATGGACTGATAAGTTGGGGAAATGTGTGTTCTAGTTCTGCCACTAAATGGTGATAGATATTGGACAAGCACATGCCTTGGGCTTCACCTGGAAACTGGGGGTTGGGAGAGAGCTACGTTTCCAATGGTTCATAAACCTGCGGAACAGAAATACATTGTTAGCAAGACCCTCGTTGCAGCACCTCCTTCTATGGTGTCCCTATGCTGAGAAAAGCTTTGGGACTACTAGACTTGATGGGCTCTAGATTCTTGTCAATCCTAACATTTGTTTTCTCTCTCTCTCTCTCTGTCTCTCTCTGTCTCTCTCTCTCTCTCTCTCTCTCTCTCTCTCTCTCTCTCTCTCTCCCCCTCCCTCCCCCCCCACCCCAAATGTCAAGCCTCTTCTCCCTCCCTGCCACTAGATTGCACTAAACTTGCCAAAGCATCTGTGCCTTCTGGGTGGTCCACATGGTTTCAGGCTGCGCCCATCTCTCCAGGCTGTAGTCTGGACCTTCCACAGCTTAAGAGAGGGTGACCTGATGATTTTTAAATTCTCTCCCTAATTTAGAGGAACGAAGTGGAGGCTCATAAAAGTCAGGTGGTGGCAGGGTTAGTCCAAGGACAGCAAACAGGCCAGGAGAAGCCCCTCACTCTTCAGGTGCTACATCCCTGCAGCCACACAAAGAGGCTTCTGGAAGCAGAGATTCCTGCCAGTTTCCCGAGGAGCAGATGGCCCAGCAGTGCTGCTTGGAGCCGCCCCACACACAGGCACCGAGGACCGACTTAGCTTCCCACTCCTGGGACCAAGAATGACGAGCTCCCACCTACACTGCGGGCGGAATGTCTGGGAACTTGGAGAAGTCAGGAGTGCAAACATTTACTCCCTGGAGGTGTAATGTTGGTGCCACTGTGCCCAAGGACAAAAATGCGGTTTCCTACATCCCCTTATCCTGTAGGGCACACACTACAGATTAAATGGGAGAAAAGGAAGTAAAAAAATATAATAATAAACCAAGAGAGAGAGAGAGAGAGAGAGAGAGAGAGAGAGAGAGAGAGAAATACTGTGCGTGCCAGTCGGCTATGCATCTGTAGAAAAAGAGAGAAAAGGGGAAATCTGGGTGGCTTTAGGGAAAACAAAGCTACCAAATAGAAAAAATTCAAGAACACACAGAAGTGCCCTGACCCATTTGGCTCAGTGGATAGAGCATCGGCCTGCGGACTCAAGGGTCCAAGGTTCGATTCCAGTCAAGGGCATGTACCTTGGTTGCGGGTACATCCCCAGTAGGGAGTGTGCATGAAGCAGCTGAATCGATGTTTCTCTCTCATTGATGTTTCTAGCTCTCTATTCCTCTCCTTCTCCCTTCCTCTCTGTAAAATAATCAATAAAATATATTTTAAAAAAAGAACACACAGAAGTGTGACTAATATACATGAAAACACAACATAAAAGCGGATCCATTCATGTAAAGGTAAACATTAAGACATGGGCTCTGTGTGGTAACTCAAAATGATCATTCCCTCTTATGTTTACCCCAGGAGGCTAGTAAAATTTCTCATTTAAAACAGCATTAGGTATATAAAGAAGCATTAAGTATATAATTTGCCCATAAGATAAATACTGAAACAACATATTAACAACTGAGACAGAATTCTGACCACATTTTGTTTGTATATTTCCTTTAGCCACTATTTAAAAAAGTCAAGCCACTTGCAGTTAATGCACTTATTCATCTAACCCAACCACAAGAGAAGTTAAAATAAAATGATAACATTGGTCAAGGAGTTGGCATGAAGAACTGAAGGAAAAGGCCTCAGCCCACCAGAAGGCAGCCCTGGCAGAAGTGCCTAAATGCTTGGGGCAGCGTGAGGACGTGAAATCTTAGGACAGTCAGTCGTTATATAACCTGGGAGAAATTTCCCTAAATTTCCAAGCCTCTGGGTTCTTGCAAATGAAATGGGACAGTGGCTCTGTTGTGAGCACACAAACCATCTAAAATGCCACCATAATTCTAATTGAAACAGTGAGTGAACCTTCTCATCTTTAAGAATTAATATAATATTTTTTTAGGGGGGAAAAAAAAGATTTCCCTAAGTTAGCCAAACCACGAGGAGAGAGAGGGAAAAAAATGGCTGACCAAACTGTCGTCTCTCTACCCTCTTTTTAATAAAGAGACAAGGCAATCGCGTTGTGTATCTTTTACTAAGAATTCTTCTGGGATGCTTTCCCTGTCCATTATAAATAAGTTGCAGCATCCGGTGAGTTGAAAGAAACCACACTTCCTTTTGGGGGCGGGGGGGGGGGGGGAGCGGCGGTTACTTAGAGAAACTACTCCTCTTACCTGTCACAGGAACGTGTGGCCTATTTAAAGGTCGCAGGTGTGTGAGAACAGATGGTATTGAGAACAGGGACGTATTCAGGCTGCAAAAAGACTGCCAAGAGCCGCTTGAAGGTAATGCTTTCAGAGGGATGGTGTTTTCCCCTTTCTCTTACTCAAGTGTGTGTGGGGAGCAGATTCTCCATCAGAATCATGTCCTGGAGATTTAATGTGTGTGTGTGTGTGTGTGTGCGCGCGTGTACGTGCAGATACTTCAAAATACAGCCCAGCTCAGAAAACCGCCTGGGACCAAGGCAGAGAGCCTCCCTGAGGATGGGAGGTGTGGAATCCCTGCTATCCGGTGTTTGAAAAAGAGGAAGGAGAGAGAGAAATGGAAAGAAGGGCAGAGGCGCTGACTCTGCCTGGGGAGGGTGCGGGTGGGGGTTCGGGCGGAGATGCTGGCACCAGCCCCGAGCCGAGCCGTCCCTGCAGGTGTCTGTGTGAGGTCCCTAAGAATGGCCACCGCTGGGTGTGCAGCCTGATAATGTGCGTGGGTTGCCAGGAGACTGAGTGTGATACTGGAGAATTGTGCACACCCCCAAAACACGATAAGCTGGCTGGCTAGCTCGCTCCAGCCTCGGATCCCCTCCCGCCTCCACCCGCCTTCAGGGTTGGCTTCCCAGGGAGATTCAACTGCCACAGGTCCTGAGCCACTCTGAGCCTATTTCAGAGAGGAAAGGGAAGGGAGAGAGAGAGAGAAACATCAATGATGAGAGAGACATCATTGATCAACTGCCTCTTGCACACCCCATCCTGAGGATCAAGCCCATAGCCCAGGCATAGGCCCTGACCGGGAATTGAACCCTGACCTCTTGGCTCATAGGTCAACTCTCAATCACTGAACCACGCCGGACAGGCCCTGAAAGTGGCATTTTGATCCCAAAAGACTCAATCTCCGAGGCTGGAACTTCCCCCATTGTGCACCTGTTAGTCACCAGAGACTAGAGAAGAGCTTAACCCGCCTGCCTGGCCCACTGTGCTGGCAGCCCTTCTGCCTGGCCTTGCTGGAGGTGGGGCTGCCCTGCCCACTGTGAGGACAACTGAACAGGGTGACATTACCTGAGAAGCCAGGGAGCTACTGCCAGTGCTGAGGTCTCTATCCAGCTTCTGAGTGTCAGACACAACCCCCAAAGGCCAGCAGCTCAACCAAGGCCACCAAGAAGCTCACAGGATCCATGGGGATCCACACTTCCTGCTCAGGGCAACCTAAACAAACAAACAAACAAAACAAAAAAACCAAAAGAAAAAAAAAAAAAACGGGGATGGGGATGGGGAGGGTGGAAGGAGAGTTTTCCTGCTATTTTACAATTGGCCTTAGAAGCCCTAGCTGAAAAGAAGAGGTGCTAAATGCTTCACATTCAAAGCAGAAGTCCCTCCCCACCTTCTAAAAGGCAACAGACCAAGCTTCCCCTGTCCACACCCACCACCATCTCACTGCTCCTTTTGTGTGGGGAGGAGCCGGAAGAGGTCATCTAGGTCAGCAGCCTTGGGCAAGGTTCTTAAGGAGAAGTGATGCCCTCGCCCTCCCACAGTCCATCCCTGCCCCCGGGGCGAAGGAAATGGGAGAGGAACTGCCAGAAGGGAGGGCAGCCTTTCACTCCCCGGAGGGGAGGGGGGAGGTGGAAGGAGGGAGGGGGGAGGGGGGAGGGACCTCTGCTAAGCTGTGGACCAGGGGTCCTCAAACTTTTTAAACAGGGGGCCAGTTCACTGTCCCTCAGACCGTTGGAGGGCCGGACTATAGTTTAAAAAAAAACTATGAACAAATTCCTATGCACACTGCACATATCTTATTTTGAAGTAAAAAAACAAAATGGGAACAAATACAATATTTGTATTTGCATGTGGCCCACGGGGCTGAGGTTTGAGGACCCCTGCTGTGGACGTTCAGATCTACCCCTCTGCCTGCCTGAGCAGGAGAGGGTGGCAGGAGGTCTGTGCCTGAGAAATACTGGCGTTGAGCTGTGTTGCCAGGATCCACTCCAGAGGACTGCCCACTGGCTAAGGGACCAGCAGTGAGAGGCTGTGTGGTGTGCCACCAGGGCAGAGCTGAAGGGGGCCAGAAGAGGCCTTGGGGAGCAAGACCTTCCATAGCAGGGAACGCTGTGTTCCCGGCTCCCCTACGCTTCTCACTCCAACAAGCTGGACGATCTTAATACTAAGTGAGAGAAGGGTGCTGGCATAGAATTCGGAATTAGACATGAGAATGGGATTTTTAATGGGACTGAAGGTGACAAGAGAGAAATGGAATCTGCCTGAGATTGCTAAGGGAAAAGCTTTCATTTTTTTATCGGTTAGTTTGTTTCGTTTGGAGCAAATCAAATTTGAAGGTAGTGATTGGAAAAATTAAAACCATTTCATGGTAAAACCCCACTGAGTTGGGGCTGCTCCGTGAACTGTTTTGTAATCATAAGCAGTGATGGGTGAGGGGCCGACGAAAGCTTGGGCTAGATAAGCCTCTAGACCAGGGGTTCTCAACCTGTGGGTCGCGACCCCTTTGGGGGTCGAACGACCCTTTCACAGGGGTTGCCTAAGACCATCAGAAAACACATATATAATTACATATTGTTTTGTGATTAATCACTATGCTTTAATTATGTTCAATTTGTAACAATGAAAATACATCCTGCATATCAGATATTTACATTATGATTCATAACAGTAGCAAAATTACAGTTATGAAGTAGCAACGAAAATAATTTCATGGTTGGGGGTCACCACAACATGAGGAACTGTATTAAAGGGTCGCGGCATTAGGAAGGTTGAGAACCACTGCTCTAGGTCAGTGATGGCGAACCTATGACACGCGTGTCAGAGGTGACACACGAACTCATTTTTTTGGTTGATTTTTCTTTGTTAAATGGCATTTAAATATATAAAATAAATATCAAAAATATAAATCTTTGTTTTACTGTGGTTGCAAATATCAAAAAATTTCTATATGTGACACGGCACCAGAGTTAAGTTAGGGTTTTTCAAAATGCTGACACGCCGAGCTCAAAAGGTTCGCCATCACTGTTCTAGATCCTTCCCCAGCCCGAGATGCCAGATTTGATTGTAGCAGGGCATCCATTTGAAAGAGGGCCTCGCCCATAACTGGGATTCAGCTGTGTGTGGACGTGTCTGTTGGGAGGGGGGATCAGTCAGTCCTGGGCTCCAGTCTCAGTCCTAAGGGGAAGGTGGGAGGAGGTGCTGAAAGTACAACGTGAAAGCCAGCCACTTGCATTAAAAGTGGGTAAGACATTGGAGTTAAAGCATTGCTCTAACCTCACATTCATCTTAGTGCAAACTGTGTGCTCAAGATTAGAAGTTGTTTTGGGGTTTTGTGTGTGTGTGTTGTTTTGTTTTGCTTGGCAACCATTGTATCTACAACTATGCTGTCCAACACAAAAGCCACTAGGCTCCCTGAGTGTTCTTACAACACGGTGGCTGGCTCCCCCCAGAATGAGAGCTTCAAGGGGCCAAGGCAGAAGCTGCAATGCATGTTTCTGATCTAGCATTTGAAGTCGTACACCATTATTTCTGCTGTATTATTATTTTTTAAAATTGATCTTTTAGAGAGAGAGAAAGGGAGAGGGAGAGAAATAAACATCACTGTGAGAGTGAAACATCAATTGGCTGCCTCCTGCACACCCCCAACCGGAGATGGAGCCCGCAGCCCAGGCATGTGCCGTGACTAAGAATGAAACCTGAAAGCTTTTGGTGTATGGTCTAACGCCCAACCAACTGAGCCATATAGGCCAGAGCACGCTTCCGCTGTATTCTATAGTCACACGGGCCTGCGCTAACTCAGTATTTTAATACTACTCACGGGTGTAAATAGCACTAGGAGGCAACGTTCACTGAGTTCCATTTTAGAGGCTGGCCGCCATGAGGTCACACAGAGCCAGAATTGCATATTATCAGAAATCTGACCATTGCAAGCAACAAAAATCCAACTCAGATGGTCTCAAGAGCTCATAGGGTGTGGCTCAGAGGCTGAGCGTCAACCCAGGAACCAATAGGTCGCCTGTTAGATTCCCAGTCGGGGCACATTTGCAGGCTCAACCCCCTGTAGGGGCATGCAGGAGGCAAAAGATCAATGATGTTTCTCTCTTACCGATGTTTCTATTTCCCTCTCTCTCTAAAAATCAATAAAAACAAATTTTTGAAAAAATTGTCTCAAGAAAAAAATATCAAATAAAAGAAAATACATCTTCTAGCACATGTAACTGAAAAATCTTGATATGGTGCTTAAATTATGTCCCTGGGGTTCTATCTCATTCTCAGATTAGCTTTCCTCTTATAGCAGCATGATGGCTACCAGTAGCTCTAGGCTAACATCCCCTGTTTAAAAGAGACTGCCTCTTCCCTGTTAATACCAATGAAAAGCCCAGTGGGGCATTCATACCGTGGTCGGCAAACTGCGGCTCGCGAGCCACATGCGGCTCTTTGGCCCCTTGAGTGTGGCTCTTCCTAAGCCTTAGGAGTACCCTAATTAAGTTAATAACAATGTACCTACCGATATAGTTTAAGTTTAAAGAAATTTCAATCATTGTACTGTTGATATTTGGCTCTGTTGACTAATGAGTTTGCCGACTACTGGGCTAGAACATTCATCTCTGAACCAATACTGTGACCCCTTTCAGATATGCCAGGCTTAAGTTGTCAGCACCCATCCCTGGACTGGAGTGATGTTATCAAAAGAGGAATGAGTGGTGCTGGGCTAGCAAAATCAACTACAGTTCACTACATCTGTATCTGTCTGTTTTTATAACAAAAAAAATCACATCATATCACACTCCCTGCCTTAGGATGATAAAGACTGACAACCCAGAAACACATCATTGTTTCATTTTTCCATGACCTTTCTCACAGAGCCAGAGATAAACACTCCTTGTGAGATTTGTTTTGCACAAGCAAGACTAGAGATGTCTCCTGGGTTGACAAACATCTGGTACTTCTAAATCTGGATGGTCCTCCTAGGACCGGGTTTTGGTTTACACTGATCACAATACATCACTTCCAATGTTCTCTAGTGTGTCCCTCCCAGGAGGTGGAAAGAGTAACTTCCCAGCAAGACCTTAAAGTTGTGTAATTAAAACTACGTTATTAGAGAGAAATATGACCGAATATGGGTAGGGAATGGTAAATACAGTAACAGCTCATTCATCTAGACACTGGAGAGCTGATTTATAATATACTCAACCCTTCAAAACACAGCCTCTGTTCCTGGGTGGGGGAAGGTTTCTGCAGATTAGATAAAGCACTCATGCAGTTGTACTTATAAACACTCATTTGGAGATTTATTGATTTTAATTGAGCATATAAACATATAGTCTGGACATGTTTGATTTTTTCTAGTTCCCAGGCCCACAGTAGATAATAAACAACAAACTGAATGGGGTGTGGCATGGAGCTGGTGGAGACAGTCACCGTGCTGTCAGCAAAGAAGGTCGTACCTGATGGTTTGAGTTGCTAAGACTTCGTTCTCACTGTTATTTACTTAACACTGGCAGGCACTATGCTAAACACTTCCCATGTCATGTCTCATTCAATCCTGACAACCCTATAAAGTCAGGGCTTTTTTTCTCCTTTTATAGATGGGAAAACAGAAGCTAAAGGGCGACGTCAAGTTATTAAGAAAGGGTTGTATGTTTGTTAACACCTGTTTAATAAAACAGGTGGGTAGATAGCATCTTTTAGAATACTTCCTCCAAAAGTTGCTCACCAGAGACTTCTTAGGGCTTCAAGGGAGAAGTGGAAAGCTCACTTACAAGGTATCTCTTACCCTATGACCAGGCACCATGAAGTGGCTCTGAGGTGCTTTCTAGGTCTGAGATTCCTGGAGGCCCGAGTCTCTAAGATCATAGAACTTTATAAATGGTTCTGAGGAGGTTGTCTATTAGAACTGCCAATGCCCCTATTGTGTGCCTTCAGAGTCCCCTATCAGGGTCCAGGACAGGAAGTCTGGCCAGTGGTTGACCATACAGTCTCTCCTCAGAATGATTACTAATAATGGACCCTGGACCTCGTGGTGTCTCTGATTCCTGCAGCTGCACTTCTCTGGACCACCTGACGTCTGGCTGGAAGTCAGCAGATCCACTCCTACAGTGGGTGCCCACATGCCTCAGCTGCCTTCATCCCCTGACTCAAGATTATACAGATACAGTCAAAGAATTCTTTCTTTAAAGAAGTTGTCATCTTTGGACTTGAGATCAGATGCAGGGATTAGTGAGGGTCCTGCTCTCATTCTCTTCCCTGCCCTTGGTTCAGCTGGTTGAGAAAAGAAGCCATGGACTTGAATGCTTTCTTAGCCTTGACAAGCAAAAGGGAGAGGGGATCCAGTGTGTTTTCTTCTCTCACAGAGCATATTAAAGAGGCCCTTCTGGATCCTTCTCAGTGAGAGTGGACATGCTGTTGGGAAGGATAAACATTTTTCAACAATGTCAGGAATCACTGAGATTGTGGTTTTCATAGATAGGGGTGTGTGTGTGTGTGTGTGTGTGTGTGTGTGTGTGTTTGCAGATATTCACAACACAATGCGGTCCCCCAGGCCTAAAATAAAGCTGAAATCATCCATGCCTCTTTGAATGCCAGTATCTCCAAAGGATTCAGGAGTTACACGGATGGTTTCCTGGAACTCAGACCTATGATATGAAATGATTCACTTTCTGACCCTTGGCAATTCGAATACGCCCATTGTCCTTTCTAGCCTGGATCTGGCCCTTGCATCCATTCAGCAAACACTTATTGCACTTGGGCAAGGAAGAGGCATGGAGGAAGACAATCCAGATATCAAAATTGGCCTTTGAAAAAATAGGATTGATTCCTAGATTCAAATCCTCTACAGGAACTGAGGGCGTGTTGTTCTCTTTCAAAGATATTTTCAGACTTTACTATGTATAAAGATCAAATCTACACCCACGAGGGTGTGGTGTTGGCTGGTGCTAGAGGAAATTGGGAGGGAAAGGACATTGATTTCCCCGCCTTCCTATTTTGCAATATTTTTACCACCTTTTAGCGATTCCCTGGCCCCAGATTTCCCTGCTCTTAGGACATCCTTTCCCAGCAGGGGAGAAACAAAACTATGTCATAAACTAATAAATTCAAAGGAAAGGAATTAGGAATGTTTTGTGTTGGCTTAGAAACAGTATGTTTTAAAAGACAACCTCTAAAGAGCAGGGCACTTTGGAGAAACAAGTTTTGTGGTTTTGTGTTTTTTTTTTTTTTTGAGAGGAGAATCCAAGAGTCATCAAATGAAAGAGAACTGAATTTCCTAAATTCTCCTTCCCATGAAAATCGCCTGGGGGTAAAACCCAGCCTTCCCCAGCCTCATTCCTGATGTGGGCACTTTAGGAGAGGGACCTGTCTGTGTCCCAGGTCACTCTTGGGACCAGCTGAGCTTGGCCCCTGGTCTAGGGAATCATGTTGTGGAAAGTTGTGCTTCTTAAGGAAAGACAGATTTGTGTTTGCTCATTAACTCTGTTACTTAACAGGTGACTTGAGCTAATCATTTAGCCTCCTTGAGTAAATTGGATTAATTATCCTGTTTCCGCAGGGCTATTACGAGGCTTAGAAACCATGCATGTAAAGCAAAGGCCTGGCCCACAGATCCTCAGATCCAAGGCTAAGTGCTTAGTTATTGATAGTTCTTGATCATAATTAAGTAATAATTTGCACTGGGGGGGGGGGGTACTGGGGGAGAGCCATGGGGGGGGGGAGGGGGGAGGGACATATGTAATACTTTCAACAATAAAGATTTATTTTAAAAATAAAGTTATTAATCTTAAAAATAGAATTTGCACATATGAAGTGTCTTTGAGTCATTTCAAATGGGTATTCAATCTTTTTTCAAAAAAATTATTTAAATGTTTTCACAACATTTGAATGTATAGAAAATAGTATACTTATGCTTCCTGTACCTATGACCTAGCTTTGACAAGGATCAACGTATTACCCCGCCTCCTTGTAATTCTGTTCAATTTTTTAACTGATAAGAAATATAATGATCCCTATGCTTGGAATTTTTTGAATCTTCTGAGAGCTGATGATACCTTTTCTGGGGAAGGGGGGGAAACTACACTGAAAACCCAGTGAAAGTCAGCACAGTGACAGGTAAATGATAGTGACTCTCCTCAGACAACATGCTGCCCCTACAAACTTCATCATCGCAACTCTGGCCCCAGGCCCACCAGGTGTCCACTGCCTGCCCGACCCACAGTCAGGGCTGCTGGTGCCATTGTAGAGTTAACTCCAGCCAAAACAGAAGTGTTTCCAAACCCACAGAGGGACTTGCCCATCTGAGCACAGGAAGAGGCTGACACTGGAATAACCACTAAGTGGATTCATGTCCAGCCCATCCCTCAGGCCCGACTTCATGTTTTATGCAGAAAACACATCAGAGCAGCTCTTCTCAGGGTGAAGGAAGCTCTGATGGGGCTGAAACCCTGGGCTGGAGGCTATTCAAGAGTGCAAAGGCCATCGCTGGCTCCTTCCTTCCCACAGACCTGGGGATGTTAGCAGGTTTGCAAGGTGACCTGCGGTCCTGGTCATCAGCATCTAAGGTCACTGTTCTTGAATCATCAGTCTGATGTCCCCAAAGCCCCAGTGAGAACCCACAGCTCCCAGTGTTTTTTATTCATAAGTTGGTCATTGAGTGGAAAGCAAACCAGCCTGTTAAAGAAGGACCCTAGTCCAAGCAAACAAAATACAAATGTGTGGGGGCGGGGGACAGCATAGTTTAGAACTCAGCTCTGCTGACTGTTCAGAGTAGAAATCAGAATTCAGCATCATCTAGCTCTTATTCTATGAAACCAGGAAAGAAGGCAGCGCCTGGGGCTCAGGTGGCCAGAGAGATGTGGCTCTGAGGCGCCCACTGAAGTCGCAGTGTCTGGGACCCAGGAAGAGAGAGCACAGGGTCTCGAAGTAATGGCCACCTTGTGTGGTTTTGTGGTTTTGTTCTTGCTCTGCTCCCATTAGGAATTTGCCAGGAACCCTCTGAGGAAATATCCCACATGCAGTCAGACACCTTGCCCGCAAAAGGCTGCAGGGCATCTCTCCCATCACCGAATGCACAGGCCTCCCTGGCTTTCCCACGGTGGAAGCCTGGCTTCCTGTGGACTTAGCCCAGAGCGTGGCTGTCACCTACTAGCATTCCCACTGGATCCTGGCCTCCCACCAGGCCTCCTCGCTGGGCGCGGATAACCCGAAACAATGCACTATGACTGCAAAGCAGGAGACCTCTCTCTCCAGCCAGATGGAACTCTGCTTTCCAGTCACAGCAGGCGGGCCTGTGACGCACTTGGAACACCTCAGAGGAGAGGCCAGAAAGGTCTCACTTTTTACTTAAAGGACCAAAACCTGTTCATCGTGGTGAAGAGCAGGGAGGGGAAGAAGAAGCGAAAAGAAAGGAGAGGAGGAGGGAAGGAAAGAAGAGTCAGAGAGTAGTGAGAGGCCCAGCTCCCAATTTATGTTGTTCAAAGCAAAAACACTTCCTTTGTTCCCAGCCAGTGTGGCTCAGTGGTTGAGCACTGACCTATGAACCAAGAGGTCATGGTTTGATTCCCGGTCAGGGCATATGCCCAGGTTGCGGGCTCAATCCTCAGTGTGGGGTGTGCTGGAGGCAGCCAATCAATGATTCTCCCTCATCATTGATGTTTCTTTCTCTCTCTCTCTCTCTCTCTCTCTCCCTCTCCCGTCCTCTCTGAAATCAATGGAAGTATATATTTTTTAAAAATTTCCTTTGCTAGGACAATTTATTTTCCTTGGGATAAAACTTTCCATTCAATCTGAGGTGAGGAGGGGTAGCAAGTTGACTAAAAGAGAGTTTTCTTTTAAACTGTGGGGGAATCCCTAGCAATGCCACATCTTGCCACCCTGCCAATCTTCAAAGATCTTTGTGCCTTAACTACATACTGAGTTTACCTTTGCAGTTTTGGTTGCCCAGATAACTACATGGCTTTCTCTCATGCCTTCCATTTCAACGTTGCTTTATTGATGATAAATCATCTCACCACGATATATATTACTTCCCTAAATGAGGAAAAACATTGAACAGAATAGGGGGCGGGGATAGAAGTTGAGTCATTAACTTCCACCTTTCCCCCACCTCTATCAGCAGCCCCAGGACCACCGTGCATCTTCCACACCCTACTTAGCTCCACGGACACCATCGCCATATCAAATAATTCCTGGGGGGAATGCAGGTAACGGCAGGTTCCACCTGGAGTAGCTGGCCACGTGCCCACAGCTGCTGGCTGCCCAGGGCTTCTCAGAAAATAAATGCCTCCGGGGGTAACTTCTTGTTCTCTTCTGTGTAAGTGAAACTCACCAGTCTTGGAAACTGTTTGCCCGCGTTGGTCAAGTCATTCCCCTTTTGAAGGGATTTGAATAAGGAACCAGAGACAAGGGCTCTTTCTTGCCCTGAGCCTGCCTAAGTGTCTCTCTCCTGGGCCACCTGGCTCCCTCAGCCTCTTACCTTTGCACAGCTGGTGTCGACATCAGGCGATGACATGCAGATCTCCTGAAAGGCAGACAGCAAGTAGCCAGGCGGAGGCAAGTTGCAAAGCTCACTTCGTTGACCTGTCCTCACATCTACGTGGACTTTCCAAATGCTGTCTGGTGGGTGATTCCCACACATCCCTGGAGGCGGGCCGATAGCATCACCCCTGCTTTGTCAATGAAGACATGAGCACAAGGTGGAATCTGGCAGGCAGTCCAGGGCCGCACAGCAAGCATGTCAGCCGCACAGCCAGGCAGCACTTGTGGGCAAGGCTCCTGTCCCTCGGGTCCCACCCTGGACAGTTTTACCTCCTCTGAAGAGCGGGTACTCATGGGGTAGCTCAAAACTTGACAAAGGGATAAAACACTAAACAAAGCACTTTTTAAAATGCGGGACTGATTGAGCACTCACACCTGAGCCTTCCAAAGCCTCTGGCTCTGGCCAGCCTATTGGTGCAGATGTAAATGGGAGCTTCATAAAGGCAGGGAGAGTTGATGCTTTCTTGGCTCTTGTATCCCCAGTGCCTAGACCTGGGCCTGGCTCATTGTAGGGGGTCAATAGAGATTGGTGAACAGTGAATGAATCTCAACTGCTTTGTTAGCCTTCGGTGCTAACGGCTGGGCCTTGCCTGGCAGGTGCCTTTGTGAGCCGGGCACTCCTTAACCAACTCACTGAGAAAGGCCATTGAAATAGGCTTTTGATTGAGTTTCTCTGAAGAAATCACAGAAGATTGCTCCAAAATGGCCTCTATGCTACACATGAGGAAGGACACATATTTTGCAGTAAGATGATTGGTTCAAGCTTCCTCAGTCATCCCGATGTAATGCTATGAACTGAATTGTGTTCCCCCACCCCAACTCATGTGTTGAAGCCCCAGTGTGATGTTATTTGGAGTTGGGCCTTTGGGCAGAAACCTCATGCGCTCTCTCTCTCTCTCTCTCTCTCTCTCTCTCAGTGAGAAGATGGCCACCTGCAAACCAAGAAGAGGGCCATAGTGACACTCTGATCTTGGACTTCAGCCTCCAGAACAGTGAGAAAACACCTTTCTGCTGTTTAAGCCACCCAGTCTATGGTCTTTTGCGGC
This sequence comes from Myotis daubentonii, assembly GCF_963259705.1. Lineage (NCBI taxonomy): Eukaryota > Metazoa > Chordata > Mammalia > Chiroptera > Vespertilionidae > Myotis > Myotis daubentonii. The sequence goes on along the minus strand of NC_081842.1, from coordinate 21,660,581 downwards.
GACAGACCAAGCTAAGACAATACCCCACACTGGCTTTTCTAATGTCTCAGGGTTAGGCTACAGCCATAGCAGCACTGGTCACCCTGTCCACAGGACCCGACAGAACAGTTCTGTAGAGGATTCGGTAACTACAGAGAAAGCCATGTCCTCACTACTGCTCCCTTGGCTCTGGAAGACTGAGTTGATACACAGGTTCTTGTTAGGTGTTCAATTGAAGGACAAACATTGTAAAGACTTTAGCCTTCCTAAGGCCTCTCTTAATTAAAGGGCATTTTGTTTCAGAAACAATCTCAGTGGATCATCTGAATGGAAATTATAACATCACTCCTCATTCCACATGCTAGGGAGTATGTGTTTCTCTATATCTTCCCTCCCGCCGACCCCCACAACCAGGCAACTTAAGTTACTTGTGGGAAAATTCTTATTTCCTGGGCAAAATCTAAGGCAGGAAAATTGATGTCTCATAACCTATAAGGAAAAATAGATATTGGAGAATCTTAAGTGGGACCAAATTCTAGCATCACTTCTTCGCAAAATCTTATACATTTCTTGAACACAAATATGCAGTTCCTTTTTCTTTGAGGGGATTTTACAAAAGGTCTAGAAAATATATGCGGTGAAAGGGAGTGTCTTGAGCCCCTCAGATCAATGTTGGCTTTTACATTTTAGAAATCTTGTGATTCAAACAAACTTTGAATGCTCTAGTCACCCCCAATGCAGCATTGTACTCTCTTCCCAGCCATGGAGAGGGCATCTAACCAAATGCCCCAGTCTCGGAGGGTAAGGGCTTTGTACAGCCCTTAGAGTGAGGGCCCTTTTGTGAAGCGTTATAGTTGGAAGCTTCCACGTGTAGAGTCCAGGTCTGAGGAGAAACCACTTGGCGACTCAGAAAAGTCCTCCTGCATCTGGTGCCGCTGGTTCCGTCCCTGGCTTTGCTGAGATCAGAGAAGGGCACTCTATGAAAGGCGGCTAAGAATGACTTCCCTGGAAGGGGTGTGTCCGGCAGGGAAGAAGCAGAGAGTGGACACATGAGGCTTTCTTTGGACAGACAGCTCTGCACTGGCTGCTTTCTCCAGTGTCTTCAGATCTGGAGGACCCTGCCAAGGGGTGACTTGAAGGGTGCTCCATGGGGATACTCAGGAACATGGAAGGGGCGGCAGCTAGAAGACTTGTCTTTGAAGCTGCACTTTCATAGCACTGCAAGCTTGAGGAAACATCCATTGTCCATTTAAAGAACTGGGGAAGATGACTGATATGGATAAGGGGGTCTGAATCCACAAAGCCACTCCCTGGATGGCATGGAGGCATGAAAGACTAGATGCAATTTCTCTATGAGAAACTAAGTCGCACACCTCTAAGTATTCTGAGAAATGCACATTCTTTAGTAATTAAAAGGACCTACTCCGTGTATTTAAGTAATCAAGACTGAGGAATATTTTCCAGTGGGAAGATACATGGTAGCCCCTGGATCTCCCAGAATATACAGGGTGGGGAAAGAGTATGTTTACAGTTGTTCGTGTGGAAAATAATGCAATAATTAATACATAATAATACAAGAATAAACTCTGTGTTCAAACTCACAACTATAAACCTACTTTTGCCCACCTTGTATAAGGTCTAGAAAGCTCAAATCACATTTTCATGTCTTACTGGTGCCAAGCTAGTAAATGGCTGGCAAGAAAGGTTTACACCAACAGTCATTATTAAAGTTTCCCACATGGCTGAATCTAATTAATTAGGCCTAGCCGAACTTGCCAGCCACACCCGGGACCCAGCCCAAGAACCCTCAGAGGATTTAGAAACACTCCTTTGACAAACACTCATTTATTACGACCTGTCTTCACTGAATCACCTCTATGGCAGATGCCATCTGATAGAGCTTCCTCAGAACAGGGTGTTTATAAACTAAAAGTCAAAGCCCTCTTCTTTATTTTTCATTAAAGAATCTCTCTCTGTTCTCTTGATAATCATAGCTATGGTGCTTGACACTCAAACCACTTCACAAATATTAATTTCTATTCCACAGTTTGTCCAGACCAAGGACTATGGGACTTATTTTTCTTCAGGCCCAGATCAAAGGACTGGGTAGTTTCTATCAGCCCCATGTTTTGTTTTGTTTTTCCCTTGAAATTAGTGTGAGCCTTGTTTTCCCTCCTAAGCCTGTAAGATATTCCCAGAATGGGTTAGAAATTCCTTTAAGCCCTCCACCCTCCTGGCTTTCTTGGGCGGGGTGGGGGTGAGGGAAGGGCTCTGGGAAATTATTCCAGAGCAAACTCACATCCATGGAGACCAAGGGTACCTTTGGACCCAGAGTTTTATTCAACACACATGTACTGAGTGCTGATTCCATGGCAGGTACTGGTGCAGGCATGAGGTGAACAACATAGGCCGTCATGCTTTCTGCTCTCTCATGGCTCACCTTCTAAGTAGGGTAGCAGGGTCGTGGCAAACAATAAACACGAAAGCAAAGTAATTTCCAATAGTGACAAGTTATAGTAAGACCATACAGAGGATAATGGCGTAGAGAGTGACTGGGGATGTGTGTGCTGGATGGTCAGAGAAACATTGCTGAGGGAATAACACTGGATTTGAGACCTGAATGATGATGTTGTGCTAACTGTGTCGTGTTCTGTTAGATACACTTCTGTTTAAAGCAATTCCACAATGGCAGAAACTCAAATAGAATGAAGAGATTGATTAGGAGAGCATTGTCTTCTTATACTGTTTTTGTTTTGTTTTGAGTTGGGGGAGCTATGCAAGAATAACTGGTAAATTGATTCAGTCTCTAAGGAGGTCAACATTGAATATCTATCAAAATTAAAGAAGTACTATCTTTAGACCCAACAACCCCTACTTCTAGTAATTTCATCTATAGAAATGATGGCACTTACGCATGAAGATGTATATATAGGGATATTTACCACAGCATAGCTTGCAATAGCAAAAGACTTTGAACAACACAGAAGTTCATCACCAGGGGAGTGGCTAAGAAATTATGGAACATCCATATGAGAGAACTTGGCAGTCGTTAGAAAGAATGAGGTTGAGCTCCAAGATAAATTATGTGAGGAAAAGCAAGGTGCAGGAACTGAGCTCAATATGCTATCATCTTTGAAAAATATATATACACGTACATATTATCTTTGGGAGGGTATGTAAGACACTGATAACAGTTTTTGCTTCAACAGGGGCTGGGGGAGAATTAGGGAAACTCTATATGTTTTTTGTAATGTTTTCACTTTTATCTTTTGCATATCTTAGCTATTTAATAAACATGTTTTGAAAAATAAAGCATTGGAGTATAATTATATATGTAATGTTCATAGGAAGTTCTTTCCATGTGTACTTATATATCACAGTTCCAGCTGGAATGACTTTAAGTGTTAAAAGTGGAAAAGCTCCTAGAATTAGTCACCTTCTTGGCTAACTAAACATATGGGCATTTCTCAGCCAGGGCTTGGGCCTGGTCTCTATGATGAGCTTAGGAATCATTTCAGAAAAGGCATTTTCTCTTAGAATGGACATCGTTTTTGGAAAACAGTGCACTCATTTCTATCCATTTAAAGATCTCAACAACTAACCGTCGACCAATGTTCAGACTGAGAATTGAAAAAAAAAGGTGACTTTTCTTGAAAAAGACTTTCCAATACATATACAATATTACAGTTTGCTTCCTTCTAAGTTAGAACAGGCCTGGGTTTCTAAGAACGAACTTGTTCCAGCAAGAATGTTTTTCTAAACTCTCACAGCTATTTCATGTTCTGGACCATTAATGATTATGGACTGATAAGAGTCTTCAGCTACCAGTAAAATTTTAAGAAATATGATGGAAATAAGATGTTTTTCAGATGTCTCTTATTCCAAGCCCGGTCTCTGTGGCTTCCTACAATGCTGTGCCAGAGAAGGAGAGCAAATTGTCCTTACTCCTCCTCCTGGGAATAAAACCTGCCCCACGATAAATAAATCATTTGTGCATATAAAAGTTTTATTTGAAAGAAAAATTGCTGTCAATAACCCGAAATAGCTGTGGAAATGACATTCAGTATCTATTTTTAAAAAATGCATTAAATATGGATCCAGTGGAATCGTGAGGAATTAATTCGCTTGGAGGCAAAATTTCCATCAGCATCAAGGTGGCTGTGAGGCTCTGGCAGGGGCAGAGCCTGGGGAGCGGCCTGCGGTTTGATGCCAGTGGGGCTGCAGGAAGGACAAATGGCTCATTAGAAAGAAGCCGTGGTAACAACACCCCAGAGAACAGCTGCCTGTGAAGCTGAGTCAGAGAGCACAACCCTATGGAGGCGGAGCCAAGAGACACTGCTCGCCCTCAGCGGTCAGCGCGTGGATAGCAGCTTTGAGCGTATCATCCGAGAAGGGAATGTCATCAGTTCTTGGCAGAGCCTACCCCTCTGTGAAACGGGTTCCGATGAAAGGTGTTTTGGACACTTGCTAGGCTGTTGGTCTTACACGGCAGCGTGAGCCCAGCAGAGAAAGCCAGAGTCCGGATCCCAGGAGCCTTACCAGGCGGCAGGCCCGTTATCTGTGCCAACAGCACCTGCTCACAGGGGAGGAAGTTATTAAAAAGTGGGTCGTTGCCCAGCCAGCATGGCTCCATAATTAAGTGTCGACCTGTGAACCTGGTGTTCAGGGTTCCATTCCCAGTTGGGGCATATGCCTGGGTTGTGGGCTTGATCCCCAGTGTGGGGCATGCAGGAAGCAGCCAATCAATGATTCTCTCTCATCCTTGATGTTTCTATCTCTCTCCACCTCTCTCTTCCTCTCTGAAATCAATAAAAATAATTTTTAAAAAAGTGGGTCACTGATAAGGGCTGGGCCAACTCCAGGTCAGGGTCCCTTGTCCTCAAGATCAGATTTCAGGGAAGGCTTCTATGGCCCTTGAGGTCACAAACTCTCTGCTGTTCTTGGAGAAGGAGGGAGAGGGCTGTGGTGTGGGCCCTGGCTAGTGGAGGTGGAGAGAGAGGAACCTGAGAGAGACAGAATAATTCAGACAGGACTCTGGAAATCACAACTGGACTTGACTCTGTCCCAGGGAGGGACTGCTCTAGTACAGGCAGCAAATATGTTGGACAGTCCGGTGGAGCTTGGTGTGATAAGTATAAATAATCTTGGAGTTGGACTTGTATTTCTACCTTCTATTTTTGAGATCCCTCTTTGGAGTCACTCAGCCTAGTATTGGTTGACTTTCTGTATGAAGCATACTCTGTCTCTAAGGTCAAGGTCTTTAGTATCAATGGTTCCAGCTATAGATTTACTATTCCATAATTTTGTCTTAGAATCAGAGTTGGAAGGGCTAGTAGAGATCTGACCCACTCATTGTAGAGATGAGGAAACCAAGGACTAGAAGAGTTAAGGAACTTGGATGAAGCTATCAGAAAAGCTGGGGCTAGGATTCAATGTTTTCTCCACCAAGCAGAGTCCTCTGCTATTTGAAAAGTAACATTAATTTCCTGCTTTTGCATTCTGCTCACACTTCTATTTATTCACTGTGTTTCAAATTATGTGGTCCATTTCCCTGTCCCAAAGAGAAGTGAATATGTTGGTTCAGCAGGAATTTTCCAAGAGCTGAGCTGAGAAAGGGAGAGAAAGAAAGGGGGAGCAGAGGGAGAGAGAGCAAGAGCAAGAATGCAAACCTATACATCAAACTTACAAAGCTTAATGTGACCAAAGGAATGTTAATCGACAAACACTATCCAGATTTAACAACACTCGAGACATTATAAACTGACACCCGTATAAACATATGAAATACAGAAAATAGGATTAACCTTTGTCTTCAGGGGAGGTCATGCCTGCTTAAGGGCAATCCATCGTCAGCTGGCTGATATCTTGATATGGCCTAAGATTTTGCACTTAGTATGGCAGGCAATATTCATGCGCTGCCAAGTGAAAAGGGATTTGGTATTTTCCAGTTCAATAAATGCAAACAAACCACACAATTGGGCATTAAGTAGATTGTGTTTTATCAGACTTTTCCAGTCCTGCAGTCTGTGTTGACCCAATCAACTAAATTATTGCCACTCTGGTTATCTGTGAATAAAAAACACAATTACAATTCCTGGGGCCTTACCTGCCACCTCTGCCTGTAACACGTCTGATGGTGGTGAAATATCCCAGTCTGCTGAGTCATAGTCATTTCCTCCCTCCATCACTTAGGGTGGGTCCGTGATGCACAGTGACAGTTTGGGGACATAAGCTGCCTTATATTTTTATGTCCCTGTCTTATCTTAGCTAATCTCCACCTTATTCCTTAGGAATGGGAATTCTTCTGCACCTCTGCACACACTCAACAAACATTACTGATCGAGTGTTCATCATACAAAGGTACTGAAGATACAAAGATTCCCTCCAGGAGCTCACAGTCTAGTGGTAAAGATATAGGTCTAAATAAATAATAAAAATGTCGTGCGGTAACATAGTGCCTGGGTGGTGATTGGAAAGTCTTTCCAAGAGCCACAAGCCCTGTTTCTTCTTCCATTAGTTCGTCTCTGTACTCCTTGACCTTCATCCTTAGAGGCAGCCATCATGTTGACACCCATCCGGAAGTTGGCTAGTGTTAGACACCGGAAAGGTCCCACACCGCCTCGCCTTCATCTCACTGGCCATTTTCCTACCTATCCCCTGCTTTCACAGGCAGATGTGAGAAAGCTTTAAGTCAATAAAGGGGGAAGGGGAAGGGGGTGTAAATGATGATCAATTAAGATGAAGGACAGAAGTATTGGAACATGACTTATATTCATTTTTATGTAAGAAATTTTAACATATGTAATACTTTCAACAATGAAGTGTTGTTGTTTTTTAATTTAAAAGAAAAATATTAAATTTCCCCAACTTTTAACTTTTATGACACTGACACCCTCATTAGGCCTGTCTGTTGGATGGGCGCATATCAAGTAGGTGTGGTACCCTCAGGAAAAAGTGAGTTCTCAGAGCAGAGGGAGGCATCTGCAGTCTTTTGGCTGTCAGATATTGGAACATATTTCAGGTTATCAGTGCTTGGTTGAGTGGATTTCAGAATTATATTATCCAAAATCTAGGGTTGCCAAACTATGGCCATGGTCAAATCCAGCCTGATGCTTATTTTTGTAAATAAAGCCATGCTCACTGATTTACATATTGTCTGTGTCTGCTTTCAGATAGCAGTGGCAGAGTTGAGCAATGTGGGGGTCAGGAGTCAGTCTCATGGGGATGTGCCATCCTGGCATGAAGATTATTTCGAGCTGAAACAATTAAAACCCAACAAACCCAAGAAGAGTTTTCGTTGTTGTTGTTGTGTGTGTGTGTGTGTGTGTGTGTGTGTGTGTGTGTGTGTTTAACTTCCACCCCAACTCTTCTTGCCTAAAGAGATTCAGATAAATAAGTGTATAAAAAAAAATAAGTGTATCACAGAAGCACTGCTTCAGGAAAGGAACCTTAGAATAATTATCTTAGTATTTTCACTTACGCACATATGAAATTAAGTGTGGCAGACAGGGAGGATACAAGCAAAACTCTGCTGCTAGATTCCCCATAGTGCCCCTTTGTTTCTGGTGGTCCTGCAAGAATTTGCTGTTTGCTCTTTCTCTCCTACCTGTGAATTGCCTACTTTCCCCTCCCTTAGTCTAAAATGACATATATACCTCATTTAGCCTCACTGTCTTTGGAATTTTCATGCTTATGTGAATTCCCTGTATGCATGCATTAAAATTTGATTTTCTCCTGTTAAAATGCTGTATGTTATTTAAATTATTCAACCAGCCAGAAGAACTAAAGGGGTAAAGGACAGTAGTTGCAACAGAGATTGTATGGCCTGAAAAACTGGAAACGTTTACTATCAGGCCCTTTACGGACAACATTGGCCAAGTTCCACCCCCAAAATTGTTCAATTTTTTTAAAAAAATATATTTTATTGATTTTTTACAGAGAGGAAGGGAGAGGGATAGAGAGTTAGAAACATGGATCAGAGAGAAACATCAATCAGCTGCCTCCTGCACACTCGCCACTGGGGATGTGCCCGCAACCAAGGTACATGCCCTTGACCGGAATCGAACCTGGGACCCTTCAATCCGCAGTCCGACGCTCTATCCACTGAGCCAAACTGGTTAGGGCAAAATTGTTCAATTTTTGAAAATTTGTATAAGATGGGGAGAGAGGATAGTGGCCATGAAAATCTTTATATCACACCAAGGTTCACTGGTTATCTCATGACAAAGTTCTTAAAAGAAAGGTAGAATTAAAGATGAATTATGCATGTTTATTTTATGAAAACACTAATGTTTCAAAGTTGCTGGCCTTTTATTCTGATGACAAGTAGCTGACTCTAGTGACCAAGAAGATATTTTTGAAAACAAAACAAAAAAAACAAACACAAAACAAAAAACCCCACACACATTTAGACTATTGTTTTAAGTGAAACTATCTTTTCACTTTGGAACAATGTGTGAGAAATGATTGTGTATTTCACAAAAAACCTTCTGTGGAGAGAACATTTTGAAAAAAAATATTTTGATGTGTTCCTACTTTGTGTGAGTGTGCTTCTAAAAAGAATGAGTGTATCACAGAAAACTGTTCATATGTATATTCTTAGTCACTTGGAAGCAGCATTTTTTCAGTTTAAAAGCCATCTAAATGAAGAGTTTCAATCGAATTTGAAGCCATATGTTAAAATTACACAAATACAACACTTTTCTACTGGTTTTCAAAAATGACTGGCATCTGGAAATATGAATATTTACTAGCTGAATTTCAACAGAAATCTTTGTCTAAGGAAGAATGAAAAAATGAGCATCGCGAGTTAGTAAGCTCAGTCAACGGTGGACTTCTTTTCCCATTTGGACACGTGTCTTTGTGATATACTTTTCCCAGCTACTATTATTATTTTGTTTTTAGCAAAAACAAAAAATATTTGTGTACATTTAATAAATATAAAAACTACATTTCTTGTTTTTAAATTTTTAAAATCTTTTATTTTATATTATTTACTTCATCTTTTTCTTGCTCAGTTCATATCTATTTTTGTGTCAGTTTTATAATGTATGTAGTTTGTTGGTGGAGAAGAAGATATATGCAATTATGAATAAATAAATATGTATACATTGGGATGCATGCCTCCCAAATATTTAAAAAAATAAGAATGTTTCATTACAGTGTTTGGAGACCACTGATTTTGAGTGTGAATTTGGAATTTAGGTGACAAATTTAAATAGGGCTTTGCCACTCACTGGCTCCATTCTATTGATCAGAATAATTTATTGTAAGTCTTATTTTCTGAACTGTAAAATTGAGATAATTCCCATGAGACACTTAATACAGAATCTAACACATAGTAAATGTTCAATAAATATTAATAACTGTCTGATAAACATCAGTAAACAATATTATTGTACCTAAATATCTCCACATTCTCCAGTCTTCTAGGGCCACCCTTTTCTTGATTACCCCAATAGAATAACTCAATCCCTCTCATCTCACTTATTTATGGGAAGACCAGCATACATCCCTGAATTTCTACAGAGGGTGGTTAAATTCGGGATAATGTCATTTTCCTGCTGATTGCTTGATGCCTCTCTCCTGGGTTCAGTTGTCCATCACCTGCAGGCTTCTGTCCTGTTCCTTCTCCACATGTCCCCAAGAGTGGACATAGCCTCCTTTCCAGCATTTTCAAAGACTCAGGGCTGTTGTAAGACTTATGACTTCAGAATAACACAGGGTAAATACAGTTCAGAACAGTAAGCAACTTAAAATTTAGATATCACAGTTCCCTCTCTAAATTCATGGACTACTGCCCACTGCTGGGAATGTCTTGCTGAGTCTGTACAGCCCTAGGCCCAGACTGTCTTCCTGTTGTTGGCACAGTTCTTTCCCTTCAGAGAACTTTCTGCCTTCTTAGTTCTTTCTTGAATTCAGAGTCCAGCCTGTTTCTCAGACCAGCACAGCCTACTCTGTTATGCCAAGGTCTTAAGCACAGCTTCAGTCTGGGCATTAAACTCCTCTAGGAATATCATTAACACTTATGAGTGAATAACGCTCCCTGAAGTTCAATAAGGAAGCCCTGACCTTTTCCATCAAGAGTGAAGGTGGATGGGAACACTTGACTTTCAAACCCAATAAGCCATTAATATCACTTCCTAAATAAAAAAACCTGGAGTCTTTCCTGAATCCAAAATTATCAGATTGAATTCTGAAAGCAGGGGCTCAAGTTAAAAAATTTTATGCTTCCTTTCTCCTACGAGTCTTTATAATGGAGCTGGGCAATAAAAAATTGTATTATCCCTACTTTCTAGATCTTTTTTTCTTTTCCTTTCTCTGTAATCAAGTCCTATAGGTCTTGATTTCCTCACCTTTTCAACACCACCACCACTAAAAATAACAACAATACTATCATCACCATCACCACTTTTATGACCCTTATGACCCACATAACAACTTAGATCATGACATCACTGTCCCCACTATCACCCTCACCATCAGCATATCATCTTCTCCATCACCACCATGGCTACCGTCACTGACATTACAGTCACCACCATCATGAAGGACCACTGTTATCAGCTCAATGGTTATGATCACCATCACCATAGCCATCTCTACCTCCTTGTTGGCTTTTCGGAGACCCTGTGGCAATTCTGTGAAAAGCTGCCAAAGCTCTCTAGAGTTTTTATTTTGGGAATTCTATAGGCATGTCTTCCAGCTGTCTGCTTCCAACTTTTTTTTTTTTTTTGCTCATTAGATACTTTTCGCCCCCAACTGCCCTCTCCTGCTGGCCTGGTTGCCCCCAACTGCCCTCCCCTGATGGCTTGGTTGCCCCTAACTGCCCTCCCCTTCTGGCCTTATCATCCACAACTGCCCTCCCCTTCTGGCCATCTTGTGACCACATGGGGGCGGCCATCTTGTGCAAGGATGTGATGGTCAATTTGCATGTTACCGCTTTATTACATAGGACCAGAGGCCCGGTGCACAACATTCGTGCACTCGGGGGGTGGGGGGGTGGGGAGTCCCTCAGCCAGGCCTGTGACCTTTAGCAGTCCAGGAGCCCTCGGGGGATGTCCTACTGATGGCTTAGGCCCGCGCAGTCGGACATCCTTAGTGCTGCTGCGGAGGCAGGAGAGGCTCGCTATGCTTGCCAGCCATCAGCCCAGCTTGTGGCTGAGTGGGGCTCCCCCTGTGGGAGCACACTGACCACCAGGGGGGCAGCTCATGCATTGAGCTTCTGCCCCTCTGGTGGTCAGTGCGTGCCATAGCTACTGGTTGTTCTGTCATTTGGTCGATTTGCATATTACCCTTTTATTATATAGGATAGCTTTCTAAAGATTCTTCAACATAATTTCTATTTTAGTTATTACTTGTATTAGCTTCCTATTGCTGCTGTTACAAACCACCACAAACTTAGTGGTTTAAAACAATACAAATTTATTATGTTGTAGTTCTGGAGGTCAGAAGTCTTAAAATCAATGTGACAGTGGGGCTGTGTTCCTTCTGGAGTCTCTAGGGTAGAATATTTGCCTACTTTTTCTAACTTCTAGATCAGGCCACCTGCATTCCTTAGCTCATGACCTCATCCTCCATCTACAAAGTCAGCAGCATAGCATCTTCCAATTTCTTTCTGACCTTCTGTCTCCCTCTTATAAAAAAGAACTTTGTGATTGCATTGGGCTCCCCAGGGTAATCTCCCCATCTCAAGACCCTTAATTTAATCGCATATGCAAAGCCTCTTTTGCCTTCTAAGGCAACATATTCACAAATTCCTATGATTAGGACTTGGATATCTTAGGGGCATACCAAGTCTTTATTTGGAATAGGATGTCTTTATTCAGCCTTCCATACCACTACTTCTATTATTACTACTGCTAGCAAAAATTTGCCAGGAACTATGCTAACTGCTTTACATTCTTCATCTCAATTAGTTCATAAACCACATACTAAGATTGTGTAACTTTCTGAGACAGGCTTGTGACTAAGCCATTGCTGATAATGACAGTAATTCATCACAAAATTGAGTAATAATGATAGAAAAATCTGCATTTCCACTCCTATCGAGCACTGACTTGTATATGCCTACAAGTTAATTATGAGATTATAAATGTATTTTTACAAAAATGTAGTCATATGGGTAGAAATTTGCATTTAGAAGAAATTCAGCTACATTTGAATTGCTGGAAGGAAAGCTTGTAGTTACTGGGTTCAGTTAGCGTAGATCATTGAGACCAATGCTAATTAGATTTATGGTTGCTACTCCTAAATGGAACAGTTTGTTGCACTTAGCTTAAGAGACTATATGCATAACCCATGGACATAGACAATAGTGGAGTAGGCCTGGGGGTGGAGAATACAGGGTAGAAGGGGTCAATGGAGGGAAAAAGGGGACACCTGTAATACTTTCAACAAGATAAATTTAAAAAAAAACTGTCTTAGACCCTTGTCCAAGATGCTATGAAATGCAAACCTTCAAGTAGGACCTTTGTCAGAAAAGTGTGGCTTAATGCACAAAACCCAAAAACTCACCACTGCTATTCAAACCCAATTTATAAACCGATGGTTGCACAAGAATTTGTTAGCATTAAAAAGTCCCACATTATCATGCAATTGAGTAGCATCTGTTTAATGTACTCTTGCCACTCAAATCTGTTAGAGGCAGTCCTCAATGTACTGTGAAACACTTAGAAGTGCAGCTGATGTATCTAAACATAGGGCCCAAATGACAATTTGTCACCTAAGACTTCCTAAGTAGGAGGGTTAGAAGCTCTTGAACACTGGGTTGAAACTCTTAGCTGTCTGATTTAAGGCTATTTTAAAATAGAATATAATTAAGATGATAGTTATAAAAGGCTAAATATAGATAATAGTCTAGCCCAGTCATTTTCAGCCTGTTGGCTGTAAATTCTAGCAACATGTGGAAGTTATTGTAAGGAGTCCATTAATCCATTTGAGTACCAAATGTTGTCTGCAGATTATATCCTCCATATCAAATGTTGATATGGCTGTGATGAGTAATACAAATGTGCTTAAAATATCACTGAATTCATAGAAGCTTTTGGTCATTTTGCATGTTATTAATAATCATTAGGCACTTCAGTACAATTAAGTGTGAAATTCTGATATCCTCAAAGTGGTTGGGCACCTCTGCTCTAACTTGAATTTAGCAGTGGGCACAAAATACTTCTGATACACCAATGTTTCCATTCCTTATAAGATTAAAGCTTTAAAAGAGCTGTCATCTGAAAGTTCTATTCAGAAGTGAGTCTCCCAAAAGATGCTGAGGAGTTGAGCAATATATTAAGACTAACAATGCTGATGAAACCTTTCAATAGCATCTTTTTCTTTCGACAATGATAGCTTAAGAGTAAGTTTAGCAAGATAAAGGTAAAAAAGTCTCATTTCCTTTTAACTCGCCTGAAGGAGTGCCTAAATCAATAAACTAGATGGGTCTGTTTTTAAAACCCAACACTATCTTTTCTAAGAAAATGTCTAGCTTTTAATTTGTAAATAAATGCTATCAGTTGTATAGCACTTTACAAGAAATTTTTGCACTGTAGGGTCCCAGAGTGGGAACATTCTTATCATTTGTAGTCTTTTTATTTATTTACTTATTTTTAAAGCAAGCAACTTTTTTTTTCATTCTTTATTGATTTCAGAGAGGAAGAGAGAGGGATAGATAGAAACATCAATGATGTCAGAGAACCATTGATCAGCTGCCTCCTGCACTCCCCCCATTGGGGATCGATCCCCCAATCTAGGCATGTGCCATGACCAGGAATCAAACTGTGACCTCCTGATTCATAGATCCATGCTCAACTCTGAGCCACGCCAGCTGGGCTCATTTGTAGTCTTTTGAAAAAGGAAAAAAAAAGAAACAACGCACACTATTTCAAAGATGAGAAGCCACATGAAAGGTTAAGTGACTTGTCAAACACAGAAGAGGGAGCTACAAATATTTTTTTTTTTAAAAAATCACATAATAGCAACTTAAGTGATGTGAATTAGATGTTAGAAACGTGTCATACTGAATTTTCTATGCATTTTGACTATTTGATCCCAATGAAGAAAAACTGGAAACATTTTGTGGTCATCTTACCTTCCTTAAGAGGAAAAAAATACTCTGATTTAAACTGACAGGTACAGTTTGGGTGTTGACTATATTCTCTTTAGGCTTAGTATAATAAAAATTCCTATAAATATCAGCATTTCAGGACTTATTTTTATATCTAAATATTTTACTAAATAAACAGGTTTCAGGCTAATAGCACAGAGTTTTACAATTTATAATTACACAGGATCCAATATTTGTAAGTTTTTAACACATAAAAAAACTTGTCCTGTATATAGGATTGTATGGCATTGAAATATCTTGGGGAGTCTGCAGACTCTCCTTAGAAATCTTTACCATAGTTTAATTAACAGCAAGTTCCAACTTTCTGAAATGGTATAAATTATAGCTGGACAAGTAGGGATAAAGATTCACTGAATGCCTTTCAGTATGTTTTCAATCCATGGAACCATTATAAAATTGAGGCTGACTCCACAGTTGTTGTGTTTTGTTTTGTTTTTAATATATTTGTATTGATTTCAGAGAGGAAGGTAGAGGGAGAAAGAAACAGAAACATCAACGATTTCATTGATTGGCTGCCTCCTGCACACCCCACACTGGGGATAGAGCCCACAGCCCACAACCTGGACATGTACCCAGATCAGGAACCAAACTGGGACCTCCTGTTCATAGGCTGATGCTCAACCATTGAACCATGCTGGCCGGGCTGACTCCATAGTTCTTGCTTAGATAAAACAACATACAATACTATATAGGAATTTCAAAATTATTACACTGGAGGTTAAATACTGTCAGATGCCTAAGTTGGCTGAAAGTTAAGGTGCTTGAAAGCTGACAAGATTTCTATATTCCTTTTTCTATTTCCTTCAGCACCTGTTGGAAGGGACAACCCTGCTCATATTTTGCACTATAGCTGTTTGCTGATATAAAACATGTCCCTTTTAAGATGCCCCAAATACTTACCTGCAAAATAAAATATTCACTCTTCTCTGGTGACTTAGTCGACTGTTAGATAATATCCTCTCTGCTGATTCCCAGAGCACACATTTTAAGCAGCCAGTTCTGGTTAGTGCTGCTCATTCAATCACTCATTCAACCAACCAACCAACCAATCAACCAACCAACCAACCAACCGTCCCTTATAGATCATCTACTATGTGTTGAATTCAGTTATCTTAAATGGAACCAAAGCAAAAAGTTTTAAAGAATTACCAGAGCTTTTATTTTTGCTTAGTTTTATTAAAAAAATAAATATATCATAAAGCTTTTTTTTTCTTTAGGGAGAAAAAAGGAACAAGTTTCATAAAATCAAATAAGCAATGGCAAGGTGTCTTAACTTGAAAAAGATTGGGAATCACAGGTTTACAAGTTCTAATTGAAACAACAACTGTAACAGCCACAGTTGGCCGCTTCATGCCAATGGCAGCAAACAAGATCAACTAGAGCAAAATAAATAATGGTGTGGAAGCCCTGAAAAGTGTTTAAACAGACTGATTCACTGAGACATCAATATAGATATATCTTGCTTTAAATAACACAGAAGTTCCTGAAAAGTTTGGTGTAAATGAAATGACCACAAAATACTCAAAAAGCTTGGTATCTGAAGGAATTCTGTGAATTCTTTGTGAACAGCCACTTCCACTTTTGTAAATCCAGGTGTTTGCTTTGCTTAAGGCAAAGTAAACCTAGCTGCTACCTCTCTGAACTGAGATGTCAGCATATTCATCTAACACTGCTCCAGCTGGGCCAGTAGCACAACTTCCAAGTTTGTGTTTCTATTAAGTAGTGTAAAATACAGAGCCAGCCAGGAAACCCAGCTGCATCTGGCAAAGCAGGCATAGGGGTGGGATTACCACCTTTAACATTATTTCCAAGTCAGCAAATACTTTTGAGAGTCTACTTTGTGCAAAGCACAGTACTAAGCCCTATCAATTTGCTTACAGATAGACTTGCTTTCTCTAAAACCTTGGCAGGGCCTACCTCTGGAACCCTAAAATAAAGTAATACTCCTAATCTTCAAAACTGGCTTTAACCAAATTAGCTGCCCAACTTTTTCAAACTGAGTGAATGATAATGGGAGAGACTTTTTCCAAGGCTGAAGTGTAACAACACGAGAATCACATATAACTGGCTAGTGAAAAATTTCGCTGATGACAAAAAATTTTCAAATAGTTCCTTTTTTTAAACTTCCTCTAAACAAAACTCTGAATTCTCAGGCAAACTCTGCAAAAGTTAAAGTCATTGGTACGCTTTGGTTCGGTGATACGTTTGTCTGGCTGATAGAAATATTTCTTTCCACTTTGGACAGGGAGTACGTATGAGAATACTAGTTCCAGTCAGTTTTTTCACTGTAAATACACCAAATCCTCACTTTGTTCACAGCTTCCATTTCATTTGGCCAAACTTCTACCAGGCTTAAGTCACATTCAATTAGTTAGGCTCTTTTTTTTTTTTTTTAATGCTTCTAATAACATTGCTGCCTATATGTACAAGTGTGAATAAAGAGTATGCAATCTGTAGTCTTTCCCACACTGAGTACACTAACAACAATTAGTAAATAATTAAAGAGTAAGTGGTCATTTTAAAACTTGTTTTTCTTTCAAAATTTTTTTACTTTCTAACACTTAAAAAAAATGGGTCTTAAAAGTGCCCTATCAATGTCCAATGCTGTTTCCCACTCTGTCCCACCCATCCAAAACCTGCTACAAATGCTGGATTGAGTTCATATCAAATAATTTAACAGTACCAAGATTTTTCAAATGGAAACAGTGTTACTGACTTCTTCATACTGAATAACAAAATAAGGGTAACTCTGGTCATCATTAAAAATGACAAAAATCTGAGGCTCAAAGAAATTATCCACACAAGAGTCATACAGGTCACTGGTGACACTGCCGGGATTGACGGGAGGAGGTCTTCTCATGCCATGACTACCCATCGTATATCTGCCAGTTAGCACTTTGGCCAGAAACATGAAATGGACTCCTTTGGAGGACTTCTTAGAAAAATTATGAGAGTAGCTTGCCTTCTTTGCAAAATAACTGCCTTGTCCAAACATTGTAGCATGCTTTCCACAGACTCGAGGGTCAAAGTTGTGCTTGCAGATTCCATCTACCACATCCTGGGATGTTCCATGAAATAAGTGCCTCTCATTTATTATTCTGTCACGGCCACACATTTTTCTGTTCATATATTCCTTTTTCCTAATGCAAGAGTGGATAGGGAATTCAGAAGAAAGAAGGTATGCATCAATTTAAAAGGCATGATGTGGTCATAAACTTCCTTATGGTTTCAATGGGGAAGAGATGTTAAAGGGCAAAATGCAATCAGTGATCACATTAAAAGTTTAAGCTTATCATTTCCACTGCAGACAAAAGCCCTTTCTTTTTTTCTCTACCAACTGTTCACATGCTTTCTCTTCCACTTAAAACTAGTTTTCACATTTTACCTTTTCAGAATGCCTTCCTTGTCCAATTTCACCAACCTAATGCCTCTTAATTATGAGATTCCTCAAACCTACATATATTCCTTTTGCACTACATTAGTTTGTTGACTTGAGAGGCAGCCCAGTAGAGTAATTAAGAGCAAGATTTCTAGTGCTAGACTGCTAGGATCCAAATTCTAGCATCTTATTTGCTGTATGTCCTTTGGCAAATTACCAACCTTTCCTATGACTCAGTTTCCTCTCTGTAAAATGTAGACTGCAGTACTCCACTCCTACTTACAGGTCTGTTATAAGGATTATATGAGAGTTAACATATAAAAACACAAACATATTAATTTCTATGCAAGTCTTTACTATTAGGTTCCACACTTGTCCTTAGCTATATTAAGAAAAGCTCTCTTAAACATTTCATGCTACTGACTCACCTTTTATATTTCTCCCAAAGAAACTGGTTTTGGACTCTCAATATTTGCAAAATTCTATATTTAAATTCAGGCACAGTCTTATGAAAAAGATTGTAAATAATTCGATAACTTTTGTCCTCTGAAGAAACAGGCACTTGGATAAAGTCCTGAGATGGATGCATATAAACCCAAGTTTCAGGGTAAAAGTTTGCTGAGGTCACCCCATCTGGGCAGATGATTTGTGATGATGAGGTTGCTTCGAGAGGTGAAGGAGCCTGCGTGGGAACACCACCAAGTGTCCTAGAAGGAGAAGAAGAAATGTCAATGTCAACCACTCAGAACATTTCACATTAGAATGCACTATAGCAATACCTAATATTATAATCTGTATAGCTTAAAAGCTTGTTTAAAAAACAATATATAAAATGCTATTGATTAAAGACAAAAGAAATCTTAGAACAAAAACTGCCTTTATACAGATATTATTTGCTTCCTCCTGGCCTCCTATTTGTGGGAAAAACTATAGAATATACTGCTGCAAGGTAAGCAAACAAGAAAAAATTTATAAATATCTTTTTAAAAAATATATTTTATTGATTTTTTACAGAGAGGAAGGGAGAGAGTTAGAGAGTTAGAAACATCGATGAGAGAGAAACATCAATCAGCTGCCTCCTGCACACCTCCTACTGGGGATGTGCCCACAACCAAGGTACATGCCCTTGACCGGAATCGAACTGGGAACCCTTGAGTCTGTAGGCCAACGCTCTATCCACTGAGCCAAACCAGTCAGGGCTATAAATATCTTTACTTTTTGAATCCTGGACTCCTCTTTTGCCTATATAGTTAAAAAGCTTTGTTTCAAGGGAGCAGTGGTAATTTATATGTGTTCTTCAAACTTTGCTGTACTAAATAGGAAACATATCATTATTAACGTCTATGTGGGGTAAGGAGAGCAGAATAAGGGGGAGAAAAAAGTGAGGCAGTAGAAAAGAGGGAGCTTACAGAGAGAAGGCACAAAATATTAAAAATAAAAACCTTAAACTTTATAATTTTTATAAAAACAAACAAAAATCATAGCATGGGCACTGAAAGCTGACATTTGGAATTTGCTTCCTTTTTCAGTATCACATACAACAACAAAAAACCCCACCAATACTATTCAAATTTTACAACTTTAGGGGTGATGGCTCTAATTACTTTAAGCTCTAGAGACCAGAATGCATATTCTTGAACCTTTAAATTCAGATGAATTTGAAAGATGAATTTAGATAAGCAGCAACTTGCTCAGTTACTTTTTCCTGCCTGATTAAATGCTGAAATTCAAATCACATTTCTTGACCATTTTCAAAACAGAGCAAAAAGGAAGAAGCAGAGAGAAAGGAAATCCTGACCCTAAGTCCCAGATTCAGGTTTAGGGTACTGTAACATTCATCAGCATGTAGTGATCACAAGGAAGCAACAAGTCTGCCAAATAGATTAGGAAAGTGAAATTTTCCAAGAGTTTTGCGACACAGAGGTTACAACTGTGGGTGAACATGCATCTAATCTCCAGCGCGTATCTCATCCTCCTCCTCCTAATAATCATAGCCACCTTATACTAAGCACATACTACAAACCAGACGTTTTATATATATTATCCCTGTCATAACCACCCTGCAAGATGGTCTGCTTATCCCTACTTTTCAAATTAAAAAGTTGCTAGCAGAGCCAGCAAAGGCCAGAGACAGGATTTTAATCAACGTCTACCTAGTTTCTAAGTGCATATGTGAAATATGTAGAAATGAAAAGAGTACATATTTTTCCATTTCCCCCAATATATGCAAACAAGGCTTGAAAGTGATGGATATCAGGATTAGAACTCGGCTCCCACTAACACCACTACCATCACCTCACATAGTCTTTTGCCTTTTAAGAGATGACTTGAGAAGAAGCTAACAATTAATAGAGGGACAACTCCCTTCTTTAATCCCCACCCCTTCAAGCTGTGCCTTGTATTAACCTGCCTTGAACTCCTTGTATCCCCCAGGTGCTTTTAAGTTCAGGGGCAGATTTAAAGGAGTGCTGGTTTCTCCAACTTTTATGACAGAAGGCACAACAGTTCTTGGCATCTGGAGCATTTTCACCAAGCTTTGATAGATCCCTCCAGAACCTGCGTTCACTGGTATATATTTCTGGAGAGAGGCATCACTGTTTTAATCAGATTCTGAAAAGTCTGTAACTTCTTAAAAGCCATCACAATTCTGGAGGATGGCAGGAAACACAGAATATAAGCTCCTTATCTTTAGCTGTCCCCTCTATCCCTGCTCTGCAAAGGGTAAATCCAAGCACACCAGGTTTTCCAGTATTCTCAGGGGTTGAAGTTAGCAACAGAGGTTTCTGTGTTGAGGGGAGGAGGGTAAGATTCTTCCCAAGCACTCTGCCCAAAACAGGTTTTAGGCCGTCGCAACTCTATTGAAAAAGTGGCACTAACAATAGAGGACACTGCTTCTTTTCTTTCTAATACCATTCCTCTCTTAACAAAAACACAACAGTTCCATAAAATAGAAGTTTCAAACCTATCTTTTCCTTTTTCAGAGGGGAAAGGGTCTATTATTTACTCACACATACCTGAAGATGTGCCTGTGTAACTAAGTCTGATCCATCCTAGGATATTAAATTAGATCATATATATCTAGTCAGCACTCATTCCCATCAACAGATGCTTACTTTTAACAAGCCAACGTCCTAATTGGGCTAAAACATAAAAATGCATATAGACATGTCTGATGGAGTTATACAATCTAGTTGACATGGGTTAAAAATATGTATATTCCAAGCACACTTAGAAATGTGGCTTTATTTTCTGAGAATGCTGAGCTTGTAGTCAGCTCATCGGTTTTCCAAAGACATACTGTGCTTTACAGTGCTGCACCAGTCTTCTTTAGGGAGGCAAAGCTGGTGGGTAAGGAACTTGTACTCAAGGACCTCTGATGAATGGATTTTCAGAATCCAAGGTCACCTTTTATCACTCACCTTCACCCTCCCTTGTCATATTTTTGAAAGAGGTTTCCTAACCCAACTTCAGTAATGAACCAAAAACTAATTCATTTTATCCTTTTGGGAGGAGAAGCCAAAGAAACTGTATCAGGTCTTCTCATAACCATGAGGTGATTGCATGGAATAGATGTCTTTTCAGCTGAAATGAACTCACAAACCTCTAAACCTGAGATTTGTTTGCTTTTATGTGACCTCAGCACAAGTATTCTAAGAATATTAAAGAATAAGCTCCTTGCCAAAACCTGTTTGGCTCAGTGGATAGAGCGTCGGCCTGCGGACTGAGGGGTCCCGGGTTCGATTCCGGTCAGGGGCATGTGCCTGGGTTGCGGGCACATCTCCAGTAGGAGATGTGCAGGAGGCGGCTGATCGATGTTTCTCTCTCATCGATGTTTCTAACTCTCTATCTCTCTCCCTTCCTCTCTGTAAAAAATCAATAAAATATAAAAAAGAATAAGCTCCTTTTTATCAGTTCCATGAAAAAAGAGAAAGCACAAGGAAAAAAACTTTTTTGTAACTGAGGTGATGGATGTTAACTAAACTTACTGTGGTAATCATTTTGTAATATATACATATGTCAAGTCATTATGCTGTACACCTTACACTTACAGTGTTGTTTGTCGATTATAAATAAAACTGGAAGAAAAAAAAGGATCAGGGAAACCCTCATTTAAAGAGCTAAGTTTGCAGGAAATTCGTGAATTAAGTCAGCCTCCCGCTCCAATCATCTTACTACCTTCCTACTCTGGGCTTTCCCAATTCTTAGGCATCTCTGATTCCCCAATAATTGTGGCTTTTTTGACACCTATGTTTTTCTTTGACCTTTAGTATTTACTAACACTTAACAAACTTTTTTCTGGCTAAAATCATGATCTTTCAGACTCCGAGAGTTGGCTTCTGCAATCAATCAAATAACAGTCTATGGACTAATAAACAGAAGGCTTAGTACTGAGAAATAGATTTTCTGAAACCTGCTTTTAGAACTACCTCACTCCTCTTTCTCCCCAAGTACCCCTTAGGCCCAGACTCAGTTGGATGGGAATTGAAGGGCTGCATTTACCCATTCTACCCTGGTGAACTTGATGTTTCTCTATTCCTTTCTCACTGACATGTTTGCACAATCTCTGATTTGCTAAGCTTTTACTTTATACCTGATTACCACTGTTCCAGACAACACTAAAATAGGAAATTTTAAAAAGAAAATGGAAGAACTTTGTTCTCTTTAAGCCTAAGTTATAAATAGTAATTCCATATTTGTGGCATTAATTCTACTACTGCTTATATAATCGTTTATACTTTTACAAAACAAGCTTAGGTTTTAAAAGGGGGAGAGGAGGTAGCATTTCATAATTACTTGTCTTAGGATCAAAACAAATTTTCACCATTCTATGAAAGTCCCTCAACAATGTAGCACTTGAATGAGCATTCTTACTCTCACACAGAAGCTACATCTCACTCGACTGGCTCAGCATGCCAAGGCGCTGTTCTCACTAATGAGTTCCACCATCTCACTAGGATGACGATGTGTTCTTAACTACTGGACACTGACATTATCGCCAGCTGTGCTAATGAAATCACAGAAATGGCATTTTTATTAATTTCTAATTTAAAAAACCAGACAAGGTAAAATTTTTCACACTTGGACAAGAAAGAAAGGACACATTTACCCAAGCAAATATATATTTCTAAAATTGGACTTATTACACAGTACTTTTGGATCCTGAGAATTTCATGGATTTTTACTTGTTTCTATTTTGTTTGAATGTTCCCTTTGCAATCTCATAATTAGAATCATTAAAGTTCCGTCATAATGATCTGGGAAAAACACAGTTTGGGCTTGAAATTTAAAAAAAAAAAAACTACTATTAAGAATATGAAAAGAGCATCTTCACCTCAAAGATCAGCAGAAGGGACCAACCAATATTACTCTAACCTCCAAAGTTCATAAAACCAAGTAAATCCAGTATCATTTTAAAAATCAGGCTTTCAATACAGTATATCTGACTAGAGTATATAAAGATTTCCCTTAAGATACTCACTTTCACAGATGGCTATGCAAATGACAATGTATCCCATCTTTTCACATCTACAAAGATGTGTGAGTGGTCTATGTAGAGAGGGAAAGAAGAAATGGCACTCGGGAAAATGAAAGAGCTCACCTATAATTCAGAAGGATAAGTTCAGTCTCAACCTAAAAGTGCCACAAGTAATTTTAGTGAGTATTATAGGAGGATGGGCCTTACTTAGCAAATGAAAATGTAAATTATTTGAAAAGGTGAATTCTTCCCATGCAAATGCATTCAAGGAAGAAGAATGGAGAAAATCACCTTGAAGGTTTCTCCCTACTTGACCTGGAAGTTTACCAGGACTGGGAAGTAGTCCCATAACACAGAAGCGTATCATCAGAAAACTCAATCTTGCATAAAGGCGGCATATGCAAATTTTGCCTTATTCCAGGTACAATTACTTTTAGTTGTGAAAAAATGTTAATTCTACTGTGCTTTCATTTAAAAAATTTAATACAATACTCACTCTTTTAGTGTCGGGTTAACTATATCTTATCTGAATTCTATTTTTTGAAAAATTAAGCCCAAAGAATAACTTAGAATTTCACATTCTAGAGGTAATAACCAAGTTAGTTATTTAATTTTTTTTCTCTTTGGCATACAGTTGTACATTAACATAAAATCAGAAAAAAATGAGACTTTTCACTGGACACGTACTGTAAATATGGAAGCAATATAAAACAGGAGCGGAAGAGGGGTCTCCTTTTTATTTCTCTCCTGAAAAATGAGTTGTGGAGAATGTAGTGATTGTTCCACATCATAAATCGGACCTCTTTCAGACCCCGAGAGTTGG
Organism: Myotis daubentonii; assembly: GCF_963259705.1. NCBI lineage: Eukaryota > Metazoa > Chordata > Mammalia > Chiroptera > Vespertilionidae > Myotis > Myotis daubentonii. The sequence continues at coordinate 21,636,802 of NC_081842.1, read as the reverse complement.
CTTCTTCAATCAATCGAATAACAGTCTATGGAGTAGTAAACAGAAGGTAAAGAAAAAAAAAAGCAAGTTAATATACAATCACTATGAAATATAAAAACTATTAATGTTACTAAAGCCACACATAGTTAACCTTGCTGTTAATATCAGAAGAGTTTCAATAAAGTAAAATGAGTCAAATAAATTCCCTTTATACATAGAAATTTTTTTTCCTTTCTTTTTTGGAGCAAAGATACAGGGTAGAAAGATGATCCCTGTTTAGAAGAACACAGATTTCCACCTTAAGAAACATGTGAGGCCCAGGGAACTACTCTATTCTATTTTAAGGCCTTAACAATGTCCTAAATATTCTTTGTTTCTTTGTCAATTTAGCCTTCTAATTGTTTTACTCAAAAAAAAGCTTCATTTTTTAAAAAATTTAGTTTTCTCACTCTGTGCTAGTGCTTTCAACACTTTCACAATGATTTTTTTTTTTGCTCCTGGACACTGGTGGTCCTGCTAGCATGTTTTCTCATTTTAGACAACCTTATTACGACTTTAGGTCTCACAGCACAAACTCTGTGAAGTTGGCCAGGGCACAGGCCACATGCAGATTTTGGTGCTTTCCCAACCTTCTTGGTATAAAGGTAAACAAACAGCAGGGGTTCAGGACAGTCTAGTTTTGTTAGAGGCTGCATTGTAGGACAGTGTGTCAAACACTGAACTATTCTGAATGCCTGAGGACATCATCCCCGGAAGAGGAAAAGAGATTTTTTATATTTCTTAAGGGAATTTTCAGAAGAGGATTAAAGATGGTAGTGTTCAAATAAGTAAATTCCAAACCTAAAAAATCTTTCAGAGGACAAACGAAGTGACAGTCTAAGTATTCTGAGAATACTTTTTAAATAGCCTCTTGTTCTCTTTGGAAGGCATTAGATACTAGTGATTATTTAAATGAGAGTCAAAATTTTAATTTAATATTGTGTTTTATAGCAATTTAAAATACTATGTTATTTTCTTTAGTTATTGCCTTAAAAGAAAACCTAAGATAGTTAAGTTAGTTTGCCCTTTTTGTATGCTGGAAATTTGATCAAATTGAAGTCGGATCTTTGGAATGCGAAATTAATCTCTAAAGTCCATTTCAGGGTGTTTAAACTTGATTTGGAATTCTCATTTAGAGGCAAATAAACCATCACCATTTTAAAATTTTGCTTTGTGATAAGCTATTCTTACCATCTTAAACTAAGGATGCATGTGCACATTTGATACAATTTTAAAAAAAAATATTTTATTGATTTTTTACAGAGAGGAAGGGAGAGGGATAGAGAGTTAGAAACATCGATGAGAGAGAAACACTGATCAGCCACCCCCTGCACACCCCCCACTGGGGATGTGTCCGCAACCAAGGCAAATGCCCGACTGGAATCGAACCTGGGACCCTTCAGTCCGCAGGCTGACGCTCCATCCACTGAGCCAAACCGGACAGGGCCATTTGATACAATTTTAAATGACTAATGTGCCTGACCACAGCTCAATGAACATTTTCAATACTTCTTTCAGAGGCATAAGAGTGATTGTTTCCCACTATACTTCTGAAATGCTAAGCACAACACATGATCTAATCACGATGAGCCCAAGAGCCAGATACAACCAAAAGTTACACCAGAACTCACCTCATTAAAATTACTCCAAAAACTGCTCTGAGCCTGAGTACTTACAACTCTAAATACTTTTTCTCCATAATATAAGATACTGGGGAAACATTTTATCTCTCTAATAATAGAGGTATTCTACTTATGGATTCCAGGGATTGAATGGGAAAAAAAATACATTTTTAGAAAAATCAAGAGAGAAAAGTGTAATTTATACCAACAAGACTGAATTTTATAACCAGAAGCTCTTTGATTTGTAGTTCTGTGTAGTCATAGTTAGAAAGGAAGAACAAAAGAACAATGAAAGACAAAAAAAATTTAAATGTACTTTTGGGGATTTAAAAGTCCTTTAAATACCTCAGGATACTCTCTCCATCCAAAGTGGTCCCTACAGAAGAATTTCCAGACTGTGTGGTAAATAGCATTGACATTGCTAGAGGGTGGTGTGGACAGCCTTCGTAGTTGGTCAAATTCAGTTGTTTCATACACATTCATGGCATTCAAATCTGCCCAAAATTCTTGTCCTCTAAAAAGACCCAAGAAAAAAGGATTTGTTAATATTAATACATTTACAAAATAGAAATATTTAAACATCTCGTTGGATATTAAAAATAACCAATATAGCATATGTTGTAAATTTTTAAAAGTGGTCTTATTCAGAGTAAAGGGCATTATTGATTGTTTCCCCATTTTCTACACAAAAATCTCCAGGCCATGGAGTTATGGTAGAATTGATTATATCCCACACCATCATTGACCTAAACCAATCAACAGAATCTTACCCTCCCCACCAGTGGGATGAGCCAAACCCTGGTGTCAGCCAATCAGAGAGTCAGACTCAGGATGACACTGACAAAGAAGACAGAGAAACAAAAGAAACTTCTCTTGTTTTGGTTTGTTGTGTTTTTCAGAGACATCAGTTTACCTAAGACAAGTAGGAATACACAATACTGTGTGATGGGGGGAAGGGGGGGTAATAAAATGACTCCAGGAGGTCAGTACTGCTAATCTACACACCATCAATATTACTTTATATCCTGTGGACGAAAAAAGAGTTGGCAAAACATGAAGAGAAAAATGATTTGATTATGAGGTTTAGCTATGAGATTATTTTTGTCATTTTTGTTATCTGGTCTGATGCTGCTGTATCAGCACTTTGTAAAACATCTGAATACTGCTGAGGAAAATATCCACTGTATGAATCAGAATCACTTAAGAAATAAATTTTATAAAAGGTGGTCCAATTAAAATATTTGTTTCTTTTTAAATGGAACTTCATCTAGTGTCTAAAACATCTGAACCATTATTTTCAGTAACTGATAAACAGTTCATTGCTCTTCTTTCTTTTTTTGTATGTTTCAAAATTTTCCTAAGAATACAAAGTGTTAAATATATCATAAAATAATATCAGAGATGTACTTCCACCCTTTTCCACCACAGATTTCTAAACAGATGTCTATGACACACAGGATACTCCAGATCCAGTGGCACTCAGGAAGACTGGCTCATGTGAAATCCAGATGTCTGGACAGATATGCCCAATAATTATTTCCTTGTTGTAAATTGGGATTTTGAAAAGGGTATTAGATTTGACCTATGCGTTTTGTTGGTTAGTGCAATACTTCCTAAACTCTGCCCTTAAAAAACATGTTTCAAGGACTGTTACTAGGTATTCTGTGCAAAAAGCATTCTGTAGTCAAATGTTTGGAAAAAAGTGGTTTTATAAAATTAAACAATTTATATATTGTGGCCACTCCTCAGTCCCTTTAATATACTAAGGTAGACACTGAAGTACCATGATAAGGACTATAAAGTATTCTTCCAAACCTATGACAATGCTCTCCCTTTCCCCCATGAATACCTGTTAACATCTCTCAATAAACACCCCTGACAAATGTCAGGGAAAGGAAATCTATTTTTTACCCACCATCCCAATATTCATAATTAGTGAATCAGCTTCTATATTAAAAACAAACAAACCACACACACAAAGACTCAAGTCATAAACCCAACTGACAGTGCCATGAAGCACATAACTTGTAAAAAACAGTATGGTCTTTAAAAATTCCCAAAGAACTTCCAAAATCCTTCATTTCTTGCTCAGAAACAGTACAAACTAGTTAAGACAAGGTCTTAAAAAGAACATATAATTTTAATTATAAAATGAGAATAGGACAATAAAGTGTATTTTAAAATAACATTTGGACACTGCTTTGTTTAAAACAATTATGGTAGCCCTAGCCGGTTGGGTTCAGTGGATAGAGCTTTGGTCCGGGGACGGAAGGGTCCTGGGTTCAATTCCAGTCAAGGGCACATACCTCGGTTGCAGGCTCCCAGCCCTGGTTGGGGGCATATGGGAGGCAACCAATCGGTATGTCTCTCTCACATCAGTGTTTGTCTCTCCCTCTCCTTTCCACTCTCTCTAAACATCAATGAAAAAATATCCTTGGGTGAGGATTATTAAAAAAGATTATGGTAAATAGGAATATCCAATCAAAGAGGAAAAAATACTTCTGGGAAATCCTTGAAAAAACACCGAAAACAAACTCCTATGCCTAAACACCACATCAACTTGCTGTAAACAGTTTTCACTTAACTTTAGAATAATTTTTTTTTTTAAATCCTCACCTGAGGGTACGGTTTTTATTGATTTTAGAGAGAGGAAGGGGGGGGAGGGGAGAGAAACAGTGATGTGAAGAACATCAATTGGTTGCCTCCTATACGCACCCTGACCAGGGATTGAACCCACAACCTGGGTATGTGCCCTTACCAGGAATCGAACCTGTCAACTTGTAGTGTATGGGACAATGCTCCAATCAACTGAGTCACACCGGCCAGGGCTTAACTTTAGGAGAATTTGATGTTATCACAGAGCCAAGAGACTCTTGGCTCTTTTCCCCTCTTAAGATCATTGCCAATTTCTAAATAGATTTTCCTGCTTTAGGTTTATTTACCAATAACTTTTCCCAATTATGAGTTAATAAATCCTCATTATTTTTCTAAGGAGTTCTTAGAACAGCAGTCATTAGGTTAACATGCATTATAACATACACAGCCAATGCTTTTTGCTATTAAAGTATCAGATTTTATTCTGGACATCATTCTAGCAATTTTTGTTTAAGCCTGTATTACTAAGACTTCATAGATAATGATTTGCATGAGAAAGACATCTAAAACTGCAGCTTTTGCTACATTCTCTGTGCATTTCAGTCCTTTGGCCATTATGAAATTTCTATGACAAATCCTAATTTACTACAACCAAATGTTCCTTGCATTGATGTATCAAAGTACTGTTTTAGCTCTATTTGATTTTCAATATGCTTTTCTAGACTTGACAGAGACAAAACAACAAATCTGAAAAACATTATCTTTTTATAAGATCAATTTTACCACCTGCTCTCCCATAAACAAGTAATGCTTAAAAACTCCAAAGCCAAGAGGTTTTTTCCCCTCCTCAATCTGCATCAGTACAAATGCGTAAATGTTCAACATTTACCACTCTTCTTTATCAAACCATTGTTTTCTATTACCAGAAAGCAGTTATAAGTCATGTGTGTGGTAATAGTGATGGTTGGCTGTTTTAGGCAACACACAAAGAATTAAACAGATGTAGTCCCTGGCTTTCAATGGCTTTGAGAGAAATGAAAAACCAAAGAAGGAGTGCATCTGCCTATTTATATTCATCAGCAGCAAGTACAATCCTGGAATAAGAGGACAAAGAATAGGCACACAGAATTATGAGAGAGGAGGTGGTTACTGGCATCCAAAAATGGAAAAGGTTAGGAAAAGTAAGAGACTTTATTAATCCAAGATAACTTTCTGTAAAAGAAAAAAAAGCTAGGAACAATTTAAATAATATGAAATCTTACAAGTAAAGAGTTGTGTGGAAGAGCAACAATAACAAAATGCCAGAGTCAGTGGAAGAAGAGACAGAAAAGACAAACCCTGTGGCATAGTATGAAATGTGACACCAAGGTGGTTTGGGAACATTTTAGAGAGAGAGCTACCTCTGCTGAAAAGGGGGTCAGGAAATATGGTCAAGGGAGGTATCCCAGAGTGGATGAAATGAGAGCCAAATCTGGCCAGCCATCAGGCAGACAATGGGAGGCACGACACCACTTGCACAGTGACATGTGTAGATGCTAACCAAGCAAGGCAGGAGAGACCCAAGAGCATGCAGCACTTGCAGTTCATGTGGGAGGTCAGGGTGTATGTGTGTGTGAGGGGGATGATAAGATAAAAAACTGGATTACAGATAGGTTGGCTGGGGCCAGATAATGAAGAGCTTTGTATTCTGGGTTAAGAGGTTAGGATTTGATTGTGTGGGCAGTAAGAATCACTGGTGGATTTTCAACAAGATTCAGATTGCCTTTTATAAAGGTCACTCCAGCAGCAGTGGTATGGACTGATTTGTTTATTTTTGGAAGGGGAGGGTGGGGAAAGATTGAGGAAGGGTGGAGAAGGCAGTTATTTTGCTTTAATATTTATTATTCTATGCTTAGCCATCTACAGTTATTAGCATTGCTCTTAAGACAAATGATGACAGAAAATGGAGGAGGCAAGGGATGCTCTGAGGGGTACTTAAGAGTTAGAACCTAACTGCATGAAGGATGATTACATGTGGGGCTGAAGGGAGTAGAAAGAGTCCAAGATGTGTCCTATGTTTCTGGTCTGGGTGACTGGTTAACAGTGCCATTAAATGAGATAGGAATTGTAGGAGGTGGAACACATTTAAATGGGAAGATGATGTAAATAAAATATAGAAATCAGACTTTAGCAGAGGTCAATTAAGAATAAGTTTCTGGATCCTACTTCTGCACAGTTTTAACTGGATGGGTTAGAGTTTGGCACTGTGGCTTCCTGCCTATAAGAGTTAACTGGTTTCTACAAGGACAAACCTGTGACCTCAATAACACCTGTTCTAATCAGCTAGACTAACCTGACACAATTAATAGGTCCTTTTATTTTATTACTATGATATAAAATGAAATGTCTCCCCAAACTGAGGGTCATAATGATAGAAGGCTAAAGATCAAATGCAATATGAAGAGAGTGTTAAGGCTCTTCTCTTACAGACTTGAGACAGGCATGACAGATGGGGTATGTTTGCTGCTGCTAAAGAAATTTCACAGGCACACAAAATAAAGCTGGCTTTTGATACCTGGCTTTGATGTTTTCAGGAACTCATTTAGCAACGCTGGAATATCTGGCAGCTTATATAACCTTTCAAATATGTTATAAGGTGATGAGAATCAAAGCCATGGCACATACAATACCAGCATATTTTGTAGAAGCAGAATAATTATTAAACTTCGGAGGACTGACTATGTACTTTTAATTTTCTGTACTAGAAACAATAATGGTCACTTATTCTGTTATTAAGATTTTTTGCTAACACTGACTCAAATAGCACAAAGCTATTGTAGGAGGCAATAAAAATTACCTATAAATGCTTACATACAAAGCAACATCTTTCAATATTTACCAGAAGTTAAAATTCTATACTTAAATTTTATACTATGACCTAGGGTCTTGGTAACAACTGGGTTTTCCCTTTGTATCCAGAATAGCTGGAGACACAGATATACCTATAAATCAAAATTGGGAGTTTATTATTATGGATATGGCCCTCAGTAATTATGGGTAGGCTACACATCAAATGTTGACTTTCAGTTAAATCTGCCCATATTTAAGGAGACCCTGACCTAATCAAGGCAGGATTGCTGAGGCTTAGATCACTCTGTAAAATAATTAATATCCATCTTGAATCATAGATTTATATTATGGTTCTAAATGCCTCAAAAGATTTTGGGGTAGGTAAAAATATTCCCCACTTTAAGAAACAACTCTTAGAAAGGAATCATCAAAAGGCAAAATTCTGACTGTGTGTGCTGCTCCTTTGGTCCCTTCTGGGACATCTTAGAAATAAGAAAATGCAGTCACAGTTAGTGAGTGGCATCTAGAATCACATTTATCTGTGTGCAAAACCCCAGGTCTGATTTACAAATTGTTGGACATCTAATCGATGGTCTTAAAGTCATTTTAGAAGTGAACACAGTGAAATAATAATGAGGATAAGACAGAAGAAAAATTAAAGGCAGGTAGGTTTACTAAATGAAAGGATGCCCTGTTTTTTGTTTTATTGTTGTCTTTTTAAAAAATACGTTTTTATTGATTTAGAGAGGAAGGGAGAGGTAAACAGGGAGAGGAAGAGAGAGATAGAAACATCAATGAAAGAGAATCATTGATTGGCTGCCTCCTGCATGCCCCCTACTAGGGGTTAGGTTGTGCCCATGACTGAATCGAACCCAGGACCCTTCAGTCCGCAGGCCAATGCTCTATCCACTGAACCAAACTAGCTAGGACCGTTTTTAAGTTTTTGTATTCTACAGTCTCCAAAAGGATGTGGGAAACTAAACAAACACATAACACAGTTTAATACCATACATTGAAGTCCCCTTCATGCAACCACCAAAAGCAAATTACAATATCCACTCGAAGAAAAAATAATCTACTAAAATACTGTTGTTGGGCTTTTTTGGTTTTTATTACAAAACTATGGACCAAAGCAAAAAAATACAAAAGAACTTTCTAATAATATGTGGATAAGCCTATAATCTTTCGTGAATAAAAATTATACTTAAGAGTTCAGAAGACCTCACTGCTATCTATTTATGAAGGCATGGGATTAATTTTGCACCCTGAAGACATCATGGCCCAAAATCCAGGCATTTGCCCTGACTAGAATCGAAAACCGAGACCTCCTGGTTCATAGTTCAGCGCCCAACCATCGAACCAGGCCTGCAGGGCAGCTTTAACTTTTATCCAAGTTTAATCACATGTACTGAGACTCCTAGAAGGTAACTTAAGTGAGAAATACTTCTACATGTCTCTGACTACCATTGCCTGATGAAGTAAAACTTAATTTCTGCAAGAATTTGTGATAGAAAGCACACAATAGATTAAAATAATGTGTACTATTCCTTGTGCTACCTTAAAATTATGCAGCTGTTGCTTTTTGTGAAGATGAGTAAATATACCTTTGTTAAATATTTTTAAATTGAGGGATTTCTATTTTACCTCAATGTAGACAATACAAAATGTCTGCTGTGTACTCAAAACACAAATACTGATTAATTCAATTTTGTGGATATAGAATTTCACAGTATTTAGAGAGAGCTGAAAAAATTTGTTTATAAAACTTTTCTACATACACATTATAAAATCAGGTGTATATAAATGTTAAAATTGCTTAAAATAACTGTTTTCAAATAAGGTCAAACAATTCAGAACTCACTTATACATAAATGAAATACTAATTATAAATAATTATCATAAAATATATACTCTAACTCCCAATAAGATACAATCTATTAGCTTATTTTATTTCTGGGCTAATTTCTGAAAGGGAAAAATAAGATTTCCTATAGAAAACATATCAAGAGGTTGTTTGTTTGTTTTTGTCTATAGATTTTGTAAACTATGTCTACAAAATCTTTCAACAAGGCTTATACCAGTCAATTTTTCCTAGAGGAAAGGGATTCTACAAAACCAAGTTTCTCTAATATATTTAATTTTATCAAATTTAAGAGTCTACATAATTTTTTAGTAGCTAATTAGCTGTAGAACACTTTACACAATGCTCCTGAGGTGCAGCAACATTTGGACAATCTAAACCTTAGAAAGCAAGTAAGCAAAGTTTCTTCTGTTTCACATACTCTATCCCCATTCAAGGATGTCCTATTTTTTATTATTATTAACTTGGAAGCAAACCTAGTATTTCTCCTGTGCTTATTTTTATTCTCTCAATGCCTGGAAATGAAAGAGAGAAGCCAGGTGACTGTCAGAAACCAAAGACCAATCACAGCAGGAAATTATTTAGAGTATTTTTTGCCATTTGCCCTCTCTGTCCCCTGATCAGCTGCAGGAGCTGTGAAGATCACAGGGCACAGGCAAGATACTGAAAGCACATGTACTTCTGCAAGCAAAGTTCACCCTTGGGCCCCTACCCCAGCCATTCTTCACTGACTATTCAGTGATGGTAAATTTTAGAGCAAAGAAAGTCACCCAAATTCTATGGCTATATGTGAAATGAGAAGGGACAGTTTAAGAATATCTTAATCCAAAAATAAAAATTAATGTAACAAATTCCAGTAAGTGTGGCCTAAATGAAATATCTTTTCCAATCATTGTGAGAAGTGCTGTTTCAACACTGACTATTCATAAATCCTTCCTTATGCTCAGAAGCAACAATACCATTTGCATAAAGAATACAAGTTTCCTGAACAAATCTTTCTCAGACAATTTAGTCACAGGGGATTCTAATACACTCTTTACACAACACTTTGTGGCACACAAACTCGAAAATCACTGGTTTCTGTAGCATGTGAAAGGAAACAGTCATTCTGACATTCTCGCTCTCATATGAGCTTACCCTTTCATCGTGATTACCATGCAAAGGTTCTCTACTGGTCAAGTGGGTGTTACCAATAAGTAAATAACATATAGCAGAGAAAGATCACGGAGACAGACACATTTTATTGTCTGAACACTGCAAATAGGAATGCTTAGCTAACTCCCTTCTATGCTTGCTTTAGCAACAGTAACTGACTAGGTCAGCAAGAAAAATTGGAAATTTCAGAATTAGAAATTTATTAATATCATCAACTTCTAAAATTTGAGTTCCTAATCACAGAATCAGTTATATTTAGCACAAAACTGCAAAACTATCTTTTGTACAGAACAAATATATATATATCTTTACAAACTACTAAGTTGAATAAGTAGAATTTATTTTACATAAAAACCTTTATTTTCAAAGATTAAAAAATATATTTCACAACCTACTGCCTGCAATTTCAAATTTCCCTATTAACAAGGAATTAATCTACACTGGAAAGTCAAGGCTTTTAGTTAATGTGTCAGGGATTAGTTTTAACACAGGGTTTTTAAATAGAGGTGAGTTTGTATAGCATAATCCTTAGTCCCTAGAAAGCACTACCATAAATCTATGAGTAGAAAATTTTGTTTTTGTTAAAGAAGTATCTTCATATCTAAAATGTGACTTGTTTGTGCCTAGAAACGGTGAACTATAGGAGTATATTATTCCTTTGCACAGTTTGTTCATGGTGTTACAAAGTACAGTTCAACCCAAAAACCTCAAGCTATTATCTAACAACTACAGGCCTGGTGCACGAATTTGTGCACAGGTGGGGTCCCTAGGCCTAGCTGGTGATCAGGGCCAATGAGGGCCATCTCGCCCAGTCCTGATTGGGGCCTGCTGGCCAGGGGGAGGGATGGGGGGAGGTTGGCTGGCCCGACTGGGGCAGATCAGGGCTGGCCAACTTGGGGTAGGGACCAGCCAGGGAGAGAGGCCGCGGGAGGTTGACCGGTTGCAGGAGGTTGGCTGTGGGAGTGCACTGACCACCAGGGGCCAGCTCCTGCGTTGAGTGTCCGCTCTCTGGTGGTCAGTGTGCATCACAGCGACTGGGACCGGTCGTTCTGGTCATTCCGGTCGCTTTGTCATAACCGTCGCTTAGGCTTTTATATAGATAGATATCAAAACCAGATGAAATAGAAAATGGTTCAACCCTCAGCACTCTAGTGTCTTCCAATGATTCAAAATCATTCATATTCACCTTAAAACTCCCAGATTTATTTTAGAAGAGAAACTCTATTGCTTTTAACAAAGAGATTTTCTGGCAAAACCTATCCACCCTCATAGAAACTTGGGCCAGAATCATCAAGAGTTATCTTATAACTCAAAATACACTTGTTTTTTCCTTTGGAAAAAAACCAAAAAACATATAAACATATAGTTAAGTTTTCTTTCCACAAAAATACAACTGCAACTCACAAGCAGGACACTGGTAATTACTAAAGGTTGCTGACTTAGGTTAAGAGCACCTTAGGTCCTAATTTAAACGTGATCAAAATTATTACCATCAGACAAAGGATGAGAATCTGGTTGTCTCAAATGATGGAATAAGAAAGAAGGAAGGCCATGAGAAAACAGTTATAATCTCGAATGGCTGGATTTTAGTAGCATTCCTTGAGTAGTCAAGGTTTGTATGGGCTACATACTGCTTTATCCTTTAGAAGTAGCCCCAAATCCAATATAAAACTAAGAATCACTAAGATCAGAGATGCATAGAAGGAACTTATGAATTTATCTTTGCTTTATGGTAAATAGATTTACAGAAAATAGATTTACAGGGACACAGTAGAATTAATCAATCAAAAGTTGTAGGTTTTTTTGCATATACACATATGCAGAATAAGGAATTACTACTTGCTTTTCCCCATTTACTTACAACAAAAAGTAAAAGCTTTATAGTCAACTCAATAAGAAAATGTATAATATCTAATATATTTTTAGGGATTGCCAGATAACCTTATAAGCTATTTACTCCAACTGTCTTTGCTTCTTGCAAAGTTCATTTTCATTACCATAAATACATTAGGAACAGACTGACCTAACCTGAAACTAGGTGACAGGTGCTTTAAAAAGTCCAATCTAGCCCTGGCCAGCTTGGCTCTGTGGTTAGGCAGTGGTTCTCAACCTTCTGGCCCTTTAAATACAGTTCCTCACGTTGTGACCCAACCATAAAATTATTTTCGTTGCTACTTCATAACTGTAATGTAAATATCTGATATGCAGGATGGTCTTAGGCGACCCTGTGAAAGGGTCTTTCGACCACCAGAGGGGTCGCGACCCACAGGTTGAGAACCACTGGGTTAGAGCATCGCCTCTCATACCAAAGGAGTGCAGGTTCGATTCCTGGTCCAGGGCACAAACCTGGGTTGCCAGTTTGGGGCTTGTATGGAAAGGCAACCAACTGATATCTCTCTCTCTCTCTCTCTCTCTCTCACACACACACACACACACACACACACACACACACACATCGATGTTTCTCTCTCAAAAAAATCAATGGGGAAAAAAGCCTAATCTGCTTATTGATAAAACACACACACAGAAAATAAATGAATGATCGCTACTGATTCCCGTGATAGCTCAACAGACCCAGTAACTCCTCTAGATTAGTACAGAAAGAAGCCAATTAGTTTTATTTCATATGTAAATAGCATCATAAAGAGGTACAAAATATAATTCATTAGATTGCTTTATCCTCAAGCACAAGGCACACATTTTGAAAGTCACTTCAAATACAATTATTGCTTATGGAGCTCTCTCTCTCTTTCTCTTAGGCAGGAATTTTAAAAATAAATTCAAATTCATCCAGCTGTGTATATTCAAGAAATACCAAAAAGTCACAAGGCATAGTAAGATTCAGCTGTTCTCATCTCTCCAGTATTATCAATAGCACATAATGAGTTAGTTCATACATCATCACAGCTGTGCAGGCCAGCGCTAACTTGGCTAATTTAACTATTCCAGTAGAGTTCAGTCAGGAGTTGGCTCTTTTTTAAATAATCCATTCTGCAAGTCACATAGAAAAGAACATCCTATCCTCTTTATTATCATTAGTATGCAATTCTCCTGTCTTCTTTCACAGAGTTCCTGTGAAGTCATCTTTATTATCCTCTGCCCAGATTAAACACACACACACACACACACACACACACACACACACACACTTCTAAAAGAAATTAGCAATCGAAATCACTCAAAACTAAGACTATGACAAGACTCTAGGCATAAGTCATATCAAGTAAAATTCCCTCTTTTATCAATATGCCTTAATTCCATAAGAGGAGAAAAGAACATTGTCCTCTGAGAAAAATTAACCCTGGAGTTGGGCTTTGCAACTTTCTACTTCACCCTCCCACTCTCCTTCAAAACTTTCAGAATTAGAAATAATCACAGGCTATATTTTCATCTACAGATTAACCCCAAATTAAGGTTTGCAGAATGCCTCTTCTTTATGGTTAATAATAACTATAAGACTTCTGGCACACTTTAAAATGGATGTAATGTGAAAACCAATGGCGATCTTAGTTGCTAATGGGAGATTTGCACATCCTCCACAATTTCAATTATCCTCAAAGGTATTCTACAGTTAGTGAGGCTCTCTTAAAACTACTTAGACTTGCCATTTAGTATCATTTTCTAATAAGGATGAGTGCCTAAACTGTCAGAGACTATGTTTTCTTAATTGAAAACATAACATTCAATGTTGTTTTCTTAACTTCATATTTGGAATTTGGAAATTCTCCAAAGCCCATCCTGTGTGTAAAAGAAGCCTCGGCGTGTAAATACAGGGAGCTCACACATACAACTAGTTTCCAGTTGATGTTGGCAATGAACATCTGCAGATGTACAAAAGCAGTGTGGCGGAAAAGTAGGATTATATCATAATTTGGGGTGAAGGCAAAATTGGAAAATAATTAAAAATAATTTCATTATAATGAACCAAATAAGCATTTATTATTGAAATTCTCTTTATTAAGTGTATTTTTAGTATCTAGGCATCTTGATTAAAGAGGCAGAATGGACTTGTGAATTTATCTAACTCAACTTCCTTTCCAATTTCATTCTTGAGAATAAAATGAACCCTGTAAATCTAATTTGGAAGAATTTTATCTGCACAGCAGACCCAGAACTATTAACTTTCCCCAAGTTCCACACAATGAAGTATTATAGATATAGTATGTAATAATGATTTATCAAGTCATATAAAATACTGAACACAAGTAAGATAATAACTGTCATTCATTTTTCCTGAACCCAAAGACTGCTGGGATCTGACTTGGACATATACACAGCTGAACACACACTTCCTGGTTATGTGCAATCTGCACAGATAGACCAGCTTTACAGGCCTGACCACAGAGATTAATAGCTTTAGCCAAATAATGTGGTAACCATGTGAACCTGGGCTGCTCCAGCTTGTTTGTGAATCTCTCAGCAAGGCTCAACATGCCGTTATCTGCATCTTGTTGCCAGGAAACACAACATCGCTTTGGAATACAAGGAAAACCAGGTTGCAATGACCACAGGTCAACTTCCCAAAAGTCTAATTTTTGACACTTAGTTATCTACAATCTTATAACATTTCTTACTGTAGTCCATGGAGAACCTTCTTCACATTACTAATAATTAACTTAATGCTTTGCTATTTTTATCAGGGCAGGACAACTTACTACCATTACCAATGTATTAGCAACAATAATTACAATAATAATTCGCTCATACCTTTCCTCTCAAGTGTCAAATAAACATTACTTCAGTAAAACTGATTTGGAAATCAAGCACTCACTGCAACTACTTTATAACTAATTCAACAATATCCATGTCTATTCTTCAGCAAAGTAATTTTACCGAAGGACAAAATACCCAATATACTGCTGACCTAAGAGTTCCTGGATTCTCTCCATCAAAATACCCATCTTGCCTTGCTGATAATAACAGAACGTAATGTGTTGGACAATAATCCTGACCAATTCAAACAGAGAGAAACTTAATGTACCAGATGCTCAAGTACTCAGCAGACAGGAAATGTGCTTCGTAAGAGTGAAGTGGGAGGCTACTATTCTGCAGTTTCGCAATCTGGAGATGGGAAAGATAGAGTGGCTTTTGGAGTATATAAAATTAATTACCCTTTACATACCAATTAGAATTGCTAGCTCATGGGCAACAGAGATTTTAGACAAAGCCTTATTAAAAAGATTTTAAGAGAATGGAAAACATTGTTGTCTTCCAATGCTGGCTTTAAAATATGAAGTTAAAGTATTTAGCTTTATTACAGGATCTAAGAATTTCACTACCCAAGCAAAATAGAATCTTGGATGCATTCTATTATTAAGATAATACATTCATGATCAGGAAAACTACATTATTGATATAATCTTACTTTAATCCCAAGGAGTCTTCTATATAACAATGATGCCTTTAAACTTGGGCCTCATGTTGTTTCTCATCTTGTTCCATACATCCCTCCAATGTCCCTTTGCATCTCAAAATTCTAGTCTCATAGTTGAGTTGCTAATAAGACACAGATCTGAGCACTATATGCCTGAACTATTAAAAAGAAACCACTTATCTAATACTAAATGGGAACAAGAGAAGTTAAAAAAAAAAAAAAAAAAGACCAGGTTTCTGCAATGCCAACAATGCTTTGGCACCATGTTAGAAATACAGAAGTTGAACAACAAGATTAACGGAATTAAACAACTTGGAAATGGTTTACTGCCACCATTTGCTTGTTGACTCTCTTGAAGAGAGTAACCCAACTTATCTGTGAACAAAGATGACTCTCTCTCAAGGAAGTTTTTCCCCTGGACTTCTGGTCTAGGACACTCAGGGTCGTTTTCCTCTCTATGGATCATTCCTTTCAGTACTACACACATCATCAGGCTATTCATTATCTGTGAAGCAGTCAGGATGCCCTCATGGTCTCCCAAATCAGGTAGCATGTACAGAAGTGCTCTTTTCCCCTAAGTAATTTGAATATTTACTCTTGGTCATACACAAATAACTATTAACATCACACATTTTAACTCCTTCCATACTACAGGATAAACAACTTAGAAATATAAAGATTAATGTTATTATGCAGCCATTCTTGCACTAGTAACTTTACATGTGGCAACTATCATTTTCTTCTTCACTTTTAAATTCAATTAAAGAATTCAGATATGAAAATTTCAGTTTCCTATCAGTGAATATTGCTTAGATATCCATACTAAAAGAACCAAATTACTTATATGTTAACTGTTTTTATGTAAATGATAAACATATCCTCTACTCATTGTTAAAAGACTCATTTTTTTAAAAAGTATGCTGAATTGCAGAATTTATTTTACTATAAGATAAATAAAATAATAAACTTAATGGCAAAAAGTTTTAAGGAAACTGAAAAACAAATTAATATGCTTGAACAGGATTCATGTTTGGAAGAAACTTCTGAATCATTCACAAAAACAGTTTGTACCATTCAAAATCAAGAGGGCCACAAAAATCTCCAAACAATACTATTTTCCTTTAAAAAGTAGCAGCTACTCAATATGCAAAACTTGAAAATTAGATATATTAGGTATAAGTCTAAGGTTATAAGACTCATCATGGATTTTCTTTCAAAATCAAGTTCTCCCGTATGATTAAAATTGTATTTGATTTACAACATTCAATGTACAGGTAACTTCTCAGTCATATACATATTGCACAGAGTAACATCTGAATTGTTCAAATCATAAAAACTTTATTGTCTGGTTAGGTAAATAGCCTTCATTCAACCACTATGAAAAATCAGTACAGCACACAGCCAGAAGAATAACAGTGGAAAAAAGAATAAAACCTGTTAGTTATTTAAAAGAAACTACCCTACTAAGCTTTTAACCTCTTTACCTTCTCTATAGTACTTAACAACAGCTTTAAAGAAGTTATAAATACATACCCATACTTCATTCTCATCCTATCATTCTCTGGGTTACAGTAAAATCTTTCCAAGTGCTCCTGGGAATCATTGGATACACTCTGCCACTTTTGAGTAGTTGTCCTCTTGATCTGCCAATGATAGGGCAAGACCGTGTGGTGTTTCAAACAATCCCTGCCATAAATACACATGCCTTGCAAAAAGTCCATGCAAATTTCAATTTCGTTCTCTTGGTGAGTGTGGTACTGTAGCTGGTTCACCAACTCAAATACAAGATCAAGGGAGGCCTCCTCACTTTTGTCCTGAAAGAGCTCGGTACTCAACTTATCACTGGTGTCCAAAATGTATTGAATTGTAAAACTGCTGTCTTGGAAAACCCCTGGAACATAATCCATGACTTTGTCTATGCAGTCAGGACTAACGGGAACATCACTTGAAACTGGGTGCAAAAGGGCAGTCTGGAAGTGCCCTGCTGTAGAATCAGCCACTGTCCCACTAATGGTTTCTGATGGAAAGTTGTGATCCTGGATTGGAATCACTTGTTCTGGAGCATCAGTAGAAGGGCGAGTTTCTGGTATTTGGTCCCCGACATTTGTCCCCTCAGGAATCAGGACAGACATATTGTTTTCTGTTGGTGGACAGGATGTGTTGATTTCCAGGGGTTTTTTCACCATAGGTTCATGTAAGCTGTTCTCATCTGCATCCTGGTTTCTGGATCTAAAAACCCCACCAAGTGAGCCAGATTCTAGCAAAGTGTTTAATATTGGCCTCAAAGACCTCAGGGTTCCAGTTCCCAATCTCTTCTGATCCTTTTTCTTAAAACAAGTCTTCAATGGAGTGATCTTCTCAGAGAGTCTCATTTGGCATGAAAAGTCATCAGGAGGAGAGGGAGGCTGCACTACACAGTCTGGCTCAGGTTCGGTGGTTTCCATTTCCATAATGTGGATTAGCTCCAATTGCTCCTCAGAGTCTAAAATCCTACCAGGAAAGGAAAGAAGATGATCGTTTACAAGCTGACAACAACTGGATACCATTCATTCATCAAAATGTTTAGTTTTTGTCTGTAAGTTACTGAAATCACTCCTCTTACATTGTATTTCATCTTTTTATATTTTATTGAGAAATCAAGGCTCCAAAACAGCCAGGGCTATGCCCACAGAAGGTAAAAGTAAAAGAGAAAGAGTATTTTAGGCACTTGAAATTTATTTGTGGACTTAATATACAATTTGTACTTTTGCTGGGGTATGAATTTTTACTCTAAGTCTAGGGTAGAATGGGAGGGGGAGAAATAAGTGTGTCTAACTGATGACAGCAGGGAAACCACATCTTCACTGCTTTGTGGTTCTTTTCAGAGTTATTTATCGCCTTTCTCATGAGGTGACAAAACTGTTTCTTTGTAAAAAAAAAAAAAAAAAGGTTCATCAAATGAAGGATAAACTTCAAAGTTAAATAGTGAGTGAATTTGGGGTGTGAGGATATACTCAGAAAATAGGGTCTCTCAAAATGTTATATGGGAGAAAGCCAGGAGCCTGTTGAAGCATTTCTATTCAGTTAAATCCTTACTTAAGGTCACCTGTGACTTTAGGGAAAACAAATATAATGAAACCAATTTTACCATAGGCTAATTGTTATAAACAAGAGTTAAGTTCATACAACCAAATGATATTTTTGATGACCTGCTGTGTTCAGAAAGTTTCAATATAAATCCCAAAGACATTAAGGGTCTACTTTTGCAATCCCCAAAACATTACCACTGCTGGAGGAGGAATACCAGGGCTTGTTTAGCAACAGAAAGTAAATCAGCAACAACTACAGCACACACTGTTTTAGAAACCAAACACAACCTCATAAAGAGACCCCTTTGTCCTTGTCTTCAAAAAAGTTACACATGTATTTTTTAAAGGCAAATAAAGGAATATTGTAGAAAATAACATAAGAATATAAAACACAAGCCACATTTTCAGATTCCTTATGAACTACTGAAAGAGAATAAAAGTTCTTTCTTTAAGGAATCAGACCCTTTGGGAAAAAATGGAACAAAGTATAAAGCAAAGGAAACTTTGTAAAATGACAAATGGTATCTACTCCATAATCTAGCACTCATTAATTAATTCTGAAAATATTTATTAAGCATTGTGTCGGGTGTAAAAGGATTGGTGATGAGCAATTAATATTCTTCTCTCTTATCCAATGGACTGAAAGAGATATTTGATGCAAGGGCCCATGACTTCATCAAGCATGCAACCCAGGTGCCCATTACAGTGCCTAACACAATGCAAACAGTGGGTACTCAGGATATGTTTTTGTCTGAATAACTGAAGAAAAAGAACCTGAAGTGCCTAGTTCTATTCGTCTTTATGGGTCAACAACAACACAAAAATAATAAAACTGAGTCCCCTGAAAAGTGAATATTAAAGGTCTAATTGGATTCTTGAATCTGTGCGTGTAAAAAGTGCATAATGATCAAACGCAGAAAAATGATTTAAAAGAAAAACAAAAACAAAAAACCTCCCACAAGGTGTTAGCCTCCAAGATAAGTACAAAAGGAAAAGGTAGAAAGAGTTCAGTGTGAGCTGCCATTGTTAGGGAAAAGCTTCACGAAGAAGGAGGGACTTGACAGAAGACATAAATCAACTGGAAAGCGGCCAAGCCAGGCGTTATTATTCATCATTCAGTGCTCTTGCCTCAAGGCACAATTGGCACAGACTGTGGTATTCCCTCTCCGCCACACCAAACCGGCCTGTGCCATCCTCCACACACGCACGCACACACACACGCGCGCGCGCGCACACACACACACACACACGCACGCACACCCTCCTATCACACCCTCTCCGGGCACAGCAGACCTTAAGCCGATCTTGAGTCACACACTTCAACTTTTCCCATGATTGTCCTCTGTCACACTCGGAAATAAACCTGAGGCGGCAGAGACCTGGAGGAGTGGGGAAGTCAACAGAACCTAGTTCCTCAATTAAAGTTTGCATAACAACAAACAGAGACTGGCAGGGCACCTCCTGGGGTCCCCCTCCGCAGGCCCCCCCCCACTCCTCCCCTCACCTCTAGGTGCCCCGATTTCCCGGGCACGCTCGGCTCGGAGCCCGCTCCACGGGGATCGCCGGCTCCAAACTTGGGACTCGGAAGGCCAGCCGCCGCTGCCCGACACCCCGGCGCCGAGCCCGGGTCCGAGCGACGCCTCCTAGGGCCGCGGCGATCCGCGCAGCTCCGCACCCCCCGGCCGCGCCAACTCGGCGCAGCGCGGCTGAGGCGCCGCCAGGCTCGGCCAATTCGGTCCGGGAGTCCCGAGCATCTCGCCACCCCCACCCCCCACCCCAAAACCCTCGGTCTAGCCTCCTCCCCGGCCCGGGATCCCCTCCATCCCAGAAGCCACTCACGGGGCCTTCCAGTCCACTCTTCACCCCCTCAACCGACCTTCCCCAGAGGATCGCTCCGCGGGTCTCGCAGGATCGCAGAACCGCCCCGTGAAGCGCCGGGGGAAAGTGGCCGCCGCTTCTCGGGAAGGGCGACGAGGACTCCCGCGCCTTCAAAGTTAATCCGAACAAGCCTGCTAACTTCTGGGCTGCAGGCGGAACGCGGGGCGGCCGGAAGGCTCCCCGGGCCACCGTGCCTCCCGCTCGGGCTGCGGAGCGCCCCCGCGGGGGAGGCCGCCCAGACGCGCCCGCGCTGACCCAGGCGGACAGGGGAGACGCCGGCGACCCTGACCAAACCCTTCCGCGTCTCACTCCGGTGTATACACCTGCCAGAGGCCCTAAGTGACTACGAAGTGTAAACCAATTCCATCTCGATGCGGACGGGATCCGAGTGAACTCGGCACACACACAAAAAAGCACAATCTAAGTAGCCATCGCCCTCGATCCTTGAGAGTCGCTGCGGGGCCGGCGCCCCCTTCCTCGCCCGCCAGCCCCGCCAGGGTCCCTCCCCGGCTCCTCGGAGCTCAGCCGGAGTCCTTTACCTCAACCGGCACCCTGAGAGCGCCGACCGCAGGAGCCGAGTTGCGGCGCCGCCGATTCGCGGACAACGTCCGCACGGGGGTCGGCGCGGAGGGCAGACTCAGGTTTCTAAGGGTCGCAGGCTGGGGACGCGGTGACCGGCGCCCGAGCCATTCCGCCGCCGCGAGCACAGAAAGCGGCGACGGCGCTCCCGACCCAGCTTGTTCGCCTGTCACCTCGAGCTCTGCTTTAAAGTGGCTTCCGGTCGCCTGCTCTCCACAGCCCGGCCGAGGGGGCGGGGCCCGGGCGGGGGTGGGGCTTCGGGGCCGGGCGCTCACTGGGTGCCGGGAAGGAGCCCCGCCCCGTCCGCGTGCGCGCTCGCGAGCAGGCGCGCCGGGGGTTGCCGCGGCCGCGCGCTCCCTCGAGGGGGCGTGTCCTTTCCGGGCGGCGCGGGCCGGGAGGGTCCCTGTCAACTTGCTTCATTGAGCGGGTGGCGGTGAGGAAGCGTTGCGCTCCCTGTGGGGCGGGCTCCACCTGCCTGCGGTTAGATGGAGGATCACTTTGTTCCGAGAAATCCCGGGCGTGCGAAGGAGGATGTGAAACGGAACGGCCCGTTTCTGTGCGGTCGGCTTTGTTTATTTGCCTCCTCCTAAGACGCCTCCTGCCCTGACGCCGCCGAACCCCAAGGGGCGGCAAACGGCTGCTATGGCCGCTGCGGCCAGACGGGGTCGCCAGCTCCGTACTCAACGGCCCGGCCCGGCAGCACCAGGGATCGCCTGCCCCAGCCGGGTAGAAGGCATATTCCTCTTTCAGGTGACCTATCTTTGGGGTTTTTTGACGGAAAGGCGCCGATAGATATGTTTTAAAGCCCACAGACACCGTAGTAATTAATTGACACAATACTTGTCGAGCGCCTATTGCCCGGCGTGTGCTAGGCTTCGGCCGCAGCTCTGATCAGCCCAGACATCCACCAGGCAGCGTGCAGGGCACCACATCCTCTCCTCTGAAACACGTGCCCCTCGAGACTCTGCCGGATTGTCCGGATTGTCAAATGCCTTTCTGGTAAGTCCATACATTGAATAGCTTGTCAGTGGTGGAGGAAGAAACACGTGAAAATCATATAATCTCTGTCTATAGGAAGGAAAGGCCCTGATCAAAATAAAAGAAAGTTAATTATGGCTTTATCCCCAACAGCTGGCAGAGAGAGAGAGCGAGAGAGAGAGAGAGAGAGAGAGAGAGAGAGAGAGAGAGAGAGAGAGAGAGAGAGAACAATACAGCTTGCAAAAAGATGCTCTCGGCCTGTGGCCTGAAAAATAAAACTGATTTAATTCCATAATTTGGAGGCTTTCTGGGTTGGAAAAGCCAGCTATTAACCTTGCCAGACATGGAAGCCTATAAAAATAGGAGCTGAGAGGTGGTAGTAATAGATATATGGTTCCAAGCCTTTCTTAAACTCTTCTAAACCAAACTGGGTGACAAGCTCTTCTAAATCTATTCAACAAAGAATATTTATTTATTTATTTATTTATTTATTTATTTATGAATTTATTTAGCAAACAATAGATTAAAGGAAGGCTTATTTCAAATTGCATCAAGGCAGAGCCATTAAACTCAGGTGGAAATGATATGGACAGGATACAGAGGCTAATACAGAAAAGACAAGATTTTTCAGGCTTAGAAACTGATTTGAGGCAAGCTCTTCGTCATGCCTACTCATAGACAGAATTGCCTTCGAAGCACATTTAAATGGATTTTACTGTTTGCTTTTATTGATCTAATCTGTTGTCTTTCTTTTCACGCCTTCCTTTGGATTACCTACTTTTAATTGTATTTTCCCCCAACAGTTAGATTTATTTGCTATACATTCTTTATTCTTTTTGTAGTGTTTCAGTTATTTGTTGCTGTGTCCTAACCACCTCAAAACTTCATGACTTAACTCTTATTTGCTCAAGATTCCAGATTCTTTGGCTCAAGAACGCAGTCAGGCCAGAGTGCATGAGCCACACATCTGCTCCATGATCCCTTGGGGCTCAACTGGGGTGTCTCAGATGGTTGGGGCTGGCTCAGGGAGGCCTGTGTGTCTTGGGCTGTTGGCTAGATTCCCTGGTTTTTCTCTACATGGCTTCTCCATGTGACTAACTTGGACTCCCTCACAGCATGGTAATTTCAGGATCCTGAGAGGGAGCATTCCAAGAGAACAAGCCTCAGGGTGCAGGCCTGTGCTTACTAATGTATCATTGGCCGATGCAAGTCACATAGCCAAGAGCAAATATGGCAAGAGGCCATGAATTCGGAGGTGTGGTTCATTGGGGGGGGGGGGCATTTAGATTAAGGAGAGATCAACTTAATCCAATTAGGGATTAATTAAAAGTTTATTCCAGGGTGTAGCTCTTGGGGATTCCAACTTAAAATCTTTCCCCACCTCCCCGGGTCCTGAGCTCAGAATTTTCACCCTCCACTCCCCACCCACTGCCCTTGAGAACTTCACAACCTCTCCACTACTGCTTTCAGGATGTCAGTTGTCTCAGAAGGTAAAATGGCACCAGATTCTGGACTCATTCAGCACTCTTAGATCTAGTCTCTTCCAACTACTAAAGTTTTAATGCTCCAAAATGTACCCTCCACAATGTCCACCTCAGATGGGACTCCTGGAAGACAATAGAATAGGAAGATCCTCTTACAGAACAGAACCAGGAACTGACATATTAACTGGCCAAGGGCATGGATTCCTTGCTATACCAGTAATTATCCAGCAGGATTTGGTATTTCTATGGGCCAGAGACCACTGTGTCTCCCATTTTCCCCTTTCCTGAATAGTTGTTTTACCAACATTCTGTTCTTGTCTATCCACCATTGCTTATTAGGATTGTTGAGGCGGATAAATTTTCTTTAAATATTGGTTGCCAGATCCACACTCTTGATGGGAAGTACCCCACATCATCAGAACTTCTGGATTCTGGGCTTGAGCTCATTGCAGTAACTGGATGAGACTTTGAGAGTGTTTCTCTTAGGGAGGGGATGAGTGTATTCCTTATATGAAACGAAAGGGCAGACACTGCTTGTTGCCCCTATCTATTAGAAATATCCTGACACTTTTAAAAAAATGTTTTTATTGATTATTTTAGAGAGAGAGGAAGGGAAAGGGATAGAGAGAAACATCAACTTGAGAACATGGATTGGCTGCCTCCTGCACACCTCCTATTGGGAATCAAGCCAGAACTCATGCATGTGCCCTGACTGGGAATTGAAATGGTGACCTCTTGGTTCGTGAGTCAATGCTCAACCACTGAGCCACACCAGCTGGACTATCCTGATACTTTTGTGGGGGATGGGAGGAAGGATGGCAATGAGCTTAGCTAAAAAAAACTCGTTTCATTAGATCCCATACTGATATGGGTGGCCATGGGATATATTTCTAGACATGTGAATATGTCTAGAAAAAAACATTTTTTCTTAATATGTCTACTACCTCAAAACTCCATTTTATATCCTTTTTTTCCCCTTCTAGAATGAGGATGGAGGTGGACCTCATGACAAAAATGAAAATGAACATGATGTGGAAAATATGAAGTTGGAATCTACAAGATAGGGATGCTGAGCAGAAAGATACGAGTTTGGGTCACTCGACATCTTGAAGCTGCTGCAGCAGTTCTAGACTGGCTACATCTGGACTTACTTTTATGTCTGAAAAGCCCCAATTTGGTTTTCTGTTATGTGTAGCTAAAAATTTTCTCAGCTAATACATAAACTATCATGTTGTCTTCCAACTATTCTTCCTGTTTGCAGGCTCTACCAGTTGGATAAGTAATATGATATAGCATGTGAGAGATATAAAAGCTGTCACAAAGCAATACATCAACTCCTATAGCACTTTTTGCCAATTCTACACTTATACCAAATTATATGATTAAGAAACATGTTTATTAAAGAAAAAATAGAAAGTAGAGAGGAGACCAAAGAATCTAAAGTCCCATTTTAACATTTTTCTATAGTTGCATCTTGTTTTATTTAAAGATTTTTTTCTATTGTAACATCACTGTATAGTCATATTTAACTTAACACTATATGATAACTTGCTTTTCATGTTAACACAGTCTTTTAAACAAATAGCTGTTGAATATTCCAAATAAATATAAACAAGTTTTACTTAACTGGTTCCTTATCATTGAAATTATCAATTCACTTTAAAAAAATGTTTGTATTGATTTTTAGAGAGAGAGGAAGGGAGAGGGATTGAGAGAGAGAAACATTATGAGAGAGAAACATCATCAATCGGCTGTCTCCTGCATGCCCCCCACTGGGGGTCGAGCCCGAAACCCCGGGCATGTGCCCTGATTGGGAATTGAACTGGTGACCTCTTGGTTCCTGGGTCAACACTCAACTGCTGAGCCACACTGGCTGAGCTATCAATTCACTTTTAAAAAATCATTTTTTCAATGAGTATCTAATACATTTAAGTCACTGGATTAAATATTGTAAGTACTCATACATGAATAAGTGCCTCCTCTCTGAATGCTCTTCAAAACTGCAAAAGGTACAAATATATACATGCAACATATAGTATATAGCATATGTATGTGTATACTTTCTATATGTGGCCCAAAGCCATTTAATATTTTTAAAATATGCTTATAGGACTGAAATATTCTAATTTCCTTTGCACATATTTATTTTATCACTCTGTTTTCCTTGCCTGCTGGATTTGCCTTAGCATTACTGATCAATAGAGTACTCCCCATGAACAACTTATTAATGTAAATGCCAAGACTACATACTTGATATTTCAAGTGACTCAAGACCTCCTGTTTCCCTGCTCATGAACAGGGTACATGCTATAAAGTATAAGTATCAATATCAGTTGCTTTCTGTTTTCGTAATTGTTAGTAATAGTTATTTCCCCAACATCCTTCTGGTGCAAAGATAATCATTTCTGGTTACTGTACCAAGAAGGAAACAGTAACTAACGTGACTCAGAGAGCACAGTGAAAGACATGAGATTTGCAAACAGAGGCCTTGGCTCTCAGCAATGCTGTACTGAGATTACATGGAGAATGCAGCCACACTGCATAAATGGCAGATTGACAATTCCTTATCTATGAGTGCCAAGTCCAAGCTATAATGTTTCCTGGTGATGTATAAGGACAACTTATTCTTTAACTCAACAGAAGTTTATATGTGCATGTATCTAATATATCCAAAGTAAAGGAAAAGTCCAACTGTTATTTAGACAACGGAATGACTTGTTTTTAAACATTCTATTAATGAAAATTTTGTCTTGATGCTGTTACTATTGGGCCAACTCTAGGGACTTATTTAAACAAAGATTGCCTATTTCCTGGAAAGGGAGTTCTGTACTTTGGGGATTCTAGGGCAAGAAAAGATTTGGCTGAATGTATTCATATCAAGTGGATTTTAAATATGGTGTTTATGGGAGAAGATTGGAAAGTGCTGCTAGAGAATATGTCAGAGCAACAAAAGGTAGAGAATTTATTTAATCAGCATGAATTAAGGGTGAATTAATAAAATGCTCAGGGCTGGTTTTGAGCCTGACATGAAGTACTTTGATAAATGTAAACTTCAGATTCATGTTTTCATCAAGTGATAGAATATTCACTTTGCAGACCATTTCTGGGTTTTAAAAATACTTCTCCGTTATAACCACTTCTCTCATGAAACTCACTTCTCTCTGCCTCTGCTGAGGCAACAAGGTGCCTCTGTCTGGAAAAGATGAGGGTACAAGGCCTACTGGAAAATAAAAAGATAAAATATGAGTAGGATGAGTTCTAAAATGCATCTGCCAGTTCACCAAAGATGCTTCTTGACTTATGATGGGGTTATATCCTGATATAAGCTGAAAAATTAAGTCAAAAGTACACTTAATACACCTAACCTACCAAACATCAGAGCTTATCCTGGCCTAACTTAACATGCTCAGAACACTTGCATGACCCTACTATAGGGCAAAATCATCTCATTGCTGCTGTCCAGCACCATGAGAGAGTATTGTACCGTGCCGAGCCAGCTCAGCCAAGGGTTCTAAAGCCTGAGTGAGGGCAGCGAAAGGATGAAGAAACGACAGAGAATAAGCTGGGTCTAGGTGGATCTTCCTGTGCCTGGCTGAGGCCACACAGAGAGATCCAGAGGCAAGCTGAGCCTTTATTTTATAGCCAGAGGTAAACTAGGTAGTGGTCACGATAGTTACACAGTTCCTGTGAGTTTCACCTGTTTTGACCATAGTTACACTCCCTGCACTTCCCTCAGCGCATTAGCTTCCCAGATAAGATCTAGGGAGCGTCATAAGGTCAAGCCTAATTATGCTAAGAGGACTGTGCCCTCTAAACTGGGACTTGTTTGTGGCTTTGCCAACAGGTCAGTCCGAAGCTTAACCCTATAGCCGCGCCCTACATTGTATCACATATTAGTAGCCTGGGAATAGATCAAAATTCAAAATTTGAATTACAGTCTCTCCTGAATGCATATAGCTTTTGCACCATCATAAAGTTGAAAAATAATAAGTCACACCATCAAACATGAGGACCCTCTATATTCTGTTTTTGTTTGACTTTTAAAAAAAAAATGTTTTTATTGATTTTTTAGAGAGAGAGGAAGGGGAAGGGAGAAAGAGAAACATCAATTGGCTGTCTCTTGCACACCCCCTACTGGGGTTGAGCCTGAAACTCAGACTGGGAATCAAACCGGTTACCTTTTTTTGGTGCATGGGATGATGCTCAACCAACTGAGCCACACCGGCCAGGACTGTACTCTGTTTATCTAAGACTTGCATCTGTAAACTGCCTAATCACTTGCCGGACTATTCTTATCTTCACAGGATAGCTAACTGTGCTCTTTAATCCCCTTTAGTTTTGGACCTGTTTGTTGATTAATTCCCATAGCACATAAGCAAAGTGCTGTCTGATCTAACTGGTTTTGATTCTTTTTGAAAGGATTCTCTTAGAGAAGTCCCCAGATGTTTTCCAGACCATTCATTCAGTTGATTCAGCACACATTTATGGGTGTGTATGTGCCAGGCACTAGTTATGCAATGATGACTAAGATAGTCCCTACTCTCAGTCATTTTCATATGGTGAAGTCTATGAACTGATTATCCAAGTCTCTTGGGAAAGTCTGCTACAGATTCCCCAGCCCCACCCTAGAACTTCTGAGTGAAAATCTGAGAGGGCATGACCTGGCCGATGTGGCTCAGTTGAGAGCATCGTTCAGTGCACTGAAAGGTCAAGGGTTTGATTCCAGCTGGGGCACCTATGGGAGGCAACCGATTAATCTTCCTCTCTCACATCCATGTTTCCTTCTCTCTCTCTCTCTCTCTCTCTCTCTCTCTCTCTCTCGCTCTCTCTCTCTCTCTCTCCCTCTGCTCCCTCCCTCCCTCCCTCCGTCTTTCTCTCTCTCTCACTTCCCATCTCTCTACAATTAATGAACATGCCCTCAGGTAAGTATTAAAAAAAAATTCTGAGAGGGCAGCGAATTCTGCACTTTGAAGATGTTCCCTAAGAGCTGCTGTTTTAAGTGCTCATAGGCTTTTAAAACCCTTGGGGTTTGGGTAGGAGGGAAAGGAGACTTGGAGGGTGGCCAAATAGGAAAACAAATACTCTATAGTAGTGTGGCAAGTGCTATAATAGAGGTGTACCTGCATGGTGTTAGGAATATAATATAGAGAGGAGGAATTAAGCCTACCTCTATTGTCAGAGGAGAGAATTATGCAGCAGATTTCTTGAAGTATCTAGGATTACTATATCTTAGAATGTTAAGAACTTCAGCTGTTTCTACTGGGAGTACACCTAAATTTAATAGAGGGGGAAAGTTTTTTTTTTTTTTTAAAAAATGAATTCCCAAGTAGTTTTCAAGACAATCTTGAAAATCATGTGCAGAGATCATCCGAGTTAATAGCATTTCTAACTTGTGTGGATTTATCCTAAGGATATAATTAGAGTTATATGCAAAAGTTTGGTTACAAAGCTGTTCCCTGCAGCAAATAATTTGTGTCCAACTGCTCATTTTGATCGAATCCCAAACTCAGTTCTCTGTGAGACAATTTCCCTGTCCCCACTTCTTATACTGTCATGAGACATTTGGGGCTATAAATACTTTCTATTTTTGCTGCTTAGGCTCTGCAAAGCCAAAACGCTGTAGTAAAAACTTTTTCTGGTGTCAAAAATAGAATTTAGGAATTTAATTTATCATTAGCTCTGACTAGCCACACTGGGCAGGACTATGTGCATAGTAAACTCAATATGATTTTGCCAGACTGGACATCCCAGCCATTCACTGATGAGAGATGTTCCGATGCCCATCTGCCTTTCATCTCGGACTCCTCCACTAGGCAGATAGATCCCAGACCATAGATTTTCAACCTGAAAATCTTTTTTCCAGTTTCTATCAAAACACAATCTCTCAGGTGGGGCTTGTGTATTGAATAGGGTCTCTTATTTATCTTTTCCTCCCTGGTTTCCAGGAGAGCAATTGACATTATCAGGTAGCTAATGACCCCATTCATTCAATACAGATTTATTGAGTCTTTGTGCTGTAGGTACTTCTTAGTGATAGGGATATGGCAGAAAATAAAACAAATGGTCAACTTTCACCAACCTTCAAACGGGGAGAGATAGACAGGTGGTATCAGGTACAGATGAAAACTATAAGAAGAAAATATTGTAAGGGTGTGCAACAACATAATTTATCAAACAAGGACATTTTGAGAATAATTACTTATAATTACTATGTCAAGACAATACAGATGAAATCAGGACTATCCTGGAAAACCTTATTCTAGGAAAGGCATGAACGAGTCCTGTGGGTAGGGAATGAGGTACTTTTTAAAATTGATGTGCTGTTCAGGAAGGGCATTTTCTGAATGGAAACATTTAAGCAGAAGCCTGAGGAAGATTAAGGAGCTAGTCATGATGATATTGGGGGAGGGGCATTCCAGGTAGATGGAATATCATGCAAAGTCTCTGAGGTAGTAGCAAGACTGGCATGGCAGAGGAAAATCACAGAAGCCAGTTTGATTGGAGTGAAATGAACAAAAGGAAGTTCTGCTGAAGAGGTCAAAGGGGTGGCCAGAGGCTATATTTTATCTTTTGAGCCCATGGTAAGGACTTTGGATTCTACCTTAAGACAAAAATCTATATGATTTACATTTTAAAAGGACAACTCTGGCTGTTGTGTGTGAAGGAGTATTATACGATAGTAAGAGTGAAAACAGGGAAGATCAGTTTATAGTCTAGGCAAGAGATTATGGTGGCTTGGACTAGGGGAGTAATGGTGGCAGTGATGAGATGTGATTAGATTCTGGACATGTGCTGAGGGTAGAATTGAGAGGCTTTGCTGGTGATTTAGAAATGGCATATGAAGAAAACTGAAGAGCCAGGGATGACCCTTCAGTTGCTTGAGCAATCAGAAGAATGAAGTTGTCATTTATTGAGATGATAAGGATGATGGGAATTAGACTTTTGGGAGCAAGTGTGGCTTTAGACATGTTAAGATTGAGATATATAAAATGTCCAAGAGGAGATGGTTAGTAGGCAGTTGGATAATGAAGGCAAAAGTTTAGGGGAAATTGGGACTGTTTGCTGCCATTTCTAAGAATATCCCCATTTCTAAACCTACATAGCAAACATATTGGGTTTTTATTTTTAATGTATTTTTATTTATTTCAGAGAGGAAGAGAGAGTTAAACATCAGTGATGAGAATCATTGATCAGCTGCCTCCTGCACGCCCCCTACTGGGGATCGAGCCAACAATCCGGGCATGTGCTCTTGATAGGAATCAAACCCAGGACCCTTTAGTCCGAAGGCCAAAGCTCTATCCACTGAGCCAAAGTGGCCAGGGCTAAACGTGTGTCTTTTAAAAAGAGGACTGTATTTGCAGAGGAAGATTTAGTTTCACAAAGTGTGGAAGTGAGGTGTTGCCGAGTGGTATGTCGACACATTTCATATTTCTCCAGCAGAAAAAAACTGTAATCCCTATAAACTTAAGCTAATTTACAGTTACCGTTACCCAACTGTGTCAGCGAAGACCCCATTCAGGAAAGCTAAGAAATCACTTTGAAACTAAAAAAGTAAAATAGCTATTGTTTGTGTATTCTAGAGACCTAGAGAAAGAAAAATAGCCAATTCCAAGACAAGCCTATTAAAATACAAAATACAAACTTGGTACAGGAGTATACAGGTTTCTATTAATGTAAGCCAAAATCTGGTTTTAAAACAAAAACCTATAATATGAATTAGAGTTCTCATTATTTATTGACTTCTTACCTACAAATTTTAAAGAAGCAGCTGTCTTTTATTTTCAAATGCAAAACAGATGGAAATTCACTCTACCAGGGAAATCTATAGTCAGCAAAAGAACATATTTGCAACATTATTTGCTGTATTATCACCTGCCTGAGACTCTGTCTTTCATTTTTGACTTTCTGAAGAGTTAGCCAAAATGAAAACTAAACATCAGAATGGCTTTTTCTCAAGAATCAGTGTTGTTTACATTGAAACCAAAGTAACTCTCGGTTTGTTCCAAAGTTTTACAAAGTCACCAAAAAAGCAACACTTCTTTGGTTAAAAATAACTCTCTATTGACATGAAATCAACGTGACCATAGGAGGAATGGAAATCGAAACTGGTGTGTGTGTGTGTGTGTGTTTAAAATCAGACTTCAAAGTAAAAAGCCAGGAAATTTCAGCTGCATCAACAAACCGTAGCTGCAGAACTGTTGGTGCAAATAAATGGGCTAATTGCATAGATAACTGACCCAGAAAAGGACTTTTGATTGACAATCATTTTTATTCTTTCCTCTATTTTATTGAACACCTGTTACAAGTAGTTGCTGGGCATGCAATGGTGAGCAAAACAGACATGACCCCTGCCATCATATAGCATATGAAGAAGACCGAGATTATTCAATTAATCATTCAAATCAGTGTATAATTGCAAACTTTAATAAGTGCTTTGAAGAGGAAACTGGGTGCTGTGACTGACCTACGTAGGCCGGGAGAGTCAGGGAAGTTCTTGCTGAACATTTGGCTGAGCTCTGGTAATTAGTAAGCATTAACTAGGTCATGAGGGAGGTGATGGGTGGGAGCAGTTAACAGTAGTCAGGAGATGGAAACCACAGTGCAATGCCAGAATTGTAAAGGTTGAATGATTGAAAATCATAAATTTTGCGAAAGAGAGCCACTGTATCTGGAAAGCACCAAGCAAGATGGAGAATGGCTGGAGATGATTTGGGGATGAAGACCATTAAGCTTAATAAAAGATTCTGAAGAAAACTAAGCAATCATTGAAGTGTTTTAATTAGGAAAATGATATAACCATCTTTTTATTTTTAAAAGTCAACTCTGGGGCAAGGAGAACTTTCATTTCCAGTAATGGATTAGGTAATTCAGGCTAATACTTTTACCAAAAAAAAACCCCAGAGAAGTTGGAAAAAATATTTTTTAAATCACTCGTAGAGCTAGCACGACAATGAAATAAGATCTAAGAGAAGAAAACACAGAGAAGTGAGCAGAACATTTAGAGCTGCTTTTCCCAAGGAGGTGACTGGGAAGCTAAGCAGAACTTTTGACAGACTAATAGGAATAAGGATACAAAATTAAAGTTTGAGGAAGGTCAAGGGGCGTGACTTCAGGTTTTGGGTTTGGGACCCAAAGGACTACATTGGGAGTAAAGATAAACCAGAAATAAGCCAGCCCTCGCAGCTTCAAATCCTCTGAGGTCTTCCAGTTGGATTAAGGAGACCTATCATTGCTAGTAGCCTTAACCTCTTTCCAGAAGCAAATGTAAATCCTCCTTGAAGAAAGATGATATTATTCTAGAACTCAAACTATTTTTACAATGATCCAAATACCATATATGGTACTCAACTAAAAATAACCAGGTGAGCATTCACAAACCCATGGGACATGTCAAATGACACACAGATTAAAGGTCCTCCTACTGGCAAATATAGGGCACACATCACCTTAACCAAGTATTTGAACTTAAGATGAGCACTAATAGATATTATATATCATCTGATATGATTAACAGAGGAGGACAAACCATCATTAATGTAATAGTCTTGTCAAAAAATATATTTTCAAACTCAGCAAGCATCTACTGAACTTTAATTATAGAGGTAAGGCATATGTTGGGAGCCATGGAGAGTAAGACCTTAAGATCTATCCTATCTAATAAAAGAGAAACATGGTAATTAGCATACGACCGCTACCCTTCCCATTGGCTAATCAGCGAGATATGCAAATTAACTGCCAGCCAAGATGGTGGCCGGCAGCCAGGCAGCTTAAAGCGAACATGAGGCTTGCTTGCTTCAGTGACAGAGGACTCCAACATTCCCTGCCTGCCTTGCCGACCTCTGAGTTGCAACTCTAAGCAACTATGTTACAAATATAGAAGCTAAACAAAACCCCAGAAACCTGCTTTAGTCGGCCAGGCTTCAGCCAGCAGGATCGCAACATTGTTTCAAATACATAAGGTAAACAAAGGCCAGAAGCCTGCTTTCAGCAGCGGAGGCCTAAGAGCTGGAGCCAAGCCTCAGAGATAAAGCTGGCCCAGAATTTTAAAAAAAGAAAAAAAGGAGCGGTTGGGAGCTTCAGTCACCCGCCAGCCTGAAAACAGCCCTCAGCCCCTCACCCAGACTAGCCAGGTACCCCAGTGGGGACCCCCACCCTGAAGGGTGTGTGACCAGCTGCAAACAGCCATCATCCCCTCATCCAGGCTGGCCAGGCACCCCAGTGGGGACTCCCACCCTGATCCATGACACCCTTCAGGGCAAACCAGCCGGCCCCCACCTGTGCACCAGGCCTCTATCCTATATAGTAAAAGGGTAATATGCCTCCCAGCACCGGGATCAGCGTGACAGGGGGCAGCGCCCAAACCCGCTGATCGCCCTGCGGCTCTGTGTGTGACAGGGGGCGGGGCCACAACCTCCCTATCCGCCCTGCTCTGTTCCTGACAGGGGAAGGCACCCCAACCCCCTGATCAGCCCTGCTCTGTGCCTGATAGGGGGGAGCTCCCCAACCCCCTGATCACCCTGCGGCTCTGAGTGTGACAGGGTGCGGCGCCCCAACCCCCTGATCGGCCCTGCTCTGTGTGTGACAGGGGGCGGTGCCCCAACTCCCCTATCGGCCCTACTCTGTGAGTGACAGGGGGTAGCTCCCCAACCCCCCTGATCCGCCCTGCTCTGTGCGTGACAGGGTACAGAGCCCCAACCCCCCTGATGGGCCCTGCTCTGTGAGTGACAGGGGGGAGCTCCCCAACCCCCTAATTGGCCCTGCTCTGTGAATGACAGGGGGTGGCGCTGCAACCTGCCCATCGACCCTGCCTTGAGTGTGACAGGGGGCGGTGCCCCAACCCCCCAATCGGCCCTACCCTGAGCATGACTGAGGGTGGCATCACAACCTCCTGATCCAATAAGGCAGTTGGAGGAAAGAAGTTCCAGAACATAAATATTTAATCTGCTCTAAGCATGAGCCCGACCAGGGGCTGCACCTAGGGATTGGCCTGCCCTCTGCCACCCAGGAGCAGGCCTAAGCCTGCAGGTCGTTATCTCCCGAGGGGGTCCCAGACTGGGAGAGGGCACAGGCCGGGCTGAGGGACCTCCCCTCCCCCTTAGTCCACAAATTTTTGTGCACCTGGCCTCTAGTTATAATAATAAAAGGGTAATATGCTAATTAGACTAGATGACTTCCGGACATTATTCTGGATGTCTTTCCTGATGAAGCTGAGGTGGAGGGAAGCCAGTTCCGGTCCTGGGTGCCTGCTGCCAGCTAGAGTAAGGAAGCTTGGGTCCTGGGTGCCAGAGGGAAGCCAGTGCCAGCAGCCAGGGGAAGGAAGGCCTACTTTTGCACGATTTTCATGCACTGGGCCTCTAGTATCACTATAAAATAGTTGGTGAGACAAGCCATCCATTAAATTTATATTACAGAGTTATTTTTTTTTCCCAAGACTAAAACAACAATATTTCAACCAAAGATTTTTATTCCAAACGCCTACCTGGTCATTCAATATTCTAGCACTTTTCTGTATAAACTAGGGGCCCGGTGCACGAAATTCATGCACTGGGTGTGTGTGGGGGGGGGGAGTGTCCCTCAGCCCAGCCTGCCCCCTCTCACATACTGGGAGCCCTCAGGCGTTGACCCCCATCACCCTCCAATCGCAGGATCGGCCCCTTGCCCAGGCCTGACGCCTCTGCCAGAGGTGTCAGGCTTGGACAGGGGACCCCCATCTCCCCCTGATCACTGGCTCTGGCCCCGGCCCAGGCCTGAGGCCTCTGGCCCAGGAATCATGCCTGGGCAGGGGACCCCCATCTCCCTCTGATCGCTTGCTCCACCCCCCGCCCAAGCCTGACGCCTCTGACCCAGGCTTCAGGCCTGGGCAAGGGGACCATCATATCCCCCCAATCCCCGGCTCCGCCCCCCGCCCAGGCCTGATGCCTCGGCCAGAGGAGTTGACCCTCATCACCCTCTGATCACCAATCACCAGATCGGCCCCTTGACCAGGCCTAACACCTCTGGCCTAGGCGTCCGGCCCGGGCAGCGGGGACCCGCAGCTGCAGTGGCCCTGCGATCGTGGGCTCCGCTTTAGGCCCAGGCAAGGGACCCCTAGCTCCCGGGACTGCCAGCTTCGACCGTGCTCAGCTCCCATCACTGGCTCCACCCCTACTTTCTGCTATCACTGGCCAGGGCGGCAAAGGCGCCTGATTCTCCGATCATGGCTGGGGGGCAGGGCAAAGGTGGCCCCAGGGCCGCCTTTGCCCTGCCCCCCAGCTCTTAGCTCCCCCCTGGGTTTCCAATCACTGTCAGTGGCGGGGGGCTTCTTCCTGCTTTCCCTTTCGCCTCCCTGCATTGTGCCTACATATGCAAATTAACCGCCATCTTGTTGGCAGTTAACTGCCAATCTTAGTTGGCAGTTAATTTGCATATAGCCCTGATTAGCCAATGAAAAGGGTATCGTCGTACGCCAATTACCATTTTTCTCTTTTATTAGATAGGATTATTATCAATAGAAACAGTTATTATGCTAAAAGCAGTACTTTAATTTAGACAGAGTTTGATTTGGAAATCTTTGATTTTACCCACTGAGTTATATGTCAATTCCTTTCAATAGAGAGTATATTCTGCCCTATGACTGGATAGGCATAGATCTTTACCGAACTTTGCTAAAGTTAAATCCTTCTTTGGGAGATGTGTCTTTTTAAACCAGTGGTAGCCATTTCATTTTAGTGTAAGGGTTTTCAATCTTTTCTTGAGAGTTTTTGATTGGGATAGAGGATGTAAGGGTTTTTTTGAGCACCCAAGGAGTAAAAAGAATGAAGAAAACGAATGATGGAATTTCAATCATTCTTAAGAATGTGTGAGAAGGTTGAGGAAGTTAGTTGTGAAATTCTTTGGTGTTTTTTTGTTTTGTTTTGTTTTGTTTGTGTTGTTTTGTGTTTTTTTTTTAGAGAAGAGAATTGGTTGATTACTTATTGGCAAGTTGGTTAAGGAAAGTGAAAGCAATAAAAGGAAAAGAACATTACAGGAATTTTTCCATAACTTACCATAGCTACCTGGGCCCTGGTTGGGGAAAGGGAATAAGGCAGTTGGAGGAAAGAAGTTCCAGAACATAAATATTTAATCTGCTCTAAGCATGAGACAACAATCAGATAAGTTCAAATAGTGGGGCAGTCTATACTCTTTAAAAAATATCAGTGTCATGACAGAAAAAGAAAAAAAAACACAGCAAAACTATTCTAGATTAAAGGAAACTAAAGGCTATGCCTGATCTTTATGTAGACATTAGACATTAAAGAATGCTAGAAAGGATATTATTTAGACAATTGATGAAATTTGAATACATACTGAATATTAAATATAGTATCAATGTTGAACTTCTTGAGAGTGATAAGAGAAGTATTGTGATCGTGTAGGAGAATGTCCCTGTTCTTAAGGGATAGAGATACATGTTAAAATATTTGGGAGGTGAAACATCATAATATCTGTAGAGTACTTTCAAATGGTTCAGGAAAAAAATGTATATATATATATATATATATATATATATATATATATATATATCACTTTGCATGGTAATGTAGGACTACTTTAAAATATATTTCTATTGGTTTCAGAGAGAAAGGGAGAGATAGAAATATCAATGATGAGAATCATTGATTGGCTACCTCCTGCATGCCCCCTAATGGGGACTGAGCCCACAACCCAGGCATGTGCCCTGACTGGGAATGGAACTGTGACCTCCTGATTCATAGGTCGATGCTTAACCACAGAGCCATGCCAGCCCGGCCAAAATGATTTTAATAGGGGAAAAAACTACCACTGTTCCATGACCTTTAAACATTTTTGTCAAAACATTATGGTTAGTTAGGAAGGCAGGAAAATGAAAAACTAGTAAAACAATGTTTTCTTTAGTACACTATAATTTAAAACACTAGAAACATTGTGGATTAAAGTATTTCATTTCTTTGCAAAAAACTCAAAAGATAGTTTGAACAACTCTTCTGATTGTATAATTAGTTATATGGATTAAGCATCTTCTCTATGCCTTTGCAAATTGTCATACTCCTTTCTAAACTTGATCAGCTTAAATCATTTTATCACTTGCCCTTATGTCATGAAATGTCTCCAAAATTTCTCTTAATGTGAAGTTTTTGTCAATGCCACTGCCTCCAAGGCATCTTCAACCTTTTCATCATAACCACTTTCCTCATTAATCTTCATAAATTTGCCTTCACCAAGTTCCTCTGGTAGCATAGCTAGTGTTTCTAATGGTGGCAGTGTTAATGCTCCCAGTTATCTCTTCTATAACTCCTTTTATGTTTGATTCTAATTTCACTTTCAGCATTATCACTTTTAATTTTTTTTCTGTACCTTCATCTTTTTGGCCAAATTCTTCTTTCAAATATTCATTTTTATAAAATGTCATGTAAGTTTACCCCTGGGAGACAAGGAGACAACACCATAGCATGCTTTTCTGTCTGTCACGAACTGAATAACAGATATGCAGTGACCCCTCACTGACAGATTTGGAAAGAAGTATTGTGATTGGTCACTGTCACTAATCAGGATGGGCATCCGTTAATTTTGTGGTGCTTTGAAGACTGAAGTTCTGGGAGTGAAGTTTGTTCTTTATGCAATTACAATTAATATACCATTGGAATTAAAATTTGAATCATGTCATTGTGTGTGTGTGTGTGTGTGTGTGTGTGTGTAGATATGTGTGTGACTCTAGATAAAGGGTATATATAATAGGTGTCCACTGTACTATTCTTGCAGCTTTTCTTTAAATTTCAGATTATTATAATAAAAGTTAGGGTGGGGAAGCAAGTCATGAAGAGATAAGACAATGAAAGCAAAAACCTAGAGAAACAATAGCTAATAAAAACAGACCAATAGGAAATCCAGAGAATAGAATCAGAGTACCAAGGTTGGAATCCAACCTTACTCATCAGCTGTGCAGTCTTGAGCAAGTTATACAATCTCTCTGAATCTGTTTTCGTAAAAAAAAAAAATCGGAGATAAAAATACTACCTAGTTCATAGGGTTATATAATTATTAAATAAGTTGCATAGATGAAGTATTTAGAACAATAGTGGTACATAGTAATTACTTTATAAGTGTAAGCTGTTACAGGTTTGTTGAGATAGAGGAGAATTTAATCTGTTTAGATTCAGATAAGAATTCAAAAGAGAGAGGTTGAAGTTAGAAGAAGGGGTAATTAATGGTTTATGGTTCCTGAGAAAGTGGCAGGGGAGAGGAACCAAGGAAGAAACAGAGGCTAAAGGAGGAGTATTTCTATTTTAACAGGAAGGAAAGAGAATAGAATGGGTGCAGGTGTCGGGTGGTAATTTTTCTAGGGAGAAGGTGTAATGACTTCTGTATTCTCCAAGAAATAAAATGGGAGGTATTTTCTTTT
Source organism: Myotis daubentonii (assembly GCF_963259705.1). Lineage (NCBI taxonomy): Eukaryota > Metazoa > Chordata > Mammalia > Chiroptera > Vespertilionidae > Myotis > Myotis daubentonii. The sequence continues at coordinate 21,597,964 of NC_081842.1, read as the reverse complement.
TCTTTATTTAAAAAAATATTTTTTTATTGATTTCAGTGAGAAACATCAATGATGAGAGAGAATCATTGATTGCCTGCCTCCTCCATGCCCCCCTACTGGGCATCAAGCCCACAGCCACCCATATGCCCTGACCTGGAATCAAATTGTGACTTCCTGGTTCATAGGTCGATGCTCAACCACTTAGCCACACTGGCCAGGAAAGGCAAGGTATTTTTTGAGAATTAGTAGCAGGTAGGGGATCAGAGATTCAGGAGAGTGAAGAAGACTTAAAATGACCCTTGTAGAGAGCAAGAGAGCCCGCTGGCCAAATAAATGTAACTGGATTATTGGCAGTGTTGAGGGCCCAGAGCTAGTGACCTTAAAATTATAGTCATATCAGCTTGCCCTTTTGTGTTTCTCAGATGTGGTGCATAGCTGCCTGGGTTCAGATATGGAGGATGTGGGCTGTTGAGTTAACCTATGATTGCGGTTTTTCCAGATTGATGTGAGGAAAAGATGAAGAGACTAGAAAATGTATGATACTGGCAAGAAGATTACTGAAAGTATGGACTGTGAAATCTAACCTGGGAGGGAGATGAGTGATGAGATAAAGAGAAGGGTCCTCTTAAGGTCAAATAATGGTCCTAGTGAGAATTATTTAACTAGCAAAGTAGCCATTTCCTAAATTAGGGAGCAGTTTTCTGTGTAAGAGGCTGTTCAATTGGGGCTCCTTCTATTTTAGTTTTGGCTGAGGCCGTACAGAGCAAGAAGTAAACTATGGGTGCTGTAATGAGAGGCTATATCACCTAGTACAGGACTTGCAAAGAGAGGGTCAAACTGGTGTTGTGACCTTTAACCCATCACTCACCTAGAGTTTGTACAAGAACTGGAGTTGAAAATTGACAGGGAAGTTTTCTTTGGAGAATTGTTGGGGTGCCTTGGCTTGTTCTTCCTCTTTATTCTAGGAGTGAAGGGAATGATGTTCCTCTCTTTCTAAACCAAGTGAGAGAGATGTTTCAAGGAAACTACTTGAAGAGCTTCAACTGTGCCTCCCTGAGTTTGAAGAGTGTAAGGTCTGGTAAGAGAAACTGACCAAATTAGATGGGGTGATGGTGGAGATATAAGGTTGCAGTGGGCAAGGTTGGGAGAGACAAATCTGGGGTTATCTTAGATTCCAGGGCTGGCTGGAGGGAGCGGCTACCAGCTGGTCAGGAGCTGAGGAATAAATTATAGGAAGCCAGGAGGAGGCCAGAGACATTGCCATCATCAAGGAGTATCTTCTCAAAATTCCTTAAGGAAAGAGCGATCAATAGGATTCTGTCATCCCAGAGGCTATCATGGTGGACTATGTTTGTGCCAATCAAGGGAAACCTTGACAATCTCTTCTCTCTCTTCCTAATGCAAACAGAAGTAGCCAAACTGGGGGGTGGGTTGGGAAAGACAGAGAGAAGCTGCCATCAGTACTCCTTCCCAGCCAGTAGCAGTAACCAGGTGAGGGAGGAAAAGAGCTTTAGCTTGGAATGTGACTCAAATTCTATTGAACATTCTTGTGACTGTGAGTTCCCAGGAGAATTTTAATCACCTAAAAGTAGCCAGAAAAGTTAGGGTCTACCTTAGGGGCAAGGAAAACAAAAGAAAAAACTAGCTTGGGAGTTGAAAAGGGCAATTGAAAGAAAAAAAGAACTCACTTTATAATTCTGCCCTGTAGAGTGCAGTTCATTCACTGTACTGCTGGTTACTCCAAATTAGTGAAATAATAACAAGCTCCAAAGTGTGGCTGAGGGAGCAGTTGGTTCTGATGTACTGGAATAGAAGGTCATTGAGGGTGAAGAGGTCAAGATATGAGAGATATGATGTTGGCTTTGTCTTCTTTGTGAATAATGAAGTCTTCCATAATGCCTGAAAAGTTTGAGTAGATAGACTGCAAGCAATGTGCCCAAGGCCAATGCTTCTCAAACTTTGGAATGTATTAGAGTCACCTGGAAACCCATTAGAAGATACAGAGACAGGCTTATTGAAGTAGGATAGGGCCTGGACTTCTGTATAGTTTTACCAAGTTCCCAAGTGATCTGGAATTTACAACAAAGTGTTAGAAACACTGTCCAATATTTAGTGGAGGGATGTAACTGACTAGTCAGTACATAATAATATTTATCAGGAGAAAGGAAGAGAGGGTAGTTTAGTCAAATAGAAGGGACCTCTGGGAAGCAATTTTTTGCTATCATAGGGTCTAGAAACTAATAGGGACAACTAGCTTCTCAACCCATTATCAATAACTATCACCTTTACTTCTTTCCTTTTTGTGAAAATGAGTGTTATGAATTGAATTGTGTCTTCTCAAAAATGATATGTTGAAATCTTAACCCCTAGTACCTTAGAATGTGAACTCATTTGGAAATAGAGCTACAAAAATTTGGAAATAGATGTGATTAAGATGCCAGCATACTGAAGTAGCGTGGGCCTCTAATCTAAGTTGTGTCCTTAAAGATGGCAATGTGAATACACAGGATACACAATGTGATGATGAAGGCAGAGATTACAGACATGCAGCAACAAACAAAGGAACAGCAAAGCTTGCTGGCCAACCACCAGAAGCTAGAAAGAGGCCAAGAAGGATTCCCTCTTTCCTTTGATTTTGGGCTCCTAGCCTCTAGAACAGCGGTTCTCAACCTGTGGATCGTGACCCCTTTGGGGGTCAAACGACCCTATCACAGGGGTCACCTAAGACCATCGGAAAACACATATGTAATTACATATTGTTTTTGTGATTAATCACTATGCTTCAATTATGTTCAATTTGTAACAATGAAATTGGGGGTCACCACAACATGAGGAACTGTATTAAAGGGTCACGGCATTAGGAAGGTTGAGAACCACTGCTCTAGAACGAGGAGACAATACATTTCTTTGGTTTTAAACAACCCAGTTTGTGGTGGTTTGTTATGAAAGCTCTAGGAAACTAATACTGTATAATGAAATAACTGATATGTTGAAATATTCCTTTCAGGATGTACAATAAATCATCTCTCTTACATGCTGCCCATGCCGTGTCCCTGTCCCTTTGCATTAAACTTACAGTTTATCTCAGTACACAAAGAAACATGTGTAAGTCAATGGGTGCCATTAGAACAAGAAGAAAAAGTTCACTGCTTCTTGCCACACTTAAGCTGAAACACTTTGTGTTCTTGATGGAGTAGTCAGCCCCCATACTGGCTTTGGACTTATTATTGACAAATGAGTCAGTTCATACAAGACTGATAGCTTATTTGAGTAGGTGTAAATTATTTTGAAAAAAGGAAAAGAAGCCTGTAAAATATACCAGCATGCTACTCTCATAAGAAAACATTCCCATGAGAAATCTTAAAACAGCCTTCATCAAAGTGCTAAGAAAACATTTTTGCAGTCATACATAATGGGTTCCACCTCCAAAAGTCCTCCCACCTCTTCTGATTTTCATAGCTATTATCTTCTTCCCAATACTGAAAGAAAGTTGTGGGCTATGGAATGGCCCAAGAGACAGCACTGACTAACTCCAGGAAAGATTTAAGTTCCTTATTTATTTAGCAAAGGCTACAGAAACCAAGCAGTAAAATGCTACCCAGAGCAGGAAGAGAGAGACACAGCATAGCTCCTGCAGCTTTTTCCAGCTTCCCACAGTCCCTAAGAGGATGCAAAGCTGCCTCTGACATGTCAAATTAAGATATACCTTATGGTCCAGAAATGCTACTTCTAGAAATTTCTTTTCCAGGAGAAAACCAAAGGGCCAGGTAAAAGACTAAAGTGGCTTATAGATTCTACAGCAAGGATGAAGTCAGTGGTTACTAGCTGAGCTGGGTAATCCAAGACTTTTGCCTGGAAAAGGGGTTATGTGTTGCATCCCTCTTTTACACTAGGACCTTGAGCATGTACTGTAGAAGAAACAAGTTATGCTAAAAGGGCACCTGGGCCAGAGATTCTTTGGCTGCACATACATGGTTCCAAAGTTCTTCCTCAAGTCTTCTATAAGATAATTTTACCTGGATGCTCTGCTGCTGTCAAATCCCAAAGCTCACGATACCTGAAAACTTCCTTCATTTCAGCCCCATCTCCCTCCCTCAAATATCTCTTTTCCTCTTGAATTTAATTTTTATATCTCTGCTAAACTCCCCCCAAAAGAGTTATCTACTTGTACTATTTCAAATTGCTCATCTCCCGCAGAATCTCCAGTCTGTCTTCAGAATCCTTCACATTCCTGAAACGGCCTGATTAAGGCCTCCAGTGACCCCGGGGTGCCTAATCTTATAGTCACTTTATTCTCTTCCTGCTAACTTCTCAGCAGCATTCAAGCTGCCTACTTCTCAGATGACTCTTCTCCTCTCTTGACCTCTGGTACATTAAACATCCTGATTTCCTTTCTACTTCCTTTCCCCGTTCCTCTCTATTTCTCAACATTCTCCTCTTCAAACTCTAAAATACAGAGTTCCTCTAACATATCTTAAAACATCATCAATATATGTTGATCTGCTATGGCAGAATGCATGGGAGAACGATCAGCCAGCACTCTGAGGGAGGAAAGTTTAAACTTTATTTCGCAGATCTGCTAGTCCAGGGGAATTCTGGATCCAAAGCCTGAACTGAACTTGTGAGGAGGCTCTGACCTATATATCTCCTCCTGTGACAGGCCCCTGAGAGTCCCCACAGCTCTGCCCAAGTCAGTCAGAGTGGGGAAGTAAGACTACAGTTTTAAGCAGATACTGAACTAGGTTGCAAGCCCCCCATTTTCCTTTTCATTTCCCCCTCTTGTTCCACAAGCTATTCTTAGCCTTGGGGATTACAAAAGACTCAAGAATTGGGGAGCAGGCCTAAGCCAGCAGGTGGACATCCCCCGAGGAGTGCCAGACTGTGAGAGGGCACAGGCTGGGCTGAAGGACACCCCCTAATGCACAAATTTTTGTCCACTGGGCCTCTAGTCCTATCTAATAATAGAAAAACAGGGTAATTGACCAAACCTTCGCTATGCCTCCCATTGGCTAATCAGTGCAATATGCAAATTAACCACCAACAAAGATGGCGGCTACTTTGCATACTGCAAGCAGATCCCGCTGTGCCGCCCCAGCGAGATCCTAGCCTGTCGTGTGTGGGGCAGGGCGGGCGGCAGCGGAACGGAGCCGCCACCCACCCCACAACAGGGAGAGGCTGGCAGCCCACCCCCCCAAGGGGGGTAGGAACCCCGGGTGCACAGCCAGGAGACCCGAACCTGCCTAGGTGAGCATCAGGCTTATGCTTATTGGGACTAGGCACGAATACATTAGAGAAGTTATTTTAAAACAAACAACAAAGAAGAAAATAGGTGTCAACCCAGAACTATGTCTCCACAGGGAGTGGGTGACAGCCAAGAGGAGCGCAGGGCTGGCGGCGAGGATGAACACGAATCTGAGGGAAGCAGCCGGTGCAAAGGCCCCGGCTGTCTGACTCCATTTACCTGAAATGCCAGGAGCAGGAAGCGCACGGGCACAGGAAGCGACCAGTGCTTTCCAGGGGGGTTTGAGGAGCTGGGATCTAAGGGAAAAATGATTTTAGAGGAAGCGCAGCAGCTTGCGGGTGCAGGAGGCCTGGCTCCCAGGTCCAAAATCAGAAAAACAGCTCAGAAAGGAAACCTGAAGAAAGCCCCGGAAGTACCCAAAGGAAAGAAAGGTCTGGGCGTCTCCACGGAAGAGCAAAAGGGCGCGGGACACAGCAAGACTGGCAGCTCTGGAAGCGAAAAGGAGCGTCAGGAAAGCGGCGAGCACAGGGGAGGGCGGGAGACTCTACTGTGGGTGGCCCGGCACGGGGGTGGGGGTGGGTCTGAGGAAGTGGAGACCCAGGGCCAGGACCAGGACAGCTCCTCAGGAAGAAACACACCCACCCACATCGGCCAGAGGCGGACAGAGACCAGGAGTGACCGGCAAGTCCGGGACGAAAAGTGAAGGAGGACAGCAGGACACCTGGCAGCAGCTATGCGTGCGGCTTGTGGGAAGGAGACAGGTCCCGTCTCCCGGGGGTGCTCCAGCGCCGCGAGCTTAGACTCGGACAACACAAGCAAGCACCCCAGGCTTTAAGGCCTCACTGGGTGCTTGAGCTATTCTTTTTTAAAAAAAATATTTTTAACACATTTCAATTTCAATAAGTAAAAACAAAACCAAGAAAGAAAAACTATGCTCTCGGAGCCTGAACATCTACAGGGACCTCAGCATGATCCCGAGCTGCTGCCCGCCCTAGCGTGGATCTGGGCCTGCCATCTATGACCAGGGAGACGGGGCAGACACCGCGGGATTGGGCATGCCATCTGCCACCAGGGGAGCGGGCCTAAGACAGCAGGTGGTTATCTCCAGAGGGGTCCCAGACTGTGAGAGGGCACAGGTTGGGCTGAGGGACCCCCCCCCCCAATGCCAGTGCACAAATTTTTGTGCATGGGGCTTCTAGTCTATATAATCAAAGCCTAAGTAACCATTACAGCGGAATGACCAGAACGACCAGTCACTATGATGCATACTGACCAGCAGGGGGCAAGATGCTCAATGCAGGAGCTTCCCCCAGGTGGTCAGTGTGCTACCACAGGGGGAGTACCGCTCAGCCAGAAGCCAGGCTCACAGCTGGTGAGCACAGTGGCAGTGGCAGGAGCCTCTCCCACTTCTGCGGCAGCGCTGGGGGCAGTGAGAAGGCAGGTGGTAAGGAGCGAGGTGTCCCAGACTGTGAGAGGGATGTCTGACTTTGGCTTAGGCAGACATCCCCCGAGGAGTCCCAAATCATGAGAGTGCAAAGGCTGGGCTGAGGGACGCCCTCCCCCCCAGTGCACAAATTTCATGCATCAGGCCTCTAGTATTCTATAATATTATAACTAATAGCTATAAGTTTTAACTGTATTTGACAAAGGCGCCTATGTACCTTCAGAAAACAAACATTTGAGGCACTTCAAAGTCTATTGGGGTGAAGAAAAGCCAATTCTAGGTCAAGAGAAAGTTTCTTAAAATTTAAATCCTTGAAGGATTGTCAAACTTGATTTTACCCTTTACAAAAGATTATATATCAAAGTGTATTAGACACAAACATTCTTATAAGTTTCAGAAATAACCAGCTTTAGAAATTACCTTCTTTCTCCTTCAAAATGCATTTCTATGCCTATGCTTTCTCTATTTCACCAAAGCCATACTTTTCTTCTAATTAGCTAGAATTATTTATTAACAAATTTAATTTAATTCTCTAGATTATCCAGAGAAGGCAAACTCAGAGTTTCACACATCCTTTTTCTAACTCCCAGGGGACTAGTTTTACTCCGTAATCCCCAATAAACCCCTTTTTAAAATTCCTTAACATACATTCTAAGATAGTAGAGTTTGAGGAGGAGCTATTACCCATATTGCAGGGAGGGACTGGGTTGGCTCCTTTGAAAAAAAAAAATACCCGAATAAAAGAATTAATCAAAATAAGGCTTATTTTCTAACTTCATTTGTTCTTAGGTGTGGACCACAAATGACACTAATCAGATTTCTGCTATCAGTCTCCCTGAGTACATTGACACAAGCTATTTAATCTCTGTTTAGAGAGGCAAAATGAAAATCATTTACTTCCAGTGTTCTAGGTTTAGGGAAGACAGGATTTCTGCTCCGTTTCCCTATCCTACTTGTCCTGGCTTACTGGCCTGTCATCCATTCAACTTTCTTTCAATATTTCTCTTTACCTTCCTCCATTACACCAAAGCCATACTTTCTTTCCAGTTAGTTAGAACTCTCGGCCTTAATTTTTAGGTGACATGTCATCTAAACAATTTTAAAAAACAACAAAGAGACATATTTAAACAATAAAGACAGATAACATTCCCCACTAAAAACTTTGAATCACCACAGAAATTTGGGAGAGGTTTAGAAGGATTTTTAAAAAAGAAAACATCAGTAAATAAATACTTTTACACTGGCGCATGCCACATCTCATTCGCTAAATCAGTTTCAGTTGTGCAGAGATACAGAACAAGTCCCTGAACAGAAGCAGTAGAAAATTGCCTAGGAAAGCTTCTCTTCTACCTTTTTCAAAGGCAGGCCAGACTCGGACCCTTAGCCAGTCCGAGTTTTGACTTCCCTCCCAGGAAGTCCCAGAGACTGCGAATACAGTCTAGAACAGCGGTTCTCAACCTGTGGGTCGCGACCCTTTTGGCGGTCGAACGACCCTTTCACAGGGGTCGCCTAAGACCATCCTGCATATCAGATATTTACATTATGATTCATAACAGTAGCAACATTACAGTTATGGAGTAGCAACGAAAATAATTTTATGGTTGGGTCACAACATGAGAAACTGTATTTAAAGGGCCAGAAGGTTGAGAACCACTGGTCTAGAAGCCATTCCTCCAGATGATCTCAGCTATTCTGAGGTAAATAATTACCTAGGTAGGGGCCAGCTACCTCTCTGTCCCATAGGACAGGCCAGAACTCAGACCCATTTCCCCAGGGAAAAACTTACAGTTCAGACGTCTGATTTTGACTTCCCTCCCGGGAAAGTCCCAGAAAGTCCGGATCCAAAGCCTGAACTGAACTTGTGAGGAGGCTCTGACTTATATATCTCCTCCTGTGGCAGCCCCTGAGGGCCCACAGCTCCGCCCAAATCAATCTTGGCCAGCGCCTTGGGGTATGCTCTGCAGCTTCGCTCAAGTCAGCTGTGGCGGAGCCATGGGGTTAGGGCCTAACCATTAGGCTCTGCAGCTCTGCCCAAGTCAGAGTGGGGAAGTAAGAGTACAGTTTTAGCCCTAGCAGGTTTGGCTCAGTGCATAGAGTGTCAGCCTGCGGTCTGAAGGGGTCTGGGTTCGATTCTAGTCAAGGGTACATGCCTGGGTTGTGGGCTTGATCCTCAATAGGGGGCATGCAGGAGGCAGCCAATCAATGATTCTCTCTCATCATTGATGTTTCTATCTCTCTCTCCCTTTCCCTTCCTCTCTGAAATCAATAAAAATATTTTTATAAAAAGACTACAGTTTTAACCAGATACTGAACTAGGTTGCAAGCCCCCACATTTTCCTTTTCAGATTCACCACGTACCTAGTAGGCTCCAGACTTGTAAACATAATCACCAACTTGATATCTCCCTCTCAGTGTCTCTCGGGCATCGCAAACACAGCAGCCCCGACCAGTCTTGATTTTCTTTCAAAACCTCTCAGGTCAACTTGTCCTTGCCCAGACTTCCCAACTTAGTAAACAGCATCACATTTCATGCAATTGCTCAAGCCAGGAACCTTTCCCTTCCCCTCCTCTCCCACATCTAATCCATCTGTAAACCCTATGGTTTCTACCTTCACAGTAAATCTCAAATGTACTTCTCTTGATTCCCCTTCTACTACTTTGGTCTAAGCCAAAGCCTGGCCTCTAAGTTGATTTCTCTGATACACTTCTTGCCACCTTCACCCCCACCCCAATCTCTTGACTCAGGACAGAGAGTAAACTTTGAAGAACTTCTTACTATGGCCTCCAAGGCCATGCAGAATTTGGCTTTTGCTAGCCTCTCCACGCTCATCTCATTCCATTCTCTCCTTTGCCCACAGAATTTAAACCTGGTGTCCTTTCAGTCCTGGAACCAGGCCAGTTCTTTCCCACCTCGAGGCTTTTGCATAAACTGTTCCCTTTTCCTTGAGTACGCTGCCTACTCCTTTTATGTGTATTCTCTTTGCCTAATTGCATTAGGTACAGTGATTGACTCATAGTAGGCCTTGAGTAAGTACTTACTAAATAAGGGCACCAAATGGATTTGGCAAGAAAATTTACCAATAATTCACAGGTCAGTGACTAGGACAAGGGAAAACCACCCACTCTGTGTAGAAAATGCCTGGCGCTCCTTTTCCTTAAAGATTCTGCAGTCTCATTGGGCAGGTAAGAAAAGAACCAAAATATTGAAAGAACTACAATAATTAGCTAGCATGAGACAATGTAAGTGCTTCCAGGAAAAGGTAGGGTATAGTTCATGCATAAATAAAAAATACTCACTTAGGCAGCACAGTATAGAAAGACGACTAATTGCCAAATGATTACTATAGACTCATGGTTCCCAACATTTTCATCACCAAGGGTTTGTTTCATTATGCTTTTCCCACAGTGACCTCATATTTAAGAAAAAACAGTTATCTAGTAAACAAACTACATTTCTCATGCAATAATTTACTTTTTCATTATTAATCAGATGAAATTCCTAATTAGGCTTATATAACCCCTAATTAGAGCATTTAATTAATCACCATGCTATGAAAAATAAAAGCCAAAAGTAGGGCCAGCTAGCTTTGTTTTAATAGAGGTAGAATTTTCACTGGGCTTTTTGAAACATTTAAAATATCTTGCATACTTCCACCTGATATTCCACTCAAAGATTTAGCATATATGTTTTGTAAAGAAAATAATATGCATGGTTCATTTATCCTTTTTCTTCATAAAAGCCTCCCTGTGGCTCTTCACAGATTAATAACTGTAAAGTGAATGGGCTCCCCCGGGGAAAGAAACTCTTATCATGGTGGAATTTTGATAATAAGGTAATTGAGGTTTAGATAATCTACCAGAAAACCAAAATACATTAACAGACGCAGAGCATTGCTCTACGTCATGGCAGATGCCACTGTGGAATCTAACACGCCTCCTCTTTTCTCCAATGGTTGCCATGCAGCAGTAGACAGAAATGGAGAGGAAAGAAGTGAATAAAACTTTCCTTTTTAATGGAAGAGAGGGTATCCTTTTATCCTGTCTTTATGATAGGAAGTAACACTACATACTAGGCAAAACTAATTCAAGCACTAAAACTCTATTTTTTCTCTGTACTTCTTATGTGATTTTAATCATTTTAGACACCATTGATTCTTTTTTAAAAATATATATTTTATTGATTTTTTTACAGAGAGGAAGGGAGAGGGATAGAGAGTTAGAAACGTTGATGAGAGAGAAACATTGATCAGCTGCCTCCTGCAAACTCCCCACTGGGGATGTGCCCGCAACCAAGGTACATGCCCTTGACCGGAATCAAACTGGGGATCCTTGAGCCCGCAGGCCGATGCTCTATCCACTGAGCCAAACCGGTTAGGGCGACACCATTGATTCCTAAATAATTTCCATCAAGGGAAGGAAAAAGATGTAAATGTTTTATATCCATAAAACAAACACTCACTCATGTGCTTTAAAAATGTCTGAAATAAACTAATACTTTTCAAGCTGTCATGCTTCAAGGACATTTTCTAAAATTTGACCATTATCAACAAAATCAGTGTTTTTATAGTGTTTCTAGAGATGTTCAAAGTATACAAGCAACTCGTGTTATATAAGTTCTAAAGAAGAAGAATGTTAATCATATAGTTATTGAGCAACTTACCACCGGAAGTCAAGATATTTCAATTCATAATTTTGCTAACAGGAGCTGAATCTTCTATATTTTAATAGCTTTTGTGTGGGAAGCAAGCTGTGGTTTAGCTGGAAATTTCATCTTACTAGACAAATGTTTGATAGATCAAGTTTTTTTGGTTCTTAATGTACCCCACGATGGATCCAAATTTTAGCTTTTCCTGTCAAGATGTTGCAGAAACATCCCGATCTTAACCTTAAAGAACTCTGCAAATGAACATTTTTCTCCACATTTTAGCCACAGAAAAAACAGATATGGTAACTGTTTAGAGTTACCTCTGCAAAGCTGGAAGACAAGTTTATAGATTCTTTTTTCATTTTACATGTGTAATTACACACATGTATATATGTGTGTATATATGTATGAACTTTCTTTTATTATGGTAAAATATATATTAGAGGCCCGGTGCACGAAATTCTTGCACTGGGGATGGGTCGGGGGGTTCCTTAGCCTGGCCTGTGCCCTCTCGAAGTCCAGGACCCCTCCCTCCTTACTGCCCACCTGCTTGCTGCTTCTTACTGCTTGGCTTGCTGCTCCTTAGTGCTGCCAGGAAGGCTCCCACCACCGCCGCTGCACTCGCCAGCTGCCCTGGCCCCTGCTGTGGGTCGGAGCTCCTCTGCTACAGCAAAGGTTTGGGTTACATTCTGCCAGGGCACCTACTTAGGTTTCGGGTTTGATCCCCGGTCGGGGCTGACTGCTGCTCAGGAAGTGACTGAGGACTGTGTGCTCTAGTCATTTGGTGGGGAGCTGGGGTTCCATTGCCAACCTGGCCAACTCTGATCCCCGCTATCCCCGCTCCCACATCAAGGACGACTTCAACTATGGCAGCTGCATGGCCTCCGCCAGCGTACACATCTGCATGGGTAGGTCACCCTCTCCTTGGCTCGCCAGGCATGGCTGCTGCACAGTCACCCCAGCGGCAGATTTCCGGGTTACCAGAGAGTGCCCTCCACGCTGGACTCCCAGGGAGAGCAGGGTCGGAGGGAAAGCACTTCGCCTGGAGGGGAGCATCTTTCTTGTGCAGGGCTTACAGGGTTTGTGTCTCTGATCCTGCCCTCAGCAGCCCCAGTGCCGAGGTGGTAGGCGCCCCCCCTGCGGGTTTGTGTCTCTGATCCTGCCCTCAGCAGCCCCAGTGCCGAGGTGGTGGACCTTGGGGATGCTGGGTGCCGGCCCCCCCTGTGGGTTTGTGTCTCTGATCCGGCCCCCAGCAGCCCCAGCACCAAGGAAGTGGGCCTTGGGGCTGCTGGATGCCGGGCCTGCTGGCTTGTGTCTCTGATCAAGCCCCCAGCAGCCCCAACACCACCTCAGCGGGGCTTGGGGCTGCTGGGTACCAGGCTCCCCTGTGTGTTTGTGTCTCTAATCCGGCCCCCAGCAGCCCCAGCACCGCTTAAATAACTTAAGGGAAACTTTATTTAGTCTTCTTTTAAAAGCAATCTAGTTTAAAAATGAATTGCAGTTAAGAGAGAACAAAGAACATGCTACCTAAGAGTGAGATAGACAGACAGAGGAGAGGCTGGGCCCTGGTCAGGGGCTTACATGCCAACTGTTCTCCACCTGGGAAATGATGTAAAATCGGTTTCTTTAGTTTTCTGCTCAGTGGTCTTCTCCAGCGAGTGGAGTGGCATCTGCTCGCTTCTCCCTGGGGCCTGCCTTGGTGGTCGCCTTGGGGTCTGGCTGCGCTCCAGCGGGCTCCGCACGGGCCTGCCTGATCCGCCTGGCCCTGTCCATACGTTGCTTCCTCTGAGTCGTCCTTGGGCACAGCCCCGGTCCATCACCTCCTCCTGTGTGTCACACCGCTTCCACAGGCCGAGAAAGAGGCCCACACGGAGTTCAGGTCTGCAAGGAGCTGGTCCTCTGCTTTCAGAACCTTCGGGATCTCCGCTTGCAATTGTTCCCTTCCATGACCTTCCTTCCCTACCTCTGGCATCTTCCCGGAGCACCGCATGCCTGCCCTCCTGCAGCAGGTTGTCTGTGTGGCTTTCAGGGCAGCCTTCAGGGCCTGGTGGCTACACTGCGGCCCTTCCGCATTGGGCGCCAGGGCTGAGGCCTGCCCGGCAAGTCCTGCTGCACCAGGCGCACGTGCGCCCACCCCCGCCCATGCCCTTCAGGCCTGCGCGGCTCCACCTGTGCTCAGGGCCTGGGCAGTGCTCCAGGAGCGGGGCATGGAGGTGTCCAGACTCCTCCCCAGGGTGACCCTTCACCCGAGAGTCCCTGCTGCTCCATTCACCCCCTCGGCCAGCGGGAAGTGCCCTCAGTGGGTCCACTGCTCTGGGCACTGGGGAGGAGGAGGCCACGGAGGGCGAGGCCCTGAAGCAGGAGGAGGCCGTGGAAGGAAGGCGAGGAGCCCAGGACTCATGGGGCCCCTGCCGCCACCCCGCGTCCCGCTGGGGCCTGCACCCAGGAGCTGCAGCAGGACCACTGGCTGGGCTTGGAGGTGAGTCCTCTGCACACAGGCTCAGCGGCCTGCCTGGTGTGGGTGGGGGTTCGGGTCACCTTGATGGAGGCTCCAGTCTTTCTCTGCTCCTCTCCTGGTGGAGCAGCGGGACTCCAGCACTGTGGTCTGAGGAGCCACATCCCAGCCCCCAGGCCACTTCTCATAGTCAGAAGTTGCGCCGCCTGCCCCACCCCGCACACTGCAGGCCTGGATCCCTAGCTGGGGCGGGCGGCTGCTCAGATCATGCTACCGCCTGCCCTGCCCACCCCGCCAAAGACACGGCAGGCCTGGATCCCCACTGGGGCGGGCGGCGCCTGGGGATCATGCTGCCGCCCGCCCCACCAGCCCTGCACATGGCAGGCCCGGATCCCCTGCTGGGGCGGGTGGCGGCTCGAGATCACACTGCCACCCGCTCTGCCCGCCCTTCCCGCCCTGCCCCGCACATGGCAGGCCCGGATCCCGTGCTGAGACACCCCTCCACCCCCCGCCCACGCCCCACACACGACCGGCCAGGATCCCGGGCTGGGGTGGGCGGCAGCTGGGGATTGAGCTGCTGCCCGCCCCGCCCACCCCGCATACAGCAGGCCCAGATCCCACGCTGGGGCAGGCCTGCGGCTCAGGATCATGCTGCCGCCAGCCCCAGGAGGGGCGGCAAAGCAGGATCTGCCTGCAGTATACAAATTAGCCGCCATCTTTGTTGGCGGTTAATTTGCATATCGCGCTGATTAGCCAATGGGATGCGTAGCAAAGGTATGGTCAATTACCATGTTTGCCTATTATTAGACTAGAGGCCCGGTGCACAAAAATTTGTGCACTCGGGGCGGGGAGGTCCCTCAGCCTGGCCTGTGCCCTCTCCCAGTCTGGGACCCCTCGGGAGATAACGACCTGCTGACTTAGGCCTGCTCCCGGGTGGCAGAGGGCAGCCCCAATCCCTAGGTGCAGCCCCTGGTCGGGCTCAGAGCAGGGCTGACTGGGGAGTTGGGGCGGCGCCCCCTGTCATGCACAGAGCAGGGCAGATCGGGAGGTTGCGATGCCACCTTCAGTCACGCTCAGGGTAGGGCCGATTGGGGGGTTGGGGCACCGCCCCCTGTCACACTCAAGGCAGGGCCGATGGGGAGGTTATGGCTCTACCCCGTCACACACAGAGCAGGGCCCATAGGGGGGGAGTGTTGGAGCACTGCACCCTGTCACACATAGAGCAGGCCGATCACACACAGAGCCACAGGGCGATCAGGGGGTTGGGGAGCTCCCCCCCTTCAGGCAGAGAGCAGGGCTGATCAGGGGGTTGGGGTGCCTTCCCTGTCACGAACAGGCGGATAGGGAGGTTGTGGCCCCGCCCCCTGTCACACACAGAGCCGCAGGGCGATCAGAGGGTTTGGGCGCTGCCCCCTGTCATGCTGATCCCAGTGCCAGGAGGCCTCACTGCTCCACTGATCCCGGTGCTGGGAGGCATATTACCCTTTTACTAAATAGGGTAGAGGTCTGGTGCACGGGTGGGGGCCGGCTGGTTTGCTCTGAAGGGTGTCCTGGATCAGAGTGGGGGTCCCCACTGGGATGCCTGGCCAGCCTGGATGAGGGGATGATGGCTGTTTGCAGCTGGTCACACACCCTTCAGGGTGGGGGTCCCCACTGGTGTTCCTGGCCAGTCTGGGTAAGGGGCTGAGGGCTGTTTTCAGGCTGGAGGGTGACTGAAACTCCCAACCGCTCCTTTTTTTCTTTTTCTTTTTTTAATTCTGGGCCAGCTTTAACTCTGAGCTGCTGAAAGCAGGTATCTAGTTTGTTTGGGTTCTATAATCGAAACACTGTTTCAACTCCAGCTCTGAGATCCCAGCTTGCTGAAAGCAGGTTTCTGGGGTTTTGTTTAGCTTCTATATTTGTGACAATGTTTCAAACTGCAAGCTCAGAGGCCGGCAGCGGCAGGCGGGGAACGTTGGAGTCCTCTGTCACTGAAGCAAGCAAGCCTCCTGTTTGCTTCAAGCTGCCAGGCTGCCGGCCGCCTGAGCTTGCAGTTTGAAACATTGTTACAAATTTGCATATCGCCCTGATTAGCCAATGGGAAGGGTAGCGGAGGTACGGCTAATTACTATGTTTCTCTTTTATTAGATAGGACTAGAGGCCCGGTGCACAAAATTTGTGCACTCGGGAGTGGGGAGGTCCCTCAGCCCTGCCTGTGCCCTCACAGTCTGGAACCCCTCGAGAGATAACGACCTGCTGACTTAGGCCTGCTCCCGGGTGGCAGAGGGCAGCCCCAATCCCTAGGTGCAGCCCCTGGTCGGGCTCAGAGCAGGGCTGACTGGGGAGTTGGGGCGGCGCCCCCTGTCATGCACAGAGCAGGGCGGATCGGAAGGTTGCGATGCCACCTTCAGTCATGCTCAGGGTAGGGCCGATCAGGGGGTTGGGGCGCTGCCCCCTGTCACGCACAGAGCAGGGCCCATCAGGGGGGTTGGGGCTCCGTACCCTGTCACGCACAGAGCAGGGCCGATCAGGGGGTTGAGGAGCTCCCCCTGTCACTCACAGAGTAGGGCTGATAGGGGAGTTGGGGCACCGACCCCTGTCACACACAGAGCAGGGCCGATCAGGGGGTTGGGGCACCGCACCCTGTCACACTCAGGGCAGGGCCGATGGGGAGGTTATGGCTCTACCCCGTCACACACAGAGCAGGCCCATGGGGGGGCGGTTGGGACGCCGCCCTCTATCACCCACAGAGCAGAGCTGATCAGGGGGTTGGGGCACCTCACCCTGTCACACACAGAGCCACAGGGCAATCAGGGGGTTAGGGCGCTGCCCCCTGTCATGCTGATCCCAGTGCCGGGAGGCCTCGCGGCTCCGCTGATCCCAGTGCTGAGAGGCATATTACCCTTTTACTATATAGGATAGAGGGCTGGTGCATGGGTGGGGGCCAGCTTGTTTTTTCTGAAGGGTGGATCAGGGTGGGGGTCCCGCTTGGGTGCCTGGCCAGTCTGGGTGAGGGGCTGAGGGCTGTTTTCAGGCTGGAGGGTGACTGAAGCTCCCAACCGCTCCTTTTTTTCTTTTCTTTTTTTTTTATTTGGGCCAGCTTTAGCTCTGAGGCTTGGCTCCAGCTCTTAGGCCTCGGCTGCTGAAAGCAGGTATCTAGTTTGTTTGGGTTCTGTAATCGAAACACTGTTTCAACTCCAGCTCTGAGATCCCAGCTGGCTGAAAGCAGGTTTCTGGGGTTTTGTTTAGCTTCTGTATTTGTAACAATGTTTCAAACTGCAAGCTCAGAGGCTGGCAGCGGCAGGCGGGGAATGTTGGAATCCTCCATCACTGAAGCAAGCAAGCCTCATGTTCGCTTCAAGCTGCCTGGCTGCTGGCCGCCATCTTGGCTGGCAGTTAATTTGCATATCGCCCTGATTAGCCAATGGGAAGGGTAGCGGAGGTACAGCTAATTACCATGTTTCTCTTTTATTATATAGAATATATATATATATATATATATATACATACATATATATATAATAAAATATGCCACTTAACTATTTAACCACAATATGCATTAACTACATTCACAATATTGTCCACCATCAGCACTATTACCAAAACTTTCCCATCACCCCAAACAGAAACTCCTATATCACTATGTATATTTTATGCAATATGAATAAATGTTCATTCATTAAATAAATAGTTCACCCACTAAAAACATAATTATTAAGTACCCACTGTATGTATCATCCTGTACTCAAAACTGGAGATGAACAACCAAACAACCGTAATGAGCCAGAGTGAACAATAGAGTGGCCCATGTTTGAACATTTGTGCTTTCTGTGAATGGCCAGGTGACCAATGCAAATATCAGTAATAATATTAATACTTGCTATCTGACCTAAGAGCTTTAAAAGTGTTAAATAATTTAATCCCTACAACAACCCTTTGAGGCAGCTACTATTATTATTATTATCCTGATACTACAGGTAATGAAACTGAGGCAAAG
Organism: Myotis daubentonii; assembly: GCF_963259705.1. Taxonomy (NCBI): domain Eukaryota; kingdom Metazoa; phylum Chordata; class Mammalia; order Chiroptera; family Vespertilionidae; genus Myotis; species Myotis daubentonii. Next base: position 21,580,223 of record NC_081842.1, on the reverse strand, counting down.
GAAGATTGAGTAGCTTGTTCAAGGTCCCAAGGCTAAAAAGAGTTGGAGCTGGGTTTCTAGCCCAGGCTGACAGGTTCAGAGTGTGTGCTCTTAAAATACTACCTGTAACTATTTTTAAGATACATTTTATTGAGGCATAATTTCCATAAAATAAATGCATCCAATTTAAGTTATGGTTTCATGCGTTTTAACAAGTGATTACAACCATGCTACAACCAGTCAAGAAATAGCACATTTTTTGTCATCCTAAAATGTTCCCTTGTATCCTTTTGCTGTTCATGCTCCCTGACCCACAACAGCGAGGCTTAGGCAATCACTAATGTGCTTTCTGTAACTATAGATTAGATTTTTTTTCTTTCTAGAACTTCATATAAGCAGAATGATAGAGCATCTACTCTTCTACATCTATTTTCTTTTGCTCAGCATACTGTTTGAGATTATTGATACTGTTGCTTCCATTGGTAGTTCCTTTTAATAGATTAGTAATAATTCATTGTGTGGATATTCCCCAATTTGTTTATCAGTTCATTTGTTGATGAACACTTGGGTTGTTTTGGGCTTTGGATACTATGAATAAAGCTGCTACAAACATTCATGCATAGATATATACTGATCATATTTCCATTTGTATTGGGTAAATATCTGTGAATGGGATTGGTGAGTTGTATGGTAAGTATATGTTTAGCTTTGTAAGAAACTGCCCGATTATTTTTCAAAGCAGTTGTAGCATTTTATGTTCCCACTAGCAATGTATGACAGCTCTAGCTGCCTCTTATTCTTGCCAACGGTTGATATTTCAATCTTTTCCATTTTAGTCTTTCCAGTAGTTAGGTAGTGGTGACTCATTGTGGTTTTACTTTGCACTGCCCCAAAGACTAATGATTTGAAGCATCTTTTCATGTGTTTAGTGGTTATTCATATATCTCCTTTTGAAAAGTGCCTGTTCAGAGCATTTGCCCCTTGTTTTATTGGATTGTTTTATCATCAGACTATTGAGTTGTAGAAGTTCTTTATATATTCTGGATACCAGTCTTTTGTTAAATGTGTATTTTGCAAATATGTTCTTTCAGTTTGTGACTTGTCTATTTGTCCTTTATTTTCATGAAGTTTGATTTATTATTAAGTGGTTTCCTCTTAATTTTGTTTTAAGAAATCTTTGCCTATCCCAGGTTCAGAAAGATTTTCTCCCATGTTTTCTCATCCAGTCTTTTACAACTGAATATAGTGCTAGTTGCACGCTTTTGTAAATGTCCTTGCACAGGTTGATATGTTGAGAAAGTTTATCATAAAAAAACATTTATCAAATGCTTTTTCTGTATGTATTGAGATGATCATATTATATTTCCATTTGTTCTGTTAGTATGCTGAATTATATTAATCAATTTTTGAATTTCAAATCAATGTTATTTTTCCTGAGATAAACCTCATTGGATCATGATATAACATCCTTTCAAATACTGCTGTGTTTGATTTGTTAATGTTTTGCTAAGGATCTTTGCATCTATATTCATGAAGGATATTGATCAATGGTTTTCTCTTCTTATAATGTATTTAACAGGTTTTGGTATCAGTAATGCTGGCCTCATAAATGAGTTGGGATATGTGCCTCCTTCCTAGATTTTGTAAAGAAGTTTCTGTAGAATTTATATATATAAAATGTTTGATGAAATTCACCAATGAAGCTATCCAAGTCTAGATTTAGGCCTAGATTAGGATTTCAATTTTTTTAATTTAATTTCTTTAGTAGATATGAGGCTAAGTAGGTTTTCTATTTTTTTTCTTTATTCATTAAGGTATTACATATGTGTCCTTAAGCCCCTATTGCCCCCAACCCCGCCACTCATGCCCTCACCCCCCTGGTGTCTGTGTCCATTGGTTAGGCTTATATGCATGCATACAAGTCCTTTGGTTGATCTCCCCCCAATACCTCCACCCTCTCCTACCTTCCTTCTGAGGTTTGATGCTCTGATTGATGCTTCTCTGTCTTTGGATCTGTTTTTGTTCATCAGTTTATGTTGTTCATTTTATTCCACAAATGAGTGAGATCATGTGATATTTATCTTTCTCTGACTGGCTTATTTCGCTTAGCATAATGCTCACCAGTTCCATCCATGCTGTTGCAAGTGGTAAGAATTCCTTCTTTTTTACAACAGCATAGTATTCCATTGTGTAGATGTACCACTTCTATTTTTTTTTCTTAAATCAATGTTGATTGTGTATGTCTTTTAAAGAATTTGTTCATTTAAATTGTTAAATTCATTAACAGATGTGTGCACATTATTTTATTATGCTTTCAATATTTGTAGAATATGTAGTATTGTTTGTTCCCTCTTTTGTTTCTTGTCTATTGATTTTATTGTTGCTTTCAAAAAAACAACTTTGGACATACTGATTTTTCTCTTTAGTCTGTGTTCTATTTTACTGACTTGTGCTCTTATCCTTATTATGTTTTTTCCTTCCGCTTATTTTGATGTAAATTCTTATCTGTATAGCTTCTTAGGTTGAAAGCTTTGACTGTTGCTTTGTATCTTCCTTCTTTTCTAATATAAGCTGTTAAAGGTATAAATCTCCCTCTAAGCACTGTTAGTTGCATCCCACAAATTTTGACACGTACTTTCACTTTTATTCTATTCAACATGCTTTCTAATTTCTCCATGTTTCTTCTTTGATGCACTGGTTTAGATGTGTGTAGTGTAATTTCCAAATATTTATGGATTTCCCAGATTATTTTCTGTTATTGATTTTGGTTGTAGTAAGAGAACACCTATCCTCTGAATGGTTTCAATTGGAATTTATGTGATGGTCCCTAATATGGTCTATCTTGATGGTGTTCTGTGTGCACTTGAACAGAATATGTATCCTGCTATTGTTGGGTGGAATAGTTTATAAATTGGATCAACTTGCTTCTTGTTTAAATATTCTATGTCCTTATTCATTTTTAATCTGCTTGTTCAAATACTTATTGAGATAGAAGTATTGAAATCTCTGGCTATGATTGTGAATTTGTCTATTTTTTTCTTACAGTTCTACTTTTCACTTTATGTATTTTGAAGCTCTTTTATTAGGTGTATTACAGGCTGATGTGAGCACTGGAAATTGGCTTAATGCTCCCCAGCCAGTATATAAACTCTTACAATACTATGTTTATCAATCAGTATAGACTAGTATGTGCTGTGACAACAAGCAATACCCAAAGCTCAGTGGCTTATGACTTAAACAACAAAGTTTTCTTTCTTACTTATGCTGTGTGCTCCTGTATATTGGCTATGACTATTCCGCATCTTCTTTACTTAAGAGACTTAGAGTAATGGAGCAGTCACTGTTGGAACATTACTTGTCATGATGGCAGAGGGATAAACAGAGCAAACAATGTACTGGCTCTTAAATCTTTCACCTCAAAGTGCCATATGTCACTTCTATTCATATCTCATTGGCTGAATCAAATCTTATGGCCAAGCCAAAATCAATAGGATAGGGAAATCTAATCCTTCCCCAGGAAGGAGCACCAAATACTTGTGAATGAAATAGTCTACCACACTGTGATAAGCATTCAATCAGTTTCTTCTTTAATCTGCATAATATCCTTCTAGAAACAGATACTATTATTGCCTCCATTTTACAGATGAAGAATCCAAGGCAGAGAGTAACCTGGCAAAAGTCAAACAATACAGAGTCTCCCCTGAGTTGCAGTTTTGCTTTCTATAGTTTCAGTTTTCTATGGTCAAGCATGGTCCAAAAATATTGAATGAAAAATTTCAGAAATAAATAACACATACATGTTAAATTGCATGTCATTCTGAGTAGCATGACGAAATCTGGCACCCTCCTATTCAGTTCTGCCCAGACATGAATCATTCCTTTGTCCAGCGTATCCACACTGTTTACACTCCTGGCCTGTTAAGTCACTTAGTAGCCATCTCAGTTATCAGATCAACAGTCCAGGTATTTCGGTGCTCAAGTTCAAGTCACTCTTAATTTACTTAATAATGGCCCCAAAGCCCAAGAGGAGTGATGCTGGCAATTCAGTATGCCAAAGAGAATCTGTATAGTGCTTCCTTTAAATGAAAAGTATGTATGAATAGGAAATATATATACTGTCCATGGTTTCAGGCCATCCACTGGGGTCTGAGGGTCTTGGAATGTATCCAACACAGATAAGGGGGAATACTGTAATCAAATGGCAGGGCCTAGTCCCAGCCTGTCTGAACCCAGTATAACTGTGCTATATGCCATAAGAGAAAAAGAAAGAGTGTAACAGAGAGAAGAGAAATAAGGGGAGATACTAGAAATAATTGCAAACTACTTCCTATGGAAATCTGATCTAGTAATCAGACAGGATTAAAGGAAAAGAGAATGGGGAAGGCCAGAGAAAAAAAGGAAAAACCCCTTTTATCTCAGTTCTTCCCAGTCCATATACCCTTATCTCATGCCATCCCCAAAAAGCCCCGCTCCTGACTCTCCACATGCCTAAGGCCCTAACCCCATTATCCACACTGAGGTCCCCAAAAATCCCAATCTATTTTAATTGCCTATTCTGTTTACACAGTGAAAAAAAAACACACAACCCCCCCCCCCCACAAGAACCAACAAGTTACTACATAAATTTGACATTGACCAAAGATGTTTCCATAATATGCCTGGCATGTTGTCAAAATCCCAAAACTTGACAACTTTGTATTATTTCTGGAAACATGTGTGAAGAAAAATCAATATCAAAGCTTTCTGAAGCAATGCTATGAGAATTGAAGGTGGATGTAGCTTATTAAGACAATCTTAGAATTACATTAAAAAGAAAAAAATAAATTAGAAAATATTAGCATATATTAAAAAGGCTTAAAATGTATATTATATAAAATGCTCATGCAAAAATATTAGATCCTTATAAGTAAATACACTGGGGAAATAAATAGATGCTTCATTCAAGAGGAAATAGCTAGTAAACAAATACATGGAAAAGAGTTCAGTCTCATTAATGTAAAATAAATGCAAATTAAAACAATGAGGACGATTTTACATTTATTAAAGGGGCATGCAACTCTTTAAATGTCACTACTTGGCCACAGAAATGTTGTTCTTTTTCCTTTTTTCAGTGAAATTGTTATAATCTTAAAGTGTTGGTGTTAGTCCTTGTTGAGAACAACATATAACAAGCCCATATGGATTAAAGATCATAGTATTTAAGCTTATATTTTCCTGAAATAGACTTTGAGCTTGTCCCAGCATTCTGTGGGGCTGGGAGGTAGGGCAGAAGTTGGGGCTGTTAGTATTTGATAAACCTCAGATGCAGAATTGCCTATATCTGAAGGAAAAGGTGGGGCAGGGGAAGGGGAGAAGGGGGAAGGCTATGGGTGGGGCCTCAGAGCTCCTTGGTCACTGGGTAAAATAAAAACCTCCTCATATCCAGGCTTTCGGCCTTCAATCCTACCACTTGGAATGTACTCTTTTTAAAGATATTTTTATTGATTTCAGAGAGGAAAGGAGAGGGGGAGATAGAAACATCAATGATAACAGAAAATCGTTGATTGACTGCCTTTTGCAAGGCCCCCATTAAGGATCGAGCCCATAACCTGGACATGTGCCCTGACCAGGAATCCAACCGTTACCTCCTGGTTCATGTTCAACCACTGAGCCATACCAGCCAGGCTGGGAATGTATTCTGAAGAAATAATCCATGAGGAAAGAAAGCTTAGCTGTCACATTAATTATCATAGAAAATATTACCAAATAAATGTCTGACAGCAGGGGAATAATTAAAAATATGGTGTAGTTATTAAAATTTAAATTACAAAGACTACACAGCAACATGGAACATGCTTCTGAGATGCTATTAACTGAAAATGGGAGAATGCACTTGAGATTATCCACAAAGGCTAGAGGGAGCAGCATCTAATGAAAAGTTAGCTCTGCTGAGCTGACAAGATTGGGAGCAAAAGTTCTCTCCTACTTATTTAGATTTATTGTGTAACACGGAATATTTATATAATAAGAATTCTATTTTTAGAGAGAAGGAGAAATAGGACACTATGACCCTTTGTACTCTGCTTCTCATTGGAGGCGCCAGGATTTCATTAAAGTGCAAAACTCAAAATCATCCTCATTTTTGGTGTATTCCGACAAATACATTATAAGCTTACTCATAATTTGAATTGGTCATCTTCATGGAAGGGTTTATGTGTAGATAAATAGCTTTTACAGTAAACCAATTAGCTTGGAAGACTGAATGGAGAATGTACACCAACCCTATTGTCCACTTAAGCCGGCGGTTCTCAACCTGTGGGTCGCGACCCCTTTGGGGGTCGAACGACCCTTTCACAGGGGTCGCCTAAGACCATCAGAAAACACATATTTAATATATAATTACATATTGTTTTTGTGATTAGTCACTATGCTTTAATTATGTTCAATTTGTAACAAGGAAAATACATCCTGCATATCAGATATTTACATTAGGATTCATAACAGTAGCAAAATTACAGTTATGAAGTAGCAACGAAAATAATTTTGTGGTTGGGGGTCACCACAACATGAGGAACTGTATTAAAGGGTCGCGGCATTAGGAAGGTTGAGAACCACTGACTTAAGTTTTTTAAATTACAGGGCATTATGCAGGATGTTGGTAAAGAAAGCATAGGAGAAACTTAATATGTTTTTGTTTTCAACTACATTCAGATGAGGATTCTCTTCAGGTAGAACAGTGGCTTTAATAATTAATCTGAAAAAAAAGTACAATAGATGCACAATATTGTCTGTGTTTCCAGACTTTTGGGTACTCCTGTACTGTTTTTATTATACTTTTCTGGTTTACAATTGGACTCACTACATTACATTTAGAAATGCTTCGCCTGAAAAGGGATTTGGAGGTTGAAGAAAGACATTCAGCATATTCTTTGGAAATGTAACTAAAATACTCGTTACAAGCAATTTTTTAAAAAAATCTGACATTCTGAGCACCTTGTGGTGTCTTACCCTTAGTATCTTGTCAATTGGCAAAAACAGAAAAGCCAGACACGGTCTCCCAGACCGGGGGGTGAGGGGAGGCGGCTGGGAGAATGGAGCAAGTGGGCAGGGAGGAGTGCAGAGGGCACTGTAAGTTTTTGTGGCTGACTGGGCTGAGGAAAGTTGGGTTTGAACAGGAGCCTTGAAGTGAATATGAGTTCACTGACGGATGGGGTGAGATTGCAGGGAATGAACAGGGGCGGGGAAAAGAGCTGTGTGCCCTCCAATACCCCACAGCTTCCTTAGTATTCACACATTGAGGTGGAGGCAAAGTTGGGAGGTAAATGAAGTTCCAGAGACGTTCCTCTCTGTTCAGAAACTGTGTGTGTGTGCGTGTGCGTGTGTGCATGTGTGCATGTGTGTGCGTGTGTGCGTGTGTGTGTGTAAGGTGAGGGTGGTGGCAGAGGCAGTGGTGAGAGGAAGGAGAGGAAAATCTCAGAGAAAGGAAGATAATGAGGCTGTGGAGTGGGGGAGCCCAGAGCAGAAAATATTCTGGTGCCTGAGAGAACAGGAAGGCGCGTCTATAAATGTGTGTGTTTCTCTTTTTAGAGCCTTTCATTCAGGAGGCATCTCCCTGGAGACCGAGGAGATGGTAGGAGTCCCCTGGGGTGCTGTCAGCTCCACTTAACTGAACTTCCGGAGAAAGAGTGAAATACTGGATACAGGAAGCGCCTCCAGCCAGCTCCCAGGGAGAAGCAGGGCAGGGAGACGGAACAGGGAGGCGAGAGGAATGCCTGGCCTGAATCAGCAGGAGATGTTTCCAGATGTGGTTCCTTTTTCATTCTCTCCACCTCACTGCCCCAGTGGCCTTAGGAGGAAGGAAAACTGTTTTGTCCTGTGGGTCCCCAGCTCTGGGACAGATGGAGGGATGTTCCCCACAGTCCTGCTCTCACCTTCCTCACTTCCAGCCAAACACCAAGGCCACCAGCCTCGAAGAAGGGCCATTCCTGGGACAGTGCCAATGACAAGGGCAGGGAGTGGAGGTGAAAGACCAATACCTTTCCCTCTAGGGACTTCAGAAACTGTATGCTCTGTCAGACCTTCCCCTCCACCACCCTACCTCACCCTATGTCCACCCTCCTCTCAGAGGCCTGCCTGCCGGAGGTTTGCTTGCAACCGGGAGTCATTAGGGCAAAAGGAAGTCTGTGGGTTGAAACAGCCACACCGTACATTTGCAACAGTTTCTTTGCTTCTCTGTGTACACGGCAAATGTGAAGTGACCCATCAGCGGCGTTGCTTTCCCTAGAAATCTCATTGTTCTGGGGAAAGTGTGCTCCATGTTGGAAAAAGACAAAGCCCTGATGAACAAACACCTGGAACGCAGACCTTTTAAAGAATGCTGCCTTACAGCCTCTGGAAATGCCGCCCCCCTCCCCCCTGCACACCCCCCCCCACCCCCCACCCCCTCGCCCCATGTACCATGACAAGCATTTCTTGCGTACCTTAAGCCTGTGCTTTCTAAATTGGGCCCTTGTTGCTGGTGCTACGGGAGGGTTTTAGATTGTTCACCAAAGCCACTGGCTTGCAAGTAGGAGGTCTCAGTTTGGAGCGAAAGCTCTATCACACTGTTCTAACACTTGCTTACTGCCGTTATCATTATGACTATTTTAACAGGTATAGGCTCAGGGCTCTTGGCTGGTTCTGTTGACACAGAGGGCAGAATCCCGAGCTGGTGGCTCTGCGGCTGGATGCAGCCTGCAGATACGATTTGCATACACTTTAAAATGCAGAAAATTTTGCCTAAAAAATCCAAATGTCTAGCTTCTGTTGAATAATCTGAACATCTGGCAACTCTAAGCCCCAATTTTTTATGGCAACAGCTGGCTTGCCCCTTTAAGTAGGACAAAACTCCCCGGTTTGCCACAGTCACACCACTCCTGATTGTGTGGTGCAGGACCCATAGTATCCATTTCCATTACCTTCCCACCCCCTGAGAGGCACGTGAGTCTTCGGCCTATTTTAGGAATTCTGTGGCTAAAACGATAGATCACAGTCAAACTGAGTTCAAACCTGAGGAATCTGGTCTTCATTCCATAGGAAATAGAAAGATATTAATCACTTTCAGTAGGTTAGCCAAGGTTTGAAGCAACCCTTTCAAAAGTGGTTCTGACTTTTATGTGAAGCTGGGAATGAGAGAAGGAGACAGGATGCAGGAGGCTGGTGACGAGGTGGCTTTAAACCCCATTGCCTGGGGAAATGGCAGTGGGGGCCTCCTCCTGGACTGAGTAGCTAGGCGCTGGGCTGTGCTGTGAAAGGAGTGAGCCTGGCGTACATGGCTTACAGACTTTCCGTTAAGAGCAGGGTTGGGAGCCTTGGGCAGTGCAGGGGCAAGCAGGGAGCCCAATGGGGGCTGGAAAGACATACATGGTCACCAGAGAGGTGAGGCCAGCTGGCTCAGAGCCCAGAAGGAGTCCTTGAAGCAGAGATACAAGGGGAGGGGGCCTTAAATAGGGCCTCTAAGCAGGATGGGAACCATAAAAGTGGTCAAGCTCATTCTGATCAGGCAGGTAAAGGCCAGATCAGGGTGGTGGCCGTGGGAATGGAAAAAGTTGGAGAGAGGTAAGAGCCATTTAGAAGGAAGAGTCCGTTGGATTGATGACTAGTAGGAAAGGGGATATGAAAAAAGAATGGGGGGGAAAACTTTAAGACTTCTAACTTGGGAGCCAAGAAAATAATGGTGCTGTTCACACACATAGAAAAGTGAGAAAGGGGACGAAATATGAGGTGCCATCAGGATGCCCAGCAGGCATTGATAGAAATGGAGTTTAGAGGGGTCTAGGCTGAGAGTAAACACAGTATTAGTATGTCACTTATAGAGAGATTGGAGATGCAGATGGAGAAAAGTCTGAGGGAGGGAGAAAAGGAGAGGAAGTTCTTAGAAGGAACCAACCCTGCCAACAGAGACTTAGAAGGCCAGCCTCCAGAACTGTGAGACGGAAATGACTATGTTTTGAGAGTCCATGAAAGTATCGGCAATGGTCTGAAATGAAGGCGAAACATTAGGTTCATGCTGGTCAAGGGGCAAGGCTGCGGTATTCAGTTAGGTCAAAACCTTCAACGACCAAAGTGAATGAGAACCAAGAAACGAAGTGAAGCCAAAGGAAAGTGTTTCCTAGAGAGAAGTGTTTCCATATTCATTCATTTCTTTGACAAATATTTCTTGAGAAACTGGCCTTTATCCAGGCCCTGAACAAACTGAGGTGAGCAAAACAGAGACCTATCTTCATGGAGCTTACGTTCTACTGGAGAAGACCTTTGCTAGACAAATATTGACTGTGATCAATGCTGTGATGAAAAATGAAGCACGGAAAGTGGGTAGAGAGTGACAGGCCAAAAAGGCCTCTCTGAGAAGGTGGCATTTAAATAGAACCTTAAAGTGAGGAAATGGACTACATATCTGAGGGAGAACATTCTAGGCCAGTGGTCAGCAAACTGCGGCTCACGAGCCACATGCGGCTCTGTGGCCCCTTGAGTGTGGCTCTTCCACAAAATGCCACATGCGGGCGCGCACGTACAGTGCGATTGAAACTTTGTGGCCCATGCACAGAAGTTGGTATTTTGTGGAAGAGCCACACTCAAGGGGCCAAAGAGCCCCATGTGGCTCGCGAGCCGCAGTTTGGCGACCACTGTTCTAGGCAGAGGGGAGAGCAAGGGCCAAGCCTGAGTCTGGGTGTGAAAACAACAGGAAGCCAGAGTGTGAAAGAGAGCCAGGAGCCAGGTCACTAAAGACTATGTAGGTCATGTGAAGGACATTAGATGCTAGCCGGTGTGAGGGGCCCCAGTGGAAGGTTGAAACAAGACAGAGATATGGCATTAATTTATCCTGAGAAAGATCACTTGGGATATCTGTCTGTGGCCTGAAGGGTGGGCCTAGGGAGGAGGCAAGGGGTCAAGAAGGCAGTTAGGAGGCTCTTATAGTAGTTGAAATGAGAAATGGTGGTTTGGAGCAGGAGTGTGAGATGGATGCTAAAGGGTTGGAGCCATCAGAGAGGGTGACCTTGCGGATGCTGTGAGGATGGGGAAGAAATACACTTGAGAGCACAGGATGGGGAAGGGGGAAGAGGAGGAAAACTTGCTGGGGTCCAACCCCAGCAGGTCCAGGGGTTCCCAAAGGCGTAGACGGAGTCGGCAAAGAAGGAATGACACGGAGACAGTGTTCAGTTGATCAGCAGCCTAGCCAGGATCTCCAGCCAGGATCTCCAGCTAAGTTCTGGTCTGGATCTCCAGAGAGGTTCTGCTCTGGATCTCCAGCCAGGTTCTGTGTCCATGTTCTCTTGCTAGGTTCTCCAGCCAGGTTCTGTATCCATGTTCTCTTGCTAGGTTCTCCAGGTTCTCCAGCCAGGTTCAGTCACCAGGTTCTAGTCAAGTTTTCTTGCCAATTTCTGTAGTCAGGTTCGGTCCAGGATCTTTTGCCATGTTCTCTCCAGCGAAGTTCTTCTGTCTCTAGAGAACGTTCTGTGTAGGTTCTGTGCCTAGGTTCTATCTCTCCTGGTTCTGTCTTATAAGTTCTGTCTCTTTCTGTCTTGTTACATCTGTATTTATACCAGTTGATTCAATCCTATCAATCTCTATTACAAAGGTTAGGGCGTTTCTTATCTCCATTCCAGGGAGTAAAGATTATGTAGCTTAAGCATGATTGTTCGTAGTTAAAGTGATTAATTACCCGCCTGGCACTTAGTTAAGAGGTTTTATTCCCTCCCTAACTTCAGGGGAAAATCCCTACCTGGGGATTCAACCTTTCTCGGAGAGGTGACCTTGGTTAAAACACAGCGCCAAGAAGGTGAGCAAACATATTAAGAACCGTATGCCATATATGCCAGGTCCCTTGAAACAGCAAGGATGGACTGGCTCCCGGCAAAAACTGTTACATGAAAGAATAAAATCATCTACACTCAGGGGCTGTTTAGAAGTTCTGAGGCACAAATTAGGTAGGGAACGCTGGCTTTCATGTCAACCACTTCTGTCTTTTCCCTACAGATCCCTGCGGAATGGCTGTTGATATTAAATGGAAGGCGAATTTGCTGAAGTTGAAAGAAGGCTCACTTGGAGAGGAAACTTGTGTTTTCAGTGTTTGGTAGAAAAATGTCGACCTTGCCAGACCTCAAGTATTGATCTAGAAAAAGGGCTCCTTATCTCAGGTTAATAAGAGTTATTATGACATCTGTTTAGCTTGAGTCCATGGTTTCCTGGACTTTGGGTACTGACATGTGGTGGCCCCTAGGGCCCATCCTGAGGACCACCACTCTCTTATCCTCTCCACACTAAGTAACTTGCTCCACATGACCTTCCAGGCTGCACACTGGCACTAAGTCAATGTTCCAAAGTACTGCAAGCTCGCATCAGGCCTTTTCTCAAAAACCTTCATGGCGCGCCTTCTTACTTAGCAAGTTGAAGTAAGTACCTCTTCTGGATGAACCCAGCCTTTCTCAATGTCCTCCTGGCCTTTTTCTCATTCCAGGACCCAGCCAAATGGCACTGCTTGCTTTTCTCTAAACACACATCACCTTATTCTCCTTTTGTGCCTTTGCTCCCGGTCTTCCTCAAACACTTTCCTCCCTTTTGCATGAGTCTGGTGCTTTAAGTGCAAAAGCTCCCTTTTGCTTTTGTTTGTCCCATCTGAGGCTGGTAGCACAAGGCCTTGACCCTAACAGACAGTCAACAAATACTCAAGTGGGTTGCTTTTCAGATGAGACAAACAGGAATTCTGGAAGACATGAGACTGTGGGAAGAGCAACTTGTAAAGCAAGTACGGTATGCACAAATGTTGGAAGGTGCTGAAGGAAAAGCAGAGAGGGCAGGCAGCCAATGAGATGGACACAGGCCTGGGGGACAGCCAATCGCATGTGCCCGGCAGTGAAGGAGGAAGGGCCAGGACTGCAAGGTCACCTTCCCACATGTGACCCTGCTGTCTGGATCAGCTGCCTGCGGGTCCCCTAGATTGCCAAAGTCACAGGTGCTGCTCTCACTCCAGACTGTTTGCTTTCCTGCTATAAGCTCTTCCAGGCGTCTTGAGGAGTTCCTCCCACCAGTCATGTCACATAACTAAACAAACAGCAGACTCCCTCCCCTCTGCAATTGATGTGCCTACTTCTGGCTATAAAGGCCTTGGTTCACCAGACCAGTTCCGACTCCCTTCTCCTCATTAATTCTGGTTCTCTTGAACTGTTTGTCACCATGAAATCACACCAAATCTATGACCTGCACATAACCATCAAAATAACTTGCTACAATAGACTCTCAGTCCCCCAAACAGCCTTTCCAGCTGTTTGCACAAAAGAACCTCTACTGTTACTTAATTCAGTTGACCCCAGCCAGGCTGCAATGCAGAATCAGCTGCATAGCTTTCCTGGGCCCCACCCCTAGAAATCCTAAATCAGTAGGATTTGGTGGGTTGTGGTGGGAGCCAACATCGAAATTTTAATAAAACTCTCACACAGCCTTAGCAATGGTGATGTAATCTCTCCCCTCATCTTATAAATGAGGACTTTGAGGCCAGTGTACTTGGCCACCTGGTTCAAGGCCATGTTGCTGGTGTTAATAACAACACTTCCTTAACACTTCACAGGGTACCTTATTTCACGGATCCCTCAATAACCCACAAGGCTGGCATTATTCCAGGCTTATACCCAGTTTACAGAGGAAGGAAGGAAACGGAGGAGCAGGTAAATGACTTATCTAATATCTCGCTGTTAGTGAACAGAATAAACCTGTACCCAGGTTTCAGCACTAGCCTTGCCATCTTTTCACTGACAAATAAGGGTCTTAAGCCTGAGTAAGTGGTGGTGGATGGGGCTGAGCAGGAAGGACATTCTAAACCCAGTTCCACACCGGTCTGGCTCCTTATTGCTTGTCACCACCAAAAAGAAGTGGGCAGTATGAAAAGGCACACATCGACTCCTGTCAGGCTTATGAGCTTTATTCTGATCAATTTAACCTTTCAAACAGATTTTTAATTATGAAACTGTTCAAATATACAACATTAGAAAGAATAGAATAATAAATCTGATTTACCCAATGTCCAGATTCGGAAATAACAATGGTCGAGCCACACTTGCTCTATCTAGCCCAGTGGTTCTCAACCTGTGGGTCGCGACCCCTTTGGGGGTCGAACGACCCTTTCACAGGGGTCGCCTAAGACCATCGGAAAACACATATATAATTACATATTGTTTTTGTGATTAATCACTATGCTTTAATTATGTTCAATTTGTAAATGAAAATACATGCTGCATATCAGATATTTACATTATGATTCATAACAGTAGCAACATTACAGTTATGAAGTAGCAACGAAAATAATTTTATGGTTGGGGGTCACCACAACATGAGGAACTGTATTAAAGGGTCGTGGCATTAGGAAGGTTGAGAACCACTGATCTAGCCCCTATTTTCTTCTTTATTCTTGGCTGAAATCCTTATATTTAATTTTTTTAAAAATCCCAGACATCGTGCCATTTCTTCCCTTTATACCTCAGGGTGCATCTTATCAAAACACCTGACCTTGTGTATGAAGTGTGACTCTGCAGGCAGAGCCACCTGGGACTTCCCTGTACCAGGAACATACTGTGTGGCCTTGACTTTACGAGTTTAATTCGTTCTGAGACCGAGCTCGTTAAGGAGCTCGTTAACTCAAATTACTCTATTAACTCAATGCAAAAAATCGGCCGAGAGACAGCTGGTATCTCAAAAAACTCGTTAGTCGGGACACTCATAAGTCAAGGCCCCACTGTACATTGCAGTGAGCACCGTGACCCTCCCCGGATGCGCTGGCAGGTCCATGTTGCACGCTGGAACGAGGTGTGGAATTGGGTTTAGAATGTCCTTCCTGCTCAGCCCCATCCACCCTGCTGTCTGGATCAGCTGCCTGCAGGTCCCCTAGATTGCAGAAGTCACAGGTGTGGGCTCTCAATCATCCTGGCTGGCACACATTTTGGGCTCCCTCTAAACCAGTGGTTCTCAACCTTGGCTGCACATTAGAATCCACTGGGAATCTTTCTAAAATCCTGATTTCTGGGCCTCATTCTCCGGAAATTCTGCTTCTTTGTTATGGGGTGGGGCCACAACATTAGTAACAAAGAAACAGAATTTCCGGAGGATGAGGCCCAGAAATCAGGATTTTAAAAAGATTCCCAGGGGATTCTAATGTGCGGCCAAGGTTGAGAACCACTGCTCCAAACCCTCTGACATGCGGATATGGATTTAATCTGGTCTTGGTTTGCCAGTTGCTGCTCAGGGCTGCCTTGCCTTCTTAAAGACTGTCAGGAAAGTGCCGGGGTCCAACCCCAGCAGGTCCAGGGGTCCCCAAAGGTGTGGACGGAGTCGGCGAAGAAGGAATGACACGGAGACAGCGTTCAGTTGATCAGCAGCCTAGCCAGGTTCTGTAGCCACAATCTCCAGAGAGGTTCTGCTTCGGATTTCCAGCGAGGTTCTGTAGCCATGTTCCCTCGCTAGGTTCTCCAGCCAGGTTCTGTCCAGGCTCTCCAGTCAGGTTCAGTGTCCAGGTTCCAGTCAGGTTCTCCTGCCAATCTCTGTAGTCAGGTTCAGTCCAGGATCCCTTGCCATGTTCTCCCGCTAGGCTCTATCTCTAGGCTCCGAGGCCAGTCCCTCTCCAGGATCCTCCGGCATGCTCTCTCCAGCGAAGTTCTTCTGTCTCTAGGCTCCGTATAGGTTCTGTCTTCTTGATTCTGTCTCCTGAGTTCTGAGTGTTTCTGTCTTGTTACAACTGTATTTATACCAGTTGATTCAATCCTATCAATCTCTATTACAAAGGTTAGGGCGTTTCTTATCTCCATTCCAGGGAGAAAAGATTATGTAGTTTAAGCATGATTGTTCGTAGTTAAAGGGATTAATTACCCGCCTGGCACTTAGTTGAGGGGTTTTATTCCCTCCCTAACTTCAGGGGAAAATCCCTACCTGGGGATTCAACCTTTCTCAGAGAGGTGACCTTGGTTAAAACACAGCACCAAGAAGGTGAGCAAACATATTAAGAACCGTATGCCATATATGCCAGGTCCCTTGAAACAGCAAGGATGGACCGGCTCCCGGCAAATTCCCCCTTTTTTATTTTTTAAAAGCAGGCATTAAAAAGAAAAAACTGAAATGCTCTCTTATATCCATTTTAAGAGTAGGATTGTCGCTTCCCGCTATTACCTGAGTCCTGATCTATCACCCCAGGGAGAGCTTGCCAATCCTTCACTTTCCCGGGGTGGAAAGGCTGCAGTGGGGTTAAGGATAAGGCTCCTTGGGCCTACCTTCTCCCATGCCTCTACATTTACCTTTCCGGCACCTTTCCTTCCTCAGAAAAGCATGGACGTATTTCTTGTATAAAATGTTCCATCTGACTGGGAGTAACCTTAACTCCTCTGCTAGCAAGCATATGTGTTAAAAGATCAATACGGAGTCTTCTTTCTTTGGACTCAGTATGGCACATCTTCTCAATCTAAGTTCTGTACTATCCACCTTCTTACCCTACTTATCCTCTGTAGGGGGGTCTGCAGTACCCTGGTGGAGTCCTATCCGTCCCGAGTGTGGGGTTCTCAATGGGGGGGGCTTACCTAAGGGAATCCTGTTCCAGGGGTTCCCAAAGGTGTGGACGGATTCGGCGAAGACTATCCACCCTCTTCCTACGGTGGAGTCTGATCCGTCCCGAGTGTGGGGGTTCTCAATGGGGGAGGGGGGCTTACCTAGGGGAATCCTGTTCCAGGGGTTCCCAAAGGTGTGGACGGAGTCGGCGAAGACTATCCACCCTCTTCCTACGGTGGAGTCCGATCCGTCCCGAGTGCGGGGCGCTTACCTAGGGGTCCCTGTTCGGGCGCCATATGCCGGGGTCCAGCCCCAGCGGGTCCAGGGGTCCCCAAAGGTGTGGACGGAGTCGGCGAAGAAGGAATGACACGGAGACAGCGTTCAGTTGATCAGCAGCCTAGCCAGGTTCTGTAGCCACAATCTCCAGAGAGGTTCTGCTTCGGATTTCCAGCGAGGTTCTGTAGCCATGTTCCCTCGCTAGGTTCTCCAGCCAGGTTCTGTCCAGGCTCTCCAGTCAGGTTCAGTGTCCAGGTTCCAGTCAGGTTCTCCTGCCAATCTCTGTAGTCAGGTTCAGTCCAGGATCCCTTGCCATGTTCTCCCGCTAGGCTCTATCTCTAGGCTCCGAGGCCAGTCCCTCTCCAGGATCCTCCGGCATGCTCTCTCCAGCGAAGTTCTTCTGTCTCTAGGCTCCGTATAGGTTCTGTCTTCTTGATTCTGTCTCCTGAGTTCTGAGTGTTTCTGTCTTGTTACAACTGTATTTATACCAGTTGATTCAATCCTATCAATCTCTATTACAAAGGTTAGGGCGTTTCTTATCTCCATTCCAGGGAGAAAAGATTATGTAGTTTAAGCATGATTGTTCGTAGTTAAAGGGATTAATTACCCGCCTGGCACTTAGTTGAGGGGTTTTATTCCCTCCCTAACTTCAGGGGAAAATCCCTACCTGGGGATTCAACCTTTCTCAGAGAGGTGACCTTGGTTAAAACACAGCACCAAGAAGGTGAGCAAACATATTAAGAACCGTATGCCATATATGCCAGGTCCCTTGAAACAGCAAGGATGGACCGGCTCCCGGCAGGAAAGGAAGTAGTGGAGCAGCTTCAGGACAAATTACTCAATTTCTGGTTTACAGGTAGGACTGGAACTAACCCTCTCAGTCCAGTAAGATAAAGGACATACAGTCTTGCTGCCATAATCTGAGATACAATCACATTCTGAGAAGGAGTCGGTCAGAGTCTCTAGCACACATCAGCAGGCAAGAGGAGTCGTTATTTTTAGCAACTAGTTAAATATCTGCCTAATCGATGCTGGGTGCCCACCAGCTGCACTAACTAACAGGAGAGGTACTCTAACATCACCTCTGCGGCAGGTGGGAGGGTGTGAGGAGAGGGTCCTTTTATAGCTCACTGGGTTGAGGCTGTCCTCCTGCTGCATACCACCAGCTGTGCCCACCAGCACTACACCTATAAAAGCAAAAGCCAGAGTCATGAAATGTGGAGTGAAACACATCCATCTAAAGGCACTGTCTCAACCAGAGCCAGGTATGGCTTCCCTTAGCCAGCTTGGCCAGCGCCCCGCCTCCCCGATGATCCTCATGGGGCATCCTTAGGACACTCCAGAATGTCCTCCGCTGAGATTCTTCACCATCCATTCTGCTGCCGTATGACTCAGCACTGCCTGGACACAGGAACCACAACTTTGCGCTAAGTGACCCCCACTTCTGTTTCTGGGAGACGGCAGCATGTATGTGCCCTAAAATGCTTCCAGGAAACAGGCACAGCCAAGCTTGACACATGTTTTTACAAACACCTACTAGTTTCCACTTTTAATCCGAGTAACCAAAACTTGATGACTTTGTAGCTACAGAAAGACCTCGGTCCTGGATTCTGCCACCACCACGCTATCTGACACCCACTGACTCACCTAATTAAATGTTTCTCTCACAGGAGCACATACCTGTTTTCCTGCAGTGAACAGGGACTGAGGCAATTGGTACTATAGTTATGTTTTAACTCGGAAGGGAATCGATATCATTTGACACCTAGATGCATACCACACATTTAAATTAAACTATATGTGGCATCATTTCTATGTAAATGTGTCTTTATGGTGCTAGAACCAATCACCACTGAAAAAATTAAACAGTTCGGTTGACTTAATTGTTTTGTATAAATGTTTGACTGGGTTTCTGGTAATGACAGGCACCACCTGCTAAATTTACCTCATCTGCATCAGGGTGGAGATAAGGGTGAAGCCAAATAAGGTGCCTAGGGAACAAAATGTAAGGAGGCACTTACTCTCAGAGTCAGGCACCTGTTGATCCTACACACCTGTGCAACCCTGAGAGCAAGTTCTTCCTTAAATTTTGTATCCTGAGCTCTACACTTGTGTTACCCTAATCTCAGTGCTGTAGACTGGGGCCAGTGAGGCGGGAGAGGGAGGGGGGAGGGAGGAATACTTACCTGGTTAAGTTGCAGAGTATTCCAGTCCAAAAATGGGAGATTCCAATTCAGCACATCTGGGGTGAGGTTCAGGAATCATCTATATATACCAACTGTCTGACCGTCAGACCATCCAACTGGTAGCTTTGACACCCACTGACCACCAGGGGACAGATGCTCAACGCAGGAGCTGCCAAGCTACAGCAACTTTGCAGAGTGCCCTCGGGGAATGTTGGAATGCCGGTTTGGGCCCAATCCCTGCAGGCCAGGCCGAGGGACCCCACCTGCCAGAGGGACCCCGCTCACTGGTGAGCCCTGGTGCCACCCCAGGTGCGGCTGGTGGGGGAGGGGTCACGGGAGGTTGGCTCCAGGGTGTGTCTGGCCCCTCTCACCCAGTCTTGCCCCACCGGCCATCTTCTAATTAATTTCCTTTCAATGTGCACAAATCCATACACTGGGCCTCTAGTTTCAAATAAGCTCCCTCAGGTAATCCTGATATGGGATCCACTGATGTAGTATTTAGAATACCACAAGTAGAAGGTGATAGTCCCTTAAATCTAGCACAATTAAATTTAGCACAATTAAATCCAGGTATAAATACTGGGTTTAATGCTGGGTTTTCTCCAAGTAAAAAGTACTTGAAAGCTCTGACTTTGTATGTTAGAATTACGTTCTGCTGCAAACAATGTAAAGTCCTACTGACAATGGCTTCTGTGGGGCTTATTTTTCCCATAACTAGCAGTCTGGAGGTAGGCTACTGCTGGGATTGGTCAGCAGAGTGCTAACATCAGGTCAACATCTCTGACTCTCTTGGACTTCCCGTGGGTTTATTTGCCTTGTGGCCCCCAAATGGCAGCTCTAGCTTCAGGGATCACCTACCTTCAAAATGGTGAGGGAGGAAGTAGTGCACTATCAGCCTTGCCTATTCCCTTGTCTATTCTCAACCTGTGGGTCGCGACCCCTGAAAATGCATCCTGCATATCAGATATTTACATTACGACTCATAACAGTAGCAAAATTACAGTTATGAAGTAGCAACGAAAATAATTTTATGGTTGGGGGTCACCACAACATGAGGAACTGTATTAAAGGGTCGCGGCATTAGGAAGGTTGAGAACCACTGCTTATATCAAGAAAGTGAAAGCCTTTCTGGAAATCACCTCTTCCAGACCTCTACTTGATCTCACTGGTCAGAAACTTTTACCTTTAGAAATGCTCACCAGCCGAAACCTGTTTGGCTCAGTGGCTAGAACATCGGCCTGCGGACTGAAAGGTCCCAGGTTCGATTCGGTCAAGGGCATGCAACTGGGTTGCGGGCACATCCCCAGTGGGAGGTGTGCAGGAGGCAGCTAATCGATGTTTCTAACTCTCTATCTCTCTCCCTTCCTCTCTGTAAAAAATTAATAAAATATATTTTAAAAAATGCTCACCACATGTGTCTAATGCACCACTGTGGTTAATGGATGTCACGTGGCACCTGTTGGTGAAAAGGAGGCTAGGAAATCAGGGACAGGCTTATTGTAATGGGCTTAGACTCGTGCTTCTCAAACTTTAGCAAGCATTGGAATCACTTGGAGGGCTTGTTAAAACACAGATTGCTGGGGGCTCCACCCGCAGAGGTTCTGATTCAGTAGGCCTGGGTTAGGATCTGAGGATTTATATTTCTTAAAGTTCCCAGTTGATGCTGATGCTGCTGGTCCTAGGAAAACTCTTTGGGAACCACTGACTTCCCACCAATGGCTCCCAACCACGATGGTGCATTAGACACATGTGGTGAGCATTTTTAAAGGTAAAAGTTTCCTGGCTTCCACCTTTAAATGTTCTGATTCAATTTGTTGGTGGGGTTCAGGCATTCCTATCATCAAAGCTCTACAGATTATTTTAACAGTAGCCAAGGGTGGACATCACTTTTAGACCAACCATGATCCCTTGTTTGGGGGTGTTATCAAGGTCCTACTAATGAGGAGGAAGGAGTAGAGGGTAATGGGCCCGCGGTAGGTTTTGATAGTGGTTCCCAAACTTGTCTGCAATTTTGAATCACTTGGGAATATTTCAAAATCTCCAAATTCAGGTCAGACCCCAGATAATTAAATCACAATCTCAGGGAGCGGGAGGTAGAACATCAGTAGTTTCTGAAGCTCCCCAGGTGAGTCCAATGTGGGGACAAATTTGGGTACCCCAGGGTAAGAGAAGATTTCCAGGAAGAGAATTGCGTTTGAAAACAATGTAAGAAAGGTATGAATGGAGGTTATTCGGATTGGAAAAAAAGAAACCTGAAGATTTTTAAAAAATTATAGTGTCCTAGTGTGTGAGAAAATTTCACTAAGAACACTGTTTTCTAACTGAACTGAAGCACCAGCAAGGAGGAAATGAGATTAACCTGGTCAAAGCCCTTGGGGTTGATGCAAAGAAAAATTTCCTAGCTGCAAATTGTTACAAGGAAATGTGGTGCGGTGAGAATGGGGTTGTGCAATCCTGTCACTTAAGAGCTGTAAAAATAGTATAGATTCTTATCAGTTTAGAATCTTTTAATGTCGTTCTTTCTGAAGGTTCAAAGGTGGTCGAAGTGACCTGTTTAGATTTCTTCTTTGAAATCTTTCTATTTTATTTCTCTCCTCATTTCACATCGATTTAAAAGACAGACCTCTGCATTAATGATTCAAAGAAAACATAACCTTTGCCCACCTCTCTGCTTGAATGGATAAAATATATGACAGCTAGTAACCGTTTGAGATGCCACAGCTCAAACTGTTTGGATCTCTAAAAGGCTATTTTGAGCTTCTAGATGACAAGCAAACTGCCAAATATAGAGAGCCACACGAATTTTTGATTTGAATAGGTGCTTGTGTTTGAAATGTAAATGTTGTTCTCAAGGATGATACATCACCATGTTAGAGTCCTGCTACACACACACACACACACACACACACACACACACACAATAGCTATTTTCATGCCACCCAGAAATAATACATGTGTTTAAATACAGCTACAAGTAAAATGTGTTCTCCTCTGTATATGAAAACGTCACTGGCTATTGTCAGTGAGACATGCCCTCTGAATTGTCTTTTGCAGGGCTGATAATAGATTTGCCCAATCATACCTAACCTTATTACCTGTACCATGGGCCAGTACAACTGCTGGGGTTGTTGTACAATTCAGAGGAGACAATAGGAAGCCATTGATGGAGCAAATCCACAATCAATAGATTTTAGGCTGAAGATCTCAGAGTTTTAGGAGTGTTGTTCCCAAACTTTACTGCACGTTACTACCACTATGGAATCCAGGCATCAGTAATTTTTAAGATTCCATGGTGATCTCATTGTGTGGCAAAATTTGAGAACCACTGCCTTGGTCGCCTTCAGCACAGAATCTAAAATATCTTACAGAAAAATTTTCTCTTAGGTCTCATGTCAAAAGTTGAAGCAGGAATTAGGTAAAATTTCCCCCTTGCTAGATGTAACAGAGATTAATTGTCCCAAATATTCATCCCACCTAATTCCTCTATCCTAAGAGAATCTCTAATAAAGGCTACTTTTCCCAGCCTCCCTTGCAGCAGAGGATGGCCTTGTGCCTCGATTCTGGCCAATGAGATTAAGTGGAAGTGGTGGGTGCACATTCCTGGACAGTCCCTGAAGGAAAGGTGTGCATGCTTATCCCTTTCCATCTTCTTGGTAGCTTGAATGCAAACTTAATCCATGAAGCTCCAACAGCCAATTGCACTATGAGATGACTTGGAAAATGGAAGCCACACGAAGCACAGAAACAGGGTAGATGGAGCCTGGCTCCCAATACCACAGAGCTTGGTACCAGCACTAGACTGACTGACTATCTCTGGGCTTCTTAAGAAAAAATAAATTTCTGTCTTGTTTATGGCACTGTTTCTGTTAACTGCAGCTGAACTTAATTCTAACAGACTCAGTGGTTCTCAAATTGTGGTTTATAGCAGAAATACCTACCAAGCTAATAAAGCACATTGAAGTAGGTGATTTCTGATGCCTAAATTTGAGAATAACTATACAGATATCTCTGGGAGCTGGAAAGGAAGCATGATGAGGGTAAAAGTCTGAAAAGTAGCCGAAACCGGTTTGGCTCAGTGGATAGAGCGTCGGCCTGCAGACTGAGAGGTCCCGGGTTCGATTCCGGTCGGGGGCATGTACCTGGGTTGCGGGCACATCCCCAGTGGGGGATGTGCAGGAGGCAGCTGATCGATGTTTCTCTCTCATCGATGTTTCTAACTCTCTATCTCTCTCCCTTTCTCTCTGTAAAAAAATCAATAAAATGTATTAAAAAAAATAAAAGTCTGAAAAGTAATGATTGATTAGACTCATTTTGGAAAAGTGAATCTATTGAATAAAATATTTAGCAGTGTGGTATAGTGGTTAAAGACTTCAGTTTGGGAGATAAATAGACCTAGACTTAAACCCCGGACTTGCCACTTACCAGCCACTAGTACTTAATTGTTCTAAGCCAGTTTTCTCATTTATAAATTGGGCCAATAACAGTACTTACTGCTGGTGATATAGTGAGAATTAAATGTGGTTTTTAAAAAATTTTTTTATTGATTAAGTTATTACATAATTGTCCTTATCTCCACATTACCCCCCATCCCCCCCACTCATGCCCTCACCCCCCTGTTGTCTGTGTCCATTGGTTAGGCCTATATGCTTGCATATAAGTCCTTTGGTTGATCTTTCCCCCTTACCCTCACCATCCCCCCACCAAAAAAAATAAATAAATAAGATTGAAAAAAGGAATTAAATGAGATAATCTAAGACAATGCTTAGTATAGTAACTGCCAGATAGTAAAGGTTCAGTAAATGTTGACTAGAAAAAAAATAAGGGTAAAATTTATTATCTCACTTTGAATTCATTTTAGTCCCTGACTATTCAGTTCTACTCTGTCCAGTGTGGTGGCTGTTAAGCACATATGTCACCACTGCATATATACCGGGATGGCTATAATTGAAAAAGGACCATAAAAAGTGTTTGCCAGAATATGGAGAAATTGGAACTGTATACATTGCTAGTAGGAGTGTGACATGATGCAACTACTTTGGAAAACAGTTTGGCAGTTCCTCAAAATGTTAAACATAGAGTTATCACATGATCCAGCAATTCTCTTAGGTATAGACAAAAGAAATGAAAACATGTGTCCTCACAAAAACTTATACTAGAGTGTTCATGGTACCGTTATTCATAATAGTCTAAAAGTGGGGAAAAAACACACAAATGTGTATCTATCAAATGGGTAAACAAAACATCCCATACAATGTAATATTATTTGGGAATAAAAAGGAAGTATTGACATGATACAACATGGATGAACCTTGAAAACATTATCTTACATGAAGGAAGCCAGTCACACAAAAACACACACTGTGTAATTCCACTTGTATGAAATGCCCAGAATAGACAAATCCATAGAGATAGGAAGTAGGTTAGTGATTGCCTCGGGCTGGGGATTGGAGGAATGAGAATGACTGCTAAAAGGTACGAGGTTTCCTTTTGGGGTGATAAAATGCTCTAGATCAGTGGTTCTCAACCTTCCTAATGCCGTGACTCTTTAATACAGTTTCTCATGTTGTGGTGACCCCCAATTTCATTGTTACAAATTGAACATAATTAAAGCATAGTGATTAATCACAAAAACAATATGTAATTATATATGTGTTTTCCGATGGTCTTAGGTGACCCCTGTGAAAGGGTCGTTTGACCCCCAAAGGGGTCGCGACCCACAGGTTGAGAACCGCTGCTCTAGATAGTGGTGATGGTTGCACAACTCTGTGAATGTACAAAAGACTGTTGAATTTTACACTTTAAATGGTCGAATATTATGTTATGTATATTAAAGCTCAATAATGCTGTTAAAAACAAAACATGGCACCCCTCAAATAAAACATAAAAAAAACTAACTGTAGGAAAACAGGGGAACTATGAAATTTGCCAAGGCAACATCATGTAATGGAAAAAACATTGGCCAAGAGTCAAGACCTAGATTCTAGGGCTGCAGTCACTACTTACTAACAGCAAGGCCTAGGACAAGCCTCTTAACTTCTATCTTCAGCCTCTTCATTTATTAAAGGATGAGGGTCCCATTTGTGATATTTGGTGGCAATGGTGTGTTTCCTGTTGACCCGATAGAGCAGCTGTTGCATCAGATTCTCACGAGGCTTGATGATCCCAAACACGCAAGAGCTGCTGCCTTCTGGCTTCAGCTCTGTACTCTCCTTGCTGGTACAAATCTGATGAAATACCTGCAGGAGATCCCCAGGTTGCCAGGCCAATGAAACAGCCCTTCCTCAGCAGGGACTGCATAGTGTATTCCCCTAGGAATCCTGCAAAGAGAGAGGGCTCTTCTCAGTGTTGATGGAAGCATTTGGTTCAGGCTATGCCCTTCCCTAGCAGACTGAGAGGGGTGTGAGGGAGAGAATAAAAGCACTCTTCAAGTTGTCTCTGCTCAAATTATCTTCCTTATACCGTACTATATCAAAAACAAAGCAAATAAAACAAGAAAGTTTACCCAATTATAGACTCATCTAAAAAAGAATAATGTAGATGTGGAAGGGGAAGGGACATTTGTTCCAATCCTTTCACCGCAGTGATGCAGAAATCAAGGACTGGAGGTTTGAATGACTTGCTCAGGGTCCCATTATCTGTTGAATAGGGATTAGAATCCTTGACCGTTGACTCCAATTCTGATGCCTTTTCCTTTGACCTAATATAATACATCTTTTCAGTTGAAGCTCACAGAGTGGGAGAGGGAAGATTTAGCCTCATACATACCTTAGTTTCATTTGATTTAAGTGAACAAACATCCAATTAAATTGCAAGTCAGTGTTGAAGAAATTAAACCTGAGCTTTTCTCTGAACGAATTACTGAAATCAAATAGAAGGCCAGGGTTTCCAAATACTTTTATTGAAAATTTGGTATGTCTCCTGCTTCAAAACTTTGGCTATCTATGCTCAGTTAGTGATCTCATGCTATCTCATTATAAATATGCCACTCTCTTCTTCATAACTGACAACCAATTGATCAGGAGATTCTATTGACTTGACCTTCAAAATATATCCAGAATCCAGCCACATTATCCTTGCTTCCACACTGGTCCAAGTGGATTACTGTCATAGCCTCCCAACCATTCCCTAGTTTCTGTTCAATATACCAGACAAAACAATGCTTTGAAAGAACGAAGTCAAATTACATCATAACTCTGCTCAAAACCCCCAGTAGCTTCCCATAAAAATCAAAGTCCTTACAGTGGCTTCCATGACCTACATGACCTACACACTTGCTCCTACCTCTTCTGATCATTCTGCTTCTACCATGCAGGGGTCTCCTTGCTATTCCCTGAGCAAGGCAGATGTACTCACCTATGAGCCTTTGCTCTGATTCTTCTGTTGTAAATACCTTTTTTTTTTTTTACAGGGGTAAATACTAAACTGTATACAGGTTTGCAGACTTTTGCTAAGTAATCACAAATACAAAATTATACACAAGTCCTTGAAGAAGCCCCCGGAAGTTAGGAATTTTAAATATTCATTTCACTAGCTTTAGAGGAAATCTACCTCTTTCCTTTCCTCAGATGTTTTCTTGGCTGATAACCTTCAAAGCTTTGTTCTAATCTTACCTTCTCAATGAGGCCTGCTATGACGTCTCTGTTGAATAGGGATTCAACTTATTCCTGCAGTTTATTCCTCCACTCCTCTCTTTTTTTCTCCCCCATTGCATTTATTATCATTTAATATACTATATAATTAATTTACTTGTTATATTTACTGCTTCTTCCCCCCCCCCCCCCCACCACGCTAGAATGTAAGCTTCCGGGTCCCCAGTTCCTGGAACAGTATAGACGTGGAGTAGAGGTTCAATAAACATTTGTAGAAAGAATGAATTTATATTTCTTCAATGACATTTTAAGGGCAATTAGAACACCTAGGCCTGGCATATGCTAGCTACTCAGCCATGATCTTATAGATTAAGTTAATTTTTGAAAGTCATCATTGCTACTAGTCATCCAATATCTACCATGTACCAAGTTCTTTTTTACATTCTGTTGACCACCCCATAATAGGTAGGTACTATTATTATTAAGTTGATTTTTAAAAGCCATCATTGCTACTAGTCATCTAGTATCTAGCATGTGCCAAGTTCTTTTTTATATTCTCTTGACCTCCCCATTAGTAGGTACTATGAGTATTCCCATTTTACAGATGAGAGAACCGAGTTTAAATATATTGCCTATGGCCATGTAGCTCAGAAATATCCAAATGGAATTAAACGTAGGTCTGTCTTATTCCAAAGCCTGTGAGCTTTCCATTTTGCTAGTAGCAAGCTTCTTTCTGGCATGGTTGAGGGAGGTCATGAAAAAATCTGCATTCATTTGAGATTAATGAATAGCTCCAATACCTACTTGCTGTGCAACCCTGGGCAAGTTTCTTAACCTCCGAGTTTATTTTCTCATCTGTAAAATGGACCTCACAGTGCATAGTTTGAAGAAAAGAGAAGTAAAGGAGATAGTATTTAATATCAAAGTTTTAATAAACATCAAATAAATATTCACTTGAAAGGATTTAAAAGAGCTTCTAATTAAACACACGCATTCATAAATAGAACTTGGTTGCTATGGGAAATCAGTGGCGGGGCTTTTCTGGAGCCAAGCACACAGAGGCAGGGCTCAAGGAAACATGTAGGAGTGGGGCAGAGAAGACCACTGCTGCAAACCACAAGGGAATGAGAGGGACACTCTTCTGAAGTTACATTTTGTCCTTGCCTCCCACGAGTTGGCTTGCTCACATCTTTCATTAAAACGCTACGGTAGGCCTTTTTTTCAACACTTTGGCTGAACAAGTGTCACAGGATACCTGAAGTTTCCTGGAATTGAGTCATCCCTGCAATTTCAAATATCTGAAGGGCTCAGTAAAAGAAAAACTCCACCTTGTGTTTCTGCCAAGCTTCTCTGGGAACAATAGATGATGAAAGCCGTTCTGGCAGTGTTAGGTGTGGGGGAGGTTGAGCCAAAGGCTAGGAGGTCCCCTAGGTTAAGGAGTAACAGGCTAGTACCCATAAGACTCCAATTAACTTGGCTGAGAGCCTAGGGCTTGCCTCATGCACCCTGGAGGAGCCCACATCTTACAAAGACCCTGGCATGGGACAGGCGGCATTGATTCATGTTATTTTCTTTTCTTCTTAATGCTCTCTGGGGACATTGTGAATATTCTTTAAATAAACAATTTGATTTTATGAAAGATGAATTAGCATATAGTCTAATAACAAAAATTCAAAATATTTAGAAGCCTCTGACCCTAATGTGGCAACAATTAAAAATATGTATTTTATGAAATCTGTGTCCATGTATCTAACATACGTGACATACTTGGTTTTCCAGCTAATATTGCAGGGTTCTGATATTGAGGAAGTTGGGACAATAGAATATATAAGACATGTGTCAGGATTAAGTCTGGCTGTGAATAACAGAGCTGTGAAAACTAGCAGCTTAAACAAAATACAGTGGAGCCCCAGTCCTCAAACTGAATTCATTCTGGAAGGCTGTTGGAGAAGCGATTTGTTTGAAAAATTGAGATTCCCTGGATAAATGCCTCTGCCAGTGAGAGCTTCCAGGACTCCTCACTTGAGTGATAGAAACAAGTGCCATATTTTTGTTCTTTTTAATTAATTTGTTTTAATTGAAAAATTAATACATACACAATTTAAAAATCCATGAACATTTAGAAAGTACAGAAGGGTCTGTGAAAAGTAAGTTGTTCTAATTTGCCTCACTTCAAACAAGAGAAAAAAACAACAACAAAAAACTGGCAATCCCAAGGTCCGGTGAAGATGTAGAGCAACTGAAATTTTTATACAATCCTGCTAGGACTGACAAATGATAGAGTGATTCAGAAAGCAGTCTGAAATAATGTTAAAAACAGAGACTAGTATAATCTCAACGGTGTAACCAGGATTCATACATTTAAAAAGTTCAAAGAAGACAGTTTGCTAACATGTTGATCATAGTTTTCCGTGGTAGGTGATTTTATTTTCTTTCTTATTGGCTTCTGTTTTTTCTTTAAAATACTCTAAAGTTGTAATTGTGACAGAAACATTCTAAGGTTAAGGGTACGCAGCAGGTCCTCCTGACCTTGGATTTCAGTTCACTGGTGTTATTGTTCCATAGAACTGTACTATCTTGAAGATCTAAATTCATTGTGCACAATGCCTAGAGTCTAAGAACTTTTCAGGGGCTCAAATATTTAAAACCTGAAAAAAACAACACATGTTGGTTTCTAAATATACAAAAAAACTGGCAATATAAAAATCACTAAATCTACACTAATAAAAGAGAAACATGCAAATTAACCATCACTCCATCATTCCGCCACCCCTGCACCCACAAGCCACGCCTGTGTCCAATACGGTAGCCACTAGTCACCTGTGGCCACTGAGCACGTGAACTGTGGCCAGTCCTGAGAGGTGATGCAAATGTAAAATACACACCAGATTTTCAAGACTTTTAATTTAAAAATATATATAGTTAGTAATTTTTATATTCATTACATGTTGAAATAAAAAATTTTATACTCATTGCATATTGAAATAAAAAATTTGCATTATTAACCAGTATACCTATTTATTTATGTAAATTAAATAAAATATATATTAAAATTAATTTTACCTTTTTTTTTTTTAGAGTAATTGGTTCCATTACTGTTACCTGCTGTCATTTACTTTCTCAATGTGGTTACTAGAAAAATTTAAGTTACACATATATGGCTCGCAGTATATTTCTGCTTTAAAATCTGTTCTCAGTCTAGCCTTTAAGACTCATATCCTCCCTCATGATTGTGCAGGAATGAACCATACAGACCCCTCCCTCATGTACATTGTAAGATTATCATTTTCTGCTGCACTTTTCTGCTGCCCTTTCCTTGGGCTGCAGTACATTTCTCCCCTTCAATTCATGTTTAAGTTCTATTGATCTTTAGGCCCCAGCTGCCATATCAGTGAAGCTTTCTGCATTCATAGGGATCCTATTCAGCCGCATACAACAGAAACCATGGTGAGATACCTCAATCAAATAGGTGTTTCTCCTCCTCGTGTGTCCAGAGGTGGGTCAGTCTAGGCCTGGTGCAGCAGCTTCCTGGCATCATCAGCCTCCAGGCTCTTTCTACCTTTCAGTTTCAGAACCTCCTTGGTGTAGGGCTTCGCTAGTCACGGTCACTTGATAGTCACAAGACAGCGGATCTACCTCCAGCCCTAAGTCTGCCTTCCAGGTGGAGAAAAGAAAAAGCAAGAAGGAGAAAAAAGAGACATCTCTAATGGGAAAGCAAACTTTCCCAGCAATCTTCAGCAGACTTCCACTTGTATCTCATCGGCTAGTATTGTGTTAAATAGATACCCCATTTTGCAAGACAGAGAGAAAAAATATGGTTCTTTTTTGTTTTGCTGTTGTTTCGTTTTTGTTGTTGACTTTGTTTTTGTTTTGCCAAACGAATTGCTGCAAAGAAAAATTAGCAAGGAAAAGGGGGGTTCTAGTAGTGCCTGCCCACATCTTTGATTTTACTGGTCAAAATTTATTTCCTTGGGTGGTGCTGGATACATGCTGAAAATTCTTATTGTTTTTGCTTCCCTCTTTCTAGCTTCCAGAGGGATTTTGTTTCCCCATAAACATCGTTTTTCCTCAGGCAAAGAACACAATAGTTTATCACATTTTGGATTTTCTTAATTACTATCACAATCCAGTATTGCCTCTGGAGCCTTTTCATTCATTGTGCACAATGCCTACAGTCTGAGAGCTTTTCAGGGACTCAAATATCTGAGACCTGCAAAAACAATGCATTGCTTTCCAAATGCACAAAGAAAATAGTAATATAAAAATCATTAAATATTTAGTTAAATGTCTGTGAAACATAGTTATATTCAATACATTAATTGTTAAATTTAGTATTCACAAAAATGTTATGTTTGAAATATATTTGCAGATTATGGTCTCATTCTCCTGAGTATACATAGTAATCATAGAGAAATCATAGCCAACCAGAAATTAAATGATTTTCTTGTAGCTTTAGTGGACATTATAATTGCCTCCCCACATCTTTTCCAGCCAGATTTTTGCTCCAAGCCTTTTACAGTACAATAACCCTCCCCCTCTTGTCTGCAGGGAATACATTCCAAGACCCCCAGTGGATGCCTTAACCCGCAGATAGTACCAAACCCTTTTCCTATACGTACATACCCATGATAAAGTTTAATTTATAAGTTAGGCATCGTAAGAAATTGACAACAATAACTAATCATAGAACAATTATAACTATAGCATAATAAAAATTATGTCAATGTGGTTTGTCTCAAAATACTTCATTGTACTATAGACCCATTGTTCTAGAAAAACGAAATATTCACATTCTCCAATAATTGAGAATTAGTTGGGTAAACCATGGTATAACCATCCACTTGGAATACTAAACAGCCTTAAAAATTATGAAGTAGATATATATTTCTTAAAATGAAAAGATAAGCATGATGAAATTTTAAAAAATACATTACATAGCTATGTGGTATGCTCTGATTTTACATACATGTGTGTATGTATGCAATTACTGGCAGTATACACATAAAACTATTAGTACTAGATAATTAGATTATGAAAAATAATTTTCCTTTTTTGATTATTTTTTCGCTAAAAGTTGTAACTAAATCTGGAAAGTTTGTGTATTGAATACTGAAAAAGGTCTCTATATCTAAGGGGTCAAATGTGAGGGCTTTTTTTTTTTTTTTTTTTTTTTTTTTTGCCTGATCAAGCCGGCAGCAATCGGCAGCAAAGTGGGTACACTTTGGGCACAAAAATTGCAGACCAGTTGCTACCCTGGCTTGCCTCCATTTAACACAGAATTCTTATTATTTTAGGATGAATCATTCCTGCTTTTCCTTGGGAGCTTGGTGTCCTACCTGGCCCTGCCTTTAGCACTGTGATGGGAAAGTTTTTTATTTTGTCTTTTCTTTCTCTTTTTCCAGCCACTGTGGGGAGCAAAGCCTGTCTTCCGATGCCCTATTTTGAAGGCAGAGGCCATGACCTCCCAGAGCCTGGACAACCCAGCTTTGAAACATGAACATGAGCATGCGTGGTGCATAGCCAAGCCGTCTGCGCATGGAGCCTGCAGATCTCACACAGGCCTGTCTCACTCCTCCCCGTCCTGATGAAATTATTAGTCCCCAGCAGCAAGCTGTTTGAGTTACTTGGAAATATTTCTTTTCCTTGCCATTCCTCACCCTGAGCACCATTGGTACCCTTGCTTCTGGCAATAGCCTTATAGTTATCACACGATCAGCAATCACAGTGAACCAATTGTCTCACCCACACCATTATGGGAGAAGGAACAGCAGAGTGGCCGCTTAATTTCAGGCACTGGCCAGGTATTCAAAGAATGGCCCTGCACTTGGCTTCCTGGTATGCAGCTTGCTGAATTGCCTAGTGATCATTTCCCACTAACTTTTGCCTCCTGGAATTTTCCTCTCGGAGGGCTGAGGCTAGAAAGGAGTCATTACATTCCCAGCGTGGAGGAAGAGTAGGACGAGAATGGGTCTGAGGTTTCATCCGCCCTCCCCATCTCCTCTTCCCTCTCAGAGCCTGTCCCCGGAGCTCAGCAGCACAAACCAGAAGAGGGAAGTGGCAGGGCACTGGGAGGAGAGGGGGCCCAAGGAAGGAGTGTGGCTTGGAAACTGGGCAGGAGAGCTGCTTGCTATTGTGTGTATTTTCACCTACTGTTTTGGGATGGGCAGGAACCCTCAGAAGTAAAAACACGTGGCTATTTTTTTCCTTGGGGAACCAAGTGATAAAATAGCAGAGTAATGCCAACGAAGCTCTCTCTGAAGCACTAATAAATTTAATGCTAGTTGCAGATTCCAGGATGATGCTATTTGATTTCCAGTGCCTTCAGTGTTGCCATTTTTGCTTACAAAGAAGTGAGGTAAATGGAGGCAATGAAACAGATTAAGTAAATTCTTATGTGGGAAAAGTCTGAGTTCTTGTATGCTTTCAGTTGGTTTTGGTCTCTTGGTTATATGAACTGATACTAGCATCTTGTTTTTATAAGTGGACATTATAATGTATTTTTGTTAGCAATTAGGAATACAATGTAAACGCCAAATAGGTAATATAGAAATTAAATACAGATTTCCTCTAAGACAATATTACTTTTATTGGTCAACAGCTTGATGAGTAGTAAAGAAAAAATGCTTGAAATACAATTATGCAAATGTAAGCCATTGCTATATGATTCGAATGGGTTCTTTGTAGGAAAATGAATCTGTCATCATTTACATAAAATATTTATTTAATTTCCAGCTTTCTACCTGCCTAGAAACTTCACATTTTGCAGTCAACACAAATTTAAGTGACAGCTCTGTGTGGGATACCATTCTGATCACCTCCTATGCACCTCATCATTGAAGGAAGGATTTCCCAGCCTAATTGTACAAGATGGCCAAGCATACCACACCTGACATTGGATAGATGAGAATGACAGCAGTTTATCAGTCACACATACCCACAGTCAGTGGGAAGATATCACACACTGGAAGTCATTTGGAGTGAACAAGCAGGGCTGCAGGAGGCAAGCTTTATAGCAACAAGAGGTAGGGTGACCCCTGATTCCCATGGGAGGATGTGACTGGCTATTTAAATAATTTTACAGGTTGGCAGGGAAGTAATATCTATTAGGTTGAGGACAGGTAGGGTGTAGCTGTTCTGGCTAATGGGGGAACCAGCCAATTGGGGAAACTTTCCCACTGGGTGGAACTATCTGGCAAAAGCAGGAGAGCTCATAGCTAGGCCCCTTAAACTACCAGTATAGGTACAAAAGAAGAGTAAGACATGGTTCCTAACTGCAAAAAGTTTGAATTTTCTGGGTTGGGGTGGAAGTGGGGGTTGGGGGCCTGGGAGTGTCAAACTATTATAAATGGTTCTGACTGTAAGCACAGGAGGACTTCTGAGGAAATTTGACAGTAACTGGGACAGATAAATGTCATAAAAAACATGGTGCTTGCCTAGAACCTCAAAGGTGGGAAGGATGTGTGGTTAGGGGGAAGCATGTATGGGGCATGTCAGAAGAGGAATGAGGTGAGAAAGCTTTTGCTTAGCATTCCATGTATTTATTCAACACTAGTGGCCCGGTGCACGAATTAATGCACATTGAAAGAAAATTAATCAGAATAAATCCTATCTAATAAAAGAGAAACATGGTAATTAGCATACATCCGCTACCCTTTCCATTGGCTAATCAGCGAGATATGCAAATTAACTGCCAGCCAAGATGGCAGCCAGGCAGGCAGCTTGAAGATAACATGAGGCTTGCTTGCTTCAGTGACGGAGGAAACCAACATTCCCCACCTGCCTTGCCGGCCTCTGAGCTTGCAGTCTGAAACATTGTTACAAATATAGAAGCTAAACAAAACCCCAGAAACCTGCTTTCAGCCCGCTGGGATCTCAGAGCTGGAGTTGATACAGTGTTTCGATTATAGAACCCAAACAAACCAGATACCTGCTTTCAGTAGCAGAGGCCTCAGAGGTGGCCCAGAATAAAAAAAGAAAAAGAAAAAAAAGGAGCAGTTGGGAGCTTCCGTCACCCGCCAGCCTGAAAACAGCCCTCAGCCCCTCACCCAGACTTCCCAGGCACCCCAGTGGGGACCCCCACCCTGAAGGGTGTGTGACCAGCTGCAAACAGCCATCATCCCCTCATCCAGGCTGGCCAGGCACCCCAGTGGGGACCCCCACCCTGATCCAAGACACCCTTCAGGGCAAACCAGCCAGCCCTCACCCATGCACCAGGCCTCTATCCTATATAGTAAAAGGGTAATATGCCTCCCAGCACCGGGATCAGCAGAGCAGCGAGGCCTCCCAGCACTGGGATCAGCAGAGCTGAGAGGCCTCCCGGCACCGGGATCAGTGTGACAGGGGACAGCGCCCAAACCCCCAGATCGCCCTGCGGCTCTGTGTGTGACAGGGGGCGGGGCCACAACTTCCCTATCCACTCTGCTCTGTTCGTGACAGGGGAAGGCTCCCCAACCTCCTGATCAGCCCTGCTCTGTGCCTGATAGGGGGGAGCTCCCCAACCCCCTGATTGCCCTGCAGCTCTGTGTGTGACAGGGTGCAGCACCCCAACCCCACCCCCCCACGGGCCCTGCTCTGTGTGTGACGGGGTAGAGCCATAACCTCCCCATCGGCCCTGCCCTGAGTGTGACAGTGGCGGCGCCCCAACCCCCTGATCGGCCCTGCTCTGTGGGTGATAGAGGGCGGCGCCCCAACCCCCTGATCCGCCCTGCTCTGTGTGTGACAGGGGGCAGCGCCCCAACCCCCTGATTGGCCCTGCTCTGTGCGTGACGGGGTGGTGCCGCAACCTCCCCATCTATCCTGCCTTGAGTGTGACAGGGGGCGGCGCCCCAACCCCCCAATCGGCCCTATCCTGAGCGTGACTGAGGGTGGCATCACAACCTCCCAATCCGCCCTGCTCTGTGCATGACAGGGGGCGGCGCCCCAACTCCCCAATCAGCCCTGCTCTGAGCCTGACCAGGGGCTGCACCTAGGGATTGGGCCTGCCCTCTGCCACCCGGGAGCAGGCCTAAGCCAGCAGGTCGTTATCTCCCGAGGGGCCCCAGACTGGGAGAGGGCACAGGCCGGGCTGAGGGACCCCCCCCTCCCCCACCGAGTGCACAAATTTTTGTGCACCGGGCCTCTAGTATTTTAATATTGCTG
This sequence comes from Myotis daubentonii, assembly GCF_963259705.1. Taxonomy (NCBI): domain Eukaryota; kingdom Metazoa; phylum Chordata; class Mammalia; order Chiroptera; family Vespertilionidae; genus Myotis; species Myotis daubentonii. The sequence goes on along the minus strand of NC_081842.1, from coordinate 21,544,516 downwards.
TTCACCCTTTCTCTATAATGGAAGTGTTAGAGATGAAAGAAAATTAGTAAAATGTACATGAAAATAATATATAAGTGGGTTAATAAACAAATAACAACAGCATGATATAACAATGAATATTTTCCATGAAATTTTTACTGTCAGAATCTTTGTTTATTATTAATTTTTAAAAATATGCCAGGTATTCTGGAAAATTTATATCATTTGGACAAACTTTGCCTTTGCTACAACATCGAGTAATTTTTCCATTAGATGGTTTTTCATTGGAGAAATTTAGGGATAGGCAAAATTGGCATGTAACAGTCATTCCACCACAACTGTGTTTGATAATTGCATCCTTATTTACCTCATTTTCGCTAAGAAGGTAGTTCCTACCAGTATTGGTAGTACTTGTCAATGAATGTTCTTCAGACATAGTCTGTCAACTACGTCACTTTCTTTCAACCTCAGAGATACGTTGTGCCAATAGTTGGTCTTCAGACATATTCTGTCGACAATTTCAGCTTCAGAATGTCAACAAAAATGTGACATCATTACCAGTGCCCACAGCCACTGTTTGCGGGGTTGGCTGGGCTGAGGGCTGCATTTTGCACCATGGCAGCGTCGGCTGCAATTTGGTGGGCTGTCGCTCTGGGGTGGTGGTGGGGCCTATATCCCACTTGGGGGAAGCTGAGTGTTGCTTTGTCGGTGCTCCAGGTCTGCGGTGCCGTTTCTTTGTGCGCATCTCAGCAGCTTCTGTGTTGAGTGTCTGCCCCTGGTGGTTAGTGTGCACCATAGCGACCAGTCGGACAGTAGGAAGGACACTTAGCATATTAGCCTTTTATATATATAGATACTTATTGAGGGCCTGTTCAGGGCACAGACAGTCCAGGGTATAGGGTAAAAAAGAAGCAGGCCTTGCTGGTCAGACTGTCTGGTCCAAGTTGAGGGTGATCTATGGGGCAGTGAAGTCCACAGAAGGCATTTGACTGGGGTCTACCATTCACCAAGGGCCTCAAATGTGGACTTTGGACATAATCTCCAATGAGGTAAAACCACCACAGAAATATACCCACAGAAGAAAAAGATGCTCAATTTTTAAATTGTTGCAGACACTTAAAATATACCACAATTTCAATACATTTTTAGCATTTATTTTTTAATATGCTAGGACCTTAAAAAATATGGAAGCAGCCCTGGTGTCTCTCAACTTCAGGAATGCCCTGCTAGCCAGATTGCTTCACGTGGCCCCCATCCGGCCACATCAGGTTGGCTCTTCAGGGATCACCCCTAGATGGCCTCCTCTTTGTCCCTGCTGAGCGTTTCCATGTCAGTGCCCCCTGAGCACTCTGGGCTTGTTCCCTCCCGTGGAGTAGTTGGTGCTTAATGCTCCAGCCAACTGGTCTACCCAGCATGTACTGGCAGGCACAGAAAGAAAAGGAAGCCTGTAAATATTGGAGGGAGCATGATGTTCCTTCCAGTACAGGACAGTCAATTTGGGTTTGTCCAGGACAAATGTGTACCCCCTAAGATATTTATCAGAATCTTATTTCACCTCTTGTACTTGGCAATGAAAGCACGCACAACAACATGTCCTTAGGTTTATTCTAATTTTATATCCCAAATATGCTCTGAGAGAAAAGATGTCGGGGTGTTCTCGAGCTCCAGGAAATTCATTATGATTTAACTTTTTCTTCCTTAATGAATAACTATGTGCTCTGTGTTACTTATTTGTGACCCACCAAATAGTTTAGCTAGTAAGATGTAAAGAGAAAGGAACCTCACCTTATCTTCAGGAATCAACAATGACAACAACAACAACAAAAACTTAAAAAGAGAGAGAAGAAAAAAACCTTTCATGGATACAATTATCTCAGTTGGCAGCAATGAAGTCCAAAAGTTCACATAGAAAATGGCTAGAATTCTCATGGCAAGAAATGAACTTGTCCCAAAATAAATGGCTGCACAGATGAGCCCAAAGAGTTCTGACACAATCAAAATAGTAGGTTTGGTTTGAGGGAGCAGACAGAGTCGATGTATGTAAACATCACATTAGCCATTCCGAGAACTGCTTGCAGAGTTTTAACGACAACTGTACTACCTTCACAATGACCCCATGGGTAATGATGTTCTCAGATCTGGACATCAGGAAATCTTTAAGTATGTACTTGATCAGTGAGAAGAAAGCCAAACTGACCCTAAATGTGATTATGAGTTCAGTTGACACCTTAATGGGAAAACAAAATATACAAAGTCTGTTGGAGTCACTAAGGCTTATAATGTACTGGAACGGGAAGTCATTGTACTGTACATTCTTGCAGGAGGTGTAACATTTCAGATGTGTTCTTTCAGGCTGGAGGTTTTTGGGGAAATGAGTACATAAGAATAATAAGACAGACAAATCACCACTTACATCCTGAAGAAATTCTGACTTCATCTTTGAACTGTGGTTTTCTTTGGAACCCTGAGTGGCTTTTGAACCATAATGCGTGCTTAAAACCGGCCACAGGGGCTCTCACACGAAGCTTGGGGAGATATAAATGTAAGATTAGAGGATCCCGGGCACTGAAGTGGTGTGGGAATTGCTAAAACACTAGTTTCAGCCCGGGATCTATTAGTGCTGTAGCTCTGCTCCTGACCAGCTCAATGAGCTTTTGAACAGGGAGGCCCTGGTGCCTTGGCCCACTCCACCGAGGCCCAGGAGGTACCAGGGTGTCTGTCTTCTCTCTCACTTATAAAAATGTGCTGTCTAAAGTAGCTATATGAAAGAATAATTACATGAACAAATGCACACAAAACTTCATTTTGTTTGACATTATTTCTGTTGCATAACTTTTTGTTTTATACTCAGGCTGCCTTATCAGCCAGCTTAGCCACTGTCCACTGTTTGCAAGGGTCGCCTCAGCGACAGGACTAAGGTGAGGTGAGTGAGGTACTACTTACCTTGGGCACAAACTTTAAGAAGATGCCGAAAAACTCAGCAATCAAGTTAAGTGATATTTTTAATGCAGTGTTTTAAAAACCAAATTGACAAACCATGACTCACAGGTCATGGTTTTTTGTAAATAAAAAGTTTTTGTAGATAATTTTTTTTTTTTTGGAACCAGGGCCAGGATTTGAGCAAGGTAAGTGAGGCAGGATCATGCAAGTACAGCATCAGATCCCGTCTGTGTTTATATTTTTATTGTTTATCGTGGATTTTTTGGTATTAATTTTGGCTTTAAAAAATATCTCATATATCTAAATTGCCTTCTAACCTTCTTCTCACTCCCATCAATGTTGGCAGTTACCAAGTTATCCTAGATTAACAACATTAGCTGGTGTCTAGTGCACAAAGCTGACCCTGCCCTGCTTCCCTCCCTGCCTCTCATCAGTGCTTTCTTCCTTCTTAGGGGTGTGATCAATCTCACATCTTGTTCCCCTATTTTCCTGTCTTTTCCAGCTAGAGTTAAGTTAATCCCACCACAGGTGGTCAATTTATTATATCCGTACATAGTTCTTTTTCTTTTTTTAAAATTGATTTCTTTTTAGAAAGGAGAGAGAGGGAGGGAGGGAAGGAGGGAGAGAGAGAGAGAGAGAGAGAGAGAGAGAGAGAGAGAGAGAGAGAGATATTTGTTGTTCCACTCATTTAAGCATTCATTAGTTGACTCTTGGATGTACCCTGACAGGAGATCAAACCCACAACCTTGGCGTATTGGGATGCTGCTCTAACCAACTGAGCTACCTGGCCAGTGCCATAATTATTTTTTAATATCCTTTCTCTTCCTCTCTTCAAATTGTCAGGATGAATTTTTACTTAGGATATTTCTTTAAACTGCTTTGGAGAGGAAAGAAAGCGTTGTAAAGAACCTGGGTCAATAGAGTAACCTTGGGCAAGCTCCTTAGCGTTGGTGGAGCTACTGTCTCCATTGGATGACTGATCTTTAAATTTTCTCTAAGCTGTACAATTTCTAGATCATAGGTTATATACCTGAACTGCTAAAGGTCTTGAGAGTACCTGAAGGTTCAGGTAATCTGTTTGTAAATTAACAACATACATGTACGCTAACACACACACACATCATTTTTTTAAATTAGAGTATTACATTTGCTGGAATGCATTTTTTAGAAATCTTGTTTATTTAATGGCCTGTAATTGGCTACTTTAATGTGTCTATTGACAAATACAGGATCATACCTAAAGAAGCTTACATCAGAAAAGAGCCCCAACTATTGACACAGCATTATCCTGTGTGTGTGTATTTAAAGCCCATAAACAGATACACTTTAAACAGTTTTTTTAATTAAAATTGTTTATTAAATAAGTGGAAACGGCTCAAAACAACACAAAAAAGTTAAAAGACCTGCAGCTATAATACATTAAAACTCATCTGTGTTCAATTCAGTTTTTTTTAATTGCTTATTTTAAGCCATTGATATTTAATTTTAATAGGAGAATGCCTTGAATTTTGACAGCATGCCTGAGTGAGAATGTGCAAATTACACACAATCCCCATGGAAATGACCTTGTGACCCCTGCATTTTATGTTGGTCAGCCTGGCCAGCAGTGACCACCTCCCCCTCCTCTATGCAAATACGGTGAAGAAAGGAAGAATATGCAACCTCGATGGGAGTGGGAGGTGGGGAAATATGAGAAGCAGAGAAGGGCAGAGAGCCAGGAAGGCCCAATGCGGGGGAGGGGGGGGGAGGGGGGAGCTCCAGGCTTCCTGAACCCGCAGTGGCAGAAGAAAAGCAGTTCTTAAATTGTCCGCATGCCATGGGTGGCAGGGTGTGCCCACGTAGCTATCACCTCCTCCTCCAACTTCATGGGTGGTCATATTGTATTTACAGAAAGTGTGCATTGACCAAGTTGATAGGAATATAATTAGCCTTTTTTGTCAGCCAAGGACTATGTAAGGTAATCTCGCCTCCTGCTTTCCGTGTTGCCCAGCTCCAGTCCTCCCTCTGTACAGAAAGACAACGAGTGAGCTGTCACTGCTCCCATCTAGTCACGTGGCCTCTGCAGGAGGCCCCTGGGCATACTGGATAAAGGGCAACCCCTTAGCTGGACATACAAGCCCTGTGGTGAGCTGGTCCCTGCCTGCAGCTTTTGGCTGCCGATCCTACCATGCAGAGCACAGCTCAATAGTCTTCAACCTACTTACTTTTTAATGTCATTTTATTTTTTATTGAGGTTTAAGTGCGTTTATCCCAAGTGTATGGCTTTATGATTTTAACATGGTTTTGTGCCCAGATGTAACCACAGCAAGATCAATACATAAAACATTTTTCTCACTCCGTCAGTTTCCCTTGTGCCCCTTCTCAGTCTATACACACCCCAGGTTTGGCCTGTTCTTAAACCTTACTAGTGTATGAAAGAAAGTATACAAATATGTTATTTTGTCTATCTCTTTTCAACATAAATGCTTGTGAAATTCATCTATGTTGTATATATTTAGTTCATTTTTTCTTGCTGAGTAGTATTCCACTGTATGAATATATCAATCCCAATTTATATATCCATTCATAGTTCTCCTATATTACTTAGCATAGTAGAAGGTTTGAATGAAAAGGCACATGGAGGCGTAGCTACTGCCTGGGAGGCTGTTTCCTGTGGCCTCAGAGAGACTCACTCCTAGTATATTGTCTGACTTTGAACCTGGTAGCCTCAGTAGCCTGAATTGTGAAGTTAGGCAACCATGTCTTCAGGCCTTAGTTAGAATGTCAGTAGCAACTTATTTATTTATAATGAGAAATACAACTGTGACATCTTTTTTTTTTAATTAAATCTTTATTGTTCAGATTATTACATTTGTTCCTCTTTTTTCCCCCCATAACTCCCCTCCTCCCAGTTCCCGCCCCACCCTCCACCCTCACTACCCACCCACTGTCCTCATCCATAGATGCACGATTTTTGTCCAGTCTCTTCCCGCATCTCCCACACCCCTTCCCCCCCCCCCCCCAAGAATAGTCAGTCCATTCCCTTTCTATGTCCCTGATTCTATTATGATCACCAGATTATTTATTCACTTGATTCTTAGATTCACTTGTTGATAGATGTATATTTGTTGTTCATAATTTGTATCTTTACCTTTTTCTTCTTCTTCCTCTTCTTAAAGGATACCTTTCAGCATTTCATATAATACTGGTTTGGTGGTGATGAACTCCTTTAGCTTTTCCTTATCTGTGAAGCTCTTTATCTGACCTTCAATTCTGAATGATAGCTTTGCTGGATAAAGTAATCTTGGTTGTAGGTTCTTGGTATTCATCACTTTGAATATTTCTTGCCACACCCTCCTGGCCTGCAAAGTTTCTGTTGAGAAATCAGCTGACAGTCGTATGGGTATTCCCTTGTAGGTAACTGGGTTTCTTTCTCTTGCTGCTTTTAAGATTCTCTCTTTGTCTTTTGCTCTTGGCATTTTAATTATGATGTGTCTTGGTGTGGTCCTCTTTGGATTCCTTTTGTTTGGGGTTCTCTGGCTTCCTGGACCTGTAAGTCTATTTCTTTCACCAGGTGGGGGAAGTTTTCTGTCATTATTTCTTCAAATAGGTTTTCAATATCTTGGTCTCTCTCATCTTCTGGCACCCCTATAATTCTGATGTTGGTACGCTTGAAGCTGGCCCAGAGGCTCCTTACACTATCTTCGTATTTTTGAATTCTTTTTTCATTTTGCTTTTCTGGTTGGGTGTTTTTTGCTTCTTCACATTTCAAATCTTTGACATGATTCTTGCGCTCCTCTGGTCTCCTGTTGGGTGTCTGTATAATATTCTTTATTTCAGTCAGTGTATGCTTAATTTCTAGTTGGTTCTTTATCACAACATCGAGGGTCTCATTAGATTTCTTGAGGATCTCACTACATTTATCGGAGGTCTCGCCAGTCTTTTGGAGGGCCTTACTAAGTTTATCGGCAGCTTCTAGACAGTTCTTGAGAGACCTTAAAAGTGTGGTTTTGAGCTCTATATCTTCCATTTCTGACATTTGCGTCCTGTTTCTTTGTCTCCGCATTTTTTATCTTTTCTTGGTGCACCCCCTAGTGGTCTTTGTGCGCAGTCTTGTTGTAGTTAAGCCTTGATTGTCGGCAATACCAGGGGTGATTTGACCTCCAGGCTAACTGGCTATGAGAGTCAGCTGTGTCTGCAGTGGGAGAGCTTCTGTGCTGGATCTCTAGGGCAGTGCTAATCTAGCGTTTGCCTGAGGCTATCTGGCAAATGGCTCTGTGCAGGGCTTGGGCGGGGCGGGTCCCTGGGGATCTACAGGGCGGGCCGGAGCGAGCAGTTATGGCTGCTCTCAGTTCCATCCCTAGGGGCTCTGCCTCTCAGAGTCCCAGCAACCGCTGCAAACCTTGGAGAGAAAGCTGCCTTCGAGTTCCGACCGAAGCCAGACAGTCCTGCTTCTCCCGTTTGAGTCTGGGTCCCCAGATACTCGCCCGGATCTGGAGCTCAGAGTCTGAGACTCCCTCCCGATTGAAAACAACAACCGCGCACTCCGCACCTGAGTATTTCACTTCAGCACTGCGCCTCCTCTGAGTCTGGGTATGATATTCTCTTTCCTCCTAGTTGTAGAATTTCCACTCAGCCAGCCTTCCTGTGGTTCTGGATGATGTCCGTTCTGTCCTTTAGTGATATCTCTGAAGTGGTTGTTCGAGGCAGCAATCTCTGGCGTTAACCTATGCCGCCATCTTGGTTTTCCTTGTGACATCTTTAAGTGACTACATTTATATATTTTTAAATGGTTCTGTAATATTTATGTAGCCTTTCTTCCAAAGAACTATCAATACATTTAAATAATGAGTTTCCACAGCATTCTGATGAATAAACTGTTGGAATTTACAAATGAAGAATTTGGGACAAAGGGAAGAACTAAGCCTACCCATGGCAAACTTGTAAGGAAAAAACAAAACAAAATATCAGCTTTAATCATATTTCTGCTTTTTGTCAACTCAATCCCTGAAGCAGGGCTGCCAAGCGATTAAGGTTGCAGGCTCTGGGGCCAGAGGGTTGTGGGTTTAAATATATGCTCTGCTCTCACCTCTTTGACCTTGGGCAAGTTACACTGCCTCGCTCTGCCTCAGCTATGCCACCAAGAAGAATGGGATGCTTCTAATAGGAGTCAATGAGCTGATAGAGACAGAGAGATCTGGACCATGTTAGCATGTAGCAAACAATTTAAAAATGTGAAAGAATGCTAGTGATATTATTGTTTGGGCATAAATTGTCACTTTCCTCATTCTCAGAAAATTAGGTCACATTTAGAAATCACTAACAGCTCAGGCCTCTACCTGAAGTCATGATGACAAAACAATCACTGTTAAGTTACCGAGGGACAGGTATTTCTAGAAAAGAATCCGTGTTGGTGATACTCAACTCATATTCTTTTGTGGAAACTATAAGAAGGTTAGAAAAAGAAGACCACATTTAAGTCAAAGCGTCCTAAGGTAACTTAATGTTATAAATAAATATTCCCAGGTGTTTAAAATGTTTTAAATAAATATGTTGTGTTAGGATAACTGGTTTGTATATCTGGTTTGTTTGTGCTGTTTGGAATACTGTTCTAGAAAAGCAGGAAATCTGAAACATTATGAAAGCCGAGGCCTCTTCTGGGATGTTGCTAAGGAAATTTCACAATCCAAGACTACTAATTAAAATTAATTCTACTTATTGTGCATAAATTAGGTCTTAATGAGGAGAGAAGCTGCAGTAAAACAATTATAGAATGGAAATATCTTCCATGAATAAAAGCAAAACAAGCGGGGCTTTACACTCTCAATTATATCTTGTCTCTTTTTGCAGTTGGATTAAAAAAAAAAAAAACAACCCAACTCTGAGAACAGAGAGAAATGGAAAATCAAAACAAAAAAAATCTTCATGTAATTAGCTTACACAATCTAGGCAGGGCAAACAGGAACACCTGTGAATGGCAGAGAACGAAGTCTTTGTAGTCATTGAATGATAAGCCACTCAAGGGCTCTTTAGCTCAAGACCAGCCCAGGAGTTAAGGGCAAGGGCTCAGAAAAGGGTGTGATTCCAAGGCAGAAAGATGCAGATCTGGAAAGTTAGTACAGGATTAGTATCAGAAGAACCAAATGATATTGTAACCATTTATATCTTTCAAAGGTTATTTTATAAGAATAACTTGTATTGATGAATGTGTTCATGTTCCACTCTTAATGAAAATAATTATTTTTACATAGAGAAAGGGAAGGGGGAGAGAGAGAGAGAATATGTAGGAAGTCTGAATATTATTATTGTGTCAGATTTTCAAAAACATGAGAGACTCAAAGAGACTTCCTGGAAAAGGCAAATCCCAGGTTGCCAGTTCTTGGTAAGCTTCCCTGTGAAATACAATGAGGCATGGGTGTCAGGTCCCCTGGCATCAGAGGTCACAGTCTGGGGACCCCTAGTTGAAATCTGCCTGCAAACCCTTTTTTGATTATCTACACCGAGTTTAAAAATATTTGTGAACCCTAACTCGCAAAAAAGAAAGTATTTCTTTAAAAAAAAAAAATCCTAATTTCTGGCTTCTCTCACAAGCCCTGACATGTTCCACCAACTGCCAGGGTTCCTCCTACCAACAGGGGGCAGCACCTGAGAAGTGACTGCTCCTCTACACCCATCAGTTCTCAGGTAGCTTTTGGAGGGTAAATATTTGGATTCTATCTCTTGACTGAACTTCTCCAGGGCAGGGGACCGGGTCTCATTCATCATGTCTCCAGTTTAGCACAGTATGCGGCACACAGTTGGTGCTTAATAAATATCTAGTAGATAACTAAAAGCTCAGATGACTTCAATGTTCTTCACTCTCTAAACTGAGCATGAGAAAGTATTTGCTTTTTAAAAAAAAGAGTAATTCAGTCATCTGGATGTCATCTCTTTCCCCCCCATACATGAAAATCTCCATTCATCCTCTTGTGTCTTATGACCTTCAGGAAATTCACCTCCTACTAACCAGCAACCTGGATGGGAAAATACTGGGTCACCTCCAGACTCCCTTCTAGCTCTTCATATGGGCCTCACAGGAAATGAGCCAAGAGTATTCCAACTAAAGACCAGCTGCGTTGACTGGTGCAGCCACTATGGAAGACAGTATGGAGTTTCCTCAAAAAGTTAAAAATGGAACTCCCATTTGACCCAGTAGTCCCACTTCTAAGAATATATCCCAAGAAAACAGAAACACCAATCAGAAAGGATATATGCACCCCTATGTTCATAGCAGCACAATTCACCATAGCTAAGATCTGGAAACAGCCTAAGTGCCCATCAGCAGATGAGTGGATTAGAAAACTGTGGTACATCTACACGATGGAATACTTCGCTTGCTGTAAAAAAGAAGGAATTCTTACCATTTGCAACAGCATGGATGGAACTGGAGAGCATAATGATAAGCGAAATAAGCCAGTCAATGAAGGAAAAATACCACATGATCTCACTCATTTATGGATAATTAAGACCATTATAAACTGATGAACAAAAATAGATACAGAGGCAGAGCAGCATCAAACAGACTGTCAAACTACAGCGGGAAGGCCAGGGAGGGTTGGGGGGTGGGGGTGGGGGTAAGAGATCAACCGAAGGACTTGTATGCATGCATATAAGCATAACCAATGGACACAAAACACTGGGGGGTAGGGAGGCCAGGGGAAGGTCAAGGGGAGAAAAAAAAAGAGACATATGTAATACTCTTTATAATACCTTAAGCAATATAGCAAAATTTAAAAATAAATAAATAAAAAATAAATTAATAAAAATAAAATGGGTCCTGAGTACTCAAAAAAACAAAAAACAAAAACAAAAAACAGCTGCGTTACAGGGAGGAACACAGGGCTCTGTCCCTTGTATCCCTGAGCTATATGAAGCAGGGCACACCACAAACTCAATCAATAATTCTTGCGTGAACCAGCTGCTTTCACTTGCTAAAAGGACAGTTTTTCAGTGTTCCAGCATACTTGGCCAGAATTTCCCCAGGATAATGATGAGCAAATGTTAGCTGTTTATAAAGCTTGCTTATAATCCAGGGTTTCCAAATTCAGGAGCCTACAGACAGGGTCAGGCAGATAATGGGTGTGAGTGAAATTTGCTGGGACAGTTGAGAGGAACATACACTCCTCTGCTACAAGTAGCTAAAGCAAATGCAGGAATCTGGGTCCTGTGTGGCCAGGTTTCCCATTTTTTCAAGAGAAGCCCGGTAGCTGGACTTATACAGACAGTGCCAATAGAGCAGGCCAGACTGAGCCCCTAAACCCTCATGTTTTTGGAATCTGCTGTTCAGCCCGGTAGGGAATAATGTTCCCTTGTGAAGGCTTTTGTGAAAAGGTACCTTAATGGCCTGTGACTGGCAGTAGACTATCTTCCCTTCCCCTCAACTGCAAAGAGCCCTAGGGCCCTCTGAAAAGAAACTAGGTTTTTGTTTTTGTTTTTTCTTGGATTTATTCTTAATGAAGCACTTTGCAATCTTTACCAAAAAAAAAAATTATATGAATGTCAAGTATTTAACTCCCAAAGCTCCTACATGGAAATGAATTAGGAGTTAACTAGAGACAGCATAACTCCCCTGCAAGCAGCTGAATCTGTTGTACTCATTAGCATGCATATGTATATGTGTGTGCGTGTGTGTATGTGTGTGTGTGTGTCTTTTTCTAATCATAAATAATTGATATTTGTTTTAAGAATTTTTTTAAAATTCCAAATCAGGTTTTAGTGGGTGTTGTTTTTTCCCCCCCTCCATCAAGAACCATCAGAGGGAAATGTCTTCCTTGCCAAGAGCTGTTTTGTTTTGAATGTGGGGCTTTGATCCCTGGACCAGATTACTTTCCCACCCACAATGAAGCCATAGAGAGGATAAGTGAATAGAACAAATGCTAAAAACCCACACTGGCCAAAGCCAAGGCAATGGTTTAGGCCCTCCTAGCTTGATTTCTTTTATTTTATAGTAATAATGAAAATTCAGACAATGACATTACTACTTCCATTCTGCCCATATGTCTTACTTGGGCGGAGGGGGGGGGGGGTTGTGATGAAAAGTTGAGGCAATTCTGATTTTTAAATTTTCATTTGTAAGGTGGAGATGTCAGTAACTACTTGGTAAGATTTTTGTTAGGTTGGATAAGTTTAACATCTATAAAACACCTAGAAGAGTACCCAGTGCATAGTAGAATGAAGAGGTAGTAGGTCGTATTATTGCTGTTAACTTGATCCTTTCATTTACACTTTGTAACCTTGCTGCTCTGAGTGTGGCCTGTGGTCGGCAGTGCCAGCACCCCTGGGTGCTTATCAGAAAGGTGGGACCTCAGACCCCTCCCCACACCTACTGGCTTAGTCCATGCAGGCTGCTCTAACAAATCACCATAGAGTGGGTGGCTTAAATATGGCTTTAAAAAGTGAACTTTGTACTTTAAACTTTCCACATTTTAAATATCATTAATTAGTATTCAGAAACTTGAATTATTTGGGTACCATCTAAACTATATTTGCTATATCTGTGTTCAATCTGCACCATTAATTGCTTAATACATATTTTGAACAATCTTAATTTTAAAAAAAATTTGGGGAGTCTACTCCTAAACAATGATGTAATGGGTTTGATATCCTAGTTTTATTTATTTATTTCTAATACACTTCGCTTAAAATGTTCTTCATGTACTTCTAAGAGCATCCTGAATATCCTTATAGCACACACACTATCTTTTGGGCAACACTCTCCAGGTGACTCACTATAAGAAAGCTGTGCTAAGTGATTTAACAAAGTGAGAATTCTTTTTCTGATCTGAATAATCACTCTCTGTTTTTCTTCTATTTTGTCAATTCAAACTGAGGCTGTGTGATGTGACGGAAAAGATTTTACTAGTTTGATAGACCACTTTGTAGCAGGTATCTGGGCCAGATTTCTTCTTTTTTAAAAAAATGTTTTCATTAATTTCAGAGAGAGGAATGGGGAGGGAGAGAGAGATAGAAACATCAATGAGAAAGAATCATTGTTCATCTACCTTCTAGAATGTCCCCCAACAGGGATCCAGCCTGAAACCTGGGCATGTACCCTGACATGAAATCAAAACATGACCTCCTGGTTCACACACATGTTGGTGCTCAACCACTAAACCACACTGGCTGGGCCCTCCCTTCCTTTTTAATTTCCATCAACATCTATACAGCAACAGTTACGTGCCAGGCCTCGTGCTTGGCATGGAAGACAAAGTTGAGAAAGGCAGTACCCTTCCCCTAGGTTGTGATGAGTATAGTGTATAGAACTGTGACCAGGGCAATGATAAAGCAACACTCAGTACATCACAGAAGCAGAGAGCATGGTATCTGGCCCACCAGAGGGTCCAAAAAAGGCTTCCTGGCAAGATACTCAAACCCAAAGTCTTGGCAAGGGGGAGAGGGGAGGGGAGAGCCAGCTAAAAACTGGGATGTATCGTGGCCAGAGCCGCAGACCAAGAAGCAGTAAGGCAAATCTACCAGTCTCAGTTCCTTCATTTGTGATGTAAAATAGGAAGGATACTTACTCCATTAGGTCATTTCGAACAAAAACACTAAGGTATGTGTTTATCTGTGAGAATGTGCCTGCATATTCAGAGATATATACACATAAAGAGAGGCAGTGCCAAGTGATAGCTACAATTCCACTCCTAGTTAAATTTCCGAGATAAAAACATATGTCCACAAAAAAATGTGTACACAGGTATTCATTGCACTGTTATTCATAATAGCCAAAAAGTAGAAACAACCCAAATACTCATCAATTGATGGATGGCTAAATAAAATGTGGTATATCTATATAATGCAGTATTATTTGGCAATAAAAAGAAATGAAGTATTGGTATGTGCTACAACATGTAGGAACATTGAATCATTACAGTAAGTGAAAGAAGCAGAAACAAAAGTGCACATATTATAATATTCCATTTACATGAAATCTCCAGAATAGACAACATATATTTAATAGATTCTTATCATTATATAGGGTCAGAAAGTAGAGCAGGGGTTGCCTACGGCTGGAGATGAGGTGAGATTGGCATGTGATTGCTAATGGGTGCTGGATTTCTTTTGAAGTGATGAAGTATTCTAAAATTGATTGTAGAGATGGTTGTATGACTCTCTGAATACACTAAAAACCATTAAATGATACACTTTAAATGTTTGGATTGTAGTATGTGAATTATCTCTATATATAAAAATCTAAGTGACTGTTATGACTAGTCAACCAAATGACCGGTTGACCATCACTATGATGAGCACTGACCACCAGGGGGCAGACACTCAATGCAGAAGCTGCCCCCTGGTGGTCAGTGCACTCCCACAGCCAACCTCCCATGGCCAGCCAACCTTCCATGGTCCCTCCCACTTGGCTGGCTGGCCCCCATCAGGACTGGGCGAAATGTCTCGATTGCCCCGATCGCTGGCCAGGACAAGGAATCCCATCTGTGCACGAATTCGTGCACTGGGCCTCTACTGTTTTCATAAACTATTATTTTAAAAACAAGTAATAGCTAACTCTCTCATCTAGGCACAGCTCTAAGTGTCATATATATGTGAACTATTTAATTCTTACAATGACCCATGAGACAGATACCATGATGGTCCCCAGAGACATATATGTATGTGTGTATATATATATATGAGACCCGGTACACAAAAATTTGTGCACTCAGTGGGGGGGCCCCTCAGCCCGGCCTGTGCCCTCTCGCAGTCTGGGACCCCTCGGGGGTGACCACCTGCTAGCTTAGGCCTGCTCCCCGGGGGATTGGGCCTAAGATGGCAATCAGACATCCCTCTGGCAGCCCAGCAGCCCTCGGGGGATTTCCACTTGCCAGTGGGGAGCAGGCATAAGCTGCAGTCAGACATCCTTAGTGCTGCTGAGGAGGCGGGAGAGGCTCCCACCACCACCACTGTGCTGGCAGCCATCAACCTGGCTTGTGGCTGAGCAGAGCTCCCCCTGTGGGAGCGCACTGACCACCAGAGGGCAGCTCCTGCATTGAACGTCTGCCCCCTGGTGGTCAGTGTGTGTCATAATGACCAGTCATTTCCAGTCGTTCTGCTGTTATGGTCAATTTGCATATTACCCTTTTATTATATAGGATAGAGACTTGGTGCACAGGTGGGGGCCAGCTGGTTTGCCCTGAAGCGTGTCCCGGATCAGGGTGGGGGTCCTGCTGGGGTGCCTGGCCAGCCTGGGTGAGGGGCTGAGGGCCATTTTCTGGCTGGCCACACCCCCTTCAGGGTGGGGATCCCCACTGGGGTGCCAGGACAGCCTGGGTGAGGGGCTGATGGCTGTTTGCAGGCTGGCCAAGCCCCCCAGCGGGAACTCTCACCCCATGGGGGTGTGGCCAGCCTGGGTGAGGGGCTGAGGGCTATTTTCAGGGTGGCCACAGCCCCTTCAGGGTGGGGGGGGTCCTGCTGGGGTACCCTGCCAGCCTGAGTGAGGGGCTGATGGCCATTTTTTTCAGCGCCTCCTTGAGCAGAGGCCAGGGCAGGCTGGAAGCAGGTATCTTGGATTTATATATCTTCTATAATTGAAACTTTGTAGCCTTGAGTGTAGCCCAGGGCCAGCCAGGGAAGGTGGGAAACTTGGCTTCCTCCATCACCAGGGGCAACCCAAGACTCCTGCTGGCTCCAGCTCCATGGCCACTGCCATCTTAGCTGGGTTAATTTGCATACTCACTCCTGATTGGCTAGTGGGTGTGGCTGGTGGGCGAGGCTTGAGCATAGCAGAGGGATGGTTAATTTGCATGTTTCTCTTTTATTATATAGGATCCTATCTAATAATAGAGAAACATGGTAATTAGCTGTACCTCCGCTACCCTTCCCATTGGCTAATCGGGGCAATATGCAAATTAACTGCCAACCAAGATGGCGGCCGGCAGCCAGGCAGCTTGAAGCAAACAGGAAGCTTGCTTGCTTCAGTGACGGAGGAACCCAGCGTTCCCCACCTGCCTTGCTGGCCTCTGAGCTTGCAGTTTAAGAAACATTGTTACAAATATAGAAGCTAAACAAAACCCCAGGAACCTGCTTTCAGCCAACCGGGCTTCAGCCAGCAGGACTGCAACATTGTTTCAATTATAGAACAAACGCAGATCCCTGCTTTCAGCAGCCGGGATCTCAGAGCTGGAGTGAGCAGGACCGCAACAGTGTTACAATTATAGAACCCAAACAAACCAGATACCTGCTTTCAGCAGTCAAGGCCTCAGAGCTGGAGCCAAGCCTCAGAGCTAAAGCTGGCCCAGAATAAAAAAAAGAAAAAAAGGACAGGTTGGGAGCTTCAGTCACCCGCCAGCCTGAAAACGGGCCTCAGCCCCTCACCCAGACTGGCCAGGCACCCCAGTGGGGACCCCCACCCTGATCCAGGACACCCTTCAGGGCAAACCAGCCGGCCCCCACCGGTGCAACCGGCCTCTATCCTATATAGTAAAAGGGTAATGTGCAACCCAGCACTGGAATCAGCAGAGCAGTGAGGCCTCGTGGCCCCTGGAGCAGCATGACAAGGGGCAGCGACCAAACCCCCTGATCGCCCTGCAGCTCTGTGTGTGGCAGGGGGCGGGGCCACAACCTCCCTATCCGCCCTGCTCTGTTCGTGACAGGGGAAGGCACCCCAACCCCCTGATCAGCCCTGCTCTGTGCCTGATAGAGGGGAGCTCCCCAACTCCCTGATCGCCCTGTGGCTCTGTGTGTGACAGGGTGTGGCGCTCCAACCCCTCCCCCACTCCATGGGCCCTGCTCTGTGTGTGATGGGGTGGAGCCATAACTTCCCCATCGGCCCTGCCCTGAGTGTGACAGTGGCGGCACCCCAACCCCCTGATCGACCCTGCTCTGTGGGTGATAGAGGGCGGTGCCCCAACTCCCCTATCGGCCCTACTCTGTGAGTGACAGGGGGGAGCTCCTCAACCCCCTGATCGGCCCTACCCTGAGCGTGACTGAGGGTGGCATCACAACCTCCTGATCCACCCTGCTCTGTGCATGACAGGGGGCGGTGCCCCAACTCCCCAATCGGCCCTGCTCTGAGCCCGACCAGGGGCTGCACCTAGGGATTGGGCCTGCTGTCTGCCACCTGGGAGCAGGCCTAAGCCAGCAGGTTGTTATTTCCCGAGGGGTCCCAGACTGGGAGAGGGCACAGGCTGGGCTGAGGGACCCCCCCCTAACCCCCGAGTGCACAAATTTTTGTGCACCAGACCTCTAGTATATATATATGTATATATATACGCACACACATATATATATGTATGTATGTGTGTGTGTGTGTGTGTGTGTGTGTGTATATACTTAACTTCCAGTCTACACTGTCCTGGGTTAGGAACCGTTAAAAGGTTGTTTTAGACTTAGATAAACCTGGCTTCTGATCTTGGCTTTGCCTCTTACCGGCCAAGTTACTGAGGTTGGTTTTGCTCACAGGTTAAGTGGAAATAATAATAGTATTGGTGTTGAGCACAGAGAGTCTCTACAGTAAGCCATTACTAACTGTGAGAGCCTTCTTTTGTGCAGTATTGTCACCGGTTTAAATACTGAAAAGCATGACACAAACCAAAGCAGCAGGCAGCCTAACGCTGCGGAGACTTGAAGAGTCAGCTAATTATTTCTGCAAGGACAGGATTTTGTTTTCCAAATAGAAATGGCCTGGCACACCAGTGGTCTGGCAGTCTACCTCTTACATTGCGTTACCTCAAATTCAAAGTTAAAATGAGGATGAAAACATTTGCCACATGCACTGAGCACTGGAAATGTTGAAGGTTCCCTTTTTATCGCATGAAAAGAAGCAGAAGTGTGGGATGGAGAAAGAAATGTGTCACTTCCCTAGCACTGGCCTGCAAGGGCAGAGTGACCTTGCACAAGAAGAAAAATACCAGTAATTGCAAACTAATCTAATTTTAAATGTCCAGATTTTCTTACTTCATCTTGTAGAGACATACTTAGTCTTGAAAGAAAATAACAACAACATCCGTGGTGAATGAAGTTGTATGAGTTTTACTGGCAAGCCTACATGGCATAGTGCTACAGAGCTCATTTGCAAGGCTGGAAAACAAATCCAAAGTCCACCACAGTTCTGTCATTGCCCAGATGTTCCTGGGAGCACAGTTTGTGACCAGAATTTTTATGTATTTTTTTTTTTTTTAGTTTGGGGGTGGCACAGTTTGTTATGGTGTGATTCAGTCTCTTCTTTCGTCTCAGATAAATATGAAGACTTGACCTGAGGGAAACTAGAGAAAGTCAATCGAATGTGCTAAATGAAGATTTGAGAGGAAGGGCAGTTAGCCAGGTGGAAAGACTGAATTTTATGCCACTGTCAGTTCTTAAACTCATGCACACAGTATGTGTAGGGGGTCGGTGTTGGGGTGCTTCTTTCCTACTCCTCTGTTTTACATGAGGAGTGGTATTCCTTGTCTCTTCAAATTTTATAAGAATATAATCTGGATGACCTCAGGAAAAGAAGATGGCGGCATAGGTTAACTCCAGAGATTGCTGCCTCGAACAACCAATTCAAATTACACCTAAAAGACGGAATGGACATCATCCAGAACCACAGGAAGGCTGGCTGAGTGGAAATTCTACAACTAGGAAGAAAGAGAATATCATACCCAGACTCAGAGGAGGCACAGTGCTGAAGTGAAATACTCAGGTGCGGAGTGCGCAGAGAGGGCTGGCCGCGGAGGGCGCGGTTGTCATTTTCAATCGGGAGGGAGTTGCAGACTCTGAGCTCCAGAGCCGGGCGAGTCTCTAGGGACCCAGACTCAAACAGGAGAAGCGGGACTGGCTGGCTTTGGTCAGAACTCGAAGGCAGCTTTCTCTCCGAGGATTGCAGAGGTTGCTGGGATTCGTGAGGCAGAGCACCTAGGGACGGAACAGAGAGCAGCCATCACTGCTCGCTCCGGCCCGCCCTGTAGATCCCTGGGGACCCGCCCCGCCCAAGCCCTGCACAGAGGCATTGCCGGATAGCCTCAGGCAAATGCTAGATTAGCACCGCCCTAGAGATCCAGCACAGAAATTCTCCCACTGCAGACACAGCTGATTCTCATAGCCAGTTGGCCTGGAGGTCAAATCCCCACCAGTATTACCTATAACAACCAAGGCTTAACTACAACAAGACTGCACACAAAGACCACAAGGGGGTGCACCAAGAAAGCATAAAAAATGCGGAGACAAAGAAACAGGACAGAAATGGAGGATACAGAGCTCAAAACCACACTTTTAAGGACTTTCAATAAGTTTCTAGAAACTGCCGATAAACTTAATGAGATCTATAAGAAAACTAATGAGACCCTCGATGTTGTGATAAAGAACCAACTAGAAATTAAGCATACACTGACTGAAATAAAGAATATTATACAGACACCCAACAGCAGACCTGAGGAGCGCAAGAATCAAGTCAAAGATTCAAAACGCGAAGAAGCAAAAAACACCCAACCGGAAAAGCAAAATGAAAAAAGAATCCGAAAATACGAAGATAGTGTAAGGAGCCTCTGGGCCAGCTTCAAGCGTACCAACATCAGAATTATAGGGGTGCCAGAAGATGAGAGAGACCAAGATATTGAAAACCTATTTGAAGAAATAATGACAGAAAACTTCCCTCACCTGGTGAAAGAAATAGACTTACAGGTCCAGGAATCGCAGAGAACCCCAAACAAAAGGAATCCAAAGAGGACCACACCAAGACACATCATCATTAAAATGCCAAGAGCAAAAGACAAAGAGAGAATCTTAAAAGCAGCAAGAGAAAGAAACTCAGTTACCTACAAGGGAATACCCATATGACTGTCAGCTGATTTCTCAACAGAAACTTTGCAGGCCAGAAGGGAATGGCAAGAAATATTCAAAGTGATGAATACCAAGAACCTACAACCAAGATTACTTTATCCAGCAAAGCTATCATTCAGAACGGAAGGTCAGATAAAGAGCTTCACAGATAAGGAAAAGCTAAAGGAGTTCATCACCACCAAACCAGTATTATATGAAATGCTGAAAGGTATCCTTTAAGAAGAGGAAGAAGAAAAAGGTAAAGATACAAATTATGAACAACAAATATGCATCTATCAACAAGTGAATCTAAGAATCAAGTGAATAAATAATCTGGTGATCATAATAGAATCAGGGACATAGAAAGGGAATGGACTGACTATTCTTGGGGGGAAAAGGGGTGTGGGAGATGCGGGAAGAGACTGGACGAAAATCGTGCATCTATGGATGAGGACAGTGGGTGGGGAGTGAGGGCGGAGGGTGGGGTGGGAACTGGGAGGAGGGGAGTTATGGGGGGGGAAAGAGGAACAAATGTAATAATCTGAACAATAAAGATTTAATTAAGAAAATAAAAAAAGAATATAATCTGTTGTAACAGAGGCATCACAATCGAGGTGGGAAGCATTATTTAATAAATGATAGTGAAACAATTGGTTTAGGAAAGAAATCAATACAGATCCTCTTCTTACATTCAACACCATACCAAATCTAATATGGATTAAAGAGAGCTGAATGCAACAAATCACATCAAAAAAGGAAAAATGGGACTTTGGATTTGATATTAAAGTGGGGGTACTTTCTAAGCTTAGAAGTGTTAGAAGGAAATTTTTAAAAAGAAAAGGTTAAATGGACATAAGACACTGGGTGATAGGGGAGGCTAGGGGACTGTCTAGGGCGGGGGGATGAAATGGATACATATGTAATACCCTTTGTAATACTTTAAGCAATAAAAAAAATAATAATAAAAAAATAATAAAAATAAAAAGAAAAGGTTAAGTGTACTTGACCAGATAATCAATGCAAATTTCTATAGGTGTCTTATTCCCCCAATGAATATATCCTCAATGTATCTACAAAGTGATTGCCTCATTGTGAAAGACAACATATTTTATAAAATGCACATGTAGATAAATTGAAATCAGCAGAAATACAATTTCTGAGTGCCCAATCCAGGTCTATGCCAGATACTTTGCAAACGTTCAGTTAAGGTAGATATCCCCAGTTGTCACAGGGAGAAACTGAGGATCAGAGGTATGAAGGGTCTTGCCTAGTCACTCACCTGATGGGCAAGTGTTATTTTTGCTCTCAGACATCTGTTCCCTTACAGCCCCATCCTCCAAGTTCATAATCACCTTGATTTCCTTCAGGTAGCCACTCCCCCATCCTTCACAGCCCAGTGCCTAGGGGAGCCTGGCTCCCACCCCAGGCCCAGAAGATGGGTCCTCAAGGGTCTCTGTTATTGAAGGTGTGGTCTCATTCCTCTTGCCAGTGATTAGCTTTGGAAATGGGAATGTGCCATATTCTGGCTGACCAGAAGAGAGGGAGAAATCACCCCCGTGGACTTGGGGAAATAATTTTTTCCTCTCATAAACAGACAGTTCCTTTCTTGTTTTCTGCTGTGCTGTTTTATATTCCTACCAGGATTTCATGAATATGTAATCATCTGCTTCACATCTTTGCTGACCCTTTGTACTACTGTTTTGTTTGTTTGCTTTTTGTATTTTCGCCATTCTATTAGATGTGCAGTGATAATTTGCTGTGATGCTCGTAATTTGCATTTAAACACACAATACCTAATGCAATAAATATCCTAAAGAAATTAACAATGTTAGTGAATTTAAATGTATTGATCTTCTTTTTTTTTTATCCTCACCTGAGGATATTTTTTCATTGATTTTTAGAGAGAGCAGAAGGGAGGGGGAGGGGAGAGAGAGAGAGAGAGAGAGAGAGAGAGAGAGAGAGAGAGAGAGAAAGAGAGAGAGAGAGAGAGAAGCCCTAACAGGTTTGGCTCAGTGGATAGAGCGTCCTCCAGCGGATTCAAGGGTCCCAGGTTTGATTCCAGTCAAGGGTATGTACCTTGGTTGTGGGCACATCCCCAGTAGGGGGTGTGCAGGAGGCAGCTGATCGATCATCAATGTTTCTAACTCTCTATCCTTCTCCCTTCCTCTCTGTAAAAAATCAATAAAATATATATTTTTAAAAAATATTTAAAAAAAGAGAGAGAGTAACATTGATGTGAGAGAGACACACCAACTGGTTCCCTTCTGATGCATCCTGAACCAGGGCCAGAGATCAAGCCTGCCACTGAGGTATGTGCCCTTGACCAGAATAGAACCTGGGAACCTTCACTCCAAGGATCGATGCTCTATCCACTGAGCCAAACCATCTAGGGCTAACTATGTTGATCTTTTTATTAATTCCCACTGTTTTGTAGATGAGAAAGTTCTTTCCCAATGAGAAATCAGAAAATAATTCAGCTGTATTTTGAGAATCATGTGTGAATGAGATATTTAAAAATGCTATGCTCATCTCATGATCATTAGACGTGAGACAGAAACAAGTCTTCTGGGGAAGGGGTGGGGAAGGCCAGATCCTAATCATACCTGCCCCTGCTGGAGTGGCTCTATTTGGGGCTCCATCTTATGGGAGATAGCACATTTCCTTATTATTGATCCCATTGAGTCTGGGTGTTCCCTGGCTGGGCACCAAAGGCCTGTCACAGAGAAAATGAGTGGAAGAACTGAGATTTGAACCCCTACACATAATTCTAAATGAGAATGTAACCTATGAACACACACATGAAAAAAAAGTTCAAACTCATTAGTAAGCAAAGTAAAGATTAAACAAGACTGAGGCTCCATTTTTTAAAACTACTACATGATTGAAGATTTGTTAACGGTAAGTGCCGTCATATTTTTCTGGTATTTAAGAATGCAAACTATCATAGCTCTTTAAAAACAACATCAGCTATCACTTATTGCATGCTTACAACATGACAAACACTGCAGAGCAAACAAACGGACTTAACCCCTAAGACAAGCCAACTAAACAGATACTGCTATTTTCAGTTTAAAGATAAAGTTTAGAGAGACCCATGGAACTTGCTGAGTTCTTGCAGGCACAAAGGGTGATTCTCTGCGATTCTACCACTCTGCATGTGAACCAAACAAGTGTCAAGACTAGTAAAATAGGAGCACCAACAAACAGAAGAAATAGAGTTTGAAATTTGATATATTTTTAAAAAGCATTAAAGTAGTTATCACAGGGAAGCATCTATTCATTTGCCTTCCTTGCAACATAGTTTCAGCTTCATGTTGTACTTGAGCTACCTATTGAATGGAGCAGGTGGCTCCCTTATCATTGGTGAGGACCCCTAAGGGTCTTACTCCAGCCCATGGAGCCAGGATGCAACCCAGGCCTGTGCTTATAACAAAGCCTGTGCTTATCACAAAGACGACTGGGACCCAACTTAGAAAGCAATTTAGCAAATTAAATCAATAGCCTCTAAAACATTCATATTGCTTAATCTATTAAATTAAATGTTGTGAACAATGTAAAGGCATGAAAGATAAATGCGTTAGAGGCAGAGTTCTTTATAACCATAGAAAATTAGAAATTAATACAAATGTTCGACGGTAGGGGCCTCATTAATTAAGTCGTGTAATGCAACCATTAAAAATACCTTTATAAGGACTCTAAAATAAAGTGGGAAACTGATTATGTTATATTCCTGTCTAATGGAGAAAAAAAAACAGGTAAAAGTATTTACAAAAAGTAGTCATAACTGTAAAAACATTATTTAATGTGTAGAAAAAAGATAGAAAAGAAACATACTAAAAATGTTCACAGAGACTAGATGTTGGTATAATGGGTGATTTTCTTCCATTTCTTGTATATTCTATATTGAGAATGTTCTCTAATGAATGTTACTTTCAGAATAGAAATAATCTTAATAGACTTTATTTTCCAAAAGGCACAAACATCTTTATTCAGACAGTAAGCATTACGGAGGGATGGAGAGGCTTCACATGAAGATATTATAACTGTGATTCGTCGGTGTTCAGAACAAAGGCTCGGTGGAAACGCCATGGCTATCCTTTACCTACAGTTTTCCCGTACAGCCTGATGTCAAATATTTTGCCCCACCATCAGCTCACCTGAGTCAATATTTGCTTCAGAAAAAAATGGTCATGGTAGACTTATTTAAAACATTTATCCTTATGAAACATCTGGGTGGTTTACCTATGTTTCTGGATCACTAACGCCACAAATCCAGGTAGGTACAGAATTCTCGGAAACCTGAAGGACTTAAATAACAAAAGGAAATATTATCATATAGTAAATCTGCAAAGCTCATTATTGTATTTTACTAAAACTCCCCTTTTTTTGGAAACACTCTCTTTGCTTGGTGTTTATATCATCTGATGATCTCCCTGGTCTTTCTCTGCTCATCCCTGGTTGTTACTTCTATCCCCTCTGAGGCTCTCCACTCTGCCCTTCTCTAAAACATACACGCTCACCTTGTCCATCCCAGGCCCTCTACTCTTGTCTATACTCTTGCCTGGACAGCCTCATCTACTCTATTAGCTCTTGCTACCTACCGTCTGGATAGTAGTCATCTTCCAACAGCCCGTAGTCTTAGGTTCAATATAAAAGGTTTTATTAGCCTTTATTTTTTAAACTAGAGGCCTGGTGCATGGCACTGGTGGGGTCCCTTGGCCTGGCCTATGCCCGCTCGCTATCTGGGACCCCTCGGGGCATGTCAGAGAGCCGATTTTGGCCCGATCCCCGCAGACGAGGCCTAGGGACCCCACCAGTGCACAAATCTGTGCACCAGGCTGCTTTCAGCTCAATCCCCACAGGCCAGGTCAAGGGACCCCAGGTGCACAAATCCTCTAGTATGCATATAAGATCTTTGGTTAATCTCTTTCTACCCTCCCCCCAGCAGCAACCTAACCCACAGCCAATTCCGTGAGGACTTGGGCTCCCTCCTCCCTCCTCTCTGGGTCCAGGGTATCGGTGAACCAGATTCGGGGTGACAGTGCCCCAGCAGCAATGTAACCCACAGCCTATTCTGCAAGGAATCGGGCTGTCTCCTCTACTGGTCAGAGCATCTACCCCCTGGTGGTCATTGCATGTCATAGCTACCAGGTGGACAGTCGCTTAGGCTTTTATATATATAGATAACAGATGACTCTCAGAAATGCTTATCAAGGTACAAGTGTATAAACCAATGTGTTATCCTTTGATTCCCCTTTGATAACCAATGTGTTATCCTTTGATTCAACCTGACTCTGATTGCTGATGTTCCAGTGTTAGGATATACAGGGGTGGGCAAAAGTAAGTTTAGTTGTTCATACGGAAAATAATAAAATCCTATCTAATAATAGACAAACATGGTAATTAACCGTAACTTCATTACCCTTCCTATTGGCTAATCAGGGTGATATGCAAATTAACTGCCAACCAAGATGGCGGCTGGCAGCCAGGCAGCTGAAGCGAACAGGAGGCTTGCTTGCTCCAGTGATGGAGGAAGCCAAGGTTCCCGGCCTGCCGCTGCTGGACTCTGAGCTGCAGTGTAAGAAACAATGTTGCAATTAAAGAAGCTAAACAATGCCCAGAAACCTGCTTTCAGCCAGCTGGCCTCGGAGCTGGAGCTGAAACAGTGTTTCAATTATAGAATCCAAACAAACCCAGAGACCTGCTTTCAGCAGCCGAGGTCTCAGAGCTGGAGCCAAGCCTCAGAGCCAAAGCCGGCTCTCAGTTCCAGTGACAGCCATAGAAGGTAAATAAATCCCAGAATAAAAAAAAAAAGAAAAGAAAAAAAGGAGAGGTTGGGAGCTTCAGTCACCCGCCAGCCTGAAAATGGCCCTCAGCCCCTCACCCAGGCTGGCCAGGCACCCAAGTGGGAACCCCACCCTGATCCGGGACACCCTTCAGGGCAAACCAGCAGGCCCCCACCCGTGCACCAGGTCTCTATCCTATCTAGTAAAAGGGTAATATGCAAACTGACCCTAACAGCAGAATGACTGGGAATGACTGGTCACTATGACACACACTGACCACCAGGGGGCAGACTCTCAATGCAGGAGCTGCCCTCTGGTGGTTAGGGCGCTCTCGCATGGGAGGAGCTCTGCTCAGCCACAAGCCAGGCTGATGGCTGCCAGTACAGTGGTGGTTCTGGGAGCCTCTCCTGCCTCCTCAGCAGCGCTAAGGATGTCCGACTGTAGTTTAGGCCTGCTCCCCGCTGGCAAGTGGACATCCCCCGAGGGCTGCCGGGCTGCCAGAGGGATGTCTGATTGCCATCTTAGGCCCAATCCCCCGGGGAGCAGGCCTAAGCCAGCAGGTGGTCATCCCTGAGGGGTCCCAGACTGTGAGAGGGCACAGGCTGGGCTGAGGGATCTCCCCTCCCCCCCAAGTGCACAAATTTTTGTGCACCGGTCCTCTGGTAATTAATAAATAATAATAATAACACAAGAATAAACTCTGTTTCACATACTCACAGCTGTAAACTGACTTTTGCCCACTCCTGTAGAGATTGTCTCTTGCTTTCAATGTGCTTACTCTAAAGTTGTTTCACCATAGTCTTAACAACTCTCAAGTCAACATAGTACTTTATGAAAAATCTGTAGTACATTTATTTGAGAAATCCACATGCTGAAGAAAGCACCCAGGCAGGACAGCCACTCTCTGGCTTCCCAGCTGGCCATGCCTCAGTGAGGGTCCAAAGAGACATGTTCTAAGTAGAATGTCCACAACTGGAACAAATTTGTGTCTAAATGGATAACATGACGATCCCCCATTGTTCTTCCTAAGAAAACTCCACCTTTCCTGGTAAATGGTTTAGATCATATTTGTTTCTCATTGCATTGTGTGAGAATCAAGGCATTTGTGTTTTCATCCCATCAAAAGATATGTTATAAGGCTCCCTCGGGGGCCAGTCTCTAAACTCTTTGAGGCCATTCTCTCTCAACTGCACAGGCTAACTTAAGTATTGTCACTTCCCTAACCCCTTGCCCTTATTGTGTTTGTCAAGTTCGCAGCCAATTGTTTCATCTCAAAAGATAATTTTGAGTTCCAAATGTATACAAGGAGCTGTGCTAGGCACAGTGGAGTACATGATGAATGAAACAAAAATCTTCATTCAAAAGTAAATTACAGTTCTGTCCCCTTCCTTTAGCTCTCAGGCCTTAGCTATGCTGTCAGCCACTATCCCCAAATACAACTGCTTGTGGTTGCAGCTCAGGGTTAAACCAATCAGGGGCTGGAGCTGGTTATTTGGTTCTTTATCACAACTTTTATTGCAAACTTTGACTTATCAATACAAACTTAAGTGTAAAAAAAAAACCTGATTTCAAAATTACACATTCCAAATGTTCCCCAGTTGTCCCAACCTAATGTTTTAAATATTCTTCTTTCTCAGATCAAGTACTTCCTTCCATTCCCCCTTCTCATCTAGCAGCCTCCTCAGGCAGCATCATGACTGAAATCCACATAAACCATTTCTTTCACTAGACAATTGGCTTTCTGTGGCACTAAGTGAAAAAGATTAAGACATCCCCAAGATCATAGCTGGCCTATTATTATTTGATTCCTCTTTCATAGCAAGTTAGAGAGTTTGATGATCACTATTCTTATTCTTCATTATGATTAAATACTGACACTGGGTTTACCCTTACCTTTTTTTTTTTTCCAAGTTGCAAACAAAGGAGAGCAGGCATTATTCTGTATTCATTAAAAGTTGCTTTGCATTTTCCTCCATGAATTTCATACTTAGTGCCATGTGAAAGCCCCTAATAAATAGTAAATGCACAGAGCCAGTGCCATCCATTCAAGAGTACGGGGGATCTGAGCAAAGGCAGCCTGATCAGGGCTGTGACCTCCCCCACCCCCCATCGCAGTCGAGCATCTGCAATGTGCACCTGGACCCCCTCCAAGTACTCACTCCCTCCTTTAAAACTTTTATGGGCCTGCTTTTGAAAGCGCCCTCATTCCATATGCAAAGGCCTAGATACATATGCACACCAACAGCCCTATGCATGCAAAGTGTGCAGATGGGCAAAGGAAATTGAAGCCAGGGGGTTGGCGCTGAGACAAATTATTAATCCCAGCAATTCCTAAAAGCCCACACAGGAGTTCTATGGAAAAATAGCCTTTCTTAGAACTGGTAATGGAACTTTTCTTAAATTTCAGAAATGGTAGTTTAATAAGAGTGTAAGAAAAACAGCTTTTAGAACTTTACATTTTTCCCCATTGTCCCCTTTGAAAACAAGCCTCTGAAAAGCCAGAGTTTCAACCAGCATCATCATCACCAAAGTTGGTCTTCTCCCCATGAGTAGGGACCATGATGTCCTGTGCAAGAGACCAAAGAGTAGGCTTCCTTAACTTAACTAACAGCTGCATGATTCTCTATAAGAAGGGAAAGTGAGTAGAATTTGGGGGCAAGTACTATACAATAAATTATAATACATTTTCAAATATTTAATATGCAAATAGTATTCATAAACACATAATGGATCTTGCACCAGAAGTGCAAAGCTTTTTTTTAATAAGATTTTTTATTTCAGACACATAACCTAGACACAGAACCTACACAGAACCTAGACACAGAACCTACACAGAACCTAGACACAGAACCTAGCGAGAGAACATGGCAAAAGATCCTGGACAGAACCTGGCTACAGAACTTGGCTGGAGAACCTAGACAGAACCTGGCAACAGAACCTGGCTGAAGAACCTGGCTACAGAACCTGGATAGAACATGGCAAGAGAACCTGACTAGAACCTGGTGACTGAACCTGGCTGGTGAACCTGGACAGAACCTAGAGACAGAACCTAGCAAGAGAACATGGACACAGAACCTGGCTGGAGATCCTAACCAGAACTTTGCCGGAGATCCTGACCAGAACTTGGCTGGAGATCCTGGCTAGGCTGTTGATCAACTGAACGCTGTCTCCGTGTCATTCCTTCTTCGCCGACTCCGTCCACACCTTTGGGGACCCCTGGACTTGCTGGGGTTGGACCCCAGCAACTACCGAAGGACTTGTATGCATGCATATTAGCATAACCAATGGACACAGACAATGGAGGCTTGCCCGGTGTGGGAATGGCTGTGGTGGTGGGAGGTGGGGGGGGGGGTGGTGAGGGGAGGAAGGGAGTGCGGGGGTCAAGTGGGGAAAAAGGAGACATATGTAAAACTTCAGACAATAAAATAAAATAAAGAAGTTTGGGGATCCTTGCCCTAGCCGGTTTGGCTCAGTGGACCTATGGACCAAAGGGTCGGCCTATGGACCAAAGGGTCCCAGGCCAAGGGCAAGTACCTTGGTTTCAGGCTTCGCCCCAGCCCAGGCCCTAGTTAGGGCCCCTGCTGGAGGCAACCAAACTGATGTGTTTCTTTCACATCGATGTTTCTCTCTGTCTTTCCCTCTTTCTTTCACTCTCCCTAAAAATCAATGGAAAAATATCTGCAGGTGAAGATTAACAACAACAAAGAACAAATGAATAAAAAAGAAAGGCTTTGGGATCCTTAAAAAAAAAAAGATTTTTTTATTTCAGACTAGTTTATAGAATTAAAATACTTAGGTTTTTCAGACTTTATTTAGGTCTAAGGGCCTCCAGAATTAAGAGTAGGCATTTCTTTTTTAAAATTGAGATATAATTAACATACAATATTGTTAGGCATATTAATTTTAGGCATACAACATAATGATTTACTATATGTACATATTGCAAAATGTTCACCACAATAAGTCTAGTTAACATCCATCACCACATATAGTTTCTTTTTTTTTTCTTATGGTAGGAACTTCTACTCTCTCAACAACTTTCAAATATACAATACAGTATTGTCAACTAGTAGAATCAGTATTTATAAATGAAGATACATGAAATTTATTATATTCTCTCCAAAAGAATTCACATGGAGTCGCCTCAGCAGACCTACTTATTTATAAGGTACAAGACAACATAGGGAGAAGCCACCTACTCCTCAACACTTCTTCAGCTTGTCCCCTCATGCCATCTACAATTAGTCACTGCTCAAGCAATCCTTTCACAGAATAGTGAGAGCTTTACTCACCCCTGTTCATTTTTCTGTCTCTATTACAATTACCAATATTCTTCTCTAGACTTTAAGATCCTTAAGGATAAAGACTGTGTTGCTCCAAGTTCCTAGCACCTTACTTTCAGGGGAAGTAAGACATTAAGCAATTATTATAGGTTGTGATGAGTGTGCTAGGACAAGCATTGCTCTCAAAGCATGTAGCAGGAAGCCATACTTCCTCTAGGGATCAGGGAAGGACCCCTAGAAGGGTAACATTTAAAAGGAAAACTAAATTAAAATTACTTAGGAGATAAGACAAATTGCACTTGATTAACTAAATGAAAAGTTTGTGAGAGCAAAAATAATAATGCCCAAGTTACTCGGGCAACTGGATGTAAATTGAAATAGGAAACAATGAAGAAAAAACATGTTTGGTACTGTGGAGTGAGATAAGGAGTTAAATCTTAGCAATGAATTTGAGGGTGCTATTGAGAGATCTGACAGGAGCTGTGCAGGAGGCAGTGGGATATAGAGGTGTCTAGGAAAGCTGTCTAGGCTCTTTGTGCAAATTCAGCATTTGGATGGCAGTGGAAGGCAAGAGGGTAAATAAGATTTCCCAACAAGATTGGGCAGAGAGAAGAATAAGGATGGAACCAAGGAGAGGAGGCCTAGGGAAAGGTGAGGGTGAGGGGCATAAGGAGAAAGCTAGGAGAGGGCAGTGTGGGGAGCCAAAGGAACAGAAGGCTTCCAGAAAGAAGGGATGGTCAAAAGGGTCAACACTGCCAAGTCAAGAAAGTGGGATTTAGCAATGAGATCTTCAGTGACCTTGATGCATTGGAGGGCAGGGAGGAGTGAAGGGTGCAAGAGACAGATTACTCTGATAGAGGTATGAAGGGGGGGTCAGAGAAAGGAGGCAGCAAGTCAAGCTTGACAGTGAATGAAGACAAATGGAGGTAGCTGGAGGGATAGGCAGATTAGATCCGTGTTTCTTAATCCTGGCTGTACAAGTAAAGCAAGAACTCACCACAATAATCTTATATAATAAAAGCATAATATGCAAATCAACCAAATGGCAGAACAATCAGTCACTGGCGGGGCCAGTGAGCAGGCAGCACCAGGCCAGCCAAGGCGCATGCCAGCGGGCAGAGGGAGGGGACAACAATGTCGGGGGAGGCTGCAGTGACCAGCAGCGGCAGTGGGGGGTGGTGGGGCCGCGCCAGCATGCACCATCCCTGATTGGCCACCCAGTTGTCTCCCCCAGAGGGAGGCCAGCAGTGGTGGCAACAGCAGGGTGATGGGGGCGGTGCTGTCCCCTGATCACCTGCCTGGTCACCTCCCACAGAGGGAGGCCAGTCTGTGGCCTAGGCCCACTAGTGGGCCTAAGCTGTCAGTAAGACATCCCCGAGGGCTCCCAGACTGTGAGAGGGCGCAGGCCAGGCTGAGGGACCACCACCCCCCACCCCGCAAATGCACGAATTTTCATGCACCGGGCCTCTAGTAACCTATAATCACTTAGGAGAACATGGTAAGATGAGGAAAGGACATTTCAGAGCAGAGGGAAACCACAAGAACTTTAGAATACCTTCTTCGCAACTACATGCTGAGTTAATCCAATCATAAAATAGAAAGATATTAAACATTTGGGTGGAGGACCAGAGGGGGAGAAATGGAGTGAATACATTCTATAGATCCTGTGTGAAACAGACTGAGTGCCTTTTTCTAAGGAGAACATGGTGGTTCACATTTTGGTTACTTTTAAAAGTTATTTCCAGGTTTCATGTGGCCCAGTCTGTACAGAGTCACTTTGAAAAAGAAACACATGTCTGTCTTTGGAAGCCTTGAAGATTAATTCATATCTTTGTTCTTGGTGTTTCTAAAGAGCCAGACTAGACTCATGGCACCTTACAGAAAGCATCCCAGAAATCCTCCTTGGCCACAGCTCTTTCAGTCAAAGCTCTGTATTCATGGTGGCCCTGAAAATCTCTCCTACACACTTTGGTCCATGGTCCCTCTTCACCTCCTCCTTTCCCCCTTTCCCTTTTCCCAGCTGTAGGGGACTGTCAGGACACACACCTCTAACTGCCAATTCTGCCAGGCTGCTCTAGGGTTCTGGAGAACTCTTGGCCCATCTCCCACCCCAGCCCTCCTTCCCACAGAGCAGAGTTTGTAGGGTCCTCTGGGATGTGTTATTCCTTCCCTCTGACTTGTGTGTGGGGAAAACAGACTACTCTACCTCACTCCCACCCCTTTGATATAGGATACTGACACCTTTCCTTCTTTCCTCAGATCAGAGGCTGAAGTCCCCTCTGTCTTTTCTGGAGAAGGTAGTGAATGGGGATCCATTTCTATTCTGGGCAGAGACTGATGCCTTGTCAAAGCTTTCACCAGGTAGTGAATGGGTGTCCATTTCTATTTTGTGCAAAACCTTCACCAGCGGTGACTCTGCCTTCTTACACACACACACACACACACACATGCACACACACACACACACACACACACACACACGCTAGCTTATTTACAAACAAACTTTAAGCCGGAGTCATCCGACCGCCTTTCTTTCAAGAAAATGTCCATATTGGAGAGAATGATGCCAACTCAGATGACTAGGGATGAGAGGTGACAAATAAGAAAACCCTAAAGGCATTGTTTGAGTCTCTGGATCCCGGAATGATGAAACTTTTTTTTTTTTTTACCTTATGTAATAAATGTCTCCTTTTCTTCTCTCCCTCCTTCCCTTCTTTCCTTCTTATCTCTATTTGTAATTTTTCCCCCTGTTGTTGAGTTTTCCTTAAGCTTGTTTGAGAAAGGGCTCTGTCACTTGTAACTGAAGGAGTTCTAACTCAAACAGTTCCCCTCCCTGAGATTGGTGATCTGGCTTTTGTTAAGAACCTCATGGACTTGCTTTGCCAAGCAAGCCTGGGCTGTTTCTAAAGAACCTCTTGACTTAGGGGCACGGCTTGATGCAAACCTTTTCCTTTCTTTCTGGCCATTTTCTGTCCTTATTCACTAGAAATTTCTTTCCTCCCTACCAGTAAGAAAGTGAGATCACACATATATCACTTAACATTTTACAGGCACTAAAAATTGTTTTGAAACCATTTTTTAATGACATGGCAAAATACTTGTAATATATGATCTTAATTATTTTAAGTATGGAATAGCTAGCCATGGAAGGAAATATATCAAAATATAAACAGTGGTAATAATCTGAGAATAAGATTATGAGTGATTTATATATTGTATTTCCCAATTTTATAAATGGACATTCAATTATTTTGTGATTAGAAAATAATAAGAGTTATTAATATAATATATAAATTGTAGTACATTCATCCAGAGGACAATTTTGTAGTCATTAGAAAGAATGTTTTGAAGACATTTCAGCGACTTTGAAAAATGCTCATAATAGAACAATTGGGAAGGTAGACGAAACTATATATATTATGTTAATTATAGATGTGCAAATAGATGCACAGGAAATGAGTAAAGCAATTGCTTTGAAATGTTAATGGAAGTTACCTCTGAGTTGTGAGATCGTGGTTAATTTTGTTCTCTTCTTTATATGTGTTGGTATTTTTCCAACTTTAAGAATCAGAATTATTCTTTTATAATCATAACACAATAGTAAAATGTTACTCTGTGGAAAAAACATTTGAAATAGCAACTCTACCTCACTCCCACCCCTTTGATATGGGGTACTTGACACTTTTCCTCCTTCCCCAGGTCAGGAGCTGAAGTCCTCTCTCTGTCTTTTCTGGAGGAGGTAGTGAATGGGAGGAGAATGAAACCTTGTAAAAACCGTCACCAGGTGTGAATCTGTCTTCTTACAGCCAAGTTCCCCTTCTCTAGGCCCAATTTAGCTTTACACACACACACACACACACACACACACACACACACACACACACACACACGTTCATTTCTTTACAAATAATTAAAGCATAATTTCTCAAAAACGGAGGTAAATCTGAAAATATCACAAAATAAATATTTACATAACCTATTTTGAATGCAAACCACTTGGCCTGCACTGTGCTAAGTACTTTATGTATATTTTCTCATTAAATCTTTTCAAAATCCCTATGAACAAAGTATCATTATTTCCCTCTGATTAATGGATTAGAAAACAGAATCTTAAAGAGAGATAAAATACTTTTCCAAGCTTCACACAGCCAATAAGTGGTCGAAGTGGAATCTGAACCAAGGCAATTTTACTGTGGGCGTATGCTGTTAGCCAAAATGTATATGACAAACCATGGTAATATACACCATGATTTTTTAATTATTCTTCTTCTTGCAAAAGGCAGTATAGGTAAAGTTTCAGGAAAGTATCATGACCTGATTCTGCACCATTTCTTGATGTTTGTTGTTGGGATTAAGGATTTTAAAAATAATTGTAGAAAAAGCTCAAGCTACATGTAACTGATTGGAGCTCAGACTTGGCATACACAGTGCTGAGCAGTTATGTGTGTCGTTTTAGACATTCCTGTTCCTGCCAGCTTCTGCATAGACCTGGGTAGGAAAACAAGACAAGGAAGGATATTCCCTAAAGTGCTCACTGTAAAGCTCTGGGTACATTTTCTAGCCTTCTCTCACTTTGTTCTGTGTTGCTGGGCTTGTGAAGCAGTTAAAGATCACCTCAGTTCTTGTTGGTTAGGGAGCAACACTGAGTTTACTAGTAAGACTGATCTGAAGAAGCTAATCCCTGCCAGTGTGGCACTACTTCTTGAGGTCTCCAGTTGGAGCCACTGTAGCTTTATCCCTTGACTCTTTCATCTCCACTTGAGTGGGCAAAGCTACTCATGGGAAGAGGGAGGGAGGGGCAGTGGTCATTGCAGGGCCAGAGAAGGTAGGAGGACTAGGGGTTCCTCCAGTTGAACTGGAGACCAGAGAAGAGAAACTTTCCAGAGCATGAGAGGGTCAATGGTGCTAAAAGCTGAATACAGGTTAAGTGGTTAAAAACTGAGGGAAAGCCAAAACTGGTTTGGCTCAGTGGATAGAGCGTCGGCCTGCGGACTGAAAGGTCCCAGGTTCGATTCCGGTCAAGGGCATGTACCTTGGTTGCGGGCGCATCCCCAGTGGGGAGTGTGCAGGAGGCAGCTGGTCGATGTTTCTCTCTCATCGATGTTTCTAACTCTCTATCTCTCTCCTTTCCTCGCTGTAAAAACTCAATAAAATATATTTTTTAAAAAAAACTGAGGGAAAAAGGCTGGATTTGGCAATTTATCAAACCATTTCTGGAACAGATTCAGAAGAGAGGCAAGAGTAGAATTCATGGTGCCTGGTGGTCAGCAGGGAGTGGGCAGTGAGTCGTTGAGTGAGCCCCAGCAGTCTCTTCTTCCTCTGGCAGTGAAGGGTAGTGGGAAGTTTAGGCATGTAACAGAGTTGAGGAAAAGTGTGCACTTGTGTGTGCGTGCGTGTGTGTGTGTGCACCTGTGTGCACGCATGCACCAAAAATAAGAAAGCTGAGCAGGTTTACAAACTGTGCAGGAGACAACACACCAAGAGACAAGAGGATAGAATAACTACCGTGATTGAAAGCTTACTTTGTTCCAGACACAGTGCTAGGGCCTCACGTTATTTGTTTAATGGCACAGCAAGGCTCAAAGAAGGTAATTTTCCCCAGATCACACAGCTGTTACTTTGGCAAATAAAACAGACCTATCTTTCTGACTCGAAAGACTGATAAGCTTTCTATATAAAGCAGAGGAAAATGAGGAAAGTGTATTTAGTACACAAAGGTCCTAGAGGAAGTCATTGGGGTTGGAATGAAAAATGTGGATTAGTAAGGAAGAGGGACATATCTACCCTAAAGGCAAAGGAAGATGAAATCAGAAGGGATTATAACTTAATTTCATTTTATTTGGATAAAAATAGCCTCTGTAGCTGGGGTAGATGTCCAACTAAGTTCCTAGGAGACCACTGATGATTTCATTGACCTTACAGTGACAGAAGCACATCTTTCTATTTTTTTTTATCCTTTTATTATGTCTGGTTTTGATCGCTCCCCAAAATTATCTCAAATCATATACTGTCACCCGGCTGGTGTGGCTCAGTGGTTGAACATTGACCTATGAATCAGGAGGTCACGGTTTGATTTCTGGTCAGGGCACATGCCTAGATTGCAGGTTTGATTCCTGGTGTGGGGCATACAGGAGGCAGTGACCAATGATTCTCTTTCATCATTTATATCTCTCTCTCTTTCTCTCTCTGCTTTCATCTCTGAAATCAATAAAAATATATGTATTTTTAAAAACAACAAAGAAAAAAATCATATACTGTACCTTTGCATGACTGCACCCATATAGCTATTCTTTTGACCTAGAATTTCCTTCCTTGTTCATATGTGAGATATATGGTGATGGACACTACTAGTTAATTGGCAAACCAAATGAAATAAAGACTGAGATTGAATAAATTTCACTTAATAATTTGGGTCTTCTGATTTCTATCTACTTAGTTATTGTTGGGGCATGTGAAATAGAAGAATCGACACTAATAAAAGAGAAACATGCAAATTGGTGTCATTCCGCTACACCCACCAGCCAATCAGGATGAGTATGCAAATTAACCCACCAAAGATGGCAGTTAATTTGCATATGCAGGCACGGAGCAAAGATTGAAGATGACTGAAGACTGAAGACGACTGAAGACTAAAGAGGCTTGGCTTCTCCGCTGAGCTGGAGTGGAGAAGCCAAGCCTTGCTGCTGTGGCCAGAACAGAGAAACCAAGCCTCGAGGCTGCAGCCAGACCAAAGGCCTGGGTCCCAGGTGCCGGAGGAAAACTGGTGCTGGCAGCCAGGGGAAGGAAGGCCTATTGCGCAAATCTTCGTGCAACAGGCCTCTAGTTTTTAAATAAAAGAAAATTTAAATAAAGACTTCTAAAGGATTAGCAACAAAATGACCATTGAGCTTTTGTATCTTCTAAGCCATTCTGGTTGAAATCCATGACCTACTTTATCTTACAGTCTGTTGCCATAGTGCTTAGGTTAACTATGAAACTAAAGAAGATTGATTTCCAGGGCAAATCTTAATTTTTATTGTGCCCTGCAGTGCTGCATGGATGATGCATGTGTGATAAGACTCATATTTAGACGATTCCAGGGGGAGTTTTGAGAATTAAAGTATTATCGCCTCTATCAGTGGTTATTAAGATAATATATTTTCTCTAGATGTGTATCATTTTCTTATAAAAGTAAGTGATTTTATAAATATCCTTAGGCACAAAAGAAGCAGGCTTTTCTAACTGTTTCAGAAGCAGTACCCAGTTAACGTGGGTCAAATCATTATTTCCTAAAAAGGAAAACAATATTTACCTTGGAACACCTAAGCTTCAAGCTTGAAGACAAATGCTTCTCCCTCAAATATTTTAATGCCTCATTTGGTTAAAAATCAATCCCACAATAAAGTTGGCATGTAGAATTCTCAAGACCTTATCGATCTATCTATCTATCTATCTATCTATCTATCTATCTATCTATCTCTCTATTACCCAGCTGACAAACATCTCCTATGAAAGGTGTGGTATGTGTTCAGTGAGAGAGAGGGTAAGAGAGCCTGACCAAGTCTAAGAGCCTAAGATTCTGCAGAGTTCTCTGCAAAGGGGCACTTTTTTTTTCTTAAATAGTAAGACCTTTTTTTTCATTACACTTGTGGTATTGGAATTTATAATAAGAAATATAAATTTGGTCTGAGTCCACTTTTCCTGCCCTGAGCTCCTAAGGCCCATGGGATTTCCTAAGTGTTAAGAACACAAAGGCATCTTTTGTTATGTTAATGAGGTGACTTTTGGAAAGCAGCCAGATGGGGCTATTTGTCAAGGGAACCAATCAGAATTTCAGTTCCACCCCTAGCCGCCCAGAAGAGAGGGGCTGGAGGTTGAATGCATTTCCAGTGGCCAATGATTTAATCAGTCATGCATAAGTAATTGAGCCTCCATAAAAACCTAAAGGAGGGGGTTCAGAGTGCCTCCAGGTTGTTGAACCAGAACACATCCATGAGTTGGGCCCCAAAGTCCTAGGGCACAGAAGCTCCTTTGTTTAGGACCTCAACCTATGTATCTCTTCACCTGGTCCTTCATTCAGATCCTCGAATATCCTTTGTAATAAACTGGTAATCTAGAGAGTAGACTGGTTTCCTCAGTTCTGTGAGCTGTTTCTAGCAAATTAATCCAGCTCAATGAGTGGGGCCATGGAATCTCCAATTTACAGCCAGTTGGTAACAACTTGGGTTTGCCATCTGAAGTAGGGGCAGTGTAGATAGTATAATTGGTGAAATCATTGGTCATTGGTGAGTAAGTCATTCTTCAGCCCATCACCTCTGCCCTCCCCAGAGGAGACTAGAATTCATTCATAGTTAAGAGCTTATATCCCAATCATATTGCCTCTAGTTCAAACTTGACTCTATTACTTACTGGCTGTGGGATCTTAGATGAGTTACTATTGTGAAAGAAAAAGGGGCTGGCTACATGGCAGACCTAACATGCTCAATGACAAAAAGTAACCACTCAGGGTAATCCTATATAATAAAAGCCTAATATACTAAGTGTCCAGTCGTCCGGTCGTTCATTCAGCCAATCAAAGCGTAATATGCTAATGATATGCTAAGGTCGCTCAACTGCTCGCTATGACATGCACTGACCACCAGGGGGCAGACAGTCAACCAATCGCTATGATGTGCACTGACCACCGGGGGCAGACGCTCTGACTGGTAGGGCTCTGACTGGTAGGTTAGCTTGCTGCTGGGGTCCAGCTGATT
This sequence comes from Myotis daubentonii, assembly GCF_963259705.1. NCBI lineage: Eukaryota > Metazoa > Chordata > Mammalia > Chiroptera > Vespertilionidae > Myotis > Myotis daubentonii. Next base: position 21,506,041 of record NC_081842.1, on the reverse strand, counting down.
GGGACTGAGCAAGATGGCTGGACACACCCTGGAGCCCTCCTGCGGTCCTTTCCTGACTGGCCAACCTCCCGTGTCCCTCTCCGGCCCTGATGGTGCACCAGTGGGGTCCCTCGGCCTGGCCTGCACCCTCTCGCAATTGGGCTGAGGGACGCCCATCCCCCCAAGTGCACGATTTTGTGCACTGGGCCTCTCCCTCTCTGGCTGGGCAGCCTCCAGTGTCTCTTCCTGTCCCTAGTTGTGCAGCCATGGGGTCCTTCGGCCTGGCCTGCACCCTCTTGCAATCTGGGACCCCTCAGGGGATGTCAGAGTTGGTTTTGGCCCGATCCCACGGGCAAGGCTAAGGGACCCCACTGGGGCACAAATTTGTGCACTGGGGCTCTAGTCTGATCATAAATTCCTAACTAGGCAGGTCATGGTGGGTAGTCACATCTGAGGCCTATCGTTTACCTAGAAAAGGTTAATCTTTACCTTAAGCCAGCTCTGTCCATTGTTTTTATGCATCTAGGAAATACTAGAGTAATTTTCCAAATCCTTTGTAGACAAAACCAGAGCACCATAATCCTGAAATTCCTCTACCCACCAATATAAAATAAGTTTGTACCTCTCTGTGGTAAGTGTTTCCCTCCACGTCCCACGTGGTTCAGGGTTCAGGATCTGGAAGAGGAGCAGCACACAAATGAAAGAGAAGAGACAAGAGATAATTTGGGAATATTGGGGGGCCAGGCAGGTAAGTCCAACTCAAGAGGAAGGACTTCCCCTGGTACTCAGGCTGCACCAACCTTTTATTTGGTTCGGGATCCACCCATAGTAGAGCCCTTAGGCAGGGAGGTTCCAGTGACACACAGACTATTCTTATCAATAAGGATTTACATGACTAAAGGTGGGGAGGTTGCTTCAGCTACCATTATCTGGATCAACAGAGGTGGTGCACAGCTCTGACCTTTGTTAGGGCTTCAAAGGTCACCAGCCTTCTGGGTTTCTCTGTCTACACCTCTCTGCTAGTGAAGACAATAGGCGGTTTCCCACACCTCTCCATTTTACTTTTAATCCAATCCTAGACATTTCCCCTGCCTTGCTTTCTCCTGCCACCATAATCTCCCACCAATGGATTTCATGTAGCCTTCCTTACATTTTATCTTTTAACTCTAAATGTATAAAGAGAAGTGCAAAACTGCCATTCTCTGGAGCATTGTCTTAATACTTTGAGATCTTGCTTCCAGGGTTTTTCTCAGTGTGGTTCAAATAAACTCTAATAAACTCTTGTAAAATTTTTCTATAGGTTTGCATTTTCTATCATTGACATGTTACTAATCTGTTCCTCAGTTTCTGCATCTAACAAATGGGGATAATAGTAACAGTGTTGCTGTAAGGATTAAATTAGATGATGTATGTGAAGGGCCAAGCATAGAGCTAGGCATATAACAAAGACTAATTAACGTTAGTTATTATAAACACAATGATCATGATTGTTATTTGGACACTTCCAAGGGTCTAGCATAGTACCTTTCAGGTAGTAACGTCTCAATAAATATTCGTATGAATTGTGAACCAATGAATTAATCATACACTAGTGCCTGAAATATGTAGTTTGACAGAGTAAATTGTCTTTCAGGTAAGACTTTAAAATATTATACCTAGAGACTAATATATGTGTTTTATCTTTTCTTACAAAATTTCTTTCCATAATGAGATTTGCAGCTCAACTGGGCTTTACAACAAAAGCTCCCCCTCTGCCCCTGGAGCCCTGGGTGATTTATTTGTTACTCTTCATAAGGACTCAGTGAAAAGCTAGCAGTGTTATTGTTTTGTTTTTCTTCCTTTATTGGCTAGAGAACTTGCAGCGTCTGCTACAGGAAGATATATTAATTTTTTTACCTGCCAGATTTTCTTCCACAAAGCCATCAGCAGTGGAGGAGAGAAATTTGTTATCTATAACCCTGACAGCAATAAACAGTCCTTTAAATTCTCATTCTCTCTTTCTCTCTCTCTCTTTTACCAATCTGATCAGTGTAAAGTGATATAATGGAAACCTTATGCCTCAGATTCACACATTAGAAACAGGCTGATATAGAATCAAGTCCATCTGGTTCTGTTACCAGTGAAAGTGGGGTGTCAACCAGTGGAAGTGAAGGATCCCCTTCCCCACTGGGTGCTCAGGGTAGGTCCTTATGATTTCTCGAGAAAAAGAATTTCCTAAGACTCACATAGGAGGACGAGTGAATTTTATTTGCATGGAATTACATCCTTGGGCTTCAAAAGTCGCAAGTCCCTTAATCCAGTCCTGGAAGAGGTGCAATTGGGGATTCAGCAGGGCTAGAAATGAAGCCATGTCCAGAGTTTCCATTCCATGGTGGAGATGGGTCCAGTGTAGCATCAGGCTAGTTGTAGTCCATTCGTCCATTGTGTGTAGTACATTAGTCCATTGTGTGGGGTCTGTGGGCCATGTGGGCAAATGTAGGAGCGTGAGAGTTGCAGCCCAGGAGCACAAACCAAGAAAAAGAGAGAACTCTTTTGTTTAGGAGCTTATACATCTCAAATCTTCCCAAGATTGCAGTGGCCACGCCTACTCTGCCCCATGGCCTGTTCCCAGGTGTTACTGACAGTCAAGTACCTTTCCTATGTCATCCAGACTTTACTGGGCATGTGTTTCTTCTTCCTTTGTGCAATCCCTTCCCCCAGAATCTGCAGGGAACAGACCTGGAGAGGGTCAAACTGTAGCTTCCTGGTCCTAATGGCATGCCTATATTTTCTGGCCTTCTTTTTTCTCCTTTCCTATCATTAATAACTGGGTTAAATTATAACACTATCACTATCTTCACAGAGTTGAATTACATTGAAATAGTCAAAACATATTGCAGATCTTTGTTTGGGTAGAATCTATCGTCTATTCTTCCTTTTGTTTATTAGCACATTGTTTACATTACTGGTCGCATGTGCCGTGGGCATATCTATAATACTAAAAGCATAATATGCTAATTAGACTGGACAGCTGAACGAGCTTCCAGACATCATTCTGGAGGTCCTTCGGATGAAGCCGCAGCAGTGGGGCCAAGGCAGAGGCGGTTAAGGGTAATAAGCCAGGCAGGTGAGCAGTTAGGGGCAATCAGGCAGGCAGGCGAGCAGTTTGGGGTGATCAGGCAGGTAGGCGAGTGATTAGGGGCAATCAGGCAGGCAAGTGAGCAGTTAGGGGCATCAGGCAGGCAGGCGAGTGGTTAGGGGCGATCAGGCAGACAAGCAAGCAGTTAAGGAGATCAGGCAGGCAGGCAGAATGGTTAGGGGTGCTCAGACAGGCAGGCAGGCCAGTGATTAGGAGCCAGCTGTCCCAGATTGTGAGAGAGATGTCCAACTGCTGGTTTAGGGATCCCTGTGGATAGGGCCTAAACCAGCAATCGGATATCTTCTGAGGGGGTCCCGGTTTGCAAGAAGGTGCAGGCTGGGCTGAGGGACCCACCCATGCCCAAATTTCATGCACCGAGCCTCTAGTATGCTATATAAAAATCATCTTTAGATCTTGCTGCTGCTCTTCAAAAGGGACTAGATAACATCCTATCTAATAATAGACAAACATGGTAATTAACCATACCTCCGACACGCTTCCCATTGGCTAATCAGGGCGATATGCAAATTAACTGCCAACCAAGATGGCGGCCGGTAGCCAGGCAGCTGAAGTGAACAGGAGGCTTGCTTGCTCCAGTGAAGGAGGAAGCCAAGGTTCCCCACCTGCTGCTGCTGGGCTCTGAGCTTGCACTCTAAGAAACAATGTTGCAATTATAGAAGCTAAACAAACCCCATGCTTTCAGCCAGCCAGCTGAGCTGGAGTTGCAACAGTGTTTCAATTATAGAAGCCAGACAAACCAGATACCTGCTTTCAGCAGCCGAGGTCTCAGAGCTGGAGCCAAGCCTCAGAGCCAAAGCCGGCTCTCAGTTCCAGTGACAGCCATAGAAGGTAAATAAATCCCAGAATAAAAAAAAAAGAAAAAAAGGACAGGTTGGGAGCTTCAGTCACCCACCAGCCTGAAAATGGCCCTCAGCCCCTCACCCAGACTGGCCAGGCACCCCAGTGGGGACCCCCACCCTGAAGGGGGTGTGACCAGTTGCAAACAGCCATCATCCCCTCATCCAGGCTGGCCAGGCATCCCAGTGGGGACCCCCACCCTGAAGGGGGTGTGACCAGCTGCAAACAGCCATCATCCCCTTACCCAGGCTGTCCAGGCACCCCAGTGGGGACCCCACCCTGAAGGGGGTGTGACCAGCTGCAAACAGCCATCATCCCCTCATCCAGGCCGTCCAGGCACCCAAGCGGGACCCCCACTCTGATCCGGGACACCCTTCAGGGCAAACCAGCCAGCCCCCACCCGTGCACCAGGCCTCTATCCTATATAGTAAAAGGGTAATATGCCTCCCAGCACCGGGATCAGCGGAGCTGCGAGGCCTCCTGGCCCCTGGAGCAGCGTGACAGGGGTCAGCACCCAAACCCCCTGATCACCCTGAGGCTCTGTGTGTGACAGGGGGCGGGGCCACAACCTCCCTATCCGCCCTGCTCTGTTCCTGACAGGGGAAGGCGCCCCAACCCTCTGATTGGCCCTGCTCTGTGTGTGACATGGTGCGGCGCCCCAACCCCCCATAGGTCCTGCTCTGTGTGTGACAGGCGGCGGTGCCCCAAGTCCCCTATTGGCCCTGCTCTGTGCGTGATGGGTGGAGCTCCCCAACCCACTGATAGGCCCTGCTCTGTGTGTGACAAGGTACGGACCCCCAACCCCCCTGATGGGCCCTGCTCTGTGCGTGACAGGGAGCAACGCCCCAACCCCCTGATCGGCCCTGCTCTGTGCGTGACAGGGAGTGGCGCCGCAACCTCCCCATCAACCCTGCCTTGAGTGTGACAGGGGGCGGTGCCCCAACCCCCCAATCGGCCCTACCCTGAGCGTGACTGAGGCTGGCATCGCAACCTCCCAATCAGCCCTGCTCTGTGCATGACAGGGGGCGGCGCCCCAACTCCCCAATCGGCCCTGCTCTGAGCCCGACCAGGAGCTGCACCTAGGGATTGGGCCTGCCCTCTGCCACCCGGGAGCTGGCCTAAGCCAGCAGTTCGTTATCTCCTGAGGGGTCCCAGACTGTGAGAGGGCACAGGCCAGGCTGAGGGACCTCCCCTCCCCCCCGAGTGCACAAATTTTTGTGCACCAGGCCTCTAGTAGAAGTATAATATGCTAATTAGACCAGACATCCTTCTGGACGAAGCCAGTGCCAGAGGGAAGCAGATGCCAGCAGCCAGGGGAAGGAAGACCTAGTCATGCACGAATTTTGTGCATCGGGCCTCTAGTTTGGTATAAGAAATCACTGCTCCAGTATTTCAAGTGTGCTACCTTTGTACTCTTCAGTGTAACCATCACCATGAAACCTTCTTTGTTATGAGCATCATTGCTTATCATAGTTTTTTAACATACCCCTTTAAAAAATTCAAGTTTCTACTATTTTTGATTCTCTTCTATTTATATTTATTATTTTCGATTTTTATTCTTGGTTTACCAAGTATATTAATTTTTCTCATCTAGTTCCTTTTGATCATTTTAATTTTAACATTTTTATCTATTAACATTTAATTGTTTAAATATTCTTCTCAGGTATAATTCTTTTTAACTATTATTATTTCTTATTTCCTTCCTCTTCTCTTTTACATATTCTGATGGTTTTTGTCCCTTTTGATCTAATAGTTTTCTGATTTTATTGCACATTTTCTTTTTTATATACTTATTTTACAAATAGCCATCAGGAAATCTAGTTATAGAGACAGCCAAGTAGTTTTGTTGATGCATTGGTCACAGTTGGAGAGGGAAAGACCAGAATTAGTGTTGAAACCTAGCATTTAAGCCAGAACAAATGGGCTTATTAAAACAGAAAAAACTGAGAGAGGAGTATGATGGAAGAGAAAAATAAGAGTTTCTTCAACTATTACCATCACCACATAATAAAGGAAAAATAATTTTAATATCACAAAGGGGCTCAAGTGCAGATATTTAAAAATGAATACTTTTAGTTTTCAAAAAAATTCACTACTCTATTTTTTTCTTTCTCATTTTGCAGTTAATTGGTGATAACTTCTGGCATTTGGGAATATTTGCTGTAGATAATAGAAGGATTTATAGTCCAGGAAAACTCACTGTAGTACCTATATAGAGAATAGATTGAAAAAGATTGAAGATAATGCCATTAGAATGAAACCTGCAAAGGTAGGCTACAATTTGATAAGGTGAGGGAGAAAGATCTTCAAATCTAATAGGGAAGCTGCAGGTTGAGGAAGTTTTATCTGATGTCAATAATGTAGAAGAAAGAAGTTTTTGCTCAGAGTGCAATGGTTCAGCATCATTTTTTTTTACAAAAAAAGTGATAATTTGATGAGTTAAAAATGGTACCTAGTTGTTTTAATAGGCACATTCAATCTTCTGAGCTTCAAGGAAGCCGGTCTAGCCAACATGTTGCTTTTACTTAGTATTATGTTTAATTTAACATGGCTCTGGAGACCACACTACTTTAAATATCTTGTTTAAATAAGAGTAAGTAGCCCTAACCGGTTTGGCTCAGTGGATAGAGCGTCAGCCTGAGGACTGAAGGGGCGGGGACCAGGCTCAATTCCGGTCAAGGGCTTGTACCTTGGTTGCGGGCACATACCCGGTGGGGAGTGTGCAGGAGGCAGCTGATCGATGTTTCTCCTTCATGTTTCTAACTCTATCCCTCTCCCTTCCTCTCTGTAAAAAAAATCAATAAAATATATTTTAAAAAAATAAATAAATAAGAGTAATAGTAGCAATTTTTAAATGTATTAGACACGTTAAATATTATCTTAATGAGACCATGAGTTTCTCAAAATTAAAAATACCTTCTTTTTTGTACAAAGGTAGCCCTTTATTATGATGAAACTAGAGGCCCAGTGCACGAATTCGTGCACAGGTGGGGTGCAGCTGGCCCTCCCTGATCGGGGCCTATCGGGACAATTTGCATATTAGCCTTTTATTATATAGGAAGAGCCCACAGACAGGGAGACCAACCCTGCTGGTCCCCCACTCTCAGGTTCTTCTCCGGCAAAATGGGTCAATGATATGCACAGCGTAGAAGTTTTGAGGATGTTTAATGACATAACTGATGTATAAAGGAGAAGGGACTCTACACTTGTTAGCTGTCCCTAATCTCTCCCCTCTTCTCCCAGCACCGGGCACACAGAGAGGGAACTAACTGTTGCCTGGTTGAATGCATGAGTGCATGACTCCAGCTCAAGATCTCACCTTGGAATTCCAGCCTTGGAAAGCACCAGTCTATCAGAAGCTGTGATGTGGCCTGTCCATAAGGTTTTTTCTTTTTTTTTTCTTTTTAAAGCACCTACTAAACTACAAATCCCAGCCGTCTTCTGGAAGCCGAGGAGTCAAAAGACTTGCCAGGAAGGCGGAAGTCTGGCCGACTCGCCCAATCACGCCGGGAAGCCTGGGCGGTGGCTCCGGGCTGGCCAATCCTGGCCAAGCGTGCTCGGCGAGCGCGGCACAGGTCCCGCCTCCGCGCGCAGGGCTGACGAGTCGTTAGCAGATTAGGCGGCCGCGGGGGCGGAGCCAGAGGCCCCGGCCGGGCCTCGCGCGGGGTGGGTCCTCTTGGCTCCTGGCTCCGGCTCTCGCTCCACCATGGCTCCCAAAGGCAGCGCCAAGCAGCAGTCCGAGGAGGACCTGCTCCTCCAGGATTTCAGTCGCAACCTCTCAGCCAAGTCCTCCGCACTCTTCTTCGGGAACGCCTTCATCGTGTCCGCCATCCCCATCTGTGAGCGCCGGGAGCGGGGCAGGGGAGGCGGCAGGCCGGGCTGGGCGGGGACGGGGACGGGAACGGGGACGGGGCCGGGCCCGGCGGACGGCGAGGGAGCGTTGGCTCCTGGGCGCCGCGCTTTTCTGCTCGCCGTGAGCTCGGGGAACCCCGTAGCCCCGGTGTTCCCGGCCGGGGTAGTGGCGGGCCGCCTCCCAGGAAAGTTGCTTGGGGCGCTTTGCAGAAAGTGCGCGGGTCCCAGGCCCAGGCGCGGGGCCGGGATTCCCTAGTGCGGGTCCGGCAGCCCCGATTCTGTGGGTTAGAACAGTCGCACCCCCGCCAAGACCTGATGCTGACCTTCCCGCATACAGCCCCCTCCCTCTCCTTTGCCATTACGAGATCTTGCACGTACATCCTGACTTATTTTGGAGAAACTAATGAATTAAAAGGAGAGAGAGGTTCCTGTGAACTCTGGCACTGGATGCAAGGTGTAGCTTTCGGTGAATCGATTCACACGCCCGAGCATCTTTTTTTCCTAATTTGATGAGCTCGGTAGGTCCTGTGCCAAGCGCCAGCGAGTTCCCTTGTGTAAATTTTTTAACTGTCCTATTAGGGCTGTTCTCAGTGGAAGGAGAAAGTTTGCAAGACTGGGCCAGCGTTGTTTTTAGGGCTCAGGTTTCCCGGATTTGCATTTCCTGTCGCTCACACTGCTGCACGGTTGTTGGGCGGTCAAAGCTAGATTCTTTTTTTTTTTCTCTCATTCAGCCTCGTACAACCCAGCGTGCAGCCAGCGTGGCGTGGGGCCCGCGTGGCTCCCCGGCTGCACCGAGCAGGCCTTGGCTTCGGACTGACAGCCACGTCAGCGCGTAAACTGTGGCTCAGGACTGCACGTGGCATTTGGGAGTGGCCTGTACTTAGCTTAATAGTACCCGGCCGAATGAAATTTGAAGTCAGAATGGTGGTTTTTGTGGAGCTGGAGTTCTCATTTTAGAAGAAGCAGAAACCTTCATGTGGAAGGTTATGTTTTTCGAGGGTTCTGCATTGGGTAGGCTTGAGGCTGTAACTTCTTCCTGGGTGTCCCACTTCTGGAGTTCTGCATGTACTGGATTCCCTAGCCCAGGCTGTATTTTACCAGCCTTACCTGTCATGAATTCAGCAGGTCTTTACAACTGGGTGGTAAAGTTTTGTTTCTTTTTTGTACCCCAACCCCACCACCACCTATTTTTTTTTTTTTTTAATCTTCAGGGTTATACTGGCGAATATGGCATATGGATCTTATTCAGTCTGCTGTTCTGTACAGCGTGATGACCCTTGTAAGCACTTATTTGGTAGCCTTTGCCTACAAAAATGTGAAATTTGTACTCAAGCACAAGTAAGTATATTTCTTAAGTGAAAGTATAATGCATTTTTATATACTAGACTGTCTTAAAGACCATTTGTGTTTGTGTTGGTTTCAGTAAACATTAATTTGAGATGTATATATGTATCTGATTTGGGGGAAGGCACCTTAATGCTATGAAGAATTATTAACTTACTCGAAGCAGAGGCAGTGCTTCTGACATTGCTGTGAAAGTAGGTTTTGAGGGTGGAATTAGCCCTTAATCATGGAGTTTAATCAGAAAAACAAAACCCACCAAGTAATTTAACGTTTCCAAAGCAGCTGGAATTCTTTCTGGAAAGAACTGTTTTGGGCTCTCAGTGATCGATTTTTGGATGTGAACAAAGTGGTTTTGTTGTTGTTATCAAACTAACATTTTTTTATGCTAATTACATTTTTTTCTTATGAGTATATGACAATTAATATTTCATGATCACACATATTATAAAATACATCATTTTAATGATAGCTTTTGGAGAAGAAAACCCAAGCCACACAACTATAAATTCACACATTAATTATAAGCAATTATATACTCCGGTTTCATAAAGGTTAAAGCGTGGGGGGAACAGTCAAAACTTAAGGAAAGAGGATAACATTTTTTATTCAGATGCCCTGGTCCTCAGGGGAAGCAGGTATACATAATGTTTAATTGGAAAGATGCCCATTGACGTTGCTTTCATGCACACTTTGATACTTGACTCAGGATAGCAGGGTACTTCTCTGTTTACTTAGTGCAGCCTTCTTGGTGCTCTATTTCTTTGGAAGTACTTTCTTAAAGAGGGTTGGAGTTTTGATGAGACTTGAAGCACCATGTGCTTTCTCTGCGCTTTTCCTTTTCATTTCCATAGTTCCCACTCTAGTTTAGATGCTGTTTTTGCTTGGGTTGTGGTAGCAGTCTCCATCTAGTCTTTCAACAAAAGTTTGGGGCTCTCCCTGCCATAAGCAGTATAAAGCATGTTACTCTACGTAATCCTTACGTTACACGTGTGAACTGCAGATGGCATTACTGCTTTATGGGATAAAAGAACATATATTCATCCCTATCGGCCATCATTTTTATCCTGTCCCTCTCTTACTTAAAACTCACCATATACCCGCTTCCCATGAGGACCATACACTCTTTTCTAAGTGTATGAAAACAAAATTCTAACAGATCCCTGGAATGCAACTCATCTACCTCCTCCCATGTTGGGAGCCAGTCCATCCTTGCTGTTTCAAGGGACCTGGCATATATGGCATACTGTTCTTAATATGTTTGCTCACCTTCTTAGCACTATGTGTTTTAACCAAGGTCACCTCTCTGAGAAAGGTTGTTTCCCCAGGTAGGGATTTCCCCCTGAAGTTAGGGAGGGAATAAAACCCCTTAACTAAGTGCCAGGTGGGTAATTAATCACTTTAACTACGAACAATCATACTTTAGTTACATAATCTTTACTCCCTGGAATGGAGATAAGAAACGCCCTAACCTTTGGAATGGAGATTGGTAGGATTGGAATCAACTGGTATAAATACAGATGTAACAAGACAACAGGTCACAGAACCAGATACAGAACCTAGACACAGAACCACTTCGCTGGAGAGAACATGGCAAAAGATCCTGGACAGAAACTGGCCACAGAACCTAGAGACAGAACCTAGTGAGAGAACCTGGCTGAAGAACCTAGAGACAGAACCTGACTACAGAACCTTGTTAGAACATGGCAAGAGAACCTGACTAGAACCTGGTGACTGAACCTGGCAAAAGATCCTGGACAGGACCTGGCTACAGAACTTGGTTGGAGAACCTAGCTAGAACCTGGCTGAAGAACCTGGCTACAGAATCTGGTGACTGAACCTGGCTGGGGAACCTGGCTGGAGAACCTAGCAAGAGAACATGGACACAGAACCTGGCTGGAGATCCTGAACAGAACTTGGCTGGAGATCCTGGCTAGAGATCCTGGCTAGGCTGCTGATCAACGGAACGCTGTCTCCATGTCATTCCTTCTTTGCCGACTCTGTCCACACCTTTGGGGACCCCTGGACCTGCTGGGGCTGGACCCCAGCACTCCCAGTGTGGTTTCATCTTGTAGCGTTGGTTCTTAGCGCTTCTTATCAGCCTTCGTGTCATCCTTTGAAAGTGTCTTGTGCCCTCCCTCATTTAAGATGGTCTTTCTCCCTTTCCATTATTACATGTCTTATTTCAAGACTTGGGAATCTTTTCCAGAGAAATCCTTCCTAAGTTTGTTGTCCCTGCATTAGAGTCTTTCTGGTGACAAGGAATGGAAGTGATCTCAGTTAACGGATTTACGTATTGTGAGGAGGACAGAACAGCCTCAGTAGCTGAAAGTGGCCAGGCAGCTCCCCTACTGCTCTTCTGGACCAGTGGGAGCTCAGGTTGTGGGTGGCCGCAGTTCTGCTAGACAATAGTGGTCAAGTCACCCATGTCATCTTTCTGTTGTTAACCCCTTGTCACCAGCTGCCATTCCAGGATTCAGCCACCTCAGCCTCTCTGTTCTGGGCTTTCTTGTGAGGCATGGCCATTGGGGGATAGTGAAGCTTAGCGGGGCATCTTGCACAGCCCATCCTTCGAAACTCAGTCCTTTTGAGACTTAGTGTTTTTCTTGTTCTGCATATCATTTTTCATTTACTTTTTTTGTAACCAAAATCATGTTCTTTTTACCATCTCATTCTACTTTGGATTTCTTGAGGGCAACTGCTACTTTTTTTTAAAAAAAAAAATATTTTTTTGATTTTTTACAGAGAGGAAGGGAGAGAGATAGTTAGAAACATCGATGAGAGAGAAACATGATCAGCTGCCTCCTGCACATCTCCTATTGGGGATATGCCTGCAACCCAGGTACATGCCCTTGACCGGAATCGAACCTGGGACCTTTCAGTCCGCAGGCTGACGCTCTATCCACTGAGCCAAACTGGTTTCGGCTACTTCTTTTATTTTATATCTATTACAACAGTTAGTTCAGTACATTTAGTTCAGTAAAAATTTCAGTGGATTACTGATTTAATAGATTCTTTCAGTGGTATTATTTTTTAGTTATAGTTTTGCTTTCATATTAAATATTGCCACTAACATTGAAACTCCTACAGGTATGCAAGAAGGTTAAAGCTCGAAGTTCAAGGGAGATGCTGCGTGTAGACGGGTATTAGTAGTAGAGGGGAGATGACTCAGAGTTGACAGTCTGGATTTCTGTCCCAGCTTTGTTGCTCTTAAATGTATAACCTAGGGCAGGGGTCCTCAAACTTTTTAAACAGGGGGCCAGCTCACTGTCCCTCAGACCGTTGGAGGGCCGGACTATAGTTTAAAAAAAACTACGAACAAATTCCTATGCACACTGCACATATCTTATTTTGAAGTAAAAAAACAAAACGGGAACAAATACAATATTTGTATTTGCATGTGGCCCGCGGGCCGTAGTTTGAGGACCCCTGACCTAGGGCATAACCTTTTTAGACTTCACATTCCTGAGCTGTGAAATGGGGCTACTAATGGTATTTCATAGGATGGTGAGTATTAAACACTATGCTGTGTGACATAAGCATAGTATCTGGCACATAAGTGTTTATGTGCAGTGTTGGAGAGGTTGTGTGTGAGGGAGCCCTTAGAAATTATTTTTTAAGTTGGTATGACTTAAAAAATGTTTGCAAATATGTGTTTGTGTTAAGAAATTAAATAGTATTTTTGTTTTTTAATTTTTTACACACTGATGTAAAAAAATAGTAGCAAAACAATTGAATTTGTGGATTATCCTCAGTTGGCTGAGTGCTGGGCCACTTGAGTGACCTCTATATTTTACAGTATTCAGTGCTGAGTGGGGTTTATTTTCTAAGATCCTTAAGAAGGAGGGTAGGGCTTTTTGAATTCTAATAAACCTACAGTGTGGTTGTTGGATATAGAATTTTAGATCTAGAAGAGAAATTTTTCTGGTTCAGTCTCTTCAGGAAGATTTGTTATGTGAACAGATATTTGACTATTTGTCCTAAAGATGCTTAGAGATAACCAACTCTTGAAAATAGTTTATTCCTGTGTCCTGACAGTTGGTGTGTATGCGTTTATAGGTAGGTATTTTTTCCCCTCTGTTAAGCTAACAATTATTTCTGCTGGTACATTTCTTTCCAATTGGTCTTTCTTAGAAAAGAGTGGTCTTATGTGAAGTTCAGAAACACTGAGTGGTTGGTCTGCTAGAAAGAGTCAAAGATACCTTCTGAGCAGAACTTTTACCCGATGAGTCAGGTGAAGTTGTATTTTTTGGAGGAAAAAGTACCCTATAGTATCTGTCTAAACTATCTGTTAAGATAGCTGTCTGCCCTCTTAGCTGTCTTTTTTTTTAGGTTTCAGAACTTAAATTTCCTTTTATCTATTTTTCTTAAGCAAATTGATTTCCCTCCTCCCCAGTTATCTATTTGTGGAAAAATACATTAGTTGATACTGACCAAAGTTTTTTCTTTTTAAAAAATATGTTTTTATTGATTTGAGAGAGAGAGAGAGAGAGAAACATTGATGAGAGAGAAACATCAACATTGATCAGCTGCCTCCTGCATGTCCCCCTAGCTCCCAAACACCCCCCGCCCCCTCTGCCCCCAATTAGGGATCAAGCCTGAAACCGGGAGTGCCCTGATCTGGAATCAAATCTGCGACCTTCCCTGTGCATGGGTTGACTCATAACCACTGAGCAACACTGGTCGGGCAAGGTTTTCTTTTTAACAATGTAAACTCTAACTTGATTCTTGGGTGAGATATAGAGATGGAGGCATAGGTGAAACCAAATAGAATTTGTGCTTGATTTGTATTCCAGAAGCTCTTGTGGTTAAAGAAAGGTTGAAAACTATTGCCTTGAATGATCTTCAGCTTTTCTTTCTGGAAGCCATCCTGATTTTTCCAGTTTTCCTTGGTACACTAGCCAGAACTAAATAGCATAGTCACCGAGGAAACATTAATTGAACATAGAGTGAACAGATTTCTATCTCTGTTCCACATCCTGTTGCTTTAAACACATCTCTGTATCGTGTCAAATGTTTTCATAGTGGTTCTGTGTAGGTATTTGTTACATGTTGCTTGTGATCAGTTCTTACTTTTCCCTCTATATTTGTGGCTAATAAGTTTCTCCTATTTTGTGAAAAATATATGTTGAATCTAACTGTCATAATCTTTGGGAGACTTTGTATTTCATCCAAGTTTACATTTTATTCTTTTTTTCACTAACAACCCCATCTGATAAAATTCACCATGTCTATTTTTTGATGAGTATACGTTTAATTTTTTTCTTTATCTACTTGTCACTGAAGATTCTGATCTGGTAGCGTGACTATCACTTCCAGCCTTTTCTGGCTGATTCCATATGATCTTTTTGTGCAAACCTCTTACCAGTGGTTCATTTAACTAAAAGTGGTGTGGTCAGTCCCTGACCATGTGGTATTATTTCTTTTTATTGAAATTGTCCTTTGGAGTAGAGTTAAAAGCATTACTTTAAGATATTATAGTTGTTAATTCCCTTTTGTTTTGTTTTTAAGCCTAGTTTTCTGTCCTGTTATTTACTGGAATTAAAGCCATGTGTCATTTGCTAATACCTTGTCAGATTTATTTATTGAACTGTTAAATTATAGGCTAAAACAAAATGGATTTATAATGACTTATAACTAAATTGTGTTAGTAGCATTTGACTTCTGTTTCCATAGTAAATACATAAACTGGGAAATTCTCTCTTTTAAGCAGAAATCAAACTCATAACTAATAAACCACATCTTGGAAGTTTCTTGAACTCCTCCCTCTCTTTTAACTAATACTACAGTGTAATAACCCTGGAACTTTCTGTAAAGTTTATTTTCTGGAAATGTAAAGTATTACACAGTTGCCAATACAAAATCTGAGTACAGAGTGTTTCTGAGAAAGTAATGTCCACTCCTGGAGCATGTGGAAACTTTTTTTCTTTTCCTTCCAGAGTAGCACAGAAGAGGGAAGATGCTGTTTCCAAAGAAGTGACTCGAAAACTTTCTGAAGCTGATAATAGAAAGATGTCTCGGAAGGAAAAAGATGAAAGGTTTGACTCCTTGTTTAATGATTTTGTGGTAATCAAAGGAGGGGATACTTTGTAGAAGTTTTTGATTTCTGCTTGGAGAATGTGGGTGTCGGAATTGTCTGAGGCAAACACTGGTATTGTAGAAAAGATAGTAATGGGAATAACTGACTTTGAGTTTTTATTCCTGCCTTTGAGCTGCACACAGGTCATCCTATTTCTCTAAAGAACCCTAAGAAGGTAGGTACTATTGTTATCTTCATTGTACACCTCAGGAAACAGGTGGAGAAAGCTTCAGTAACTTGATCAAGG
Source organism: Myotis daubentonii (assembly GCF_963259705.1). NCBI lineage: Eukaryota > Metazoa > Chordata > Mammalia > Chiroptera > Vespertilionidae > Myotis > Myotis daubentonii. The sequence goes on along the minus strand of NC_081842.1, from coordinate 21,490,567 downwards.
CCTCACATTAGTGGAAGGTAAAGCCATGGTAAGACTATAGGCATCTGGCTTGTACTCATAACTGCTCTGCTGCAGAGCTTTGTCTGGTGCCACTGGATAGCTGTGTGACCTTGAACTTATCACCTAACCCCGCCCCCCCCCCCCCCCCCCCCACACACACACAGCTCTGAAAAGTTTACATTGTTATGTGTTAGCATTTTTAGGTGGTGGTATTTCTGTTACTGAGCTTCCGGTCTGAGTTATCTGCTTTGGGAAAAAGAAAAAAACGGTTTGTCTCCTGTTGCACAGTCCTGTGCCACATTTGTTAGTCCTGGCCCCCATCCCCATTTTTCCTGTCATCTGCTCTGAAAGGGGTTAATAGACAGTCTAACATCTGAGCAGCAGAGGTCTCTGAACGATTGAGTAGACTTGTGCTTCAGAGCTGCCAGATGGTTGAATAGAGTCATGGATTGAGATTGTTTTCATGGACCTTAAATTTTAGTATCTCAAAGTGGTTTGTGAAATGGCATTTTTATCCCACTTTGCTCCAGGAAGACTTTGTGGGGACTTGCAATATGCAAGCGTGTGTAAAACAAAGCAGTGCAATTTTAAAAGATCAGAAACCATTTAAAAGTAAGAAAAAGTGGATGAACAGGGACCTCATAGTTAGTTACAGCAGTTGAGCACTAAACTTAGCTCTGAGCATCCAAGTGTCGGGAAGCATCTGAGGTCATGCTGATTTCATTGTCCGACGAGAAGCAGTGTGCCAGTCCTCCTGAAAAGAAACTTTCCTGGCACTGAATCTGGAAGGACTTTATCAAGTGGATCCTTATTTAAGGGACACTGAGTAACTTAATGAACAGTGTTTTCTACAGTGGTTTTGGAAAGGCACCAAATATTGAAGTGGTTATCTCCTATGGATCCTTTATAAAACTGAAGGCACAGTACTAAAGTCATGACAATGAGGGCCTTTTTTTTTCCCCAGAGAATAGCTTTAATGAGTTCTAGCTGCATAGCCTTTTTTTTTTTTTTAATGTTTTTATTGATTTTTAAAAAGAGAGCAAGGGAGAGGGATAGAGTTAGAAACATCAATGAGAGAAAAACATCATCAGTAGGCTGTCTCCTGCACACCCCCTGCTGGGGATCGAGCCTGAAACCCAGTGCTCTGACTGGGAATTGAACCGGTGATCTCTTGGTTCATGGATTAACACCCAACCACTAGCCATACTGGCCAGGCTAGGTGCATAGCTTTCTGAATGCAAATTTTTGCAAAGGGATGGAGGTTAGAGAATTTAGAACACTTTTTAAAAACCCTTTTATTGAATTATGATATTTATTATACTAATAGTTATTAAACTGAGTGCTTATCATAGTTAACCAGTTTCAAAATGCTTGTTATAACTCTTGTAGGTTTCAGAAGATTAGTTATACCAGATAGTAAGTGAGTCTCATATGCCCACAGCAGACTTGCCTGATTTGGTCTGCACTTGTTCTTGATCTTGGGATGTGTCTTGGAATTTTTCTCAGCAAGTAGTATTCAATTAATCACTACTAATGAGTCAGAGTTGGAATTGGAAATGAAACCTCAGTGCCATTGGCTGGACCGGATATTTCAAAGGAGAATGAAGTTTCTTTGAGACATAAAATGCAGAGTGTCAGAAGAGTGTAAAATTTCTATTGTTATCAGTAAAAATTTGTGCTGTTATTTGTTTTGTGTTCCTCTCACAAAAGCCACACTGGATAGTTGTACCCAGGTCTATATTCATGACTCACTCTGATAACTGGGACCATTTATAATCTAATATTTTTCTTCAAAGGAGGGATTTGATTTAAGAGAACGCTTATCAGCACCTCTTTGCAGTGATGCATATCTGTCAAAGCTCCATCTATAGTCATTTAGAGTATATGGCACTTTGAAACTGCACTGCCATCCATTCAAGGATGAAATTAGCAGAGGTGATCAGATTTATTAATATTTGCCCCAGGGTGTGAGTGTTATTTCTCCCTGACTTACCAATGATCTGTCATTTACCATGATCTGATTGTAATCGTTGTTGAGTTTGGTGTCAACTTTTCTCTTGTTGTAGGAAGTGCTCCTTGGAAAAAAGACTCCTTGGAAAGTGCGCTCTCAAACTAGACTTCCTAACAGGGAAGCTTTGGCGGAACCATTGCTAGTGAGGCCACTTGGGAGTCCTAAATTTTTTCAAAATGAACCAGGATATGTGGACTAGAAAATGTTCTAAAAGCTGTCACGCAGTCCTGACTATATACATGGATGTAATGCACACTGATTTTGGGAGCTGGGGTAACCTGAAGGATTGAGCTATTTCTTTCATCAAGGCTGTTTTGAAGATGTTTCTGATTCAGGGCATGGCAGGGAGTTAGGGAGAAGTGCTGTGATGGAGGGGGGATAATTAATCCATAGTAAAGGCATGCTAGTAGCCTTTTTAAGGACCCTGTCTTTATTGGGTCTTGTGCCAGAGTCTTAAAACCAGAGGCAGTTGTTCTGTGCATTAAACCATGTTGGGCTATGCATCTTTCTGAGCTGGTGTTTTCTTTGATCAATTAGTGCTAGAATGGTATAATGTATCTCCTCCCATTCCAAGTCATATATTTTTTACATTTACTTTTAAACTTCTTTGAAATCAGGAGCTGTTTTATAGTTGATAGCTGCATTGAATATAATATCCTTCACTTCTTCCAAACTTATAGTAAATTGGAGATCTATTACGTTAATGATATCCATAGAATTAAGAAAACATGGCATATATGTTAGGGGTTGCAAATTTCTTACGATGGAGATAAGGTGCTAATACTCTTCATTTAGCTCCTTTATGCTTGTTGAATTTACATTAGAAGATTTAGTGAACAAAACATGGCAGCTTCCAGTGACATTAGCCATAGTATTGTCCATAGGATCCATGGAGGGTATCTGACTGGGAATTAAATCGTGACCTCCTGGTTCATACATAGATCAAAGCTCAACCACTGAACCACACCAACTGGGTGGAAAAACTTACTTTACAATGAACTAGAGCCATGTGGTATTTAAAATTTTTAAAACATACTTATAAACTCAGTTCACTTGTTTCTTTGTCTACAGAATCTTGTGGAAGAAGAATGAAGTTGCTGATTATGAAGCTACAACATTTTCAATCTTCTATAACAACACCCTGTTCCTGGTCTTGGTCATCGTTGCATCCTTCTTTATATTGAAGAACTTCAACCCCACAGTGTATCCTTTTAAAGATTGATTATGTTTTTTAGAAATCTAGAAATAGTAGTTTCTTTTGGTTTCATATAGGGAGTCAGTTTATTAAATAGCACTGTGACCTTAGGCACGTTTCTGAACATTTAAAATAAGGGCTTTTGGTTTGATGTAAAATTCTTTCAAGTTTATGACTTCATGGCAAATAACTATAAATAGTCTCACATATATGATTATGTATACCCGCCTACTTAAAAAAAGAGTTCCAAGGAGGAAAAGCAAACTTGCTTTCTTTGATAGCTCTTTTTTTTTTTGTTTGTTTGTTTGTTTGTTTTTTTAAATTAAATCTTTATTGTTCAGATTATTACATTTGTTCCTTTTTTTTTCCCCCCCATAACTCATCCTCCTCCCAGTTCCCGCCCCACCCTCCGCCCTCACTCCCCACCCACTGTCCTCATCCATAGGTGCACAATTTTTGTCCAGTCTCTTCCCACATCTCCCACACCCCTTTCCCCCCCAAGAATAGTCAGTCCATTCCCTTTCTATGTCCCTGATTCTATTATAATCAACAGTTCATTCTGTTCATCAGATTATTTATTCACTTGATTCTTAGATTCACTTGTTGATAGATGCATATTTGTTGTTCATAATTTGTATCTTTACCTTTTTCTTCCTCTTCCTCTTCTTAAAGGATACCTTTCAGCATTTCATATAATCCTAGTTTGGTGGTGATGAACTCCTTTAGCTTTTCCTTATCTGTAAAGCTCTTTATCTGACCTTCAATTCTGAATGACAGCTTTGCTGGATAAAGTAATCTTGGTTGTAGGTTCTTGGTATTCATCACTTTGAATATTTCTTGCCACTCCCTTCTGGCCTGCAAAGTTTCTGTTGAGAAATCAGCTGACAGTCGTATGGGTATTCCCTTGTAGGTAACTGAGTTTCTTTCTCTTGCTGTTTTTAAGATTCTCTCTTTATCTTTTGCTCTTGGCATTTTAATGATGATGTGTCTTGGTGTGGTCCTCTTTGGATTCCTTTTGCTTGGGGTTCTCCGCGCTTCTTGGACCTGTAAGTCCATTTCTTTCACCAGGTGGGGGAAGTTTTCTGTCATTATTTCTTCAAATAGGTTTTCAATATCTTGCTCTCTCTCATCTTCTGGCACCCCTATAATTCTGATGTTGGTACGCTTGAAGCTGTCCCAGAGGCTCCTTACACTATCCTCGCATTTTTGGATTCTTTTTTCATTTTGCTTTTCCGGTTGGATGTTTTTTGCTTCCTCGCATTTCAAATCATTGACTTGATTCTTGCGCTCCTCTGGTCTGCTGTCGGGCGTCTGTATAATATTCGTTATTTCAGTCTGTGTGTGCTTAATTTCTCGTTGGTTCCCCAATATAAGATCGAGGGTCTTATTAGTTTTCGTGTAGATCTCATTAAGTTTATCGGCAGCTTCTAAACAGTTCTTGAGAGACCTTAAAAGTGTGGTTCTGAACTCTATTTCTTCCATTGACAATTTTGTCCTGTTTCTTTGTCTCCGCATTTTGTTATGCTTCCTTGGTGCACCCCCTAGTGGTCTTTGTTCGCAGTCTTATAGATAAATCTTGGTTGTTGTAGCTAATTCCAGGGAGGGTTTGACCTCCAGGCCAAGTGGCTATGAGAATCAGCTGTGTCAGCAGTGAGAGAACTTCTGTCCTCTAGGGAGGTGCTAATCTAGCCTTTGCCTGAGGCTATCCGGCAAATGCCTCTGTGCAGGGCTTGGGCAGGGCGGGTCGCACAGGATCAACAGGGTGGGCCGGAGAGAGCAGTTATGGCGGCTCTCAGTCCTGTCCCAAGGGGCTCTGCCTCTCTGAGTCCCAGCACCCGCTGCAAAGCTCGGAGAGAAAGCTGCACTCGCTCTGACCGAAGCCAGACAGTCCCGCTTCTCCCGTTTGAGTCTGGGTCCCTAAAGACTCGCCCGGATCTGGTGCTCAGAGTCTGCGACTCCCTCCCGATTGAAAACAACAACCGCGCCCTCCGCCGCCAGCCCGCTCCGCGCACTCCGCACCTCAGAATTTGACTTCAGCACTGCACCTCCTCTGAGTGTCCGTATGCGTTTCTCTTTCCTCCTAGTTGTAGGACTTCCACTCAGCCAGCGTTCCTGTGGTTCTGGGTGATGTCCCTTCCGTTTTTTGGTTTCACTTTTGAAGTAGTTGTTCAAAGCAGCAAACTCCGGCGTTAACCTATGCCGCCATCTTGGTTCTCCTCTTTGATAGCTCTTGATGTAAGCCATGTGCCTAATGATATTTTGGACTTTGGGATTGGGTGGATAGCCAGTTTAAATAGGCACATTTCATAATATTTTAACAGTGTTTCAAGCTGCTCTTAAATTGAGCTTTCTTAATTTATTAAAGGTGCTAAGATAATTTATTAAAGCTTTTATCCAGGAATGTGCAGCCAAATTTTTAACAGTTGTGACACTCTTCAACTTGTATCTTCTGGAGGAGTGGTTTGTCCCAAACAGACCAGTCCTGAGGCCAAGAGTAGCTGCAAACTTTCAGAACTTCCTTACTTTTATAGGCCCACTGTGGCCAGTACACTGCTGGAGAGGGGAGAAAGGACAAGACATCTCTTCTTCCTCCCCGTGGTCTTTGATCAGCTCTTCTGAAGGGTAAATGGAATTTGAGTGTTTTCTTTGTGGTCATGTATTCTAGGCTTCTGTCTCAAGTGTTTTTAAATTTCCTGTGAATATTCTTTATAGTCTTGTGTCTTGTAAATTGCGTTTACAGACAATGGGACCACATAGCATTGTCATTAGGCAGAGTGTCAGGAGGGAAGCAGTATATTCCAAAGAGATGGACTTGTTTTGTTTTGTTGAAAATTAATTTTGGGTTCTTAATTTTTCCTTAACATTAAATTTTTACAGGAACTATATTCTGTCCATAAGTGCTTCATCAGGTCTCATCGCCCTCCTGTCTACTGGCTCCAAATAGACCGTGTCAGCTTCACCCTTGGCTTTGTATCTATGGGTGGTCTGTGGTGTATGGAAAAGAAGCCGGGTGGTCGGGGTGGGAGACACACAAGATGTTTTTATAGTCTGGAGCTTGAGGGTTTGAAAGACCCAACAAAATGTAATTCAATATTTGTTTATTGACTCTTTTTTGACAAACTGTTGAAAGTACATGAATTGGAAAGGAAACTCAGAGTACCAGGGCATTTATTAAAAAGGCAAATGTGTCTGGCAATGTGCTACAATCACAAGAGGAGAAAATAACTTGTTTCCTTGATCTGTCAGAGGTCACAGTAACCTGGACTGAACTGTTAGTATTTGTTAGAGTAGCAAGAAGTTAATAGCTGGTTCTGTGTGTTCCAAGCACAATATTACAGCTTTTTTTGAACCATTAATATCAGAGTGAATCCTCTTTCCTCCCTTTTCCCCTGCCTGGGGGGTGGGATTGAATGCATGTTTACAAATCTCTGAATATGTGATTTGAAATAACTCAATAAAAGTTGAAAACATGGTTTCTCCAATTTGGGGAAAAGAAACTTGTGGAAAATTTCTTCCTTTTTTTTTAAAAAAAAAACAAAAAATGGAAGAAAGGCAGCCAAGGTAATAACCTAAAAACAGTACCCAGGAGGGAGGGAGGGTGGAGACGGTTGAGGGTATGGGAAGGATACATGGTGATGGGAAAACATAAAGAAAAAAATAAGAATAGTGCTCTGGCAATTGAGAGTTGTCCTGTGGGGTTAAAACACACTGCTCAGCTGTACAGCTTTGGCCTTTGGTAGCCGGAGATGCCAATTTGACCCTCCATGTTAGTTTGACTTGTTGAAAGACTGGCATCATGGTTTTCTTAGAGTGGGGTCTCTGTCCCTGGAGGAGTTTTGGGTGAGAGAGAGAACCTCTCTCCTGAATATGGATGTAAAAGACCAAAGTAATTTTTGTGATCTTAGCTCCAGAATTCTAAGAGCATTCCAAGGATTAAAGTGATGTTAGTGCTTGTCATTATTTTCCCATTCATACGTTCATAAATTTGACCTTTAGACCACAGGTTCCCATTGATTGGGAATAAAATATTGCTTTTTTCAGTCCTTGGGGGTCCAGCTGAGAGCAGTCTCTTGCATTTTTTAACCAGTGTGTGTACAGATATTACTAGTATGATTTTATGTGTGTGCCATGATTTTAAAAAGTTTGGGAAGCTCTTGAACCTATATCACTGAAAGGTTGTGGAATCCCAGGAGATAGTAGTGGTTTCATATTCCTATTAGCTTTGACCACATCCAGTAATCATCATCATAATAAAAGGCTAATATGCAAATGGTCATCACGCCATGACACCATAACGACCGAACAGTAGGAGGCTGCGTGCGAGGCAGGTGTGGGTGGGCAGGGACTTTCAGCGTCGCTGGGCAGGGACTTGCGCCAGCCCAGGACGTGGGGCTGCCTCTCAGCCCGGCGCCTGGCCAGGGACAAGAAGCTGCCTCCTCGCCAAGTGCCGGACCAGGGGACGTGAATATCAATATTAAAATATTTCCTCTAATTCCCTTTTAATGTGCATGAATTTCGTGCACTGGGCCACTAGTTTCTTATAATAGTACCTCAAACGAAATATATTCCTAATCCTAACTTTAATCTTTAGTTTCCACTTGTAAATTAAGATGAATGTTGTAAATAGTACTTGCTGTTTTATTTATAACTGTACAGAAAGGTATTTATTGGGAGTTCATTTTTTACTTCCATGGTGTTAGATGTTTCTGTAGGCCACATCCAAGGACTTGGAAGGAACACAGGGAGGAAATACACTTGCACAGTGACCCAGACCATCATTACCGTCTGAGGATTCTGGAAGTTTGCTTCTGGAAGTTTGCAGTTCTTTTCTTTGGTGCGTTATTCATGTGTAATTGGATAATACATAGTAAATGGGATGCCAGAAGAGATTCACTGCAAAGTGGTTAGCTTTATTTTTATGTTTTAACCTGGTTTTGTTTGTTTTTTTGTGTTTTTTTTTTTTCCTGTTGATAAGTAACCAGTAAGTAATTTGACAAGTGGCATGGAGTTTATGTACCAAATACATTTACTTAACTTGACAAAATGCCTCTTTGACAAACCATCAGCATCTACTATTTGTTACCAGAGCTGGGCCAAGTATCTTTTTAAATTGCAGGTAAAAAATCACCACTAGATGGCAGTGCCTGTATAGATGGGGGAAGAATTGCCACTATTGGACTAAGGCAATGTAGTTGAAATGGGGTGGTGAAATAGGGGCATCAGCTTAGTATTCTTTAAAGAGTTGCTCTTGAATTAATAAACTGAGTAATTTGTAGAAATGTAAGTAAGCAAAATTTGATTTTGGTTCGAACTTTTTCCTACAGCACCTTGTTTTTCATCCTTATGATTTTGAGCTTCCTATACTAGATAAATTTCTGTGCACGAGTTTATAGATGTACTCACAGTTCCACGGTTTCATGCAGGTTATCAATACTCTGCTCTTGCAAATTCCCCAGTCCTGTCTCCATCATCTGAAATGGCGGCCATGTGACACATAGAATTACAATGAGCTAATAGATCTGGGTTAGTTAGTAAAAACTTGCTGTAGAATTTTTATCTCAAAAGACCCTCAGATCCAGTAAAACAAAGGGTTCTGTTGTAAATGAGATATAAAGTGATTAAACCCCTTTTTTCACACCCCTTGTGATAACTAGAGGCTTAAACTGTTGGGACATTTTACATTTCCCTATTTTTAGTTTCTCCATTTACAACTTAATAAAAATCTTGACTTGAAATTATTCTTAGCCAGTAAGAATGTACTGGTTTTTCTATTGGATAAATTATTCTAATTTGGAAAGAATAATTTGAAACAAGTTTTAAAGTTAACTGAAATGTGGAGGTTGGATTCTTATCAAATTCTTATAAAAGGTCTCGCTAACTAAGTATCATTAAACTTTGCTTTTTAAATTTTATACTTTCCCTAGACTCTTGATAAGAACCATGTGGCTGAGTACATTATCTTTAGTACATTATCTTATATTACCCACCATTTAAATTTCCTACACATGTAAATGCATTTTTGTGGTCACTGTTCCGATCTTTGTGTGGCAGTGACTGGCACAGTGCAGTTACATTACAGAGCAGAGTGTCAGGCCTCTTTGCCAGCATGTGCCTGCTGTGCTATCCTGCCCGCCTTGTTTCTGTGTTTTCAGTATTTGTGCCAGTTATGCTGCTTCTGGAGACACAATGGAAGGACATACATAGGCATGTACATATATTGAGAGAACCAATTTACTGATACATGTTTTGGGCTGGAAGGGGTTAGCTTTTGCCTGCTTGGACTCCCAAGTAGGGAAATTAATTGAAGATTAGGAGTGGTTTTTAAGTTGTTGGTTTAAATTTTCATGGAGGTGGTTAGAGACTACTTACTTGCCTTCATGAGTTTTAATTGTATCACTTCTTTGACCTTTCCATCTTAACTGATTCTGAATTTGGCTTCATACCCAAGTTGTTTTTTTTTTACCTTAAAAATTCACACACAGTTCCTTCTTTACAAAGCTTTAAAGCTAAAAAAGAAAATTGTACCTAAAACAACACTGAACAAAATAACTTGCCTGGTTCTGCCATCAACCAGCAGTGTGAGTTTGGGCAAATCCCTCCATTTTCCAGGCTTGGTTTCCTCATTTGCCAAAAGAGGGATGGTCTTGAAGATGGCCTGCTATCTATCTGAACACCCTTGGCACACTGTTAAGATGAAGTGACAGTTCTTAAAGTGAGAAGTCAGGCACAGGGTTTCTAGTTTTCATTTCCCTTGGCTGAGATTTTAGTATGTGGATGGCTGCTACCCAGGTTACTCTTAGGAATGGTATGTTCTCTCCCAAGGAATTCTTTCCAAAATAGAAAATAAAATGAGAGTGCATGGAAATTTTTCTTAAGGATATAATTATGAAATATATTTCTTTTTAAAAAAAAATATATTTTATTGATTTTTTACAGAGAGGAAGGGAGAAGGATAGAGAGTCAGAAGCATCGATGAGAGAGAAACATCAATCAGCTGCCTCCTGCACACCGCCCACTGGGGATGTGCCTGCAACCGAGGTACATGCCCTTGACTGGAATTGAACCTGGGACCTTTCAGTCCGCAGGCCAACATTCTATCCACTGGTTAGCCCAAACTGGTTAGGGCTGAAATATATTTCTTATCTAGTATATTTACCATGGCAGATGACCTGTATATTAAAAAAGTTAGCTGTTCCTACAAGCAGTAATGTTTATATTCGTTGTTGGTTTTTAAAATTAATATTTATTGTTGCAAGTATTACAGATGTCCCCCTTTTTCCCATTGACCCCATCTACCCCGCATCTGCAACCCCCTCCTGGCCTTCACCACACTATTGTCTGTTCAAGGGTTATGCATGTGTGCATATAAGTTCCCTGGTTAATCTCTTCCCACCCTTCCCCCAGCCCCACCTTCTCTTTTGAGATTTGACAGTCTGTTCCATGCTTCTATGTCTCTGGATCTGTTTTGTTCATCAGTTTATTTTGTTCATTAGATTCCACATATGAGTGAGATCATGTGATACTTGTCTTTCTCTCACAGGCTTATTTCATTTAATTTGCAGGCTCTTTTAAATGAGTTTGAGAAGCTTTAACCTGTAGTGTGGAATATTTCTAAAACCAAATGAGAAATGATATCTTTAGTAGCTAATCATTTGCTCCATTAATAAGAAAAGTATGAATTGCAGTTCAAATCTTGATCACTGCTATTTCTGTTAGGTATCATTCAGTGTAGCTTACCTGCCAACATCATTTTTTTAAATGAGTCTTACTGCCTGTTTTTTGGATCTGGATATATATACACTAGAGGCCCGGTGTACAAAATTCATGCATGGGGAGGGGGGGGTCCCCTCAGCCCAGCCTGCAACCTCGCCAATCCGGGACATCCCTCTCACAATCCTGGACTGTTGGCTCCTAATCGCTCACCTGCCTGCATGCCTGGTTGCCCCTAACTGCATCTGCGTGCCGGCCTGATCGCCCCTAACTGCCCCCCCCCTGCTGGCCTGGTTACCCCCAACTGCCCCCCCTGCCGGCCTGGTTGCCCCTCACGGCCTCCCTGCCAGCGTGGTTGCCCCACGCAGCCTGCTTATTCAGTTGTTTGGTTGTCCCTCACTAACCCGCCTGCTGGCCTGGTCGTAGGCAGCCATCTTGTGAGGGTTAATTTGCATATTACCTCTTTATTACATAGGATATATATATATATAATATATATTATATATATATATATATTATATATATATGGCCTTATAGTGAAAGAAAGGTCAGATAAAAACTAATTGTGAGATTAAATGCGCAAAATGGTTTTATTACTCTACTCAAATTAAGTTGAATTGCAGTTTGAATTAGACAACTTCAGCTCATTTATACATACAGTAAGTATTCACTGGATTAATTGAATGTACAATGAACAATAAAAAATGATCCTTTTCCGTATTTCTGATATTCTGGGGCAAAAACCCAAACAATTTCCTTAATTGAATACAGGTAGTAGTAATCAAAAAGGAAATTTCTTGGTGTTTCACATTAACATTTTGGGATTTAGAACTTAACCATGAACTTACTTGGAATGATGGCATAAAATAGCATTTGAAGCTGATAGTATATTTGTCCTGTATGTCTCAATGATTTCTATATATTGGGACCAGCTGGCCAGAAAATTAAATTAGAATTTTGTACATGCTCAGGTGTTCAAATAGAGTTATAGGACCCTTGCCCCCAACACATACCCCCCAAAAGAGGGGGGGAAATGTCTTCTCTCTTACAGGTACACACAATATATTCTCAAAACTGTTCTCAAGCGGAGTACTCATAAGGGTAGGTAGGCTTCAGCTTCCAGGTATATTAAAGCGAGGCCCCTTTAATTCATGCAGTGAGCTTTCATGCATATAGTTGAGTGCACATTATGTGATTATAGAATCAGGAAATTCTTTAACATTTGTTTTTCATTGGGCAAGTTAATTCACCCAGCATATGCTGAGTAGTAACAACATTTTTCACAAAACCCATGGCTTACTCTCATGTTACTAACTCCTCAAAAACACCAAGCATTATATTGTAAAATCCCAGTGCTAGTTATACAGCAAACATTTGCTTTTGTGGGTATTTTACAGGTTTACTTACAAAAACCAAGCATGTGTATATTTATTTTTAAAGCTCAAATATTTAAACTTGCAGAAGTTGTGCCTACAAGCAGTCAAAAATATAAAGCAGATTTTCATAAAATGTAGTAAAAAATGAACACTTCGTTGCAGGTGCATTACATTTTATCCGAAGCTAAGCTTCCATAGTAGTGTAATCCTCACTTGCATACATTTACCATAGTGTCTCTAATTAGAGACTGGTGTTCATCCTTTTACTATCTCTATGTGTAAATGAATAGAACATTATTAGAATTATAAGACACTTTGGATAAATTGCTACACAGGGTCATTTTTGGGGCCAAGCAACACTGAATATTTAAAAGGTAACGAAAGCAAATACCTAGGAATTACATTTTGTTGAAATGATAAGGGAAACACCTTGCTAACACTTGGAATGTGAAAATAGGAAAACAAATGTAAAGTTGCTTTTGCTTATTTTCCAAAGCAGGACTTCTGAATTAACATAGCCTCTTCTTTCTGACACAATACAATCCACATTGCATCTGTGGATTTTGTTCATTTGAAAAAAACAGATCTGTCTGTATAGCCTTCTTTAAGTTCTATGCCTGAAGGTAATACACCTTTCCCCGCCATATGCTTTCCATTGCATTAGAATGAGGTGTACAGAGCAATGCAAGGATAGGTGACTCCAGTCCAAGATAAGAAAATAGAATGGATTTTCTTAGTTGTGAGTTTTCAGATGTGCTCATAATTCAGGTGCACAGTGGTAGCGACAGCAGACACCTCAGAATCCGGGGACACTAGAGGTTGATGCAGCGGCTGCTAAGTGATTTAAAAGACTGGCTAGGAACACCTTTCTGTACCGGCATAGACCGATATTTGAACCATGCAGCTCCTGTGGCTCATGCATTCATTGTCTTATGATCTGTAGTCCTTTTTGCTGTAGGGCTTGTTGCGTAATATGTTATCAATCTCATTTACCACGTGTGAGGTCATCTTTGGGAGAACCTGAGAGCATGAGAAGTACAAAGGATGTAGTTAGTACTTGATATTTGTTCTTTCTGCTCACTATTGGGCAAAGTTGTCTAGACCGGAGTACGTTTAAAAACCACCACTGGAAAATACTCCTCACCAGACCCTAAGCTCCTTGAGGTCAGGGACCTTGTTTTGTTCACTGCATCTCCAGTGCCTCTAAGAGTGCTTGGCCCATAGTGCTCATAATTATTAGTCGGCTGGATAAATGAAGGCATAAGATGTAAATGAAGGCTGGTAGAAATGTATAATTCCCACAGCAGTTCTGCCCAGTAGAGATATAATGCGAGCCACATAATGTGATTTTAGGTTTTCTAGTGGCCACATTAATAAAAGTGAAAAGATGTGAAATTAATACCTGACTTTACTCCATTATAGCCAAAACATTTCAGTATGTAGTCAGTATAGAAAATTCTTAAGACGATTTGCATATTTTTAAAGTACTATGTGTTTCTGATCTCTAGTACATGTTATACTTACTCTGCATTTGGACTAGTCACCTTGCATACGCCAAAGAACCACATGTGGCTAGAGGCTTTGGTACTGGGCAACACAGGTCTAGAGATTAGGAGAGATTCTTTACCACTGGTGGTCAGCACCCTGGTGAAGGATGGCCAGGGGTTAGCAGGCATCCTGGGTGGATGGCATAGCATGAAAAAGTGAAAAGTCCAAGAAACGGAGTGATACAAGCGTAAAGTGAGCGGTGGAGGTATGGGGATGGTAGGAACAGGAGAAAGAGACATTGGGGTAAAGAAGGCAGAAGGCCTTGCATATCTTTTTTTGGGGGGGGGGGGCGTTTATTCAGTAGACATTGGGGAACCTCTCGGGACTTTTTAGCTGGAAGTGAACCAAAGAGACACCTAGTGGTAGTTTGAAGGATCAGTTGGAGGAGATTGAAAGGGGACATAGATGTTAGAAACTTACTGTCCTGGGCAGTGACACTTAAGAGCCTTAACTGGGACAGGGGCAGTGGAGGAGAAAAGGGGTGTGGATCTGGGGCATTTTGGAGGATGGTGGTGGTTTCCGGACTGCATGACTAGAAACATATGATGTGGATTACTGAGACAGGCGTTCACGGGAGGAGAAGTTTGGAGTAGGATGTACTGAGTTCAGGGTGCCAGTGGGAGACGCATGTGGAAATGATTTGTAGGCAGCGGAAGGGCAGCTGTGGAGCTTGCTTGCTGGTAGCAGGACTGGAGTTGAGGGTTTGTGAGTCATCTCCATGGATATGCTAATTAAAGCCCCGGGAAGGATGACATCATCCAGGGCCAGCATTCATTGTGAGAAGTGGGCCAAGGGCACACACTACACCACAAGACCAGGGACAAAGGCAGACTTTTTCACAGGAATAGCCTGACCCTGTGTGGAGACGGATGAAATACAATTGTGACAACCAGTTCTGAGGTTTCGGCCTCGCCCTTCCTCGGCTGCAAGCCTGTTGGCCAGGGTGACCTGTCTTCACTCAAGAGCCTCCTCGGAACCCGTAGGGTCTGGCCGAAGAGCAGAGCTACTCAGCTTGGGAAACTGGTTCCCCTTAATGTTTTTCTCTCAGAGCTAAAGGAAGAGTTTGATTTCCCACCAGTTCTGGCATCTCAGAGGATCTAAACCAGTGGTTCTCAATCTTCCTAATGCCTCGACCCTTTAATACAGTTCCTCATGTTGTGGTGACCCCCAACCATAAAATTATTTTCGTTGCTACTTCATAACTGTAATTTTGCTACTGTTATGAATCGTCATGTAAATATCTGATATGCAGGATGTATTTTCCTTGTTACAAATTGAACATAATTAAACCATAGTGATTAATCACAAAAACAATATCTAATTATATATGTGTTTTTCCGATGGTCTTAGGCGACCCCTGTGAAAGGGTCTTTGGAACCCCAAAAGGGTCGCGACCCACAGGTTGAGAACCGCTGATAAGCTAATGTGTTCTTTGAAGTGAGATTGCAACAATGAGACCCAAATCTAGAAGCTGCCTTTGTTGGAAGTTTTGTGCTAAAAATATAGTGGGTTAGCCATGTGAGAAAAAAATTCTTCGTTCATTACACCAAAATAAATTTCAGATATTTAAAACCCCGAAACCATAAAAGTACTTGAATAAAACATGAAAAAATATATATGTTGTGTTGCAAGCTCTAAATGTTCAAGAGGAACCATACATCCAGAGTTTTATGTGACACTGCCCAGTTTTTAAAAATGTTGACAGCTATTTTAAAACATTTCCATCTACAATTAAATGAACATCCCACAGCCCACCAATTTTGCGACCTTGGTGTTATACTGACTGGGACAATTGGTGGGTGAGGGGCGGTCTGGTTAGTGTTGCTGGGCCTGGTGGGGGTATCAGGGAATTCCTCCCAGGGTTGGCTCACTGAGTGGGACCTGGGGGATCAGGGCAGGTGGGTGGTGGACACTGGCAGGCAGAGGACCAGTGTTGCTTCTGGGGTCCCAGTGGCTCATGGTGGCTGGAGATTTAGGTTTCGGGGAAGACGAGCCCTGGATGTGAAGGGGCGCTGCTGCGGAGCCTGGACTGCTCAGATTAGGCGACAGGGGCTCAAGGGCTCTAAGGCTGGTGCGGTGGAGCGGGGAGAGGCAACTCTCCACTTTTTAAGTATAGTTGGGGGGAACGGGGGCCTGTGCAGATGATGGCGGCCGCCTGCGATTTCTCCAGTCTGGTTTCTCCAGTCTCCCATCTGTTGAGGCTCTGATTTATATGTGCCTCTAGTTTATGCACAATTTATACTCATCTTATCCCTTGGAGCAGCTGCCTTGCTGGGCCTACTAGAAATTTCCTTGCCTGACAACTGCTGCACTGCAGCTTTCTGTCCGGCACCCAATCATTCCACTGCTGGGAACCCCCAGCCACCCAGCTTACTTCCCACCCCATGGAGGGGCCCAATCACTGCTCACCTCGGGCAAATTCTCAGCTGCTGGGCTGGCGGGAGTAGTCAGGGGGGACGGTGGACCCGAGGGGGCAGCCCCCTGCTTGGATAGCCTCCCTGCCTCGCACCCTTTGAGCATGGGTGATCCATCTTGCTACGGGCCAGAGCTTTGCTGGGGAGGAGGTGCTTTGGGAAGATGACTGACTGTTTTCCTCTGAAATGCACCCTCAGCTACATGGAGTTCTCCCACAGCCCAGGCGTGACGTCTCTACCATCCCAGGCATGCGGCTCCCCTGGGTGGCAGTGTTCACAGGAATTCTGTAGCATTACAGGAATCCTCGGGGCCTCTCTCTTCTTGCCAGGCTGTCAGCAAGTCCTGTCTCTATTTCCAAATCCTACAGCATCCATGCACTTTACCTCCATGGCCACCACCCTAGCTGCCCCATCACCTGTCACCTGGACAACTGCCCTTTCTTCCTGTTACTTCCCACACAGCAGCAGTGCAGTCTTTAAACATTCAAATAACAGCATGTCCCTCCTCTTAAAACCCTCCAAAGGATCCATTCCATGTAGAACAAAACTCCAGTGTCCTGTGATCTGACCTCTGCCTGACTCGCCACTTCAGTGCACCCGCTGTCCTTTTTGCTCACTGCATGTTGGCCACATGGCCTAGGCTGGCAGTTCCTGGGAAAAGCCACTGTTCCTTCCCCCCTCGGGGGCCTTTATACTGCTCCTCCCTGTGTCTGGAGGCTCCTCCCGGTGTCTGGAATGTTCCTCCTTGTCTGGAATGCTCCTCCCTGTCTGGAATGCTCCTCCCTGTCTGGAATGCTCCTTCCGGGGTTTTCACATGCTGCGTCTTCATCTTCCAGGCTTCAGAACACAGGAACCCAGAAGCCTTGGCAAGGACAGCAGTTAAAGTAGGTCCACCCACTTCTCAAGTAGTCTCTCTTACAACACCATCCTCACTCACTGGCCCTCCTCACCGTGTGCAATTATACTTTGTTATGTGCCTCTCCCACAGAACGTAAGCTCCCTGAGAGCTGGACAGTATCAGTGCCTGCCTGGCCATGCAGGCTCCCAGAGGTGTGCTGAATGAATAAGGGATAGATTGCCTCGTTCACGCTCAGCCAGCCCCTGGGCCCCGGAGGACAGGGTCCTGTTCTTCGCTCAGGACTCTGCCCGGTGTGGTGCTCGATACCTATTAGTGGAATGAAATCACTGGACGGAATTCCAGTTCTCTGTGTACAGACTGCTCTCTATTTCCTCATCGCTGTGGAGCCTTTATCTTTGCCCCGAGCACAAGAGTAAAGAAGAGACGGTGGGACGGCTTTCACAAGAGGGGAGCCTTCCCCATGCAACGATGGAGAAACCCCCAGAATCCGGGAGGAGTTTGTGGGGCTCAGAGGGTTCTGGGAAGCAGAGGCGGGATGACGACAAGGCTGCACAGCCCCAGGAAAGGTGCCAGTGGGGAAGGAAGTCCACACCTTTATCCCCAGCATATTCTGGGCTTTTCAAAGGGATTTTTTTTTTAAAAAAAACATTTTAAGTTTAATCAGGTTGGTCCCCACCTCCACCTGTTTCTTTTGGGAGAGGTAACAGGGAGATAAGTGCTTGCTTCAGGGACTGGGGGATGGGGAAGAAACTGATAGTTCTGTTCCCCAGTGAGCAAGAGGAAAAGACATCTGTTTGGCAGGTGGTGGCCATGGCAAGTCATGGGCAGGCTCCTTCCTGGGGCCTCAGCAAGGCTGAGAGGGGAGGACACCTGGGATGAGATGTGGCCTTTGGGGGAGGAGGATGGTCCCACCAGCCACTAAGCCCCACCCCTCTCCTCAGAGAGAACACCCAGGAACACCTCTCTCACCCCCTCCTACTGCCCCAGCAGGCTCCCCAGAGTACACCCTCAGGCTCCATCCAATGCCTCGGGTCTCAGGCAATCCACCTGGGAGGGAGGGGGGGATGGGAACCCCTGAATTTGCTGCCAGGGAGGTGTGATCCTGGAAGTCCAGACTAGAATTCTGATCGTGTTTCTTTTGAAAGGTGGTGAACATTCGCTCAACAGGTATTTCTTAAATGTTGCTAGGAACCGGAAATCCATGAGAAGCAAGAAAGACGCAGACAGGTCCCTGACCTCAGGAGTTTACAGTCCGGTAGGGAGGACTAGCAATTACACTACATCCTCACAAGGGCTGAGATGGGAGCGGGAACACAGGACGCTGTGAGGGCTTGGCACACTAGGTTGGCAGTAAATGTGCAGGAAGAACAAATGAGGACATGTCCTGGGGCTATTACATTTCAAGCAGGTTATTAGGCTGCTTTTATGGCCAGGCCTGGGAACCCAGGTGTGACATGGCTTGGATCTTGGAATGCCTTGTCTCACAGAAACCAACGGTCCTGAGAAATGAGGTCTGAGAACATTGTTAACAGAAGAGGATACTCCTGGATTCATGTCTATAACAGTTCTCTTACCTCTTGTGCCTTGGTCCCCCCACACCCCCCAATCTAGGAAGAAGTAGCCTGTTAGGGACTTCCATGTAACTGGGAAGCTGTGATGTGAAGGACAGAGGTGGGGAGAGACGGGACACTGCCTGGGGACATCTTCAGCGACACCATGAGATCCCCGGAGTTTGTCGGAAAGGGCTGTGGCACTTGCCTGAATGGCACCAAGGTTCTCAATGAGCTGTTCGGGAGTGGATGACCCCAGGAGCACGGAACTCACACCCTCGTTCCTCAGGCACCAGGCTGGGAAGAGAGAACAGGGTCAGGACATGGAAGCCCTTCTGATGACCTTGCACACACCCCCTGCAGCCACCATGGCTGCACCCAAACTGACTAACTTGTGGGGAGGATGGACAGCAGCACCCCGGCCGTGGAGAGGATTTGTTATATGAGCTTTGCCCTAACGACTGGGGTGCCCAATCCAGCGACTCACCCAGGTACACACTCTTGTTCCTGAAAACACCTGGCCCCGCTCACTGGCCAATGTCTGGATTCCTGTTTCCACGTTGGCCCACAGCCTCCTGCCTGTCCACCCGTTCAGGCTCTCTAGTCCCTCTGTGACAGAGTCCTTGTAGACTTTGAGTGTCTGGTTCCACCTACTGTCAACCCTCTCTGCAACCTTTCTTCCTAACACGGTGTTCATCCTGTGTTCATTTTCTCACCAACCCCAAAATCCCTCGCTCCTCTCCTTCCTCTGCGCCCCTAGCTACCTTGACCCTTAAACCTTCTCAACCCCTGTCTGTTGCTCTCAGCAGATGACCTGGCCTCTGGCTTTATGGAAAAAATTAACCCCATCAGGTGGGATATTCCTTAATTCCCCACTCTGCCCTGGACACAGTACACGTCCGATTCCTCCAGTTCAGAGGATGCCATGTGCTGTTCTTACTAACTCTGAAGCCAAACTCTGCCCTGGATCCATCTCTTTTTGCCCTTTCTTGGACTTGATTCATTCTCATTCTTCCATTCCTCTCTCTTCTCTCTCTCTCTCTCTCTCTCTCTCTCTCTCTCTCTCTCTCTCTCTCTCCTCCTGAATTTCTTATTTGATACTATCATCTTTTTTCTCAGCAAAATGTGCTCAAATTTCTCCCATTCTAAAATAAGCTTCCTCCAACCCCTCATACCTGCCTAGCTACTGTCCCATTCTTCTCCCCTTAAATTTCTGAAAGACAATATTTAAAATATATATATATATATATATATATATATTATCAATTTCAGAGAGGAAGGGAGAGGGAGAGAGAGCGAAACATCAATGATGAGAGAGAATCATTGATCAGCTGCCTGCTGCACGCCCCATACTGGGGATTGAGCCCACAACCCAGGCATGTGCCCTGACCAGGAATTGAACTATGACCTCCCGGTTCATAGATCAACACTCAACCACTGAGCCACGCCAGCTGTGCTGAAAGGGCATTTTAAAATCCCTGATCCCCCTTCCTTGTCTCTGGTCTCCTTCTTGCCATGTCAGAAGCCAAGGTCCCCAGGAATCTCCGTGTGGTTAAAGTAGACTTCTGAGTTTGTAGCTTCCTGGAACTAGATGATTGTATAGGCCAGTGGCCGGCAAACTGCGGCTCTTTGGCCCCTTGAGGGTGGCTCTTCCACAAAATACCACGTGCGGCATGCACATACAGTGCGATTGAAACTTCGTGGCCCATGTGCAGAAGTCAGTATTTTGTGGAAGAGCCACACTCAAGGGGCCAAAGAGCCGCATGTGGCTCGTGAGCCGCAGTTTGCCGACCACTGGTATAGGCCCACAGATGCAGTGTCTGCTGGATGTCCCTGCTAGGTGTCTCATAGGCACTGCAAACTGCTTGCTACTTGCCAAGCCCGTCTCTCCTGTGTTCCTAATTTCATTGGGTGGCACCATCAGCAACTTAGCTCCCAATCTAGGAGCCTCGGACTTATACTTAGGGACTATCCTTTTCTGGTCTCACATTCCCCTTTAATTGCCAAGTCTAGTTGCTATTTAAATATTTCTCTACTCCATTAATTGCCAAGTCTAGTTGCTATTTAAATATTTCTCTAATCCAATGGTTCTCAAAGTTCAGCATGCAGCAGAACCACCTAGGGCTTGGAAACATCAATTATTGGGTGTTTCTAACTCAGAAGGTCTGGGTGGCGTGAGAATCTGCATTTTTCTTTTTCTTTCTTTTTTTGAGAATCTGCATTTCTGACAAGCTCCCACGCAATGCTGATGCTATTGATCCAGGGACCATGTTATCTTCAGTCTGCAGGCCGACGCCCTATCCACTGAGCCAAACCGGTTAGGGCTATCTTTATTTTAAACTTTATTGGGGTGATTTCTACACTCCAAAAATTTTACGTATTTTGTGCAAAATTAAACAATTTTTAGTAAATGTATCAAGTGTGCAACCATCACCATTTTAGGTCCAATTTTAGAACATTTCCATGACCCCCATAAGCTCCTGCATGCCCATTTACGAAATTAATCCCATTCCTACGGCCAACCCTAGGAAACCACTAATCTACTTTGCACCCTACAGAGTTATTGTTTCTGGACATTTCATCTAAACAGAATTACGCAATATGGGCTTGTGTCTGATTCTCTCGCTGAGCAGGTTTGGGAGGGTCATCCGTGTCACAGCATGCACTCAGTGTATCCTTTCTTTTTCTCGCTGAACAGCTTCGCATTGTGTGGCTGCAGGGACCACAGCGGAGAATCGCTGCTCTGGTCCAGCTGTCTGCTGTCCTCAGGCCCTCACCGTCTTCTGCAAGGGCCTTCTGCTCCTCTTGCTTGGATTGCCCCCCGTCTCCCACCTCCCCCAACCTCTATTCCCATCCCTTCCCCCACTCATCTGGCACAGTTTCTCCAGATACAGATCTGACCATGTCACTTGCCTGGCTAAGCATTTTTCTACATGTGCCTGACGTGATCCTTGTCCTACACGATAAGTTCTCATTTCTCACCTGGCAATCCTTGCTCTCCAGTCCAGCTCTCCAGCTCATGTCCCCTCATTCCCTGCCTTGAACTTTGTGCTTCAGGAGCACAGAGCTGTTTGTAAATCCTCTCCATCCCCTTGTTTCCAACTGCTCATTGGCCTGGAATGTCCCTTTGACTCCTCCCTTCCTTTGCCTCACGAATATCTACTCATCACTTGAGATTCCCCACGGGAACTACCTTCTCTCAGAGTCCTTCCCTGAGTTCAAGGTTGGGTTGGGAGCCTCTACGTTACTTAAACCCCTGGGCACTTCCCAGTTATTTTACAACACTGTATTACAGTGAGCTGTTTGTTTTCTGACTTGCCCATCAGGCTGTGAAATGTGTTTTATTTATAGTTGGATGCTCAGCATTCAGCCCAGGACCTTCACATAGTAGGTGCTTCGTAAATTTGTTGAATAAACAGATGATTGATGGATGGAAGAAGGTCCAAGCACCTCTTCTGCCCCTTTTGCTCAAGGCCTGCTGTCAACTAATACTCTTAAGCTGTTGCCATGCTCAGGCCTTTTAAGGCAATCGCTAAATCTTACCACATGGACAAAATAATGTTCTATAAAGACAACAAGCCAAGTGATTCAGGGCTTTTTTTTTTTTTTTTTTTTGGCAGTATTATTTCCTGCTTTGCACTTATAACTCTTTTTGGAAGGTCTGAGGGCAAAGCAGGGCCCAGGGAAAAATCATTGCACATAAACTACTTGGTGTCAGCAAAAGCCAACTCTCCACTCTGAGAACTGCCTAGCCGCAGAGGTAACACATGCAGATGATGCTAATGATTAGCATCTAAGCAAATGTCCCCGACCAGGCAACCCTCCTGCCTCTTTACGGGCAAGGTGTGAGTGCAGCTCTTGTGCAGGCAAATGACATGGCAGTGCCCACGGTTGGGTTCAAGTAGTTTGTTTCCTGCTCGAGGACTTCCCCTCCCTACCCCCTTCTAGCAGATGAAAGGCAATATGCCTGGAAATAATTCCTCTCTTGGTTTGAGAGTTCTGTGGTTAAAAACAAAACTACTGCTTATAAAGAATGGAAAAAAAAAAAAGGACAGGCAAGATAGATATCGGGGGCACAGAGACGCCCTGAGGATTTTTGGCGTGCATCTAACATCCAGTGGAAGTCTAAGTCTTATAAAGATCTCTTTAAAAAGACAATGTTCCATCTCTTTCAGAGCTAAATTTAATACTCATTTCCACGTTATTACTACCTAAAAACCATATTTATGACTGTTTCAAGAATGGGTGTTTCTCTTTGTGCCTGTTCCTCTGCCCATATGCCACGGCTAAGGGTAGACAGAGTTTCAGGTCCAGGGTGTCTAATTCTTTGCAAAAAAAAATTATCATCATCATTACTACTTCTACAAAGAGCACTTGCTTTTTGCTTTGCATATGTAATTATCCTTTACTCAAGTAGTTTGCAAGATATGTAAATTATACCCATTTTAAAGATGAGAAGATTGATAGGTTAAATAACTTGCTGATGATCAATTAGCTAATACTTTTTACTATGTCCATTAAAGCTGCTGGGGTGCTTTAATCCCATGAAATATATTCTTTGTTTTGTTGTTGTCACTTGAAAAGATTAAAGCAACAGTCTTACATACACTTAGGTAAATGGTATTCCTTTCCCCCTCCCCCTGCCAGACCACCTTCCATTTTCATCTTTCTATGACTGTTAGCTGCAACTGCCATTTTCCTGCCTTCCAACCTCAGAAGGGTCAACCTTCTAACAAACATTCTATCACATTATTTTATTTGCCTAGAATTTATCTTGAGCTTTTTATCTCATTAGGTCATTGTATCTGATTTGTCCCAATTCCTGCTATTTCTTATTCCTTTGGAGTTTTTTCTAGATTATATACCTATTTTATTTTTTCCCCACAGTGTTAGATAGGACATGGGTCTCAAAGGTCTGGGCCATTCTTACTAAACGTTATTCTTGCCGACCAGTTGTAAACGGGATGAGTTTGACAGGACCCCAACCCAGTAAGTGTAGCCAACTGCAATCAACATGATTGACCAAATGGTGTGCACCTAGTATAAGCAATGGCTAAGCCTCCCTTCCGGGAGACAGGGCTTTGGATATGAATCCTGTCTCCTTTACTGGCTGCAAGTAAATAAAACTATCTTGTGACAACCATGTCTCATTCTTGAAGAGGGCACCACAAGTGGTGAACTCTTTGAATTTGGTAATAACAGCTACCACATGAATTCTTTTATCTTCAGTTTCTTCACTTGTAAAGTGGAGATAATAGCAAATACTCCCTTAACGCCTGCGAGATAGGGCTTGTAATAGCATGTACTTCATAGGATTGTTTCGACCATTAAGGGGACAAGATAGTGGCAGCAAGTGCTTATCACAGAGCCTGGCAAATATCCCCAGCAAGAGAACTGGAAGTCTAAATGCTTTTCTGTCCAACACCCAGCCACATGGGCCTGTGGAACACATGAGATGTGGTTAGCCTGAGTTGAGATGTCCTGTAGGTGTAAAATACATTTTGGATTTTTGAAGACTTAGTATGAAAAATGTGTAAAAGATCTCAATAACTTATATTTATTACATGTTGACATGGTCATATGTTGTCTATATTGGGTTAAAGAAAATATTTTAGTATAATTAATTTGCTTGTTTCCATTTTCCTTTTTGAACATGGCCACTAGAACATTGAAAATTTAAGTGTGTGGTTCACATTGAAATTCCATTGGACATGGCTGGTGGGTGTGGTTTTCAGTTGTTACCAGTGACCATGACCTTTCACCCTCTTCACAGTTTAGAAGAGCGGTTTTCCTGGACCCTCGGAAGGTTCAGGGGGAAGCTGCGGCCCTAGGCTGGGCCTTCCCTGTGGCAGTGGCCGTGGGCTCTGTGGCAGCCCTTTCCCAGCCTCTCACCCGTCTCGCCTAAGCTTTGACAGGGATTGCAAAGTGAGCCAGAAGAAACGGGTGTCCCTGCACAGCTCAGAGGGCTCTCACCCCCGACACTGAGGATGTATACGTTTTCACTCACCTGTTCTCATTTGAACGGGTTATAAGGGAGAGGAAAAGGAAGGAAGAACAGTTTTTTAGCACGTCGAAAATTCTGGGGTACTCTGAAAGCCTCATTTTAGATAATGCTAACCTGGCATCAGTCTGCCCTACAATAGATATTTTATCACGATAGGGATGTGGATCAAGCAGAGAAAACGACATTTTCTGGGCTCTCCCAGTAATTGTCTTACCGACAGCGAGCTGAGGGAGAGTGCAGCCCAGTCGCTCAGCAATCGGAGAGAGGTCTTTTAACTTGTTCTGCTGTTTTCTCCCTTCTTCACTCACAATTCTTTCCTTCAACCACTGGTAGCACTAGGAATAAAAAGGACATTTAAAAGGTAATGTCCGACAAGGGTTTGATGTCAAAGATGGCCAATTCAATGAAATATAAGAACCTCATCGTGAATTCCTGCATCTCCTTCACTCTGAACTTTATGTTTTGTGGTGACAGGATGCTTATGAGTTCTTGCAAAGAAATGTTCTTCATGGTCTCACTCCTTATTTATTGGTTTAAAACAGATTACTTTAAAAAATATGTTTTCATGGATTTTAGAGAGAAAGGAAGGGAGTGGATAGAGAGATAGAAGCATCAATGAGAGAGAAACATCCATTGGCTGCCTCCTGTGCACCCTCTACTGGGAATTGAGCAGAAACCTGGGCATGTGTCCAACAGGGAATCAACTGGGGACCTCTTGGTTCATGGGTCAACGATCAACCACTGAGCCATACCGGCTGGCCAAAACAGATTACTTTTGACTAAGTCACCACTGAAATCCATCAACATGCACAAAAGTTGTTAAAATCCTGACCTAATCAATGACATTCAATTTGCTAAGTGGGAGAAATGATGTTTCTTATTGAGGTAGCCCCATTTTAGAATGCAGCAAAAGAAAAAAAAAAGCATTTACATTTCACCAAAGTCTATTATGCTTCCTTTTTGTCAAGAAAGCTGGGCGCCAAGCTTTCTGCTCAAAGAAAGCCATTAGCTTACATTCTTGTTATAACTATCTTTCTTCCTCTTGCTTTCTATTTATTCCCAGTTTTGTGTTCATATAATGGGGCTCTATTGTTCGCTTGCTCGCTCCTTCCCAGAAGTAGACATGGTATAACTGACAGGAACCAAGCACATTTAGAAAATTGTCAAGTGGATAAATACCTCCCAGATGTGTAGTACCTTTTCTGTAATGAAACTTAAACAGGTAAGGAAACTCATGATGGGAAACTGTCCTGTAAAACCTATGAGATGTGACTGACTCTGAGCCTAATTTCCTATATAAGGAGAAAAATCCTCCGGAACGTCTCAATGGCCTACTTCCCAGAGGGTTCTGCTTACTGTGACATAGGGAACAATAGACTCTCCCGTACAAAGCTGCTGCGTTGCAACACCCAAAGGGAAAGAATATTTGTAAGAGTCTGTTAGTCTGTTTTAGTGAAAATAATAAAAACCATCCCACTGTGTGGCCATGTGGACTTCCTCCATCGCGTGTTATTTGTGACACAGTTGCCACCGCAGACCTCTGCCTTCCCAAAGGCAGCAGCAGAAAGCTCTGCAATTGTCACTGACACTCCACCTACGTGATTTCCATGGGCAGCTGGCGTTTGCTTTAAGTACTTTGTTTCATCGTTCTGAGACAGTATTCACAAAGAAAAGAGTAACCACATTATGTGTCTAGAATGAAACTTATGATGAGTTTGGGGAGTGATTTGGCAGATGTGAAAGAGAGAAAGGGCAAGCCATCTCCCGTTCTGTTCGCCTCCTACATCTCTAAGGCCTATGGTCTGGCTCCTCCCTAGAGACTTTGCTCAGGGAGATGGCCAAGAGTGTTCGCAGCCTCAGCTCTGGGAAACCTCAGCTTCTTCCAGGAGGAAGGGTGGCCTGGAGACCACAGCTGGTGCTAGTGGTGGTGACCGGGACAGTTAGGACAACGAACAGGCGCCTGGCGCCCAGCAGCCTTCCCTGAGCAGCGTGCTGGGTGCATCAGAGAGCACAGCTCACTTTTGCTGTCCTCACTGGAAAAACATCACCATTCCTCACTTTCACAACATCTCTCAGGGGACCAGTCGATATCTCCAAATAGTATTCAAATTTAGAAGAGGGTGAAGACCAATGGCCAAATGTTGTTTTTGAACAATTGAGGTTTCAATATATCCCACACACATAAAGAATGGTTGGTTTATTCATCAATCTATGGAAATCCATTTTTAAGATCACATGTGCAATGCATCCTGACTCCTAGGTTTGGGTTACAAGTTATATACTGCATGAGTATATGGGCATACCCACCATGGTGAGAAGCAGACTTCTAAAAGGAACAAGTACCAAATATTCATTTATCGAGTCACTCTCTCTCCACCCTCAACTATACCCTCATTGTTGTCTTAATCATTGGAAAACAAGCAGGTTAAGTTGTTTTTTTTTTGTTGTTGTTTTTTTTTAAAGTAGATGCATAGGCATGTAAACTCGGTGTGGGCAGGGCTAGGGCGCCACAGGGCCAGGCCCAGGGTCAGTGGGCGCCCCCTGCTGCCCCCGCGCCGCCGTTGCAGTTCGGGCTGGGCAAGCAGGAGCAGCCGGCTGGAGAAGAGCCTGGGGCTGCTCACCGCCAAGTTCCTGTGGCGGCTGCAGGAGGCGGCTGCAGATACTGTGGCTGTGAGGCAGATACTGTGGCTGTGAGGCAGAAAAGAAGGATTTATGACATCACCAACGTCTTGGAAGAGATCGGCCTGATTGAGAAAAAGTCCAAAAACAGAGAGGTGTGGGCGCTGGCTGCAACACTAAGGAAGTCCTGGAGAGACGGCCAGACCTCAGCGCCGAGGTCGAGGACCTGGACCTGAGGAAAGGGACCTGGATCAGCAGAAGTCGTGGCTGCCGCAGAGCATCAGAAACGTGATGGATGACGCCCTCCGCGGCAGGTTTTCCTACGTGACCCACGAGGACATCTGCAGTTGCTTCCCCGGTGACACCCCGTTGGCCATCCAGGCACCTGCTGGCACGCGGCTGGAGGGCCTCTTCCAGGGATGGGTCAGGATGGACAGAAGGACCAGATCGACCTGGAGAGTCACTCGGGCCCCCGGCCACGTGCTGCTTATAAAAAAGGAGTCCAGTTCGTCTCAGCCTGTGGTCTTTCCTGTTCCCCCATCGGAGGACCTCACGCACCCACCCCCTCTCAGCCTTTGACTCCTCCCCGGACTTCGCACAAGCCCAGCCCCGCCCGCCGAGCCCCCCAGGGCAGCCTGCCTCAGAGGGGAAGCCCGCCTGACCTCCAGCACCTCCGGGCCACAAACTCTGGCTTCAGGATCTATTACTGGAGATACCATTGATGAGCTGATGTCTTCTGATGTGTTTCCTCCCCTGCGGCTCTCCCCCACCCCTGCGGAGACTACAACTTTGAGATGACACTGAGGAGTGTGTGACCTGTTTGATGCCCAGATACTTAAATTATTAGACTCCTTGGAAACCTGGGACAGTTATCTACCTCTAACTGAAACCTTGTAGCCTTGCTAATAACATGAGCATTTATAACGAACTGTTTAGGTCTCCTTCCCTAATACTTGCTCTCTGACTTCACAGAACGTCCACCGTGAAAACAAAGGGCTCCCAAGCCCCTGGAGTGACTGCATTCTGGGACTTCAACTTCCCTTCCAATTCTAACTCCTGTTTTTACTCGTAGGAGAGGAAAGTTAAAAGTAGGTTAAAGGTCATCAAAACCCAAAATGGCCAAGGGCTCATCACTTATTGGTGTTCTGCTTTTACTGCCACGAAGCTGTCGTATTTCTGTGCTCCGATCCTGACAGACAGTCACTGCCACGTCTGAAGGGAAGGTATCCGGGGCAATGGTCACCTCCCGTGAAGAGTTTGTGAAGTGCCTTCGTTCTAGCACTTTAAGTTCACCACGGCTGCTGACTCCTGACATTCCACTTTCCTGGATTATAGGAGAGGGCTGTTTATGTAGTTTGTTTTTAAAATGTGCCAATGCCTCTACATGAACAAGATTTTTAAAAATAAAGTTGTATAAAGAAAAAAAAGTAGATGCATAGGATTTATATTGCTTTTCTCATACCAAAGGAAACAAAAGCGTTTTGGAAATAACTTTGCTTTATAAGTGGGAAAATCTTAGCATACGGAGGAGATGACACTTAATTAAATTATTAGTTAATTATGGAAATAAACCAGTGTTTTGGGTAAGAAGATTGGTGGTGGGTGTGGTTGTGCACAATAATAAACTAGCTTGTTGACTGTGGGTAATAATCTACGAATCCAAAGATGAAGTTTCCTCTTCCAATTCTATCGTGTCGTTTTCCCCATTGCTGCAGTGATTTGATTACATGTTGATATTTTGTTCTAATTAAGAGAAAGGCAGGGATGGCTTCCTGTTCATCCCAGTGTCTCCAGTCCTGACACTGGTTGGCACAGAGGAGGGGCTCAGCCAATATGGCAGAGAGAGAGGAATCAGAACCAGGGCCCTACAGGTACAACTAGATCTCTTCAGCTCTTCAGATTGAGCATCCCACCTTCACACAGTAGGACTTTGCTGGCCATTCTGCCTGAGTCCACAGTGCTTGTAGATTCCACTTCTTTCATACTTTGCCCCTTCACATGTCTGTCTCTTGAACAAGTCCCCAAGTTACTGTGAGGGCTGCAGCTGTCCCATTCATCCCTGCATCCTCAGCACTCAGCACAGAGCTGGGCATGGAATAGACACTTAGGAGATATTTGTCAAAGGAACCACTGAAAGAGCTTTTCTCCACAGATTAGTGGGCTATTGCTTTTCTACATAAGTCACAATATTCTCTAAAGTTTTCCTAAAGCCCATTACTTGGCTGCCTCCCAATGCTATCACTGTTATCTGTGTGTCTCCACTTTATAGGTAACTAGAGGCTCGATGCATGAAATTCGTGCAAGGGGGTTGTCCCTCGCAGCCACAGTGGCTTGCCTTGGCCCTTGCAGCCCTGGCTTTGTCTGGAAGGTCGTTTGGCTGTCCGGTCTCATTAGCATATTATGCTTTTATTATTATAGATTATTATAGATGGTACTGGAGTGGGAACAATCTCTGAGACTGGCCCCATGGAGCCCCCAATTCCCTGTTAATAATCCCGGGTTGGAATGCAGGCAGCAACCATAGAGCCGTGGACAGAACCAGCCACATTTCAGCTCTGGACCTTGTCTACAGTAATTTACCATCCAAGATCATCGACTATTTCTATTTAAGCATTAAAGTCTTTGTCTTTAGAACAGCAAAGTCTTTACTAGTGAGGTTGAAATCTCTAGGTAAAATGCTGGAGCTAAAAAATTTCTTTCTGAAATTAGACTATAATGTGCAATACCCTTTGTTTCTTAATGTGAACACTTATAGTACTTGGACTGTGTCCTCCCTCCCCCGCCCCCCAGTACCCCACCCCCTCCACCGCTCCAGTCACCTAGCTTTGCATGTTTTCTATTTCCCTTTGACAGAGGGGGACATATTTTCATGATTTTTCTATAAGGCATTTTGGTAACAACAGGGAAGAGCTGCCTCTAAGTTTTGTTGCACTTTTCACTTCTATTTAAATTTTCTATTTAAGAGCTACACACCTGGTCTCTTGCTCTGACTTTGTTGACCTTCTATTGCATTCACTCAACCAGCATTTATTGAGTACCTACTGTGTGCCAGGCTCTGTGATGAGTTACACAAGTAAATTTCAGTGTCTTTCCCAGAAGTATTTACAAATTATTGGTAAGTTGAGAAGTGCTTTGTCGTTGGGGTATCCCCCTCAATGATTTCCTCAGGGCTATGTTTGTACTGCCTTGAAAATACCCAACAAGGGAGGAGGATGTGAGCTCATCACAGCACCTTATCTTTTTTGCCACTGTCATTAGTCTAACAGGTTGGCACATGACCCAAGCTTCACAAGCTTTTTCTTGACTGAAGCTGATAAAAGAAAAGATCTCTTTTCTCTCGGTTTACATGGCTTTAAGGATGTAAACCTGCAATCACTAGCTTTCCTGCCCCTGGCCACATGGAGAGGACCCATTTGCAGTAGAAGACAATGACACTCCTATGCAGAGAGAAACGGAGAAGACAGAGTCCTGACACTGTGCAAGTCTAGGGATGGAGTCACCCCTGAGGCTGTCTCCCCTCATCCTTCCCACGAGTGTCTATGTGTTGCCCTTCTTTGATTAAATTAGCTTGAATTTTGTCCTCTTGCTTGCAACCAGAGAATTCTAAGACTCTGTAAGAAGTGTTTAGGGGATAATAAACAAGGAGGAAGATGCATATAACTCAGTTTTATAAAGTGAGGACAGGCTTCGCAGAGGTGAAGACAGACAACCAAGCTTTGTCCTTCGAGATGAGGAGAGCTTCCACAGCAGGATAAAAGGAAGGGCATTTCTGGGAGGCAAGAGTCCAGTGCATTTGGGTGGAAAATGAACTAATGGGGCTTGGGGAGGGGCAAGAACAGAAAAATGAGCCCAACTTAGATCCTGAGAGGGTTTCCTTCAATGCTTTTCTGTCGGGTTTGGGCTTTGTCCCATAAGCAATGATTGGAAAATCTTTAAAGGATTTTAAGCAGGGTTACCATATGGTCAGATTAATTTTTTAGAAAGATAATTGGTCACAGTGGTGGGTAGTTGAGAAGAGGTGGAAAATCAGAGAATCCAGACAGGTTACTACAGCAAACCAGGTATGAAACAGTCTGAACAAGGGTAGTGCAGGGATGGACCAAAGAAGGTCAAGGTGTGGACTGGAGGAGTGGCTGCCCCTTTGGACAGGAGTGAGGGAGGAGAGGAGGCAGCCTGAGAAAAAGCCTTGGTTTCTGACTAAGGTGACCAGATGGCTGGGTGGAGGCCCTGTTAGTCAAGAAGGAAGGGCAGGTTCCGGGGAGTGAGGATAGATTCCACTAGGATTACTGCAGCCTCCCAGCAACCCCCTGGGTAGTATTCCTTTCTAAAAGATGGGTATTTTTCATACAGGGTTAATTTATCCCTCAAACACAGTTCAATATTTACAACAGATACAGAATATTAGCATTTTTATTTTATTGGCATAGCTTACAACAGCCAGTGTGAAACACCGTTATTCTATTTGGGGGTGGTGGTGGTGGTGGGGTGTATGTGAAAGTTGCCAACTCATTTATCAATTTGCCTAGCTCTCTAACTATAATTTTTTTTTTTTTTTTTTTACTATTAGTGTTCTTATTCACTCCTAAGATTGTCCTGAAGCTTTCTTTTTCCTTTTCCTTTTCTTTCTTTAGTCACTCTTCTCAAGTGGCTTTCCTAAGTGCGCATGTATCAGCCCGGAAAACACCCAGACTGATGTTTAAGGAGGCGTCAACAGTCCTCAGAACTAAAAACGTCTGCTTTATGATTGGCTGCCTTTCACCTGTTGAGAGCCCTTAATGTTTATTGTTAAGGATGTTTCAAAGTAGATGTTGAGTTGTTTTTATAAAAGGTCAAAAATAGAAATCTTTTCTGAGTTGCTTTTGGGTTCAGCCACCTTCAAATACGTTGTATCTCCCCTGCCCCTCCTTTTTTTCCTTCTTCTTTTTTTGTTAGTGTATTTGTGAAAGGTTTTTCAGCTCTCTGTAAGCTTTCCCCAAACAATGATGGAGACTAACCGATCATACAATTCAAATACAGGGTAGCTCCTTCTTCCTTCTTTAAAAACTGGCTTTGTGGGAGATAAAGCGAGGGGTAGGAGACCTGGATTCTCATAAAAACTTTCACTATTAGGAGTTTTTGCTCTTGGATTGGTAGCTAACCTCTTTGTGCTCAGTTTCTACATCTGGAAAAGGTCTCATAAGGATAGTCTGAGAACAAATACCTGACATTCATGTGGAAGTATTTTGAGCTTTGCAGAAAGCCTCTGAAAGAATGCAAGGCAACATGCTTAGCTATAACTGACTAAAAGTCATCTGTATCCATTTATCTTTGTGAGGATAAAAGGAGACGAATAAAAAACTCCTAGCCCAGTGTTTGGCACATAGTAGATGCTCAATAAAACTGCAATTTTCAATGCTTCCCTTCCTTTTTCACTCTCTTCTTGCCTTTTCACTAAAATGCTTTTAGTTTTTCTTTGCTGACTTATTCAGACTTGGCTCAGAACAATCTTTAATTTACAGAAGCATGACCATATTTTATATTCTAGGATATTTATATTTGTGATAATGCAAAACTAGAAATAGGACAATGTCACCATGCTTATATTATATTATTTTAGAAAACAAACAAGCTAATAGGTCAACTGTTACTGGCAGAAAGGAAAGAGACCTTGAGAAGGCACTGATTAGGGCAGCACAGGGTGGTCCCAGCCACACTGATTAAAGGGGTGGTGGTTTGGGTCTAACTGAATCTGACCTCCCACTAACTTTGTGCTAATGGAGCAAGAGGCTTTGGCTTGTCTAAATGTTGAAAATGCCTATATTCTCTCTCCCCTGATACTATAGAGTAATTTGTGATTCTAATGTTATTACACATTCTGGTTTTGTTTTTTGTTTTTTAAAAAAACAGGCATGTTGTTACTATTAATAAGGAGAGATGTTTGGAGTACTCTCCAATAAATCATTGAGATGTTCTGAACGGAGATAATTTTATGTCAATGATCTTGAATATCTTTACGCTTCAGAAAATAATTTAAGCTAAAAGAGTTAGCAACCAGAGTTGACCTCTGAACATCAGCCTTGAGCCCCACTGACAAAGGCTTGGCAATGCTTCTGCTTTCGGAATCCTCCCTCCTGACCCTCCACCCCACATGGTAAAAAAATGCCAACCAATCTCCATCCATACCCAGTTACAACCGGTAACTGGCTGAAATTTTGTTCTGTCAAGAAAATTAAAATTAGATCTTATACAGAAAAGTGATTTTTTTTCATCAGTTTCAAAAGAGGAATGAGATGCCTTTTTAACAAGAATAGATAACGGTAGGGATTTGAGCTCCAGGAGGAGTCCAACAAGGTCATTGGGCATTTCCCCTAACTCCCAGAAGAGGAGACTTTTCTGTGCTGGCCGATTTTGAAGGGCGGACTGATGCTTGGCCAAGGGCAGAGACCTCTGGCAGGCTCTGGGCTCCGGGCTCAGGGGAGCCTGCCGGAGGACACCTCCCCGCCAAGGCCACACTCTGCAGGAGCTGGAAGACACAGGCTGCTACAGATCTGTGCTCATCCACACTTTCCCTCCCTCTCTACATCCCTGTTCCCCATCCCCAGACTCTTCCAGAGGTGGAGGGAAATACCTTCAGAGAAGCCCTGGAGCTTTCAGGTACCCCGTTCCCGTATTTCCCTGAGATGATCCCACAGGCCAGTGGAGACCAGGTCATTGCTCCAACTCCTGCAGAAGAAAAACAACTTGAAAAGCTGCTTGTAGGGAACTGGGATCCAAAGTGTGGGGGTGTTTAAGCAGGATTGGTTAGTAGTGGGGAAAAGCCGGACACATTAAAAGAGCTCACACCGACATACATCTTTCTATTAAAATGTAGGCATTGACAAACTGCACTTCATTTTTTATAGGCCAATTAAACGTGCACAGTCATAGGGAGTGGATCATATAAACAAGCCTGAAACTGTGGTTTATTCATGTCCAAACGTCACACTTCTGTTTACTCAGACACAAACGCTTTACACGCGCGGAGATTCAGTGCTCTGCTTGTCCACTCAGTGTCTAGATAGTGCCTGGTACGTACCAGACGCACAATTCCTAGTGCATGGTAAACACACAATGAGTGACAGCAATAATAACAATTGTTATTGTTGACTTTTTTTTTTTAATCCTTCTTCCCCTACCCAGCCTTTTCCTGCTCATGTGAACCTCTGTTTCTTAGGAATAAAGTCATCTCTGGAAACTGTTTATTTAAATAAATAACCCTGAAAATGTGGCTTATTCATGTTTTTCTGATGTCTACAATTTTTGTGTATATGGTGTGTATATATTTCCCCCCTCTCGCTGACATCATTATATCCACCTACACAAACATGTCGTGCCTGGCTTGTGAGCTGTCCTGGAATTCCATGTGTGACTCAGTTCCAGGCACAGAGTGGGAGATAGAGATGTATATGTCCATAATCTTTTGGAAAGGCAGTCATAATCTACCCAAGGATGCATGCTCTGGCCACAGCAAGCACCCCAAGAAAAATGAGTTTATTCATGGGTTTCTTCCCTGCGTTCTCTATGCGTTTTTTGAACACCTACTGAGTATAGTTTATATGCCAGTCCCAGTTTGCACCTCTGCTATAGCTACGCTGCAGACTACACAAAGGCGCACTTGATTCTTCTACAGTCTCTGGAATGCATAGCTCTTATTATGTTAATGAAGGACATTTAAGAAGCATTTTAACAACTCAACCCCCAGATCATGGGGCCTACTATTGTTAAAAATCATCAGTAACGTTGATTGTGGAGATTACCTATTTTATGGTAGAGCTCCGGTAGCTGAACCTCCACTTTCTCTCTCTGGAAAAGATGGTACTCAGCTTGTTCACAGACGGGAGGGATCATATTGAACTGTCTTGCTACAGAGTAGGCTTCCTAGGGAGAAATAAGATTGCAACTGGATTTATGCTGATGAGAAATAAGACTGCCCTGTGATTCTATGCATGAGGAATTTTCATTTTAGTAAAATCAATACAAACCAAGAAGCATGGAGGATGCCATACAATAGGCAAAGTTATGACCATCAATTTCACTAAGAGCAATACCAAACGCAAGAAATCCTTATTATTCTTCGGGAGGGTTTGGGCTGAGTAAAGCCCAGGGAAAATTAGTCCCAGTGTGAATTATGGACGATAATAAAGAAAATGTAGTTTGACTATTTAGAGCAGGGGTGGGCAAACTTTTTGACTTGAGGGCCACAGCGGGTTCTTAAACTGGACTGGCGGGCCGGAACAAAAGCATGGATGGAGTGTTTGTGTGAACTAATATAAATTCAAAGTAAACATCATTACATAAAAGGGTATAGTCTTTTTTTTTTTTTAGTTTTATTCATTTCAAACGGGCCGGATCCGGCCCACGGCTGATTTAGAGTCTAAAGAAATGGAACAGACAGTATCCATAGGTGATCTTTAATTAGCATGTGACAAACAGTATAGTCATTTAATAGAATTTTTAAAAGAAAATTAGAATATTGTGTTCACATATCTCATTAGCTAAGAAATTCAATTTACTCTCTTGCTGCCAAAGACATGCTAAAACGCGTTTCCTGTTAGAGACTTGCACCCTCCCTGTTGTGTTCCGAGCTGATGAGATCCAGCCCCCACATCCCTCTCTGTAATGAGGGAATTGACCAGAGAATACTAGTGCCAAAGCAATTGTGAGGGAAGATTGCAAGAGGTCTTGCAGTTTACACATGGTATCTGAGAAACAGTACATGCATACCTAAGAGATATTGCAGGCTTAGTTCCAGACCACTGCAATAAAGTGAATATGGCAATAAGGTGGGCCACACGAATTTTTTGGCTTCCCAGTGCATAAAAAAGTTATGGTCATACTATAATGTAGTCCTGCAAGTTTTAATCTTTTTCATCTCATGGTACATATAAACTAATTACTAAAATTTTGCTGAACATCAAAAAATATATTTTTTGTCACTCTGACCAAAATTTAGGTATAATTTTGATTCATTCACACCAGATGGCTATTATTATGTGGGCTATTGTCATTTTTTTTTCTTTTTTTACAATCTAAGGGAAAAGAGGTCAGTGCCCCTGACTAAATAGTCAGGTATTATATATTTTAAACATTCTTGTGGCATACTGGTTGACAATCACTTCTGTAGTCTACTAAGTATGCAATAGCCTTATGTCTAAAATAAAAAAAATCAATGTACATATCTTAATTAAAAAATACTTTATTGCAAAAAATGCTGACCATCATCTGAGCCTTCAGCTTGCAAGAGGTAACTTTTTTGCCAGTGGAGGGTAACATCAAAGATCACTGATCATAGATCACCATAACAAATCCTATATAATAAAAGCCGAATATGCAAATTGACCGACCGGTGGAACGACCAGTGGAATGACCGGTTGCAATGATGCACACTGATCACCAGGGAGCAGATGCTCAACACAGGAGTTGTCCCTAGCCTGCAGGCCCCAGGCCAGCCAAGGCAGGTGCCAGTGGAGGACCCCCCCGCCCCCGATCACCCTGCTGGTCGCTCCACAGATCGGCCCTGATCTAGGGACCCTACCCATGCATGAATTTTGTGCACCGGGCCTCTAGTATAAAAATAATGAAAAAGTTTGAAATTTTGTGAGAATTACCAAAATGTGACACAGAGACAGAAAGTGAGCAAATGCTATTGGAAAACTGGCACCAAGAGACTTGCTCCATGCAGCCTTGCCACAAACCTTCAATTTGTAAAAAATGCAGTATGTGTGAAGAACAATAAAACAAAGTGCAATAATACCTGTAATAAGATGCTCAATGGCCATTTAAAAATAGAAATGAAATTACCATGATCTCCATAGCGCTCCACCTGGAGGTTCCCCAGTACATCGCCATGCCTTGGTTTATCACGTGTGTCATGGCTCGAACAATTTCTATGGAAGGCCAAACAGAGAGCATTTCATGAGTTCTTCTATTTTTCAAAGTTATATGGTCTTTGGTCCACCCCCCCCCCCCCGCCCCCCCGCCCAAAGCTTAGAAGTTTAATCCAAGTATTTGTTTGATTAATATAATTGCTTTGACATTGGTGACACCATGAAATATTGATGATGTGGAGGCTGATGGTACTTTTGGGTAAATTGACTTTCCATTTCCATTTGCAGCCACAACACTAAATGATATTAAAAACATAATGAGCACTTTAAGTTCTTCCTTGACTTTTATTGCTTCATGGTTCCCGGCCTGATGAAAGAACACATGATTCACCTCCTTCAGAACCTGGGTACTTTGCTCACTAAAGTGAGAAGTAAGAGAAAGCCTTTGTAGAATGTAAGGTCACTGAGGATAGAAGGCTGGCCGCTGTGTGCTGGGTTTGCAGAGCTGGGCCTCACACAGGGTGGCGGTATAATAGAGATGACTCAACAGCAACGTATTTAGCAGAAAGATAAACATATTAAATGCTGAGCAAACAGCTGAAGCCGCAATGGCTCCCAGCCCACAATGGCACTCCTTGTTCTTGACCACTTTGAACCAAACTTTATTCTAAGACACCCGAGTAATGAATTTCCCTGGGGGTGGGGGTGGGGGTGGGGGGGCGCTGTTTGTAGCCCCACCCAGTTTGCTCATCAGCCTCTCTCAGACTGACATTACATTTCCTAAACTGGACAATGAATCACTTTGCCGGAGAGGTGGAGCCAAGTTAATCCTCTTGGCACCAGCCCGATGGGATGCAGAATCAAGGAGCATGCAGAGCCTCAAGTTCAACTGAGTGAAAAGTCACAATTGAGGTGACACAATCAAGAAGTCACAATCAAGATTTCTTCTGCAAAGCAGGTCAGCCAAACACCCAGGAAGCGACATCAACTGGCATTTTCAAGGGGTGCAGACTTCAGCTTCTCTGTGTCCCACTAATACCTATGGGTTAAATGTCCTTCAAAAGAATCAAAGTCGAGTTGAGGTGGATGTATTCTTATTTTATTTCTCATAAACAGCACTGTCTAAATTGGTAGGGGACAGGATTTTGAATGAGGCAGAAGGATTAGGGTCTTAGCTTCCTTGCTTGGTTTATGTAAACCATTTTAAATTGCCCTTGGTTGGTGTCTTTCTTTGGAAGATGGGAAAGCTTTTATTCACCATTTCTAACCAACAGACGTAGACTTTGGCTTATAAGCTAAACTAACTCAGCAACGGAAACTAGGAAGTTTATTCTCCCTTTATAAAGCAAAAGTTATACAACATGTTTTTCTTTTATTATGCAAATGGAATGATAAACATTTCTGAAAGTTGAAGCCATTTTTAAAATTTCTGCCCCAGAAGTATTCAGAGTTTTGACATCACCATCAGCGTACCACTCCATTTCCTTCCCCATCCTGTTTCATTCAGAGCTTAGGAGTTCATTCAATCAACAGTATTTATTAAGTGTCTGCTGAGCTGGGTGCTGGGGATACTGTGGTGAAACACACCTATAGGTAAACACTGATGAGGTTCACAGAGAATAAAATGACCCCCAAGATGCTCCCCTGTCTCTAGTCTGTAATCAGTGAGATGAGCACAGAACACTGCGCGGCTTGGCCACATGGCCATCACTGAGACCTTGACCTGAGCAGTTAAGGTGGAGTGGAGGCTGGGAGTACCTTTATTCACTTATTTAACACACAGGATTAAAAGCCTAATAGCTGCCAGGTACTGTGCCAATTGCTGGATTCATCTATGTGTAGAACATACAAACCTCCTATACTCAGGGGAAGATGGAGATGTAAACAAGTAAGTAATTACAAAATTTGAAGTGTTATGAAGTAAACAAATAGCAGGCGGATATAGAGAATGAGAGGAAAGACCTATTTGGTTAGGCAAGGATGGTCTTCCTGAGGAGTAATGTGTAGGCTTGAAAAATCAAAAGGAGCCAGCTTTGGTAAGAACAGGGGCAGCACAACCTCCA
The DNA here is from genome assembly GCF_963259705.1 of Myotis daubentonii. Lineage (NCBI taxonomy): Eukaryota > Metazoa > Chordata > Mammalia > Chiroptera > Vespertilionidae > Myotis > Myotis daubentonii. Next base: position 21,451,373 of record NC_081842.1, on the reverse strand, counting down.
GGCAAATGGAACAGCATGTGCAAAGGCCCCGAGGCACAACTTAGTGAGTTCCAGCCACCAGAAGGAAGCCATTGCGGCAGGATCTAGTAAGGAAAGAGGACAGAGATAAAAGATGAAGTTGGCAGAGGGAAAACTTTGTTATTTGTATGTTATTCAAAGTTTAATGGGCAATCATTAACATTTTTTAGGTAAGGGAATAACAGGATGTGTTTCTGTTTCATAATGCTCTCTCTGACTGCATGGAGAATCCCAGGGGGAGGATTGCAGGAAGCAGGAAGATCTTGAGGAAGGTATTGCAATATTCCAGATAGGAGGCAAGGATGGCTCGGGATAGGGTGGTGGAATAGAGAAATGGATGGATGCAAATACACTTTAGAGGAAGAATCCATAAGACCTGCAGATGGACTGAATGCGGCAGGTTAGGGAAAGATAGGAATCAAGGCAATGTCACAGGTATCTGGCCACTTAGAGTGAAGGAGACTGAGGGGGAAAAGGTTTTTGTTTTTTTTGGTTTTTTTTGGGGGGAGGGGGAATCGATGGTTCCTCATTGGACATGCAAAAAAAAATGGAAATGCCTGTAACATATTACCAGGAGAGATGTCATATAGAGATAATTGAATGAATGACACAGGAAGCAATGTGGGCTGGAGGTGATATGTTTATTAGTTACCTGTCTATTACTCATACTTAGATTCATGGAAGTAGGTGAGATTATGTAAGGGGAATCTGCAGAGGAAAGAGAGAAGATGTTTTAAGAGCCAGCCCAGAGGTTGGAGATAGGACACTGTGGTGTCAGGGTCATCAGCAACCAGAGGGGCAGGAAGGAAGCCAGAGAGGGAACTGTTTCAGAATCAAGAGCAGGGAATGCTCCGAGAAGGGGCTGTGCCAACACACTGGAACACCGTGAGCATTTAAGTCAAAAGGGCCCCTAACAGTGTCCATTGGATTTGGCCACATGACAGGGAGGTCACTGTGGAGCATGAGAAGAGCAGCTTCATTGTCGGTGGTGTGATAAGACCAAGGCCAAGCTGCGGCTGATGGAAGAACGGGCGTGGGAAAGGGAAGACTTGAGAGGCAACCTGGGTAGGCTGAGTTTGGAAGTGAATGGAACAAAGAGGGCAGTAGCTGAAGGGGCCCTTGGGGTCAAAGGAGAGTTTTATTTTTATTTAAAAAATATTTTTATTGATTTCAGAGAGGAAGGGAGGAGAGAGATAGAAACATCAATGATGAGAGAGAATCACTGATTGGTTGCCTCCTGCTTGCCCCCTACCAGGGGATCAAGCCCGCAACCAGGGCATGTGCCCTGACCAGGAATTGAACCGTGACCTCCTGGCCATAGGTTTATGTTCAACCACTGAGCAACGCTGGCCGGATGAAAGTTTTATCTTAAAGATGGAAGATATAAGAGTAAACTTGTATGATGTTAGAAGTGATCTAGAAGAGGAGTTAGTGATGATATGGGATGGGGGTTGGGGGGAAAAAGAAGGGAGAGGGAGACTTGTTAAAGTGAGATGGAGCAGGGCAACCTGGGGGGAGGGGGGGATTGCAGGGGAGGAGAAGGACATGTCTACCAACACAGTGGGACCCAGGAGGTTTGTAGAACTCGTCATGGGAGACATGGGAGCTCCTGTTTGATGAATTCTATTTGCAATGAACTATCAGTCAAGTGAAAATGAGGTGGGTGTGAGAAGTGAGGGAAGGAGAGAACAAATAATTCTGAGTGTGGAAGAGCCTATGAAGACGCTCCAGTGTCCCAGCACTAAAGCTGCTGGTGATTTCTCTCTCCCTGATTTGTTTGGCCTCTGACCCCACAGAGACAAGGTTGGTGAAATACTGAAAGGAGAACTCCAGGAGTGCTTTTTTCTTTGTCAGAAGCAAAATCGTTATCTTTGAGAACAGTCTATAATGGAAATAGTATCGCAAGATGTGTAGTTGAGTTTGACTTATCGCAGCATTACAATTTGAAAAAGAGCCAAAGGACAACGAAAATTGTAAAAATGGACCACGTGAACTGAGCTAGCTTCCTCTTTTCTTCTCATTTTGCCTTTATTGGATGAAGGCGCTTCTCATCAAGTTAGGAGAAAAAGGACGTCTTTAGAACCACATGGACTGATAATAATATCACAAATTGCTCCTGTAATTGTCCCTACAAATTATTTAACAATAAAGTGTATAGAAAGAGAGAAGGACCAGGGCTCTGCTTTTCAGTTTCATTGTATTTGTAGTAAAAGCTTAACCAGGGGTTCTCATCCTGGAGGAGGCTGCAGGGAGAAATTATGGGAGAACCGAGAGGCCGCAGGTGGAGATTCATGTTGCCAGAAAATATAATTTAATTTAACATACATTAAATTTCTTTTTAATGTCAGAGAAAAAGCCCCCAAGTGTTGCGATAATAGGGTATCGCCGTACTGATGGCGGAGGTGGGTTTTTAAGTTCTTTGACTACTTAAGGACACTAGAGGGCAGCATTGTTAGAAAAAAAATTGAGTCTGCTGTTTTACTTGCGTATCATGGAAATGCTTTTCAAAAGCATCTGGTCAGAGCATGGATTCTGAGCGGGAAGAAAGACGTTAGGAAGATCATTTAGTGGATTGCATTCACCTGCTTCTTGCAAAGAACATACAGACAGACTGACTCAATCTGGCAACCCAGGACTGAATGTGACCTGCTTTGCTCTTCCAGGAAGCCTTAGCTCCGTGGTTCTCAACCCTGACTGCCCTATCTGGGCTCAAAATGACACTATCTGGGCTCCACCGAAGTCCTATTATATCAGATCTCTGGGTAAGGCCTGGCATCAACACTTTAAAAAGCCCTCCCTGAGGATTCTGGTGTGCAGGCTGGGCTTGGGACCCGCTGAGGGGCTGCACCAATGCTCCCAAAGTGTGGCAGCATCGGCAGCCCCTGGGAACTTGTTAGAGAGGCGGTTCCTAGGGTCTTACCCCAGACCTACTGAATTACAAAATCTGGGGGTGGGTAGGGCCTAGCAGTCGGTGTTTTAACCGGCCCTCCAAGCAGTTCTGGTGCAGAACAAAGTTTGAGAACCACTGCTTCATGCCATTCCCAAGTAGCATTTCAGTGGCTGTAGACTTCCTCCCACATTTCCTTTCAGCTTTCATGTAATCTGAATGGGCCATGCTATAATTTAAGCTTTAGTTTAGTTATTTGCTTTAGTAGATATGTAAACAGATAGTCACAGTGACATGTATTCATTCTCTCTCTCTCTCTCTCTCTAGTTCTCGCTCATGCGCGCGCGCGCGCACACACACACACACACACACACACACACACACACACACACACTTTGATATGAATCAGGATCATCTGAGAAATCTGATGAACATGCAGAGGTGCGTGTCCTATCCCACTTCAATGAGCCCGGGCCTTTGTAATATTTTCATCAGCTCTCAAATCTCAAAGTTTGAGAAATACTGTCTAAACTATTGAAAAACTGATGAATCTTGCCTGTGTGCTTCTTTCCAAGTTGAAACCATTGTTAACTGTTCTTTAACCGACAGGCCACAGGCAGCTCTCTCTTACTCCCTGAACCCAGCACACACTGGCCTGCTGTAAATGCCACCAGTCCATTTTGCTTCCCCGAGGATTCCATTTCCCATCTGTAAGGTGAGGATGCTATTGATCCTGTGGAATCCTTTCCAAGCTTCATAGGAGATAATGTGTGTAGACCAATTTGTGAATCTAAAAGAGTAACACAAACTGGGTAACAAGAAGCAGGATGTGGCCCTGATTGTTTCTTCTCCAATAGGCTCAGATTCTAACATTTTAGTTACAGAAAAATAATGTTGACATTCTTCTGTCAGTAATGTAGGTCATTCATATTTTAAAATGTGTATTTGATGCTAAAGGCCCTAATATAACTATTTATTTTGAATGAAAAAAATTTGTTGATAAACATATTTTTTTAAATGGCTTTCATACAAAAATAGGTTGCTTTCATTAACCCTTTGTTCATGGGAAATGTTCCCTAGAACTTTGAAAGTTGTCAGCAAATAGATATACTGCGTGAACAATAAACCATAAGGACTGAAAATACAAATGTGCAGAAATTAATGTTTTGATCAAATAAAATGTACTCAAGTTCATCTGGCCAAAGGGACACAACATAATAAAAACAAAAGAAACCTCAGATATTCCAGTGCAATTTCCTCTCACTTGAGAAGAGGAAGTAGAGGCTAGGAGTTCATTGTTTTAAGGCACAATCAAAGCTTGACTCTTATACATATTTCAAATACGCCTACAAAGTGCCGAGAGTGAATACACAAAATAATAATTGTACTATATAGTAGAATTATGTGATTTTGCTCTGTATTTTCCACGTTTCTGTAAATGTGTGTTATCATACTTTTACAATCTAAAAAAAAAAAAAGGTTCCCTAACAAGCAAAGGCACCACTTTCAAGCACTAACATGCCATAGGTTAATTCATACATATTAGGTTTAACTAAATGAAATTGCCATCTTTAGTGATCAAAGGTGGTTGCCTATTGGCAGTGTCCTGCCTGTGGTTCAATCTTCCTGCTCTCAGATCCTTTCTTTTCTGAGAGGAGAGGAGGTGTTGGCAGCTGAGGCCCTGGGAGAATGCAGAGACTTGGTTTCGTCAGAGGAGTTGTTGTGAACACTAAGAAAAACCAGGTCTAGACCCGGGCACAATTTTTACTCCAAACCAGCTGTTTGTTTCTTATTTATCTACCTCGACTTGTTTCTGTACTTACTTAACTTCAGAAGCTTGTGGTGGTACTGGTTTATGACCGTGCCGCTTGGTGGCTTAGAGGTTTGTTCTCGGTTTTTTTTGTTTTTTTTTTTTAAATATATTTTATTGAGTTTTTACAGAGAGGAAAGGAGAGAGATAGAGAGTTAGAAACATCGATGAGAGAGGAACATCTACCAGCTGCCTCCTGCACACTCCCCATGGGGGATGTGCCCGCAACCAAAGTACATGCCCTTGATCGGAATCGAACCCAGGACCTCTCAGTCCGCAGGCCGACGCTCTATCCACTGAGCCAAACCGGTTTCGGCATGTTCTCGGTTCTTTATCAGTCTGAATCCTCCCTCGGTGCTCAGCTGAGGGTCTGGAGAGAGAGGACTACCCTTCCTCACAGGAAGGGAAACCCAGACCCATCAGTGAAGCGGCGCCATGCTTAGCCTTAAGGCTTGCCGACTGGCTGAGGAAAGCCTGGCTCTGTGTCCTGCAGGGCACACACCGGACTGAGGAGGCCACTCTGTCCTGTCATTGTCACTCGGGCACATTGCTCACCCTTCCTGGGTCTCAGTTTTTTCAAAACAAATGAGCAGATTGCTATTAATTGAGCGCATAAGCAATCTTGATAATAACTGTTTAGATGGGTTATAGTTTAATCCCCATTTTATTGATGAAGAAGCCGAGGCTCAGGAAGGTAGTCATGTGGGCAAGTTCTCAGGAGATAGTCTGTTTGGCCACTGGTAGCTCTACAGTTTGGTGACTGTCACCTTGAGGGCTTTGTGCAAAGTACACTGTGGGAGAAGGTGGGATGGGGAGAGAAAAGGAACATTGGTCCCACTGTGTATTTGTGAATGTGTGATGCCTTGTGTGTGGTTATGCCCATCCCTTTGCATTTAATATAATATGCTGCTGACTATAGTTCATGATGCATTTGAATGACAAGCAATGTGAGCTATCTTTTTGCTTCCTGGAAGAAAGACTTCAAATCTGACAGCCCTTTGAAAAAGAGCGCTGTAAGAGGGCTCGTGTCTGCGTCTGACCTGTTGAAGCTTAGAGAAGGAGTGAACTTCACAAGAGATTCCTTTACAAGATCAGGATGTCAGCCAAGATGATTCTGGATCAGAACAGCCCAGATTCAAGAGACTAGAAAGGGTTACATGTGGAGCTTTATGTCTCCAAGGACAACGCACTGTCCTCATCCTGCTGCTCCCCGAGAGAACCCTCCCCAAAGGGCACAGGGCCCTCTACCTCTGCTCTGCCACACACGTGTTTTCCCTGACCCCCGACAGTTTGAGCTGAGCCTTTGATATTGCTCAGATGGGACACTTTTAGTCTCACTTTTACCCAAAGTTCAAAGGCCCTGAACAAAATCAGTAGTTGGTAAGTACCGATAAGTTTCAAAGTGAGGTTAGATCATCGATGTAGGACTGGTATAAAAGGTTTGGCCATCTTTAGTCTAACCCTTGTCTTGAAAGAATAAGTGGGTGAAAGTTAAAGTTGAGAGACAATTTAATTGAACTTGTTTGAGTTTGTGGCATATCCCTACCTCCCCATGTCATGCCTCCCATCCCCTCCATCTTTTACCTTATCTCAAACTGAATAAAACTCCAGAAAATTCCATTTGCAGAACATGCAAATAAGAACAGTTCCCCATAGTAAGAGCCTGAACTTGCTGTGACTTCTGCACAGACAGGCACAGGCTGTCCTGGGGACTCTGCTCAATCCTTGTTCAACTCTCCCTAGTGGGAGAGTGGGGGCGGGGGGGGGGGGGGGAGGGCGGGGCTATGCTATTTCTTCCTCCACCAGATAGGTACCTTTAATCCTAGCAAGAGAGCAACTGTCCATTACACATTTAGATAAGAATGGCCAAGCGACTTGCCTGAGGCAATGACACAGTTTTCTTATCTTTCAATACCATTCTGTCTTTATTATTTCTTTGTAATCATCTTATCTTTACCCAGTCTTTCCAGCAACTCACCTAGACCAACTATTGCCTGCTGACACTCCAAGAAATAATTATTTTGAATATGTATCATAAAATCGCACCTTATCCTCCAACATAATCTAAACATGCTCCCCACTATTTCTTATTAAAACCTGGTGATTCCAAAATATCAGTTTGCAATTGCTATGTTTGGTTAATACTAAATGGTAGCAATTAAATTATTTAATCAGATCATTTCTGTCCTGATTAAAAGGAGGTAGCATTCAAGGTGAATATAGAGTACAGTGCTATTCTTCCATATACCAAATTCTTTAAGATTTATGAACAGTGGAATTAATTCTAATTCATTTAGAGACATTCAAAACGAGAGTAAGTAAACCCCATTGCCTTACATTTTGTCTGAAGCAAGGCAACAAATGGACAAATATAAATAAATAAACAAATCTAAGTGAACTAAAATTCCAGGGTTGTGCATATTTCCTAGACACCTGACTTACGTCGTCATCTGTGAAGCTTAAAGTTGTATCATTGGTGGATTGTAGGAATCTATGTTAGTGTCCTGGGGTTTCCTTTGACAATGTCACTGGTCAATTGTTTAAAGTTCGAACATGGGTCTTCTCCGGATATGGGCTATCTCTCTGACATAAATGAAAAAATTAATATTTGGAAAAGGATTCTCTTTCCTTCTCAAGTTTTTGAAGTTTTGCTCTTGTCAATTAAGCCACAAATTTCATTGTAGAATATGGCTGTTTTCATTTGTTTTGGGCTGCTATCACAAAAATACCTTAGGTGACTTAAACAGCAAACATTAATGTCTCCCAGTTTGGAGGCTGGGAAATTTAGGATCAAGGTGCTGGCAGATTCAGGTTCTGGTGAGAGCCCTCTTCCTGGTTCAGAGACAGCTTCTCATTGTGTCCTCAAATGGTGGGAGGGGCGAGGGAGCTCTCTGGGATCTCTTTTATAAGCACATTAATGTCATTCATGAGGGCCCGACCCTCATGCCCTCAGCACTTACCAAAGGCCTCGTCTCCTAATAGCGTCACACTGGGGATTAGGTTTCAACATGGGAATTTTGGGGGTGGGGGTGGGGGCACAAACATTCAGTCTATAGCAGTGACCTAGAAAATTCTCAAAGCAGGTGATTTGTTGATCTTTGCCATAGATAACATTCCCATGAACACCTGATTTTCAATAACCTAACGTTTCTTAGTGAATGTTTCAGGATGCATAATCTACAGAACATATGCAGAAATAAATGAGAAAATTCACCTGCTATGTAGGTTTATTTGATAGAACAAATTTATTGATGAAACAATTATGGTGAAAGGTATTCTGGTATATGGCAATAAAACCTATCAGTAACACATAGAAAGATGTGATATTAGTTATAAAGATCCCTCATTTAGTCATAATATATAAAAAATCGAAAGATGACATCTTTGAGATTAGCTTTTTATTTTGTGATCCTCTTGCGATTTGGGCTGCCGTTTTTCTTAGAAATGAGGATGTCTCAAACTTCTTGATATATCAGTGGTGTTCTGGATTTGTTTAATGGAATAAGTTATTGAAAACTCAATTGAAAGTCCTTAAATTATAAAAGAGATTTATTGGCAAAGATCGTAATATGTGCTTCAGAGTTGGTTATTCCAAGTCACTGAGGACCACCTTTTTCCTGGCTCTGTGCTCTGCTATCCAGGGCTGGATTCCTTGTGGCATCAGGGTGGCTGGCAGAAGCCTCTGTGGCCACCTGCTTCCTTGTCCATCTCTGTCCAGGGCTGTGTGCCTCAGCAATCCAAGACTCCTGACATTCACTCTGATTGGGCTGTTTGGTTCACATGAACCAGTGACTCTGAGCTGATTGGCTTAACACAACCCAGAGCTCACTTTGGAACTGAGGTCCAGCAAGTGGAGAGGGGAGTGGCCTCCCTCTGGGCCAGTTGGCAGTTTGGGGGAAGCATAGTCACTTACATGAAAACCTGGGTACCTGAGAGGGAGGGGTGACTTCCGGGCTGACAACCAACAATTTCCTCTGTGCTTAGACTGGGTCTGGGTGGGCACACCCACAACAGAGGGATAGGGAGAGAGCTAACTCTACGAGTGTCTACTATGTGCAGGGAGTTTTATCAGCATGATTGCATTTAAGCTTTACTACAGAACAATGAGGTGCTATGATTACATTTTCATTTTGCATTCGAAGAGATTGATGCTCAGAGAAATTAAAAACTTGATGAAACCAGGTTTTCACTCCTCCTCTAAAACCAGCCTCACCCACCAATGCCCATGCTCAAACAAAATGAAACATATCTTTTCCCATTTCTCTTCATCTGTACCTATGCATTTCATGCCCACATGTAGAGGTTTAAAATATCTCTATCAAGCGAGAAAGTAAACCGTTGGGCATGTCAAAAGGAAATGTATTACGCAAAACACTCATTAAGGAATGGTTTTCCAAATGTTCATTGAGATACTAAAATATTAATTTAACCAAACCCCACAAGTTCTATGTGGCACCTAATATTTCTATATCCATTATTAATGGAACAATTATTTTTATACTTGGGAACATCTGTCATTGCATTGCAGATATCTGACTCAAGCCTCACATTTCTGATCTTTTCAATTGTGTGAAGGTCACCATCATTGGTTAGACAGGCGGATGCAGAATCTTGATTTGAAACCTCTTATTCTATTATCCTGTCTGCAGCTTTTAACATTTATACAACTGTCTGTGTATCAGCTGCTTGGGACAGGCTTTTAACTTTATTTTAAAAGAAACTCTATCTTGTGGATGAAAGATTAAAGAGGCAACTTGGCAGAGGATTGATACGAGGGGAAAATATTTATCCTAATGAGATTTTTCTACTGGCAAATCTAACTTCATGCTGTAACAGGAAGCAATTGATATTGCTTCTTGCAAAGTGTAGAGCTGGCCTTGTTGTGGCAGACATCTGGAAGGAGACGCTATCCTCATCTTAATGATATCAAAAACTCTACCCTTCCGCAGATGTGGCTTCCTGGCAGCCCCAGATCCATTCGGCTCTGCAGAGCTTATCTATGTTTGGGAGGAACCTGGTAACTAACCAAAAGGCACTTTCAAAACCTGACATGGTGGAATGGATGCTGTTCAGGAGCAAACTGCCTGGTAAAGAGGAACTACAACAGGGCACCTGCTGCTCTGTATGTTAATATGTAAGGCAGGCCCAGGAGTGGCCGAGCAACAGTCATGGAAAGAGCCACTGCGGAGGAGGCGGCCCGTCCAGGTCTACCCCGGGATGCTCAGCATTCTTTTCCTCGTATCCAGTTTCCGCTTCACGCTTTGCGTGTTTGTATCTGGAACCCTTGATCACTTTCTTTGGGGCTTTCTTTCCCATTTCTGAGGTTCTCCTCCATCCCTCACCCAAACATGTCTGTTTTCCCTTATTTCTTCCATTAGAATCTTCTGCTAAGGGAGGACTTAGCAAGTTTTTTTTCTTTTTAATATAAGGTAGTGTTTCTTTTTTAAAAAAATATTTTTTATTGATTTCAGCGAGGAAGGGAGAGGGAGAGAGAGATAGAAACATATCAATAATGAAAGAGAATCACTGATTGGCTGCCTCCTGCAAGCCCCCTACTGGGGACCCAGGCATGTGCCCTGACCAGAATCCAACCATGACCTCCTGGTTCATAGGTCGATGCTCAACCACTGAGCCACACCAGCTGAGCAAAGATAGTGTTTCCTGATTATTTCTACCACATGATCCACTATGGCGCCACAAAAGAAAATGTTATTAGACAACTTGGATTTTGCATAAAAATTTATGCGAATTTTGGCTTTATACCATAATAAAGCATTTACTTTAAAACAATAACAATATTTCCCTTGACAAATCTTTGAGTAAAACTGACCTGGAAGGAAAATGCCTCATGTTTATTCTGTGGCTTGTCCAATTCCCTTCACTCTCCCACAGCCACCTTTCCCACACAAAACACACTTCCCTGTGATTCTGGAGAAACGCGTACTCAGTTGTGAGACGAAGAGCAACCAGAAGGACTGACTGACTGAAGAGATGTAATGAATAGTTCCTCTCTTGGACTGGTCTTAAATTACACACAGAACCCTAGTTTGACCTCATTCTTTATGTCCTGAACTTTTGTATATTTTCATGCCCATTTTATGGTGCTCCCTCACATACATGAGGGTATTCTGGAATATTTATAATAACACTAATTTAGCACTTATAATATACTTGGCCTTATTCTAAACACTTTACATATTGTCACTCATTTACTCCTCACAACAATCTTATTGAATAGGTTTATTATTATCATCACTAGAGGCCTGGTGCACAAAGTTTGTGCATGGGGGGGGGGGTGTCCCTCAGCCTGGCCTGTGCCCTCTTGCAGTCTGGGACGCCTCGGGGGATGTCCACCTGCCAGCTTGTGGCTGGATGGCTTTCTGTTGCTGCACGGCCTGCTGCTTGAGCTTCAGCAGCTGCTGCACGTGCATGGGCTGGGCCACCACAGCCTATCCCAGCCGTGGGCAAACTACGGCCTGCGGGCCGGATCTGGCCCGTTTGAAATGAATAAAACTAAAAAAAAAAAGACCGAACCCTTTTATGTAATGATGTTTACTTTGAATTTATATTAGTTCACACAAACACTCCATCCATGCTTTTGTTCCGGCCCTCTGGTCCAGTTTAAGAACCCATTGTGGCCCTCGAGTCAAAAAGTTTGCCCACCCCTGGTCTATCCTGTGAACACCATTGAGTGGGTGAGTCAAGTGCAGAGGCAGGTTCACCCTGAGTTCCCTGCGCTTCCCTGAGTCACTGAGTTGTTCAGACTGACTGCCTTCTACAGAGAACAGCACTGGGACTAGGCCTAAGCTTGTAGTCGGACATCCCTCTCGCAGCCCGGGACCCCTCAGGGGATGCCCGACTGCCTAAACTGGCATCCCCTGAGGGATATAGCAGTGTGTCAAGTGGCAGGCGGCCAGGGAGGAGCCTGAATCGGGGTGGGCGCCACGCCACTCGTGCTCATCCTGGCACGCTGTGCCTGCTGCCACCGCTTGGTAGAGCTGCCGTGGAGTCGAGAGAGGCTCCTGCTGTGGTAGCTGTGCTTGCTGGCCATGAGCCCGGCTTCTGGCTGAGCGGCATTGCCCCTGTGGGAGCGCACTGACCACCAGGGGGCAGCTCCTGCATTGAGCGTCTGGCCCCTAGTGGTCAATGCACATCATAGCAACTGGTCATTCTGATCGTTCTGCCATAACGGTCGCTTAGGCTTTTATTATATAGATTGTTTTGAACATGAGGAAATTGAGGCACAACTAAGGAGATCTAGTAAGTGTTGGAGCTGGGGTTTGAAAGCAAGCAGGCTAGCTCTAGCTCAGTGATGGCGAACCTTTAGAGCTCGGCGTGTCAGCATTTTGAAAAACCCTAACTTAACTCTGGTGCCGTGTCACATATAGAAATTTTTTTATATTTGCAACCATAGTAAAACAAAGACTTATATTTTTGATATTTATTTTATATATTTAAAAGCCACTTAACAAAGAAAAACCAACCAAAAAAATGAGTTTGCGTGTCACCTCTGACATGCGTGTCATAGGTTCGCCATCACTGCTCTAGCTGCTCTTAGCCATAGAGAACACTCAGCAAGTTAGAAAGGCAGACTCGTGCCCAGCCCCGTGCCCGGGAGCCCCTGATGGAGCATGGCAGGTCGTGAAAGGAGCCAGACGCTCACTGTGGAGCTCCTCTGGGCACCAGCAGGAACCACTTTCTGTTCCTTAGATCACACACTTCACACAGGTGGCTGCGCAGTGAGTGTGTGTGACCACATGCTGCTCCCCTGTTATTACTCTTTAAAAACAGTAAAATATAAGATAAATAGACATTATGTTTTCTCTCACACTGCCATGGATTCTCTGTCACAGCCTGCTTTGGCGGCCACTGAAGAAAGCGGTCCGGCTCAGCACAGCCTGTTTGGGAAATGACAGTCGATATCTGGTGCAGGCGTGCTCCTGGGGGGATGTGTGAGAAGTGGCTGGGCTTCTGAAGGTGGAGTCTCGGGGAGGAAAACTAGCATTGATTGTGTATTTCTAAACCCCAAGGACTGTGCCTGAACTTCAACAGCCATGAGGTCCTCATTACCACTGACAGCTCAGTACTACTGGCATTTTTATCTCATTTGTGTGTATATATGTGTGTATATATATGTGTGTATATATGTGTGTGGTTATTGTTTTGATCTTTAGTTTTGTCAAAGTAACACACACAGATAGTTTAGAGTCAAAACGAAAAGGCTTGTAACAAAGAGCAGTGATAGTCCTTCCATGCTTCGCCCGCACGCCAGAGGATACCGTTTGCAACATACACAACGTATTCTGGTATCAGTCTCTACATTTTTCACCATTTATGCATTACTATCGTGGTCTACATTTTTTCAGACATTATCTATTGACTTGTGGAAGGGAGGGTTTTAGCTTCCATGCATACATTCTTCTACCTTCACTGTTTTCCCCATATATTCACATCTCAGTTTAGGATTAAATTAATATTCTGTGTTTTCATTATAATGACTCTGTAGTTAGTGTCCACTACCGAGCAGAGCCATTTAGGATGATTTACAATTTCCTTTCTTCTATTACTTTTCATTTTTCTTTGAGTTGACAATCCCTTCATTAACTTAGTTTTATTTAGAGCAATAGGTAAATTTTTCGTGTTTTAAGCAAATATCTCTCTCAATATAGCTTTCCACATGGTCACGCTGTGGGGAACTCAGTTTCTTTTTATTTTCTTCCCCTGGTAACATCCCATGGAGAGTTCACCATCCTCCTGCCACAACCTACATTCCCGTCACCCTGAGATTCTCTTCTTCCCTTTAATGGGTTGGATCCCCTGGCTTCCCCTTTGTGGCGTTATCCTCTCACCAACCAAGAGTGAGGAATTCTTTTTGCTTAGGATTCTGAACGTTTGCTCCATAGTCTTCTGGCTTTCAGTTTTGTTGTTGAAAACCCCTGGGCAATCTTCATTCTCCAACCTTCATGTGCATACTCTATTAAGTCTCTGGAATATTTTATGATGTTTTATTTTTTTCAGCTATGAAATTTCATTTTAAAGTTCCTCAGTGTGGATCTTCAGTCATTGTCCTGGATATACTTGGTGGGCACTTTCAGTCGGGGAAACTCATACTCTTCAAATCAGATTTTCTTGTATTGTTTTTTCACTAACTACCTCTCTTCCATTTTACCTGTGCTCTCTAGAAATCTTTTAGTTGAATTGATATTGGACTTCTTGGAAAGAACCTTCATTTTCTTATCTCTTCATTCCTATTGTCCATTTCCTACTTTTGAAAATATCCCTCAACTTTAATGTTCAACATCTTTATTGGTTTTTAAAATTTTTTTAACTATATAGTTTATAATCTCTATTATTTTTTCCAGTTTTATGTTACTCTTGTTCTCTCTTCTATCTTGTTCTTATTCCACTGATGCAATATCTTTTCTTATCTCACCAAGTATATTAATTATAGCTTCTTTAAAATTTTCCTATCTCTCTGCATTGTTCTGTTTTTTTCTACTGAGCTATTTTAACAATTTTTTTTTTATCATATTGGAGGTTTTCTTTGAATGTCAGGTGATCCTTGGGTTTCCATTCCTGTTTAAGAGTAAAGCACTAAAATTGTGCTTAGATGGCACTTCTCAGCTAGAACAATTAAGGGACTTGCCACTTTGTCCCACTGGGGTTTTCTTTCACAACAATGTCAGTATCTGTTAGATTATTTTTTTCTGAGATAGTTAATTTTCGCCAGAGAAATGTTCTCTTAACTTTGCCTGGGGAAAGTGCATGGTTAGTGACCCGAAGGTAAGTGAGAGGGAAGGTCTGGGGTCTCATAACCTTTTTTTTTAAGCCTGGCCCCACCGTTCTCTGTGTCTGCTATCCCTTGGACTAGAGCTTCTCATTGAATTTCTCCTGTTGATGTATCTCTTGCCTCCTTTCATTGGAAGAGAAAGGCAGGACCCTGCCTACAGATATGGGGACATGAGCTTTAATAGCTCCAAACAGTCTTTTAAGTAACTACCTTGTTTCTAATTCCCACCTCAGCCCCATGTTCTGGAACATTGGTGCCTCTAATGCCTTAACCATTTCAGGTTGTGTGGTGCAAATTAAACTGCTTCTCACTTGTGGGCACTTTTTTTTGCCTCGCAAAACACCTCAAGTTTTACTTATGATACAAAAGTATTTAATAAATGCCACATCGGTACAGAAAACACACAGCCTATATATAGCTCATCCCTTAAAACCAGAACAGCCACATGAAGTCAGTATAGATTCTTATTTTTACTTAAAAAAAATCTAAGGTCCACACTGGGAACTGAGCTAACCAGCAGAACACCGCCTTGGAAGGAAGATTTTGACAGTGAGAAGGCACTGCAGACCCTTCATTCCAACAGAAAACCTATCCACCTGATTTACACAGAAAAAGTTGGAGCAAGCCTGCACAAACACTCCACGTGCTGAGAAAAGGAGACTTGATCTGCTTCCAGCGGAAGCACACACATGCGAGGCGCCCACAGGGAGCATCCGCGTTCGTGGCACTAACAACTAAAAAGCATACATAATACTTTGTTCTTGAAATGGGTAACCGTGGAACTTCCAAGATTATATCCACTAGGTTAGCTTGAGTATTCATCTAAAAAATAGTTTTTTTCAAAAATGCTTTAAAGAGAGTTCTGGAAATGGGGGGGCTACATCAGGACCAGAAGACAGTGACACGGGGACTGCAGGTATAAGAGTAGGAGTTGACTTGGACATGTAGCTTTTAGGTAAAGGACATCTCTCTTGGGTGACTCTGACAGCCAAGACTCACTGTGACCATAGTAGCTCCAGAAATTTCAAGACCAGCAGCTGCTTGAGGAACACCTTAGATAAATGCTCCCAACCAGTAAAAACCCCATGGGTGCGACACACCAACACGTGGACGTGCTGGGGAAGCCACCAGGTGGAATGCTGGACGTGGACTTGTCCAGAGGGGACGACTCAAGGCCCCGAGAGAGATGCACTTGTGGTCACGTTTAATAAATCTTTTCAGTTCTGCTAAGTCATTTACAATTGCTCCCTTCCTTTTCTATTTTCATATATTTTGGTCCCAAGTTTTGAGTTGTCAGCTACTTTCATTAGAAAGGAAGTTTTTATATTAGTTCTTTGCCCTGTATGCTATTTATTGGGTGATTTTTTATTTTTGAAGAAAGGGGCAGAAATATTTGACGACGTCTTCCTAAATCAACAGGTTTCCTTGCTGTTTTCCACATGAGAAAACAGAGACTCAGAGATTAGTGGCTTTTACTCCCTCACTCCCTATTTCATCAAAATTGCTCTTGTCAAGGTTATTGACGATCCTTGCACTAATACCAATGGATTCGTAGTGCTCAACTTGCTTGAACTGTCATAGCCTTTGATATGGTTGATCACTTCTTCCTCCTGGATGTGTTTTCCTCACCTGTTCCTTGGGTGCCACACTCTTCTCTCCCTCTTCCCAACCTCCTAATGTTGGGGAGCCCCAGGGCTCAGTCCTTGGTCCTTTTGTCTCCCTCCCTTCCTTCCTTCCTTCCTTCCTTCCTTCCTTCCTTCCTTCCTTCCTCCCTCCCTCCCTCCCTCCCTCCCTCCCTCCCTCCCTTTCCTTCCTTCCTTCCTTCCTTCCTTCCTTCCTTCCTTCCTTCCTTCCTTCCCTCTTCCTTTCTTTCTTGAGTGTTCCCAAGTTCATTACCCTGCTCTACTTTTTATTTTTCTGTAACACTTAATTACCTTTTAATATTCTATATAATTTAATTTATTATTGTTTTACTATCTATTTCCTATCTCTCCTGCTAGAATAAATGTGTCCTTCAAGAATGGGGATCTTTGCTTATGTTGTTCTCTAGGGTTGAGAACAATGCTTAGTATATAGTAGGCACTCACTAAATACCAGTTGAATATGAATAAATGAATGAGCCAGGTTTTAGATTTGAGTATTTTTACCATGCCATGTTCTTCTCTGGGCTATGCTAAGTGCTATAAGGTGACATGTAAAATAGATTCTGTAGGTTTTTTGAGAAAGGGGCTTTTGACCAGTGCTTGGGAAGGGAGTAGGGGAAATGGATGGAATTTCATCCTTTTCTATCTCCCAAAATTTTCTTTCTGGTCTCTATATCTCCCCTTTTTTGCTTGCTGTTAAGTTTTTGTGGTTGTTTTTTTTGTGTGTGTGGTTTTTTTTTTTAACGTGTGTGTGTGTGTGTGTGTGTGTGTGTGTGTGTGTGTGTGTGTGTGTTAGGGAGAATAGAGCAAGTAGCTAAATTGCAGAGAGTATAAACATATTCTTTTCCAGGATCCTCCCTTCAGATCAGGACTTTATGGAATGAGGTTGTAATCATTGACTTTCAAAAAAAGCACAAAACACAGCACACCTAAACAAATTACTAAAATTCTGTGGCACACCAAAGAATATATTTTTTTGCAGGTTTGACAAAAAATAGGTATACTTTTGATTCATTCACACTGGATAGCTATTGTCATTTTTTTTCAATTTGACAATCTAAGGGGAAAAGAGGTCAGTGTATGTTTTAAAAATTCTTGCGGCACACTGGTTGGAAATCGCTGTTCTATTCTGTACATGGTGTAATTGCATAGGATACTTTTCCAAAGTAAAATAGTCACTGGACTTAAATAGGAAGCAATTTCAGACTTTCATAGCTTAAACAGCATTTTGACACGTTCACTCATTCAATCACTTTAGTGCTCTGTTTTGATGTTTCATTGAGAACAGTGTGATTCCATATTATCCCTGCAAAAAGCCGTTCTTATACTAAAAACATTTATAATTTGCCTTACCAAACATTCATTCTTTGCTTTGATAAAAATATGCATTTTATGTCATTTCCATGGATTGTTATCATGAATTTCCAACATTGATATTGCTTATAGTAAGCTCCTAATTTACCCAGAATCAGGAAAGCAGAAAACGCTAGGAGAACATTATATTTGTCAGAAAAGCCTACAGAAAAACTCATATGCACTTTATTTATAACTTTTATAACCCGGATAGCAAGAATAAATCTTTACAGAACCTGGTGTATTACAAGATCGTGAACTACCTTTTGAACCATCAAAGACAAATTATCTTCAGTATAATTTTATGTTGATTACTTTATCTGAATTCTTTGAAATTTATAAATCTATGTCACACTGTAAGCCTCAAATAACAAGAATATTCTTTTTCCTCTCTTTTTTCCAAATATTTTCATTCTCATTAACCTTGGGTGATAATCCATGATTGTAAACCTCAGTTAACTAGAACATTCTTTTTAATTTGTCCTCCCAAACTATCTTCTTTCTCAATAATACTAGGTAGGTTCCATAAATAAGTACAAATTGAAGAAAATCTGTTTTTAGGAATGTCCTGAAAGTTTTCACAGGAGATGCTCAAAATATTGTCTTCAAATAGTTGTAACAGAAAGAACATAAAATGTTGAAGCTCCTTGAGAACCAAAAACCAAATTGCAATGAAGGGTCTCATTTTAAATAATGGCTCCACGGATTGGAAACTAATCAGACTTAGAGTCATTATAAAATAGGAAGCCATTCAGATGACCTACTTCAAAATAAGATGGCTTGGTTATAAATTCCCCTTCTAATTAATTTTATTGCTTTAGTTGATGGAACCACAGAAGTGAAAAGAACCTGGAAAAAGTGAGTGAGCACTGTACCCAGCAGAGGCCACAATTCCAATGCCTGCAACTACTTTAAAAAGGAATGAAGATGCAGGATGTTGAGCATTGGCTTTGAAGGTAAATATTGAGGCTGAAAGACATCGACTGGAAAGGTTGTTATTTTTCATATTCAGTCAAATCAGTCTGAATACATTTCATTTCCTACTGTGAGTGGAATAGTCATCAAGCTAGAATCAGGAACTCCAGAGTCTTTTATTAAATTTCTTTACTCACCTTCCATGGGGGTGTTACTGTCTGGTCGATTTGCGAAGACAACATCCACATACTCCAGCTGCAGCCTCTGGAGGGAGCCCTTCAATCCTGGGAACAGAAGCAGGACAAACCGAAAAAGTCCAAAATGAGCACTATTAGAAAGAGTTGAATTTTGGTTATCTTTAAGAATTTACTTTTTTAAAATTAAAAAGCATTAAATTAGTTTCAAGGAGGCACTAAATACAATGATGTGGACCCCTAAATCCTTGTAAAACTATGTCAAAGTCTGATTTTGTCCCCACAAAGAAAAGTCTTAGCCTGGCTTCAGTGGCTCAGTGGTTGAGCATTGACCTATGAACCAGGAGGTCACAGTTTGATTCCTGGTCAGGGCACATGCCTGGATTGCAGGCTCAATCCCCAGTAGGGAACCTGCAGGAGGCAGCCGACCAGTGATTCTCTCTCATCATTGATGCTTCTCTCTCTCTCTCTCTCTCTCTCTCTCTCTCTCTCTCTCTCCCCCCCTTCCTCTCTGAAATCAATAAAAATATATTTTTTAAAAAATAAAATTCTTTTCTCTATGGCATTAGTATTCCCACAACACTGGAAAATACAGACTTAGTGATCATCTTGCAGTGACTCATGTGTGGTACTGTCCAGAAGCAAAGTTTAGAATAAAAAGCAGCCTAAGAATTTCTTCTTGAAAAACTCAACTAATGTCATGTATTGAATTACTTAATGGACTTATAATGGAGTGAAGGTATATTTATTGCATGGCAAAACATAAAAATAATACGTATCATAAATAAGTGACAACCAATGCCACAATGGGTTATAATAGGAATAAAGGGGTTGGCCAGTGAGGGCGTTACTCAACATCTCATTGATTGGAACAAAGTTCGAAGAATCTTAAATACAGCTGAGCTCTATTATTTCTATTACTCCCCATTCTTTTTGGGGAAAAACAAAAATACTAGAAGATATAAATATTGAAAAGGTAATATAAAGGACAGAGAGCTTACAATAAAATCTAGAACCCATAGTCTGTTTCAACTCTAACCATTTTATCACATTCCTATGACTATTCAGAAAAAAATATTTAATTTCAGTAAAATTAATGCTTCCCTGAAATAGAATGTATTGTACATAATATTATGTAACCAAAAGGATAGTGTTCAAGAGTCATTTTATCTCATTTCCATGTGGCACAGCATTTCCTTATCAGCCTATTTAATTCTTCAGGAAGACCGGAGGGTTTTCTCTTTTTATTACAGGCATAAAATTAATTGCATGCTAAATGAGGCTCTTAAAAATTTAAAGTTGGCTCATTTAAATTTGATTTTTCAAACTAGTTTATCGGCCAGCCCCAATAACTTTTCTGACAGGAAAATGGAATGCTGGAATATAGTTCCGGAAGTATTTTTCACTCATTAAGAAAGGATTGTCTATGGTGGCAGATGGTTAAAAGAAGCATTGATGAGCAGATTAGGGCAGACAGGTGTTATAAGGTCCAATGCCTGCTCTTGAAAAACTGCAGTGACTTTCAGGCTCAGGGTATTACCAGCTACCTCAAGGGGCAGCTTGCCATTCAATTTAACTTAAAAAGCTCTATGATCTGAGCCACTTTTTGGAAGCAATTGTATGAAGGAGTTAAGCAGCCGTGGGCAAACTACGGCCAGCTGCCGATCGGCCTGTTTGAAATGAATAAAACTAAAAAAAAAAAAAAAGACTGTACCATTTTATGTAATGATGTTTACTTTGAATTTATATTAGTTCACACAAACACTCCATCCATGCTTTTGTTCCGGCCCTCGGTCCAGTTTAAGAACCCATTGTGGCCCTCGAGTCAAAAAGTTTGCCCACCCCTGGGTTAAGGGGAGGACCGGATCACAAAGCAAACAAATAAACAGGGTGTTACAAGGTCTGAAAGGCTGGAAATCTACCCTAGCATGCTGTGCGATCTCACTTGGCTTATTTCACCTTTTTGTGATTCAGCTCTGTGATCTGCAGTGGGGATAACAGTACGTGCTACCTTCGGAACTGCTGCTCCAGAGAGCAAATACAATCAGTTGTAAGTACTCTGTAAATGCACTAGTCTAGTAATGTGGTAAAGAAAATGGTGGTATTCACATCTCCGAATGAGAGGTGCCAGGGACTGAATGCCAGAGATTTTCACTAGACCTTCTGGTTTTGGAGGCATTTAGTGACATTCTGGCTCGTGCCTGGCCCTGGGAACAAGGTCCTCCCTCCTGATGATGGCCCTCTCCTCCTGGTCTCTTCTCAGCAGCTCAGGGTGGGCTGAGAAAAAGCAGGAGAAGAAGCTACGACTGACTTGGCCCTGTTGTGATTGCTACATGATCAGTCACGACTTAAGCCATTCACTCTTCCATGCCATAAGCATGTTTTGAATCCAAATTTGGTTCTGAAACTGTGCTGGGCTCTGGGAGTATAAAGATGTATGGACACTGCATTCATCCCCAAGGAGCTAGCAGTGCATATCAAGAGCATCTATTGGCATAGGTTCATTATTCAAAGTAATAATGTATGCCCCAAAATAATGGTGTGGACTTGATAGAAAGGTCATTGTAGTTGGTCACTCTTCATCTGTCCAAAGATGACATGGAGCTAGATGAACTTTCTTCTCTGACCTTTCATGTGATTGCAAATCAAATCAGGTAGTCCTTCCTTTTCCTAATCTTGTAGAAATGGCTAACTCATAGCAACATAAAGACATGCTCACCAATGTCTCCTTAAAAGCCATGTAGGGTTATTTCCAATAAACAAATGGTCACGATCTATGTCCACTTAGCAAATGTTTGTTGAGCACTGGCTTGAGGCCAGGTATTGTTTTAAGTTTAAGTAGACATAAAAAAATGCATTAACCTTGGCTCCAGAGGGCATCCAGACAGCTAATCATAACCTAAGGAGTTAAGTGCTCCAGGGCAGTGAGTGTACTTGCTGAAGGCACTTTGACCTTAACCTGTCCCTGGACACCTAGGCAGTATCTATCTGCTGGAATGAATACAAGAGAAGCAGGGGGAATGCTCCCTGCCCTTGAGAAATGTCTAGAAATTAACTGGCAATTCCTCAAAAGTCCACAGGATGATAAATTATGTTATACAAAGAAAATGGCTCTCAAGTGACTGTAGGAAAGAGAAATCTAAGTTCATTTTTCTTTTAGGTTCTGAAGTTGAACAGGAACTGTATTATTTATAAGGTGATCCTTAATTCAGTTTAAGCCTGTTGTACAGGCATCTACCTAAAGACAGGTGCTCATTCCAGACATTAAGCAGGTTGGCATGCGCGTGGGTCAGGTGCTCAGTGTTGCAGGTCTAACTGTAGAAACAAGGAGATCGGTAGTTCGGAGATTCTGCAAGGGTTCTATTCATATATGCCGCGTCGTCATTTTTTATACCTACCGCACATTTGATTTCCTACCTACTGGTAGCTTGAAAAAAAGTTGCTGTCTGTAATGTACACAGTGTCCCTATGTAATTTTCCAGGCTCTTCTTGGCAGACCTCTCAATCATGATTTAGAACACACTTGTTTTTTTTTGTTTAAATAAAGACTGTACTGTATTAGAATAATGTAAGTGCCTGCCTCTCCCATTATGAAACCTGGTTATTCTGGTGGCTAATTTCTATTACTACGAACATGATACACTGAGAAGGAATCCTGGGGTGAATCCACTTGTTATGAAATTTATTTTTAAATTTTAAAAATAATAAATTTTATATATATATATGTATATATATATACATATACATATATATATACACATTATTGATTTTTTTTACAGAGAGCAAGGGAGAGGGATAGAGAGTTAGAAACATCGATGAGAGAGAAACATTGATTAGCTGCCTCCTGCACACTCCCTACTGGGGATGTGCCCGCAACCAAGGTACATGCCCTTGACCGGAATCGAACCTGGGACCCTTGAGTCCGCAGGCTGATGCTCAAGTTCAGATAGTAGGATTAACCATTTGCAATTCATTAAAAACGTTTAAGCAGAGCTTTCTCAGATTATTTTCTTTTTTTATTCCTAAAACGATGACAGTGGGTTTGTGTTTTGAATCACATAAGAAAACTGTTGTTTACCTGAAAGGCAACTATAGACTTAGACACAGGTTTTGCTTATAAAAGTACACAAACAATTTACTTATTCTTATACTTTGGCTTACCAAACCATCTCTATTCTTTCACGTTAGATACCAAGAAATTGGATCTGCCGAATTTTAACACTGGCATACTAGTACATTTGAGCTTAATAAATGTTTGTAGAATGACTACTAGTAAATGAATAAATAGACTTTCAGAACCTGAGAGGACCTTGGGATTCTAAATGGATATAATAAAGCTGTTAATGAGACTTCTACCCCTTCCTTGTGACTCTAAGGAGAATGTTATTCCTAACTGGAGCTAAGGCAAGGACCTTGGACTCATTGAAAAGGTCTTTCATATGAATTTTTTTCAAAACTACATTATTCACAAGTCAAGCTCATTTTACATAATAGGAACTAACTCAGGTGGCCAAAGTTACCCAGCACACAAGTGGCCTGAACTCTGCATAAGTCAGGCTTCTGTCTTATTCTTTAAGAGCAATTCTCAAATTTAATGTGTGTATAAATTTCCAATGTCGAATAGTTGAATAAGGTCACCTTTACCACAGAACAAGTACCAATGAAACCTAAATTTTGTAAATCATTCAAACTTTATTTTGGGTCTAGAAATCTTATGTCCCTCCTTTTTTCCCCCCTGCAAAATTCACTCAATTCCATAATTTCAGTCCTTTTTGCACTCATGATTATTTTTGGTCTTTGGCTGAAACTATAAACTGTAAAATAACAGCAACAATAACAACATAATAATAATAGATCCCAATTCTTTTTCAATCTCGAAAGTTTGAAATTTTGTGTTAAAGTTTGATTCTGGGTCGATTGGAATTTCAGCTGAACAAGTTTATGCATCCTGAGAGATTAGTTCCTAAGAGAATTCCTGACTTATTTAAAAGGAGAATTTAAGATATTTCTATTAGGTTATATGAAGCTTCAAGAAAACAGATTTTTAGATTTTTCTTTTTTCTTTCTTTTTCATAATTGAGATTTTATTGTTCATTTTGAGGGGCAGTACACAGACATTTCAATTTGTACACAATTCTTAACATATGTACCAAAATTATAAAGTCATCTGAGCTATTTTTTTCTAAACAGTTATTTTAGTGACTTTCGAGCTTAAAATTTGGAGACTCATTTTCCTTAATAGAGTATCAAGTACCAATATCTTTAAATGTTGATATGCTGTTACATCAAAGTCCCACTAATTCACAATTTAATATCATATATACTACATTATCAAATTTTCAATCTTTCACAGCAAATTAACAAAATTACTAGGAAAACGACTACCACATCAATGATGCACAAAATTCTGTAAGGGAGAACCAAGATAAAGGGGTGGTTTTCTTTAGGGAACAATTCTGCCAAAAACATGTGAATAGAAGTAATTTAAGATGTTCAAGACATAGGAAATGCACGACTGACTCCAAACTACCATTGAGTACGCTTTGTAATATAGGATATAAAACTGCCCCCATCTATGGAATGTTAAGCTGAAGAAAATGAATTTTAAAAAAGAGAATCCACTGAAACCGGTTTGGCTCAGTGGATAGAGCGTCGGCCTGTGGACTGAAGGGTCCCAGGTTCGATTCCGGTCAAGGGCATGTACCTAGGTTGTGGGCACATCCCCAGTAGGAGATGTGCAGGAGACTGCTGATCGATGTTTCTAACTCTCTATCTTTCTCCCTTCCTCTCTGTAAAAAATCAATAAAAAATATATTAAAAAAAAGAGAGAACCCTGAAATTATGAACAATTACAGGTAAATATTAAAGCAATGGAGATTTGGTAAAAATCCCAATAGCATGCTGTTCTTTTTTTCTTTAATATTGTATTTCTTTGTTGATTGCCAGTTTGAACCACTTTCTTAATCTCTTTTTTAATTAGTTAGAGTAAAAAGGAAAAGAAAAGAAGAAGTCTGTAGGCAGCACCCTCTGCTGTGTTTGTTCAACTTGTTACTACGAGCCGACAGGTTTACTTCTCATTGATAAACTTCATTAGAAGACACAAAGTAGGGGGCAAATGCTGGAGCAGGAATGATAACAGTTTTGAGAGACAGGTTAAATTAGACACCAAAGCCTGAAAGGCATTTTGTTTGGGTGAAGAGTTTGGAAGCTTGCTCTAGTGCTGGAATGTGGTCATTTATATGGCAAATTTAGAATGCTCCTTACTTAGTAAAGGGTGTCCTTATCTATAGAATGGTGATGAGAAGTTGCACTATAAAGTATCATACTGATAATGACAAATAATTTATTAAGTGTTTATTATGTGACAGACACTGCGCTCAATGTGAATTACCTAATTTCAATCAATGTACAGTAACACCATAGGGTAGGAATATTTATAGCCCATTTTACAGTCAAGGAAATGCAGGCTTAATGAGGTTAAATCATTTACACAAAGTCCCCCAGCTCATAAATGACAGAGATGGAACTCAAACCAAGTTCATCTGATTTCAAAGCCCAAAATGCCTACAAATATATTAAAAATTAGTAAGAATTACCAAACTCAAACAAAAACTTTGGAAACAACAACCAAATATAATTATTACTGTTAAAGTAATATAAATGGATTACTTCCATTGTTTTAGTACATATGTTTGTGCTTATAAGTAGGTTGTATAGACAGAGAAGTCAATGTAACTACAAGGAAAAGTAAGGAAGGATATGCCCCAGATAGTCAAACTGTGGAATGAAATGAGGTGAGCAAAGGAAGGACTTTATTTATCTACTTTTATTTTTAAAGTGGTGGGATTAGAATATACTTTATAGTTTAGGTGACTTTTGTATTTAATAAATAATACTAGTTTTAAAAGCAACAAAAATCATCTGTCTAAATGATTAATTATGAATCTAAAGTTATAAAATCTTGGACTTTTCTGAAATAGTTCATGAACTAGTATAAAGATGTTGAAAATATATGGCAGCCCCTTTTAACATTTTTTTCTTTATTGCAAAAGGTATAGGTGTAAAATTTTGTAATATATAGACAATGAATAAATAAGTAAAAATTCCACCAATTCTCATAATCCTCACAGTGAATTAGAGTAGTTTGTACTCTACTGTATGATGGTTCTTGCAACTATTTTAGTTCCTGTTTATTTCTGAGCTGTAGCAAGTTTTAAGTACCATCGCAAAAGCAATGGTACCAAAAATCAATCACCCAGTGGCAATTTTCTACAAATTGTTTTCTAT
The DNA here is from genome assembly GCF_963259705.1 of Myotis daubentonii. Classification (NCBI taxonomy): domain Eukaryota; kingdom Metazoa; phylum Chordata; class Mammalia; order Chiroptera; family Vespertilionidae; genus Myotis; species Myotis daubentonii. The sequence continues at coordinate 21,425,476 of NC_081842.1, read as the reverse complement.
ACATATATACTTTCTTTTAAAGTATAGGAATCTTAACATATGTCTACACAAAAACTTGTACACAAATGTTTATAGCAACATTATTTATATAACAATTAAAAAGTGGAAACAATCCAAATGTCCATCAACTGATGAATGAATTAAAAAATGTGGAATAGTCATACAATGAAATTTTATTTGGCAATAAAAAGGAATGAAGTACTGACACATGCTACAACATGGATGAACATTATGCTAAGTGAAAGCAGCCAGTCACAAAATATCACATATTATACGATCTCATTTATAGGAAATGTCCAGAATTGGCAAATCTATAGACAAAAGTAGATCAGTGGTTGCCTGGGGATGTGGGAGAGAAGGTAAGGAAGGGTTGGGAAGTGACTACTGGTGGGTATAAGGTTTCATTTTGGGGAAATGAAAAATGTTTTAAAATCAAAGTATGGCGGTGATTGTGCAACTCTAATCATACGCAGAACCAATGAATTGTATACTTTAAATGGATAAACTTTTATGGTATATCTATTGTATCTCAATAAAACTTTTTTGAAAAGCCTTATGCAAGTGTTTTATTAATGTTAGCAGAGCTGTACATGACAACAGTTCTAGAAATTTTGGACTTTATCTGAGTTTCCCTTCTGCCCTCTCTATCACTACACTCCCAACACACAACACCAGGAAGAAACTTGGTTGATTGTGATTATTTTTATGGAGATTATTTTTCCCCTCCCAATATGTTTTGAATGTATTTGGCTGATACCTTTCTTGAATCAGCAGCCCACAGATAAAAGTAAAATGAAGCAGCAGAACCTACCTTCGATTATATGTTTTCTTGACAGCCCTCTTTCCGTTTCAGCTCTGACAAGAAAAAGAAGCAAATGACTCTGAGTGGGGTGTGCTTTCTCTTATCGCTGTTTCAAAAGTACAGAAGAATGGTTGTTCTGGATGGAATTGCTAATTTTATACCCTGTTCTTGGCAAATTCTGCACCACTGCAGGCTGAGGAGGAAAGCAGGTGGGCAGCATACTGAGCCCCTTTTCTTTGGAGACCCCAGGAGATGAATTAACATGACTGTCACCACCCCACAGTAATAACAACTCGGCCACCCACACCCTGTCCATATATAACTTGACACATGGCTCAACCTCCCCACCTTGTTCTTACCAATCCCAAGCAAATGAAATAAAAGGCTTGCTAGAAGTGTGTGAGCTTACTATAAACTTGCCAGGCTGCTGATGGCATTAGCTTTTATGAGAAAGGAAGCAAATTGGAAAGTGCCTTTTGACTTTCAAAAGAAATGAACAATTATTGTCTTTTTATAAAATGTGACCATGCAACTTTTCCATAAATTAGTATCTTACAAAGACCAACATTCAACAAGGACTTTTGCCATTTCAGACCATTCTCAAACTCTGGCGAATTGGAAAGGAATGTTATGCTTGGGTTTTAAAGCATTGCTGAAATGTTTCTTCAACATCAATACCTTTGTCAACCTTAGTAGTTTACCATTCGCCTTTGGTGACTCTGCACCTTTTATAAGTATATTAGATAATATTATATATAGTTCTCTACGGCATACTGGTTCTTGCAGATTGTCTTACTTCCTGATTATTTCTAAACCATATGCAAGGTTTTGAGTACCACTGCAAAAGCACCAAGCAATGGCACCATGAATCAGAGTATAGACAATGTAAATTTGCATTTCTCATAGGCACCATGTTGCCTTGTTTTTATATAGACTACAATGGTAGTAAAGATCTAAATTCCATTTTTGTTTTCATATTCATCACAAGCAGGCTCAAAAACAGCAATAAAATATGAGTGTGTGTGTGTGTGGGGGGGGGGGGAGGTGGGTACACATACATTTTGGTCTCTGCCTCCAATTTTGTTTTTAACTATTTCCTATCAATTATAGGGTGGTAAATAAGGTTATGTTTGTCTGTATTTATATTTTGTTAAGAGATCCTTGAGATTTCCATGCAAAGGTTTATGGAATAGCTTGCTGTATTCTTACATGTTTGTCTTAAAGGCCAGGACTTCTAAGTCCTGCTGGATAATGTAAGTACCAGTTCAAACACCAGTAGGCCCATCAGAAGCCATTCATCCTGTGACATTTGTTCTGCACCCCATACCAGAGAGAGGTCTTCTCTTTCATGTGGCCTGGCAGCTCTGCGTTATTCTCCAGTGAGATGCCCCCTTTATCAGCACTTTCAGAGCCCTCTGCGGAAATGCTCAGAGACTTACAGTGGGACCAGACAAGATATTTTTATATCCGTATTCCGGAGAAGTCTCTGAGTGTTGGCAGAGTTGAATAGCTTTTCTTTGATGATGCTATGTGCTCATTTCCTTTTCCCAAAATTTGGACTCTATTTTGGCCCTAAGTATGAGGTTGAGATTTGAAAAATCTCTGTGAATCACTTAGTAACAAGTGACCTCATGCTACTAAATTTCTCGGAAGCATCTTGTTAAAATTGAATCCTCGGCTAATTGCTATTTCCTTCAAGTGAGAAATAATCATCTTTCACTCTAAACCAATTGATTTTGGCATATTAGATGTGAAATAGCGGCCTAAAAAGATAAAACTACTAGTTGTTTCCTACCAAGTAGGGAAAATAAAAGTTATTTAACTTACTTTCCACCCCAGTAGAGTTTGGTTGTTATGACCAGGCTGGACCTCCTGTATGTTAAACAGACAAACACACAGAGAGAAATATTAAATAAATTATTTGTAATCATACTGTCATATTATTATTATGACACCCAAAGAATTTATTGTACCACACATTTTTAAAAAATTGGCAAAGAGATAAATTTGTTAATTCACATCACTAAAATGTGAGAACAAAGAGGCTAGTGAGTGGGGACTTGAAGTCAGATCCGAGAAGAAGAGGTTGAATAGAAGTGATCTTTACCTGGAGGGGCTGGAGGAGGTTGAGGGTTGTGACAGCAAATAGGTGAATGGGTGGTGGCAAAGCAAAGGGAAGGGTGGCATGGAGGGTCAGAAATAGTAAATGAGAAGGGTAAGTGATGGGACTAACTGATGGATTGCTGTAGGATCTCAAACAAACAGCCACCCACTAACACTTACTTAGCATCTGACATAACCCTGATTGAGTGTGAACTTTCCTGGGGGCAAGTCCACTCTCCAAGTACCATGGACCTAATGGCTCTGAGTTACTACTCTTTCTAATCATCACATTCACAGGCAGGGTTTGACTACATGGAAATATGAATAATGAAATAAATTGTAATGTCAATAAGTAGGAATTAAATTTCTATGAGTGTCATTTTAATGGAAATGTTATTTTAGGAAAGCAGTTAAAAAATCCTTAACTCAAAGTTTTACCACCTTATTCTTAAGGGAATACAATGTGGAAATCTTGTTAGCAAATGTATTACTTTTTCAAAATCACACTCAAAGGGAGGAAATGCCATTATGATCATGGAAAAGGAAATATGTCTTGAGAACTATAGTCATGTAATTTAAAATTCGGAGGTGGATCTCAGTGTAATTTAATTTCTCCAGGTATTCAATTCAATTGAACTCACCTGGAAAAAAAATCATTTGTGATTCAAAGGTTAAGATCAAACTTTGGGAATAGTTGAAATAAGACATTTATAATTTCATCAGCTGCAGCAGCAATGCCTCAGGACCGTCATGTATAAAAGCCTAACCTGATGAATGATAACCAATGAGAGACGATGGTAACAAGTCTGATAACTTGGCTGCAACAAGAAAAATTCGTAGAAAATGTCAACAACTGCATCCCACTGAAGTTAATTTCTTGAAAACCAATGTGAATCACTGTAATGGAAGGTCTACAGATATAAGCATCTGAAGATTACACACTCCAGAAGAGCTGGTGCACTTTTCAGGTTGATCCATCAGCCTCATGATACCTCATGATAGTGTAGCAGCGATCTGCTGGGGGAGCCAGGTCTCCTTTAGCAAACATTTGCAGGGCTTCAACAAAAGGCTGGATGGGATAGTATAAAAAATGAATGCAGCCCTCTTGATTATTCAGAGCATGTGGACCTGCAAAAGCTGCACATTCTACTCAAATACTGCCCCCAAAGACTCACTTATTCTTCCAAAATTAGGCTTTCTGTAAAATGTTTGGCCTACGTGGGTGTGCACACTAATGTTAATGTTCAAACAGCATGAGCAGACAGCAACCTGGCAAATTTTCACTGACCTCATGGAGGCATTTAGAGTGGGTGGAGAGTGATAACATGAATGTTTTACTTTGATATAGCACAGGCTTCAGAAGACTTTTGCTCACCTTATGTCACTTTATCAGCATGACACTTTAGGGGCAGATATGACATCCATTTTAGAGGTAGAGAAATTGAGACTCAAAGAAGTGAGGTAACCTGTCCTGGACAGCACAGTTAGCAAGTGGTGGCACTGGGAGCAGAAGCCAACTATCCTCTAGTTGAAATTGCTCGTGTGCCTTGGTGATACAGTTTATCTTTTCACCAGTTTTCTGGGGGTCGTGGTGAATGGATATCAATATTCTGTGGCCTGGTGATAGCTTAAGCTTTTATTTACAAGACTGAAAGGCAGTGTGTGAAAGATGCATGTTAATCTACTTCCTGTAGGTATATAATAGGTTCCGAAAACTATGGAGCTTGATGGGCAAATGTCCTCTGGGTGTCCAGGGGGAAAGAGCCGTGGGACTGACTCCTCCCCTCCTTCCTCAGGTGGACTCTGTCAGCCTACCCCCGCTGCAGATCTCACTGGACTGCTAATGGACTCATCCCCAAGGTCTCTGTCACAGGTTGAATTGTATCCCTCAAAAAATATATGTTATTAAAGTCCTAACCCCCAGTGTCTCATAATGTCAGCTGATTTGAAAACATGTAGTTAGTTTAATTAAGTTGAGGTCACACTGGAGAATGGTAAGCCCTTAATCCAGTACGACTGGTATCCGCATAAGAAGACACACAGACACACATGAAGGGAGAATGCCAGGCGGTGATAGAGGCAGATGTTGAAGAGCTGTATGTGCACCAAGAGACACCAACATTTGCCAGCAAGACCATCAGAAGCTGGGAAGAGGCAAAGAATGATTTTACCCAGAGCTTCAGCGGGAACATGGCTCTGCCCAAACCTTGACTTTGGATTTCTGGCCTTCAGAAGTGTGAGAGAATACATTTCTGCTGGTTTAAGCCATCCAGGTTGTGCACTTTGTTACGGCAGCTCTAGGAAATGGATACAGTTCCTGTCTGGGTAGTGGTGTATGGACCAGCACGCTGAGTGGGCAAGTAACTCAGGCAAGATGGAGGACTGGGTGGGAACATGAATATGTTTCCATATTTAAGGTTGAATATGGTTCTTTCTTAACAGACTTACAATCCCTGATTCTGTACTCATGCTGGGGAGAAAGGGGTATCGGGACTGACACGCAGAGTGAAATGTAGGGGGGTTGTTCCCCTGCCCCCAGATGTTATGGCATCCGTTGTTACCACTGGCTTTGGCTACAGAAGGTGATGGAATGGGATGTGACCCCCCTCAGGCAATAGGGCTCCCCAGACACAGGAGAGACACTGGCAGGTAAGAAAGCTTTGGGGTATTTATCCCAAGGACTTCTTATTTCATCATCTCTTTGCATTCAGAGTTGTTAATAAAATGAACAATGAACATAAATACATATGTATATACAAACAGCTTCCTGTCAGCTGGCTTCCTTCACCAAATTACCCTAAATAGCAGTCAGAAGCCATGAAAATGTCCCTTTCTTTTATTGACAAATACCTCCTAAACATTCCCTCCTTCTTGGCTTAACCCCATGGTAATTCTTTGTGATTAATGACTAGTCAATAAGTTTTGAAGCACAAGTAATGAACTTGCTGGTATTTATTTTCAAAACTCTGTAAATCAACTAAGAGTTGACTTCTTTTGGGATAACCTTTTGGTCAGTTGCCATCCAATTTTATTTTCCCTTCTCTGGTTATAAAATCATGTCAGTCTTTTTAAAGGCAAGTAAATTATGGTGGTGAATGCATTACCTCCAGCCTTTCTTCTTGATGATGCTCCCCAGAATCACTTCAGCCCTGGAGGGGAACACAGACAGTGTCTTAGGGTACAGTGGCCTGGAAATGCAAGAGTCAGTGCAAAACACGAGAGCCATTCCTTGTTTGAACTCTCAGGGCCTCCATGTCCCGAAAATAGAAGCTGCTCTCGGCTGGTGGCACAGTTTCCTCTGTTTCTGCTTGTGCCTGCAGAATCCCGCTCCAGAGCATAGCAGAGGCACCTGCCAAATCCTTTCATGCTGGCAGGAGACCACCTGTGGTCCTGACACTAAGAAACAGTGCAGTCATTTGGCAGTTTGGTGTTTTTAAACCACTGATCTCATCTCTAAATGTCCTACTTGGCTGTGTCCCAAAGGGGTGTCAAGGTTTTGCTTCTATTTGCTATGGCTTCCAATTATGACCCGGGAGGACAATGAGAGCTCACACTATTTAGACAGACAATATTGACTCCCAGGAGATCTTGTAGGATACAAGTGGGTTTAGAAGACCCAGATGTAAGGGCTGCAGATGCAGGGGCCCACATAGAGAATGTCCTGGATTCCAGTAACAAGCATTGTCATAGACGCAGGACATAAGGAGGTGTAGAGAAGTGTTTTCCCTGCACCTAAGGCTGGGTCATGGAGAGGTATATTGAGGACATACCCACTGTCCTATCCCCATCTTTCTAGCCCAGCTGGGACCCAAGCTTGAGGAGACTACAACTATCTTCTAGGCCCTTCCCAGTAAGACCAGTTCTGCTCTGTGAGGCTTTGTGAGTGGGGGCATCAATGGAATTAGCACTTTGTCCACTAGGGTCCTATAGATGGGAGTCATTACTAATCACTATGTGTCTTGACTGAAAGTTCCGTCTCTGTTGGAGTGCATTTGGGAACCTGGCAATAGCCATGAAGCAGTTAGCTATGGAGCGCACCCCCAATAGACGTGTGCTGAATCTTGCACAGTGTTCTTTTCTTCCTCCCCTTCTGTCTCTCTGATGGTTGCCTTTGCAATCTTGCTTTTCATAGTGGGAACCTATCTCAGTTACACACTGACAAATCAAACACTAATGAACCAGAACTGATTCTTCTTCACAGTAGCAATACAGACAGAACTCTTTACACACTTGTTGACCACTCTTCCCCTTTTTCAACCTTAGCCCCATTTGGTATTGAGCAGGATTCAACAAAAGAAGAAAACACGGAGAAAGGGTATGATGTTGAAAGGAGCAAGGCCTTATCAATTTCATTTGCTCTCCTTGGACTCAACAGAAAACATCAGGAATGTGGGCTCTGAAACTCCTAGATGACCCTTAAACTTTTACACCTGCCCTTGAAAAGGAGGAAACCCACGCAAGGAAAATACACTTGGACCAGGCAACGATGAACCTGATTCAGCAAGTCTAGCATTTTGATTGTAATTCTCACCCGGAGTGGGGTGGAGATTAGGCCTGCAGGTGACCATGCACCGCAATCCTGTTAGAAAATTGCAGAGCTGCTCAAGCAGCTGTCCAGCTACTTAGTGCCTTTCAGCTCTTGGAGCTGCATCCATGTTCACAGTAGGAGGCCAAGGTGTTCCCGTTCTGTTCTAAAATGTGCTTGTTGTGCTGGAACCCGGAGGACATGGACCTTGGGGCTCACATGAGGGCATATTGCCCAGGTGCTCTGACTTAGCAGTGAGCCCTGTCCTAGAGCCCAACCCTGCTCTGGGGTTCATGGGAAGGTTGTAGCTAGATGGGACTTCTCCAGCAAAAGAAGTGAGGCCTCTTTGCAGCCCCCTCTGTCCTCAGAGTGGGGTCTGAAATACCCTCTTATAAAAGACTAGAGGCCCGGTGCACGAATTCGTGCATGGGTGGGGTCCCTTGGCCTGGCTGGCGATCCGGCCGATCCAGTGGGGAGGGACCGTGGGAGGTTGGCTGGCCTAGGGGAGGGACCTCAGGAGGTTGGCCAGCCCAGGCCATGGGAGGTTGGTTGTGGGAGCGCACTGGCCACCAGGGGGCAGCTCCTGCATTGAGTGTCTGGCCCCCGGTGGTCAGTGTGCATCATAGTGACTGGTCGACTGGCCCTAATGATCACACAGGCTTTTATATGTATAGATATTAGATTTCTTGGTACCTTTAAGGATCTTCCTTTAATCTCTGATCTACCTGTAATGCTACATGGAGGAATAAGCCTGCAAACAGGAGAATCAGTTCCTGCTTCCCTCCGAAGAGGACGGCCCAGTTTCCTTCGAGGGTCGAGAAACTATGAAATGTGGTTATGAAGTAACAACCACATTGGAATCTGCTCCTTTATTTGCTCACTCATATTTTGAACTAATATTTATTGATCTCCACTGCCACCACTCTGGGCCCAGCCACCTCTGCCCCTCATGTAGACCAAAGCAATTGCTTCCAGCCCGTTTTTCATACAGCGGCCAGAGGTGGGAAGGTTTGGCTGGGCAGAGGGGGCCGGAGATGCCCTGGTGATGGTGGTGGAGGGAGGGGGAAAAGTGGTGCCATAACAGGTGTGGCAAGGACAGATCCTTCTCACCCGCCTGTCAACAATGCTTAGGACAGAGTCTCATGGTTCTATAAATGCCACTTGAGGGACACAAACAGGCACCGACTTACTTTCCAGCAGCGTAGACCTCGGCAGTATCAAAGAGATTAACTCCGCTTTCGTAGGCGATCGTCATCAGCCGTTCAGCAACCTGCAAGAGGATGCAGTCAGTCAGAAAAGCCAAATGCTTTTCAAACCTGGGAAGCAATTTTGAATCCCTTAATGGTCTTTAAGAACATGGAAATTTCCCTAAGCACTGCTTGTTTTTCTCAGTTGTAGTAAAGAAAGAAAACCAGAACTTCAGCTAGCCTATCGAGGGTGGATGCATCTTCCCCTGAGATATAGCCGGGCACTGAGAAACTTCCCTCAGCGCTGGGTTCCAGCAGGCCGAGGGAGCTCAGTGAGGTGGATAGATCATTGCTCACTCTGCTTGGAAGGCCTGGTTTGACATTCTTTTTGGCACCGTAATCTCTCTGACACAGAGGGTTATTTGTTTTGCAGCTGACTCCATCTCCTCTCCTTTCTCTAAGCCAATGGACTGTGGCACCTGGGTGACTTGTGACTTAAAAGTTTGGACCTGTTTTCCTCAAGGCTTAGCAGACTGTTGTGATGAATGAAAGGTTAGACAGAACTGTGACTGTTTTAACTCAGCAGCAAAACCCCAGACACCATCAGAGTGGCCAGCCAGGCGAATCCACAGGACAAGCAGAGGAGGGAGTGGGGCACGGGGACCCAGCTCCTCACTGTCAGCCTGAAAACACATCTCCAGGCTCTGGTCCTCTCCTTTGTGCTGCTGATGCAAGTGGCAAGTGTGACAAGAGGGTGGGGGTAGCTATAAATGACAGCTTGAGGGACAGCCACTGAGGAATAGCGATAAAGAGAGGTGGGGAGGGGCCATTTTTTCATTTAGACTTATTAGCCAATTGGGAAATTACACACCTCGCAAATAATTAAAATTGATTTTTTCATTTATGCTTTTGATTGTGGGCTGAAGTGCTTCATCAGCATTTCCAAGATAAAGTACTTTCCTGTTTTTAAAATTGGCCAACCAAAAAAATTCTTAGGCTAGCACAACAGAGTCCCTGCAAGTCCGTTAGGAAAAAAGCAGCAAAAGTACGACTACTGCTTTTAATTTACCCCAATTAGAGATTAAAAGTTAAGACAAGCATAGTTTTTCCCATCATGACTGTTCTGTGTTTAAGAAATTACTGTGCTTGTATTATATTAACCTTGTGCCATGTCACATGACATGCTGATGGATTGTTATTAGAAAACATACATAATGAATCTTATATAGAGAAAAATTTTGAGACAAGATGGAGACTCCTAGATGAAGAGTTCGACTAAATGATTGCTGAGATGTTTCCCAACCATGGCGTTTGGAGACCTCAATGCGAAGCAATGAAATCACTGAACTAAGTCAGAAGACCAAATTCTAGTCCTGAGTTGAGTTTATTGGTACCTGCAATTGAAAGAATCCCAACTACTTTACTGATGAGAAAATGTAAGTAAAACTCTGAAAATTAAGTGCTATAAGATGATAATACACTCTTACCATTATTTAAAAATACTATACATATGAATAACATCTATTTTGGTTTTATAATGAAGCCAAATCATCTTTGGGAGGCACCTCACAGGGTTATTTAGTTTCATGTTTGAAAAATTTTGATGAGATCCCTGTCCAGTGGCTACTTAATAATTGAACTATCCTAGTAACAGGGACATCATCCCTTCCAGAGGCAACACTGATGATTGCATCACCCAGCACATAATGGTGTGGTCATCCCAGGATCCCATGTTTGTATTTGCTTTGTGCTGAGCTCATCCGAAGCCAGAGAGAAAGTGGGACAATCTAGGGAGGTGAATTTATTGCTATTGGCTTACATTTTTGCCACGTGGAAATATTTGAGCTCCAGCAATTCAGCCACTGGTGTGACCAGTCTACCTGTGCCTCCCTTCCTTCTCCTTGCTGGCATTCTCTCTGCAGGGACCTGGGGGAAAGCTGCAACTCTCTCTGGAAGGAGAGTAGATATTTGTCTGATCTACATCTGAGGTGAGAGCTGCTCCAGCCACTCATGACAACTTTATTGTGCAGTTTTTAGAATCATAATTTTGAAATGATTCATTTCAGAGGCTGACCTAGGCAAGCTGGGCCTCCTCCACATACCCTACCCGATACCAGTCAGAAGGCCCTGTGATGGCCACCCAAATCCTCCTTCAGAATTGAAGGACTTATTCCCGTAGCTGCTTAGGAATCCTGGCCTTCAAGTTACCAGCCCGCTCTGGAAATTGCACTTGGCTAAAGAGAATCGCCCTGATCAAACTACTTCCCAGAGCAGCCTCTATCCCAGTGATGGCGAACCTATGACACACGTGTCAGAGGTGACACGTGAACTCATTTTTTGGGTTGATTTTTCTTTGTTAAATGGCATTTAAATATATAAAATAAGTATCAAAAATATAAATCTTTGTTTTACTATGGTTGCAAATATCAAAAAATTTCTGTATGTGACATGGCACCAGAGTTAAGTTAGGGTTTTTCAAAATGCTGACACGCCGAGCTCAAAAGGTTCACCATCACTGCTATCCAATGGATGGTCATACGAAGGATGTAAATGCTCAGTCCGTTTGATCCAACTTGGGACAATCCTACATGGCCATCTCAGCTTTGGAGCTCCCAGTGGGGTCAGCTGAGGTCATTGTTGAGACTGCATCATGCCTCAGTTTCACTATCTGCCCAATTCTGCTTCCTTCTCTGCCATGTGTTGATTCTGAGATGACTTCCTAATACTGTTCTGCATGCTAATCTCCATCTCAGAGTCCACTTCTCAAGGAATCTCCTATGTGACAAGCTTTCTGCGGTGACCTATGCCCAATACTGGGAACAGGCATTCAGACAGATAAGAATATGTGGATAAGACTCATCCCCCTGGATCTATAAACTAATGCTAGTGGCCTTGGGAGCTGGGAAAGATCCCCAGGCCCCCCAAACTTCTGTTTAGGAACGATAGTAAGAACTACCTTTACAAATGACTTGTTCTGGGACAGGTACTGGGCTCAGCACATTATAGGTAATTCTTAATCCCTTCACCTTTTTCACCCAGTTCTCCACACCCTCTCCCCTCTGGCAACCATCAATCTATTCTCTGTATCTATGAGTCTATTTCAATGTGTTTGTTGTTGTTGTTATTGTTCTTTAGATTCCACATATGAGTGAAATCATTAGGTAATGAGCTTTCTCTAACTGAGTTACCATAATTTCCTCTAGGTCCATCCATGCTGTCACAATGGTAAGGTTTCATATGAAAGCATTCCTTAAATGCAATGATAAGCATATAACCATGATAAGCACTATTTTTGAATTGTAAACAAAAATTTAAAGGAATGTAATGAGTGTCTGCCATTTATTGAGTGTCTGCTACCTACCAGTCAAAGGGCTATATAAATGTCTTACATGCATAACATGGTTAATTCTTTCTATAGATCTTGAAGGTCCACATTATTATCCCATTTTACACAGGATAATCTGAGACTCGGAGCAATTGGATTAACTTGTCCAAGCCGGGATGACCAACTGTCCTGGTTTGCCCTGGTCTGAGAAACCCCCTGCTAAAATAAGAAAGTCCATGCCAATTGGGACCACTTTGGTCACCCTGAATGGAGCTAAAACAAACAACAGCAATACAATCCTTCTATAAGGTGACTAATATTCATTCCAAACTGGTTTCTTCTCCCTATCTACTGAGCCTGCACATATAATGCACTGACAGTCTCAAGGATTAATAGTCTAAATGTGAAAAATACAAGAAGCTAGATAAAATTGAAAATAATACTTGAGTCAATCTTAGCCATGTCCCATGATTAAAGCAGTCCTTGTAAAATGCCAGAAACTTGGGCAGAATACTCCTACCACATAGCTCTCTCTGCATTTTCTTTGATCAGCATAATGGAAGACAAAAGTAACTTACCTCATCTGAAATTTGACCTCCAAATGTCACCCATGTTCCTAGAAAAGAAAAGAATATTTGTATATTACTTACAACATAATCATTTTTCTAATATTGTGTATAATGAGAGGAAACAATTTTTCTTACAAGACTACTTCAACAGGTTGTTTATGAAGGTACTTGGATGAGGGGCAACTGGGGGCTGAAGTCCAGCCCATCCTCCTCCTCTCACTAAGTCATCCAGCAGGAGTCTGCATCCCCCTGGAGGAGAGAATGCCCTTTCTTCATTCATAGGTACCATATTGGCTAAGGGCAGCCCATTCCTACACAATCCTTTCTCTTCTGACAGAGGACCATGAATGCTAATGTGCAAGAAGGCGATGTTACCATGCCTGCTCTGAGTACACACCCATTCTTACTCTCACTTAGCTAAGGAGCCACCCTTAGTTGAAAGTGAAGGTAAGATCTTGGGTTGTGGTTCTTTCCTTCATTGTCTCCAACAATCGAGTCTGTTTTGTATTCCCTCTTACCTCTCAAAAGGAACCCTCTCAAATGTCTTCCCAGTGCCCACTTCCAAGCCCCAGGAGGTGACACCACCTTGTACTTACTTGCAGACTTGTTTGCCTGGCTAAAACAATGTTGACCAGCTTGCTATTTTAATAAAATTCGAATAAGGTACCAACATTTAAATAATTAGGAAATTTTTCTTTAAAATGTTTGATTTCTAGTTTCTCTTAACAACAGAAGGCTGGGTGTCCCCATAGGCAGACATCCCTGAATTGAGGGGCAATGTCCTCTGTGGGAAGGCTGGGCCCTCCACAGTCTGTCAAAGTCCACATGCCTTCCTTTGCATTCCCAACACTAAAATCAAATGCAGCTGTTATTTCCTGCCACATGTTTATTGCTCTTTTTTTTAAATGGTAAAATTAAGAGAAAAACAAGCTTGTGCCTTTCCCAAAAAACAGAGTGGAGGATTCATGAAAAAAAATAGGAGCGTAATTTTTTTTGGTGCATGTGAAGAACATAAAAACACAGATTGTTTGCCCAGAAAAATTATAACTTAAGGCACCATAATAAAACCAGCCATGACTGGTATATAAAAAAGATGGGCGTTGAGAAACTTAATGAACTGGAGAAATGGTAGTGTTTGTTTTTGAATGAAAGCAAAATAAGTGATCGCTGTGAAATGCAGTTCTCTTAGGTGAAGGAATAGCTATGGCATCAAAACCTTTTTACAGACAATACTGTTATAAAAGAGTCTCTTTTGAATGCAGCAGAAATCATGTGTCCAGAGAATAAACAAGCATTTGCAAATTTTAGTAGAATCAGAATCATTGTACTCAGCATGTTAAAAATATGGTTGAAAACTTTCAGAATAAGTTAAATTATTGGTGGCATTTCCTATTGCAGCCAATGAGAACACAGATATAAATAACAACATGCTGTTCGCTGTGCTTATTTGTGATATTTTGAGAATTTTGGAAGGGTCAAAGAGCTTTTGAACAAGAAGCTCTGCAAAGCACAACATCAGGGAATGGTTTACTTTGTGACGAGAAAGGTCTCAGGCCAGTGGATGTAGGATGCTCTGTTTTGAGTTATATGTTGACTACAGATGGGGCTCTCTCACAAAGGATGGGGCTAGATCCCCATGAGGCAGCATTTTGTAGGGGCACTAAATATTGGAGTCCATAACTGTTCATTTTCTCATTCATCAGGAGTTTGCTTTGGGCTGAAAAGCTCAAATGAGACAGGCCACGAATTCAATAATTAATGCCATGAATTGGCCATTCTTTTGCATCCTGGAGCAAAATCAGGCCAGTGTCTGCTTGATGAATTTGCTGGTTTACTTATACTGAGATGACAGATTTATTTTTACCTGTTCATGTCATCAAAGGGAGCAGACCTATCTCCAAAGACTGGCTCGAAGTTCTAAGTTTCTTGCTGAAATTACAGCTCATCTACACCTTTTGAATTTTTTCTATAGGTGCATTTACAAGTATTTGCATAAATATCTCATTTGCTACTCTCAGTTCTGACAAAATAGAGTCTTTGGGAAATTTCAGTTGTTAAAGAATAATTTACTGAACTTTCTTATATTGCAGTCAGTTTCCAGAAATGAAATTGATAGCCTGAAATTTATGTGTCTGCAACAAGCAGAATCCGAAGTAACCGCTTGAGCTAAAGCTGACCCGATAGCCTGAAATTTAGTCTTTGAAACTAGGCCATTCATTAAATACTGGATTTCAAACTTTATGAAAATAAACCAGAATTATTTGCTTTAGCTTTCTTAATTAAAAATGTTTAGTTGTTATAGTATTACAGATATCTCCCATTTTCTCCCTTTTTGCCCCTCTCCACCCAGACCCCACTGCTCCCCAGGCCTCTCCCACACTATTGTCTGTGTCCATGTTTTATGCATTTATGCATATATGTTCTTTGGTTAATCTCTTCCTGTATTCCCACCCCTGAGATCTGTTATTCTGTTCCCTCTGGCCCTATTTTGTTCATCAGTTTATTTTGCTAATTAGATTCCACATATAAGTGAGATCATGTGATATTTGACTTTCTCTAACTGGCTTATTTTGCTTCTTAATTAATTTTTGATAGCACAAATGAAGTGCTATGATTTGAAGTTCTCAAAATGTAGTACAAAATGGCATTGAAGACTAAATATGACAACACTGATAGCCAGACTAATGATGGAAACATTATACACAGATCTTGGAGGAGATTATTCTACTTATAAGAACCATTTACAACAATTCTATCCACGTTGGGAAAACCTTATTTTTAGAAATATGAATCTGAAAAATCAATCTGCATAAAACTACCTACCAACCTTATTTTTAAGTATTTAAGGCTGTAAACCATATATCACTGTGAAAATATACAGGACCTGACTGACATCGTGGTCGTGGTATAGAATAAAGATGTCAGGTTTTTTATTCTAAATAAAAGCAGTAATGAATTATGAAAGAAATAGTAATAATTAAATGTTTTCTTTTTTAGTTATTTAAAAAAGTTTAGTATAAAATAGAACATGGGTAGCATATACATTTACCCTAAATATACACATGATTCCATTTCTGGGACTCTGTTATTCTTACACTCAGCTTACTTTGTTGAGGTAGGCTACTACCTGGCCCTTTAGACATTCCTTACTCATTTGTTTTATAGTTATTTGTTTACCAATTTTATATCTTTTACTAGGCAGTGAACTGTCTGAAGGTTAGTTCTTTTTTCATTTATCATCTCATCTCCACAGCCCTAAAATAGAAGTGAGTCCTTAGTAGATGGTCGATAATTGTTGGTTAAATTGCCTTTGGACTGTCATTAATCTATAAAATACTGGATAAATTTCTTAGCAAACTAGTATTCTTCTTTCAATTTCAAGAAACATGAGCAATGCTCATCAACAGTCCTAGGCCCGAGGTGATTAACGTGTTTTGGTACCTTCCCCTGGAGGTGGGTTTCTCCTTGGCAGCAAGGCCTGGGGGGGCGGTGTGTGTATGGCACAGTGTAGGCAGGGTCCATCAGCCACCCTGAGGGAGAGGTGTCACTTCCAAATAGGACATATTCCCTCCTGATGGAGAGGGACAGAGTGGCAGCCTTCCCGACAGGGGACTCTGTATGATTTTATTCTCTACTGCCTGCCTCCACAAGGTCTAAGGTGGTTTATTAGTTCATATGATTGTCAAAACTCTCTGTGACAGTTTTCTTAATCAATCATATTTCTGCCTCTAATGAGAACATGCCTTCTTGAGACTTAGATGGCAAGTGATTATTTCACTGTGAAATCTCAAATTAGTGGGATGTTATTTAGATGATAAATTTATTAAACTGACATTTGTTATTTCGAATCTTTTAAAAGCAGAGGGAGTATAAAGAGAACCTTGGATTGTTCTTGTATTTTCTGGTGAAACTCTTTTATGCACCAAGAAATAGATGCTTTGAAAACCTCTGTTCGGGTCCCCTGAACACCTACGATGGCATAGAAAAATGATTGGAAAAATGGAAAAAAGAAAAAGAAAACTACCTTCTCTCTCTCTCTCTCTCTCTCTCTCTCTCTCTCTCTCTCTCTCTCACACACACACACACACACACACACACACACACACACACACACACACCTATCTTGGATACTTAGTTACCTTGCTGGTGGTTTACTTCTTGTCATTCATTCAGGAAATATGCTTATCATTTAAATGACCTCCTTGCTTGAGTATGAAGAGCTATTTAGACATTTAGATATAATACTTGTTCACATAGGCTACCTCCCTGGCCCTTTAACATTTTATCTCATCATAGTGCAGTTACCAAACCAGAAAATTAACATTGTACAATATTAGGAACTAAACTACGGACCTTTTTTGAATTTCATTGTCCTCTTTTCTATTCTAGGATCCTATGCAGGACCCAATGTGACATTTTGTGTTCATGTCTCCTTGGACTCTCCCAACCCCCCAACCCCAACCAACTTTCCCCTCTTAATGACAGGATGGTGTGGAGCCAGCACTGCTCTTTCAATAAGATACATAACTTGCACAAGTACCTTGATGTTCATATTGATGCAAGATCCAAACCAAACAAACAGAAAGCAGATACCAGGAATCTGGCCTGAAGGGAAGTCTCAGATGACAGGGCTGGGATGTCCAGACAGGTGACAGAGGTGAAGAATTGGCTTCTTGCCCTTGGCACTTTCTACCAGTTGAAGAGCATGAAATGGATCTACCCTCCTGCTGGGGAGGCAGTAGAGTGAGTTGTTGAGCAAGCAAGGGAATCAGGCAGCTCTGGGCTGGAATTCTGACTCTGTCACTCACTAGCACAGGGAGGAAGGGTAACAACAATAACTAGTTTACAGGGTTGTTAGGAGGATTCTGTGAAATTTGGTGGGCATTTCACAGCCTCTGCCACACGTGAGCATTAATGTCCAGTTTCAGATCAATGGTTCCTACACCTCAGGGTGCATTAACAACCTTCTAGGAGCCTCACTCTGAGATTCTGCTTCTGCAGATCTGAGGTAGAATGTGGGAGTCTTTATATTTAACAAGCAGCCCAAGTGATTGGGAAACAAAACCCTGAGCAACCCAGTTGTGTCCAGACAGATAAACAAGATGTGGACCTCTGTCCGGGCACCTGGGACCCAGCTCAAGGCTCTATCTTTTATAAAAGGTGCAGGCAAAGATCTCTTCCTTGCTCTGGTTTGCACCTGCTGATGTTTTCTACAGAGCCTGGACCTTGTTTCAGGGTTCAAGCTGCCAGCTGGTATTTCATTGTTGGCTGCCAGTGTATTACTAATGAGCATCTGGCCTGAGTTAACAAATGCAATAATAACTTAGCCTTTAAAAAAAATTTTTTTTTTTTTACTTTGATTACCTTTTCTTGCAAGAACCAATGATACCGATACTTATATCTGGAGAACCAAGATGGCAGCATAGGTTAACGCCGGAGTTTGCTGCTTTGAACAACTACTTCAAAAGTGAAACCAAAAAATGGAAGGGACATCACCCAGAACCACAGGAACGCTGGCTGAGTGGAAGTCCTACAACTAGGAGGAAAGAGAAATGCACACGGACACTCAGAGGAGGCGCAGTGGTGAAGTCAAATTCTGAGGTGCGGAGTGCGCGGAGCGGGCTGGGAGCGGAGGGCGCGGTTGTTGTCTTCAATCGGGAGGGAGTCGCAGACTCTGAGCTCCAGATCCGGGCGAGTCTTTAGGGACCCAGACTCAAACGGGAGAAGCGGGACTGTCTGGCTTCGGTCAGAGCGAGTGCAGCTTTCTCTCCCAGCTTTGCAGCGGGTGCTGGGACTCAGAGAGGCAGAGCCCCTTGGGACAGGACTGAGAGCCGCCATAACTGCTCTCTCTGGCCCACCCTGTTGATCCTGTGCGACCCGCCCCGCCCAAGCCCTGCACAGAGGCATTTGCCGGATAGCCTCAGGCAAAGGCTAAATTAGCACCTCCCTAGAGGACAGAAGTTCTCTCTCTGCAGACACAGCTGATTCTCATAGCCACTTGGCCTGGAGGTCAAACCCTCCCTGGAATTAGCTACAACAATCAAGATTTAACTATAAGACTGCGAACAAAGACCACTAGGGGGTGCACCAAGGAAGCATAACAAAATGCGGAGACAAAGAAACAGGACAAAATTGTCAATGGAAGATAATAGAGTTCAGAACCACACTTTTAAGGTCTCTCAAGAAATGTTTAGAAGCTGCCGATAAACTTAATGAGATCTACACGAAAACTAATAAGACCCTCGATCTTATATTGGGGAACCAACTAGAAATTAAGCATACACGGACTGAAATAACGAATATTATACAGACTCCCGACAGCAGACCAGAGGAGCGCAAGAATCAAGTCAATGATTTGAAATGCGAGGAAGCAAAAAACATCCAACCGGAAAAGCAAAATGAAAAAAGAATCCAAAAATGCGAGGATAGTGTAAGGAGCCTCTGGGACAGCTTCAAGCGTACCAACATCAGAATTATAGGGGTGCCAGAAGATGAGAGAGAGCAAGATATTGAAAACCTATTTGAAGAAATAATGACAGAAAACTTCCCCCACCTGGTGAAAGAAATGGACTTACAGGTCCAAGAAGCGCGGAGAACCCCAAACAAAAGGAATCCAAAGAGGACCACACCAAGACACATCATCATTAAAATGCCCAGAGCAAAAGATAAAGAGAGAATCTTAAAAACAGCAAGAGAAAGAAACTCAGTTACCTACAAGGGAATACCCATACGACTGTCAGCTGATTTCTCAACAGAAACTTTGCAGGCCAGAAGGGAGTGGCAAGAAATATTCAAAGTGATGAATACCAAGAACCTACAACCAAGATTACTTTATCCAGCAAAGCTATCATTCAGAATTGAAGGTCAGATAAAGAGCTTCACAGATAAGGAAAAGCTAAAGGAGTTCATCACCACCAAACCAGGATTATATGAAATGCTGAAAGGTATCCTTTAAGAAGAGGAAGAGGAAGAAAAAGGTAAAGATACAAATTATGAACAACAAATATGCATCTATCAACAAGTGAATCTAAGAATCAAGTGAATAAATAATCTGATGAACAGAATGAACTGTTGATTATAATAGAATCAGGGACATAGAAAGGGAATGGACTGATTATTCTTGGGAGGGAAAGGGGTGTGGGAGATGTGGGAAGAGACTGGACAAAAATCGTGCACCTATGGATGAGGACAGTGGGTGGAGAGTGAGGGCGGAGGGTGGGGCGGGAACTGGGAGGAGGGGAGTTATGGGGGGGAAAAAAAAAGAGGAACAAATGTAATAATCTGAACAATAAATATTTAAAAAAAAAAAAAAAAGAACCAATGATACCATTAAAGTTACGGGGGTTCGGAGGGGGCTTTCACAACTGTACTTTACAAAAGAGTGTGAAATCACCATGGAGCCAGGCATGGAAGTGCTAAAGGCCGTGTGGCATCAATGTGGGCTCTCAGGCAGGGGAAGTGCGAGCAGTGTTCCCATTTGCAGGCAACTTTGCACGGTCTGAAGAATTCTACACATTTTACAGATGAGGAAGCGAGTGGTAGAGAAGTATCTTTCCACAGCTGGTTAGAAGTGGGGTCTCCAAGGCCATGGTCTCTCCCAGCCCCATGCTGCTTTCTGGGAATGCCTACCTTCCTTCCCCACCCCTTGTGCCTGATGGTGCAGCCTAGTGTTTGCTCTACGTGCTTGTAACAATATCCTCCTCTCCCATGTTCTTCCCTCTGCCAAACGCCTCTCTCACCAAACCTTTCTCCTGATAAGCTTCACATCTCTGTCTGTCCTCAGAGTGCCCCAGCTGTGGATGAAGAATGGCGTACACTTGCCCCCTGGGCCACTTCCCTGTTCCCAGGGCCTCCCAATTTAATCTGAGGACAGGTTTTATCTTGTCTTCCTGAGAGACCTCATGCACAGAGCCATCCTGGCTATTAAGCTCTCACACCCTTAAGAACCCCAGAGCCAAGGCTAAGAGCTGGGCAGTAATGAGATGTGCCTGTCACTGAAGTAATCTGGGCAGGGTAAGCCAATGGACAAGCAGTGGCAAAGGGAGCCGGGTCTTAGATTAGGCAAGGCTGGGGTGGGGGTGGCGGGCTGGCTGGGTCTCCCAGAAAAACCTGAGGAGAGTTGGACCTTGAACTTCTAACACCCATGTGTAGGCTTGAGGTTTTGAGGGTAATGAATTTTTAATATTTTCCTTTGATTTAAGATTTTATCTCATTAAGTGCCAAGGGATACTGCCAGCTCCATTTTGTTCTAATATTTGTTTCTGGGCAAATCTTCTTGGAATGATTTTGTTCTGTTTCCCTTTTAATCTGATCAGTAAAGTTTAGGGACAAGGAAGGAGAATGAATGGTGGGGAGGAGCTTAGAAGAGGCAGAATTTTGAGGGTGGATATTCCTCTATAGAGGCTGTTGTGAGCATAGGATAGGAATGAAATTTCAATGCCCTAAATCTTCCCCCAGAAAATAAATCTTTCCACTCCTCACATTTAGACATTAGAGTTAATAATATAGTACTTTAAATCCATGGTTTAAGTGCCTTATATTTCCTTATGTAGGTATGACTCCTGAATTGATTGAGTTAGCACCTGAGCCTTTTATAGAGCTTTAACATAAAATAAGGCCAAAAAATTCTTAGATGAATATTTCTTCTCAGTGTGTTTTAATTTTTTGTTCACACAGTTTAAATTAATAGCATTACTTTTGTAATAAGAAGCAAAGTTTTTTTAAAAAAATATTTATTACTTCACAGGGAAATTCATTTCAAAACAAAGGTTTCAACAAAGCATAGCTGTTCCTACTTCTCGAACATGAAAAAGAGATGGTGTTTGTGTTTTGTTAGTATCTTGTCCTAAGTTCCTTGGTCAAAATTCCTCACATTTTCTTTATACTGACATTTACATGTTGAAAATTCTTATGGTGGAGTTTACAGAGCACTTACAAGTAACATTTTTCATTAAGGTGCCTGGTTCACTTTGTTCTTTGGAAAAACTCATATAAGAAATGTACACAGTGACAGAATAAAACCAGACACCTACTGTCAGACACTAGGGCCAAATGGCAATTTCTGATATTTTTAAAAACATTCAACTATTTTCAATATCTTCTAAAATGGGATATATTACTAAGATTGAAAGTGTTGTTATTATTGTTGTTTACTGTGAACTCCTAGCATAGGGCCAAGAACATATAATATGCTCAAATATATGTTTTTATTTCTTTTTTGGATTTATCTTTTATCTTTCCACAGGAAGTTACTATGAATAAGAACTCTCTGGAAAAACACAGATGTCGAAAAGTTTAAAGTCAACATAAACTCCTTTACACTTTTTTAATCTCTGAAAAGTTCATGTCAAATCTTTATCTTTTTGCAGGGATATATTTTTTGGATGGTTCAATGAGTTATTCTCTACAAACAGTAATAATTTTGAATAACTCTGGCATATCTGTATATTAAAACCACAGTATGCTCTCACAGGACTCTTAGGATATGCAAAGAAATAAGTGTATATTCCATGGTGAGGCAAAGGAACTTTTAGTAAAAACAAGATAATATACTGTAGAAAAGAATGAAAAATATTTTACAGCAGTTCCTTCCCTTTGGGCTATGAGCTTTATAATGTGTACTAGAGGCCTGGTGCACAAAATTCATGCACAGGGGGAGGGAGGGGTCTCTCAGCCTGGCCTGCACCCTGATCGGGCTAAACCGGCAGTCGGACATCCCCCTTGCAATTCGGGACCACTGGCACCTAAGTGCTGACCTGCCTGCCTACCTCATCACCCCTAAACACTCTGCCTGCCTACTTCATTGCCCCTGACTGTTCTGCCTGCCTGCCTGGTCACCCCTAACTGCTCGTGTGCCTGACTGATCGCCCCTAACTGCCTCTGCCTGCCTGCCTGAACACCCCTAACTGCTTGCCTGCCTGGCTGATTGCCCCTAACCACCTCTGTCTCAGCCCCTGCTGCCCTGGAAGGACGTCCAGAATGATGTCTGGAATGTCGTTCGAGTGTCTGGTCTAATTAGCATATTACGCTTTTATTATTATAGATAGTATTAAATATCACTAATAACTCAAAATAAGAATACAAAATAATCCACATACTTGTTGACTAAGAAGCTTTTTGAAATGTAGAGAAATTAAAACTGAGAAACTATGTAAGGGATAATTTAAAGACTTTATAAGTTCCCAAATTAACCCAGTTCCTATGTTCCCCTGTAGATTTATAAATTTACTTGTAAAATTAGCTTATTTTATCTGTGCCTGATGAGTACAAACTATTAATTATTTTAGTTTTTTAAATCTACAACATCCTGTTCCTAATAGAAAATTCATAGTTGTAGCAAACAGATGAAACAGATGGGTTATTTTTGCATCTCCCATAGAACTATGCATGGGATTTTTTAAAAGAACTGATTCTTTCTCTGTTTCTAACTAACAGACAGAGACCTTCCCTTTTCAATAATTATATGTAGGAATGTATCATGTTAAAGAAGAAAATGGAGCAATACTAAACCATAAAACCGTGTTGGTATATCTTTAATCTAAGGAGATCCCATTTAATTAAAACTCTACACAGAGCCATTCTCCTTTGAAATGATACTTTACACTACACTGGAAAACTAATTATAGCATGGGAGAAGCCCGGAACTGCTCCTGGCAGCCTAATCTGGACACTGCTGTTCCCAGCCAGGCTTTGGCATCGAGGGGATGGCAATATAACCACAGAGTCCTATGTTTGGAATGAAATTTCCAAACATAATGTATGGAAAGATATCCAGAAATTTAGATAACCAGGGGCATCAAAGAATATAAAAATTATATTTCTATGTCAACAATATCTTGGATTATTCTCAAACACAGAAGATAGGCCTTCCTAAGACATTTTTAAAGCTACTAAAATCTTGGGATAATCTCTGTATTCCCAGAGACTAAACAAAACTAGGCACAGAGGAGGGGCTTGTTAAGTGTTTTACGAATGAATAAATTTAAGAACTGCAGAGAGGGAATTGTTCGCATAGAAGAAATGTTCAATAAACTCTTTTATTACCTGTTGATCTTTTCATTAATTGATTGCCTGGAAAAGAATTGATCTGAATGAATCCATCTGTGGCCTTTGTCTGAGTTAATGGTCTGGGTATCCACCACCTACCACACCAGTGTACGCAGAGGATGGCTGGGAGGCTGGCCTGGATCCGGGGAGTCATTATGGTAGAATAACACTTGCATCTGCTATCTTCAAGCAGTAAGTTAAGCAGGAATAGTGTCTTGTTACTCCTTCTGCTGACACCAGGGACCCTAGTTTCAGGAAACAAGGGAGGGTGTTCCCAGAAGGAACTTCGGGGAACAAGGATACTTGCCTGGTGATTCACCATCTTTGATCATTTTATGATTAGTCAAGAACTTCAGGGACCACTCACTACAAAGGATTAGAACTTTCTGGTAACTAAGACAGGATGTGCCTCCAAAAGATCTGTATAGCACACCTCAGGGTTCCTGAAGATTGGGTGGAGACGTCAGCCTATTCTCCACAAGGATGGGGAACATGGCTGTCTTGTTCATCACTGTCACTCCAACACCCAAAACAGAGCTCAGTTTTGCGAGTCCAACCATCTCTCAGGTCCTAGGCAACACATTCTGAAATTATTTCTCTCATTTTTCAACAACCCTGAACAGTAGGTATTTTCATTTTCTTTCTTTTGAGTATGTCCCTGGATAAATAGATTCATCTTTGAGACTTTGCTAACCTCGAAAATGGATAATGACACCTGCTCTAGTGTTGT
The DNA here is from genome assembly GCF_963259705.1 of Myotis daubentonii. NCBI lineage: Eukaryota > Metazoa > Chordata > Mammalia > Chiroptera > Vespertilionidae > Myotis > Myotis daubentonii. Next base: position 21,401,189 of record NC_081842.1, on the reverse strand, counting down.
TGTGAGAACAGAATGAGGCGATGATGATGCCAGCCAACCCTTTTTTGAGAACTTACATTATGCCAGGCACGGTGCTACACACTTTATGGGCATTATCTCATTTGAAACTCACGACCGCTCTGTGATTTGAGTTTACTTTCTAGGGAATGACTGAACAGGGATCTGAGCCCACGGAGTCTCACTCCACAACCATGCTCTTAATGATTTTAATAGCATATGTCAAATGTCCAGTACAGTACTAAGCATACAACAGGTACTCACTAGATATTACTTTCTTTCTTATCTTCCAAAGACATAATATTTGAGGCAGCAGAAATTCTATAGGAACACAAATAACTTTTCAAGCAACCACAGAGAAAGCCATAATCAACTTGAGAATTCATGAATTCTAACAGTATACCCATCTTAAAAAAGCACAGGACAATTTATTATTTTTTAAATATATATATTTTTATTGATTTCAGAGAGGAAGGGAGAGGGAGAGAAAGACAGGAACATCAATGATGAGAGAGAATCATTGACTGACTGCCTACTGCACATCCCCTACTGGGGACCGAGCCCGCAACCCAGGCATGTGCCCTTGACTGGAATTGAACCTGGGACCCTTCAGTCCGCAGGCCGATGCTCTATCCACTGAGCCAAACCAGCTAGGGCGAGAATTTATTATTTATTATGGATTGTTCTGAAGTGATATATGGATAGTAATGAATAGACTAAAACATTAACATTAAAAATGCTGCAAGATTCTGAATTTTAATTGGAGACCAATTAAAGACCAAGCTACAAAAAAAACAAAGACCCCTCCTGGCACTTGCTTCTTTCACCAGGCACCAAAGGCGGCATTTCCCTGGACACTGTCTGTGTCTTCTGCATGCTGCGTGGGAAACAAAATCCCTCAGGTGCACAAGGCTTCCATGGTGGACTCAGCCATCTGATGAGCAAGTAACAGAGGTGGAGAGCTCCTTGTCTAGGCCAGTGATCCTCAACTCTGGCCCAGTTGGTATGATCACTTAGGAGCTGATGCCCTGTCCCATACAGGATCCTGGTATGAGGAAGGGCCCAGGCACAGGTATTATTTGAAAGCTCCCCATGTGATGGTATTGGCAACCAGAGTTGGAAACTGGTTTAGGCAGTGGTTAAAACATTGTTGGAATGGATTCAATCCCCCCTACAAGCTCCCAGTATGACAGAAAGCTCAGAGCGGGAGGAAGAAACACAGTAAATACAGGGCCAAACATGGAAAAGCAATTCAGCAAAGAAGACTGAACATGGCTTTGACTCCAAACGGGGCATTGTGATGTCTTGTAGGGTCTTTACCCCAGCCAAATAACAGGTTACAGACTATTCCTTCAAAATTCTCTCTTTGGTGCTTTGCCCTTCGTTTTATTATTACTATTAAACTTCCGCAAAAATCCCAGTGGCAATAAATGACTGTAGCAAAAATAGCTTAGTTGACATAATTACAAAAAGAGTAGAATAAAGAAGAGCATCGGCAGTCTCATTTTCTGGGACAAGATTATAGAGGCCACCAATCCTGAGAGAATAGGGTACAAATGAGACACATCAGACTTATGGGGTTAGGACAGGATTTCTCCCACTGGTACCGTATAGAATGATTAATTCAATATAAAGACTTAAAAGCTTAACCAAAGTCTAGTTGGAGATAGGCTACTAGGTCATTATATCATTCCTACATAATTTATTAACTTGGGGCAACTCGTGATTTTCCACTAACAGGTTTTCATGTCTATAGGATTCAAAAATAGAAATGCAAATTTTATTCTAAAGACAAACATATGTGCATTTTTTATTTACTGTGTCACTGTTCCCTCTCTTAGCAGAGGTAATTGAGGATTTGCTATCTCCCTCATGTAATTCTGGTGGGTTGATTGGAGGAGTGACACAGCAGCCACCAATTCATCTGAATAAAATGCCAACTCTTCTTAAAGTTACACTGATGAAAAAATTGCATATATTTAGCACACCCTGGATGGTGCAAACTCCCAAGTATAAACCTCAATTTAAAACATGTTTGCAAGACAGGCGATGACAAATGGGACAGTGAAAAATGTTGATGGAGTGGACCTAGACCACCACAAGTGTGTTGAACTTGCAGACAAGAAAACTTGGATGGAGGTGTGCCTCATTCATATTCCAATATACACTGAGTGACCAGATTATTATGACCACCTGACGTTTGTAGGCAAATTAGCTGTAATTTCACGCTGAAGTTGCTAGAGGGTCAGATCATTACAAACGCCTGAATAGCACAACATACCTAAGTATTGTTGCTGATCAACTTCATCCTATTATGTTGATGGCATATCCCAATGGAGATGGCTTCTTCCAACAAGACAATGCGCCATGCCACGGTGCTCATATTGTGCAGGAGTGGTTTCAAGAACATGAGGGAGACTTTACTTTGCTTAGGTGGCCCCCACAATCACCAGATCTCAATCCAATTGAGCATTTGTGGGATGAAGTTAAAAGAGCCATCAGGCAGCTGGTTCTACAACCATCAAATCGCACAGAACTGGACAGTGCTATTCATCAGGCATGGTGCCAGATGCCTCGCATCACCTTTCAACATCTGGTGGAGTCAATGCCAAGAAGAATTGCTGCAGTATTGAAGACAAAAGGTGGCCCAATGAAGTATTGATGAGGTGGTCATAATAATCTGGCCGGTCATAATAATCTGGCCACTCAGTGTATGTATTAAAGATCTGGTCATCAGCCCTGGCCAGTCTGGCTCAGTTGGTGGGTGTCATCCTGTGTACCAAAAGGTTGCTGGTTTGATTCAAGATCAGGGCACATGCCCCAGTTGCAGGCTCAATCCCCAGTAGGGGGCGTGTGGGAGACTGCTTTCACATTGATGTCTCTCTCTCTCTCTCTCCTCTTCTTCTCTCTCTAAAAATCAACTTTAAAAAATGATCTGGTCATTAGCTCTCAAGGGCTATAATCTCTCACTCTGGCTTATCTTGTGCAGTTACCTTCCTCACACACTCTGTATTCTAACTCTTTACCTTCTTTCAGTTCATCTAGTCTCTGTCTTCAATTCCTTCCTTAACCAGAAAGGTTAGGATGGCTGGATAATATGGTTCACCATTTAGAAGATTCTCTTGCCCTATTCTCAACTCCACTGCTTCACTCTTCCTTCATTGAATTTGCCTGGCAAAAATTCACACCCGGATGAATTTCCCTCCCTGTGCTCATCACCTATAACCAAGATGCTGAGCTGTACTGGAGGAAATCACAGGCTGCTAAGCCCCATGCATTATACTTTCTTGGTTTACACTAACTGTGCATAGAGGCCACTAGGCTTCTGTTTCTCATCACTTTTGTCCACTGTTTGGATTTCAAACCTGTCCTATTTCTCTCAACCTCAGATCCCACTTCCTCTTCATCATCGGCAGATAATCATGCCTCCTGCTTCACAGAGCAATTCAGCAAAGAACATAAAAGCAAGCAAACTGTAACCCCCTCCACCTCCTGCTACCAAATCTACCAGCCTCCCCATAGCAGATAAGATTGATGCCCTGCCCACTCCCCATGAGTGTCCAGCTGCCTGAGAACTCCCACTGGTGTGCAAACACTCCTCTTTCCTAACCTTTTGGTGGGTGTGCACTGGCTCCAGAGTTAAGGAAACACAAACTTAGACAACACCCATCTTTTCTTCCTCTTTTTCTGTCACCGTAGGAGAAGGTACCTTCTATCCAAGTTTCATTTCTTCACTGATTATCTGGGTCCCATTTTCTGCTCCTTCTCAGACCTCACTCCATGGATTAGCACCTCTCATTGCTGTATCTTTTCTTTGTCTGGTTCTACTTTGTTTATTTACTATTAATTTCACCCCCCCACTTCAATTCCTTTTTGTTCATACTTGTCTGATTTGTATTGGCCCACTTCTTTATGTTCCATTTATCTTTGTCCCTTTCCTTAAAGAGCATACCTAGCAACTAGTACTTTCTTTTTACCCAATTCTAAAACTTTGTAATTTACTACGATGATAGCTATGTTAGATCTTTTTTTCTGAACTTTTATTTCATTCTTTTAGAACATTTTCTTTACCTGTCTTTAATTTGGTCAAGCCGCATCTAGCTCACAGCCCCCTGATGGATTCTGTACAGGCTCTTGCTATGTACACAGTATGATGAACTGGTCTCACAATTAGTGGGCAACTGATTGTCACATTTAATCTTTTGCAAAGCTGACAGTATTTGAGTCATATGTAGCCTGTCTCTTTGCCTCTATCCCCAGTCTTCTCCAACTTGCTGTATGCGCCGGTGACCACTGTGACCAAAATGAACTTCCTGGCCAAGTGACTCCTAGAATTAAATATTTCGTACTCCCAAGCACAAAACCAATAAATTCTAAGCTTCATTGCCTGGACTCAATGCTCTTCATAATCCTTCTAAACCCTCTTTAATCATTTTATTTCCCAGGCAGTTCCTTCTCCAGGCCATGCTAGTCTAGACTTCATGCTTCCCTTCCTAAAATGTATGTATCAATTCATTTAGAAAATATTTATTGAGCCCCCATCATTCCCCCAGAGCCATGACAGATGGTGGGGTCAAAATGGCAGATGATGATAATGGAGCTCCCAGTCTAGCAGGGAGGATGGATAAATGTTCAAACAATTACAGTACATGGCCCCAAGGGCTACATACAAGTAAGAGATGACAGATGGGAACTAATAGAAAGCCTCTAGCTGGACTTGGATGGTCAGGAAAGCAACAATCAAGCCTGGATCTGAGTGAGGAGAGTGTAGGAAAATTCAACAAAAAGAACTGCTTGTGTCTTTCTTTCTCTCATCAGCCTGGCAGATTCCTATGCATCCTTCAAAATACTGTGACCTCCAGAAGCTCCCACCCTGCTCCCCAGAAAAGGTGGCCACTTCCTGATCTGTGTTATTTCGGTCTTTTACCTCTGCCTCTCTGTCTCTCTACCTCTATCATGGTCTTGCTAAACTGATTTTTTGCTTGTTTACTCTTTGAAGTAGCCCCTTCCAACCCTCTTAGTAATCAGCTCAGATGTTTTTTCATTCAGAAAGCCTTCCATGGCCTCCCCCCTCAAACCTAGGCAGCCCTTGTATGTGTTCTCCTAGCCATCTCAAATTTCTCTCAGAGCACTGGTCACATTGTGATTCATTCATTCAGTCAGTTATTCATTTCATAAATGGGCATGGACATAGGCATGTGTGCCGAGCTGATAACCCAGCAGGAAATAAGTCAGACTTAAAGAGTTATTCCCAGCAAACATAAGTGCAGGGTGTCCCCTGGGGACACTAAGCCCAAGGATCTAATCCAGCCTGGGAAGAGGAGGCTGAGGAAGGGAAGAGCCGCAGATGATGACAGTGACTATGGGGTCTTGGAAGCTGGAGGTGATGGGCGGCAGGAACTAGGTAGCTGGTGGAGGAGCCAGGGGATGGGGCTCTGCTGTCTCTACCACTGACTGCGACATTTCTCCTCTTCCTGCCTCTGTTTTTCTCATCTGTAAAGGGCGTGGTGACTGCGAGGACTAATTTTCACTCTCATAACTGTGAGACCATGTTTCTAAATTGTTATCAGTTCTGGCAAGTTGCCCACCTCTGGGTCTATGGAGGACCTTGTCGCCCCCGTATTCGATGAAACGTTTTTGCAACCGTTTGTTTCACTTTTGAATCCCAGGTTAGCATTAGAGGGCTATTCGTCCCTTTACCACTACGTTGAGGGCCAGGAAGGGTGTGTGTGTGTGCACACACGCATTGGGGTTGTTGTAGCTTCCTCTGCTTTTTCCTCTCAAGTTCTTCCCCGAGACCCGACTCTGACCATGAACCTCAGGCTGCTGTGAACTCACCCCCCTGTATCTAATACACTCCACGAGGAACAGCAAAGGCTGCCAGGTTGTCAGCAATTCTTAAGAAGGATTTTATCCATGGAGGTATAAAAAATGAAGAAGCCACATTTTGAAACTATTCTGTAAAAACACACATGCAGATTCATTTTTAATGTGTATGCACCATGGCATTTACTCAAGGTAGACGTTCCAGGAAAAGTGACAAGCCTAAAACTACATGTTTAATATTCATGCAGCATTTAAATTCTGTGGGTATTTTGGTCTTCAGATAGTTCACTCTGTGCTATGCAGAAAAATCGGTAAATTCTCTGAGGGAAGAAATTGCACTTTTTAAATTGTTTCTCGAGAGTCTCAGAGGCACTTTATAAATACTATTGTTGTTGTTACGTTGTTAGAATGATAGGTGAGGTGCCCAGTTTGCATTGGCCTTAGTAATAAGAATGACAATCATGAAGAGTGTCACAAAAAGAATACCATCCATGTTAAATATTTAAAGTCACGTTCTCCTGTTGTCAAAATATTTAGTGCAGTGACAGCATCTCTGAAACAGAAGAAGATGAGCCACGAGTACATTCTGCACATTAGAAAGAAGCCACCAGCTTATGTCCATGGTTCCCTGCTTTTGCTCTAGAAGGTTCCCTTGGTTAGGGAAGGGAATAAGGCAGGATGAGCCCAGGTGGCAGGTGCTGAATGGAAGGAGACTGAGCTGGATCTGCCTGCCCCAGGAACCTTCCCTGGACTTCAGCTCCAGAGAGCTCCCAGCCAACCCTGGGCAGATTTTCCTCATGGAGGCTGCAGCTCGGGTGGAAATGACTCGGGCCAGATCCAGGGTCTGGGACTGAGGACAACAGCTACTGAGTGGACAGAAATCATAGCTGCTGGCACCTAGCTCACCAGATACCAGCTCACACCTGTCTCCATCCACTTCCATCTGGTAAGGGCAATGGGTTCCAACCCTGCTGCTGCCTCAGAATCATCAGTGCAGCCATTTAAAAACACTTGCCCCCAGGCTGGGTGGAGACTAGTTATTTGCATGTTTAAAAGTACCACAGGTAATGCCAATATGCGGCCAGAATGGAGAAGAAACATCTCTTGAGAGGTTCAGTGTAGGTTCTCCAAGGTGTTACATATTCATGGAGTCAGTTGGCACTACCTAGGAATCACAGCCTGGAGGTTTGTGTAAAACAGGGCCCCAAAGGCATAGAGTGTTCCTTCTCTTCTTCATTGCTTAGATCCAGACCCAACCCCATCTTGTAGGACTGCGTAAAGTGTCCTTCCTGACCAGTGAACAGCATAGAATTCCTTTTGGGATGATGGTATTCTACCTGAGGCTCAATATATGCTCAAATGAGTACATGGCCACATATACCCTTATCTGAGCTCTCCCTATATTCCTAAATATTACAGCACTCCTAGAAGTACCTGTCAGCTTGGCACATATGCCTGTGTGATGTTTTTAAAACTAGCAAAATGATTTTATTGGTTAAGGTTCTCCATAGAAACTTATAATTTTTATATAATTCCTTATTGATATATTCAGACATTTCTATATAATTATAATATATAATCCTATCTAATAAAAGAGTAATATGTAAATTAACTGTCACTCCACAACAAAGATGGTGGTGCCCATAGCAGCCGGGGCAGGATGCTGGCGGTGTCATCCCGGCAATGTGAGCCCAGCAGGCATTGCGTGGCAACCCGGAGCAAGCAAGCGCCCAGCAGGGCCTGCTGGCGGGTCACCATGGGGACCCCCGAGCAGGCAAGCGTGGTCCACAGGCAGCGCCTAGCAGGACCTGCTTGCCCATCGCTGGGCCCGCAGGCAGCACGCAGCAGGGCCTGCTTGCCAGTTGCCATGGTGTGGAGCAGGTAGGCCCTGCAGAGAGCAGAGAACCACAGGGAGCGGGCCTAAGCTGTCAGTAGGACATCCCCTGAGGATTCCCGGATTGGAGAGGGTGCAGGTCGGGCTGAGGGACCTCCCCTCCCTCCCCCTGCACAAATTTTGTGCACTGGGCCTCTAGTATATTATAAAACATACAAATGTATTTATATAAATATGTATGATATTTAAATATGCATGTACATATACAAAGAGATTTATTATAAGAAATTGGCTAAGATGGTTATGAAGGTTGAGAAGTCCCAAGATCGCCATCTGTAAGCTGTAGTAGATTCAGTCCATGCAGAGCTGATGGTATAAATTCTAGTCCAAAAGCAAGTAGGCTCAAGGCCTGATAAGAGAGAGCATTTCAGTTCAATTCCAAAAGCCAGACAAGTCTGACAGTACAGCTCAAAGCAGTCATGCAGGTGGAGTCCCCTCTTTTTGGAGGGAGGGTCCCCCTTTATGTACTAGGCATTCGTGCCTTCCACTGATTGAAGGAGGACCACCCACCCACTCTGGGGAGGACTACTTTACTCAATCCACTCACCCAAATATTAATCTCATCCCAAAACACCCTCAGGACACACCTAGAATAACATTTGATCAAATATCCAGGCACACCATGGACCAGTCAAGTTGATACATAAAATTAATCATCACATGACCTTTTTCTTGTGAGCATTTTATCTGGAGGGAAGCACACACATCTGAGAGTGAGTGGTGCAGGGCAAATTCAGCCCCTTTCAAGCACCTATAGGAGTAGCTGCCCACAGTGGTGTGTCACCTCCCATGGCATGAATCGGATGGGCCTCCTTCTCTTCATGCGAGACTATGTGGAGCAACTCAGAATGTAGGCAGATGCCTCTTTGTAATGACAGGAGTGAGAGCCCTACTGAGAAGGCTCTGAGCTGACCCAGCCTGGACTCCATGGAATGATAGTCTCTTGGTCTATGACCTGCTTTGGGGGCAATTCTCATTGCTGGGCTGACCCCTATCTCCTCTCCCCACCTCCCTTCATGAGGCCTTCTCTGTTTCTGCATTGAAGTGCTGTTGAAGAAAACCAAAAAACTGGGTTGGCTGGACCTCGGCAGTTCATGTTTTCTGACTTCTGCTGGATCTTCACTATTACCCAGTGCACTTTTTGTCACTCTGTAGCAATTGATCCATCTATGCAGATTTCATTCAATAAATATTTTTGAGCACCTACTACTTGCCTGCTACTGTGATCTGCTAAAGGTACAATAGGAGTGTAGAAAATGCAGAGGCCCTCTCTGCTCTCAGAGAGCATGCCATGTGGCAAACTCCACAGGCAGGTGTCCTAAACCTGAGCAAATACCTCAACCCTCTGAATATGCAGGTGGCCTTAAGGACATCCTTGAGTTCATCACTGTTAGAAGTTCCCAGGTCTTTATTCCCAGCTCTCTCTGGGTATCCGGGGCAGGTCACAGGCTCTCTGGTCACCACTCTCCAGCTATGCTCCCACTTCACCGAATCCTCCCTCCTCTCACTGCCTCCTCCTGTCCTTCCACCTGAGGTCTCAGCTCATCCACCACATGCCCAATCCAGGAACCCAAGCATCCTTCCCTGCTCAGGGAGACTCCTCATTCTGCATCCTGAGGTCACAAGGTTCTATTTATCCTTCCTCCTGAATAATCATCTTTGGTCCACCTTTAATATCACTGCCTCATTGTCTGCCTTGTCTCCAGTCTCAACCCTTCCCCCTCTAATGTAGCCTTTATATTGCTGCCAGAAAACAATTCTGATACATTTGATCACGTCCTACTCCTGATCCAAGTTTTGGAATGGTTTTTCACAGGCTAGAGCAGAGTTTTAAACTTTTTTTTGGCAGAAGGATGCTTCCCCACCCCCCTTCAAAATTGTGTGATTACTTGTAACTATGATGCTTAATTTTCAAAGCCTCAGTTCAAAATGGAAAGTGAAGCACTAAAAAGAAATGAGCTATTAAGCCATGAAAAGATATGGAGGAAACTTAAATGCATCTTACTAAGTGAAAGAAGCCAATATGTAAAGGCCACCTACTGTACGATTCCAACTATCAGACATTCTGCAAAATGCAAAACTATGAAGACAGTAAATGGATCAGTGGTTGCTGGAGTTTAGGAGGAAGGGAGAGATTAATAGGCAGAGCACAGTGGGTTTTTAGGGCAGCGAATATTTTGTATGATAATATAATGGTGGATATATCACTATACATTTACCAAACCCATAGTACAACACCAAGAGTTATACGTATAACTAATGTAAACTACAATCTTTAGGGGCTAATGATGTGTCAATGTAAAATGGTAACCAATGTACCAACCACTCTGGTATGGGATGTCAATAGTGGGGGAAGCTATGTGTATGTGGGAGAAGGGGAACTTTCTGTACTCTTTGTTCAGTTTTGCTCTAAAAATGGTCATTTATAATTTATTACATTAAAAATTTACATTTAAAAAAGTTAGTTTACATTTTTAAAAAGGAGCCACTTTGATGGAGGCTGTGGTGATGGAAGGAGGAGGGTGGAGAGAACTGGAGCCTTGTCTGTCTCTATTCCTCCAAGACCTTGGGGCCCTAGGACTTGGAGGAACTTGAAAGACAAGAGCTGAATGCGTTAGCAAGGCAAACAAGGGCTCTCTCCATCAGGCCCAGCTTCCCTTCCATGCCTTAAGGTTCCAGAGCACTGTGCACTCATAATATTCTAGTGTTTCCCCAGGTACCTCCTGCTCTGGTACTTGCTTGCATTGCTCCCTCAATCTTGAATTATTCGCCCTCTTTTTCCACCTCCTTCTCAGCTTGATAACTCCCTTCAAGTCTCAGCTCTGTAGCACCTTCCCTGAGCAGCTGTCCTAAATTCCCTGTGCTCGATTCATCCCAGACTCTCCACTACGGCACTGTCAGATGCACTGTCTGTGTTTGCATGCCTGATCCTACTACACAGGGAACAATCTGAAGCAGGGGCCTTGCTGCTTTCATCTTGGTATCCCCCATAACCAGCACAATGCCTGGTTTCCTACATGTTTGCTCAGAATGAATGAATGAATGAGTACATAATTCTCTTCTTCCTCTCTAAGAAGATGATCCCACCTCCCACTAGACTGGGGTGATTTTCAGTCACGCTTTGGTGGATTTACTCCTTCCCATCAGTGTATTTATGAACCAGGCCAGCCACAGCAACCCACAGGTGGGTTTGGCCATTTAATTCTTTTTACCCATTTCTCTTACTGGCAGAGTTGTTCCTTCAGATGTATTTTCAGTTCATCCCCGAGTTACTTTACCTGCCTGCTCTCATTTGCACATGCTCCTAGTTCATTGAAAGAAAGCTTGTCAGAGCTAGAAGTTCCCTTCCTGTCCTCTGATAGAGAAGAAAAGTCAGAATTGTTAGCTTAAACTATGGCCTTTAGAGTATTCCAATATAATTGTGTGATTACTTGGAACTATGATGCTTAATTTCCAAAGCCTCAGCTGAACATGGGCTGCGATTCTGCTGACATCCCAAGTCCACAGCAGTAAACCCGGCTTCCCCTGGATGGGACAGCTGGGGTCTGCAGAGCCTGACTAATTATCTAAGGCAGGTGCATTTTTCCTTTCTCTGAATTTTTTTGTCTCCTCTGGCTTACAGAGGTAGCTCAGAGCAGCTCTTAAAGAATGCTTATTCAAGCTGTCAAGCTTTGTTAACCTGTTCTGAATGAAGCCAGTCAGCCCCTGAATTTCCTCGTTTCCTCCTGTTTTTCACGCAGTGTCTTATCACAAGTGTTCAGACTCTCAGAGAAGCTCAAAGCTCAAGTCAGGACTTCTGCTCCTGAATCATCTGTTCCAAAGCTCACCCCCCCACCCCCACACTCACACACATGGGGTTTTAAAACACTGCTCTCTGTCCTCCAGACATTCATTTACATGTAGCACTTCATGGACACCTGCAATTTTTTAGTCTTAAGGGCCTTTGGTGGAATTTTCTATGTACTTTTGACTAAATTATTTTCTGCCCTAGAAACGGACTCTATGAGATAATTGGTCAATGATCTTTTACTATAGCTCTTAATTTGTATTTTCTTAAATTATCATATTTCATAATTTGTATTTATAGGGAGTTTCTTTCAATAATGGATAGTGAATAATTATTTACCATTAAGCACATTCTCATAAAACTAAGGTTAGATGATCCTTTCAAATAGAAGTGAAAGGTAACAAGATCTGAGCTATAAATGAAGCAAATGTCAAGTTTCCTTAGACTTAGAGTGGACAAAGTCCACCCTTAGGTTCCAAATCAGATCATCAGAAAGAATCAGAAAAACTTAGGCCTCAATCACCTTAATATCTTTGAAATACAGTGAAAGGAGGCAGAATTAGTTGCCACTATCTTTTATTTATTCATTATCATCCCTTCCCTGGTCTCCACACTTCCATTCAATAGGAATCAAGAAATCTTCCTCTGAGCTTTCACATGTATATCACCTTGACCTCACAGTATTTAAGATAGATTATAAAAGTATCTAAAATCTAAAATACATAACAATACAGAAAAATCCATGAAGAAATTAGGCAAAGAGAAAATAAGGATAGAAAAAGTTCAGATAAGCTGCAGGTAAGTTGAGCACATAAACACTATGAGGGCCTTCCCATTTGCTAATTGGAAGTAACACTTGAGTCTTCTTCTAGGGTGAGCATTAGTATCAGATTTCTTTCTGTTGGACGGGCCCCCCATAAGGCATCATGGACACCATGGCTTCTTGGGTCTGAGAGACAGAGGGCTGTGTTGGGCAGGAAAGGATCAGAAGGAGGAATGGGACAAGGCTGATCACACAGTCCCTTCTCACCTTAGATGGGGTCCTGACTTGTACTCCAATCACTTTCTAGTATCTACCCCAGTCTTCCACTCCCAGCCCACACTACATGATACCATGAGTACTTACCAAGACCCAAGCAAGAAACTCTGAGTCCTGATTTCCCAAGATTCCTGGAACAAAAACAAAGCAACATGTGGTCATTGTTTCCTCGGGGGAACATGTAAGACTGTGTCATACATTTAACCATGAAGATTCTATCTCACTTTGATGACATGATGCTTGACTAGAGTTGTGGTAGAGACAGAGCCCCAGGCACAGGCTGTGGCCTTGGGGAGACCAGACCCTCTTGCTCATCTCCATTTGGGCACTAGGGGCTCCGAAGGTGCCCAGGCTCAGCACAAGAACAAATGTCCCCAGCAAACACAGCTTTTCAGCCCCGAATGATAGTTTTTATTAATTTGCTTACAAATTGTCTTTCTCATTCTATAATCTGAGTCCCTTGAGGACAAGATCTGTATCTTATTCATTAACCAGTCAGTCATTATTTATTCGTTATTCATCAGTAGAGCCTGATGCCAGTGGACCCTTAACATATATTTGTTGGTTGAGTAACTGACAACCTAATCTCTAAAGCAGAGTATTATCACTAGTGGATGGAGATTATTAAAAGAACAAATACAAAATCCTTCAGGCTACTTAAACTAAATTATATTATTTTTTAATAAAGTGCTACATAAAATTGGTACAAGAAGGCAAGACAGTCCTTTTTAAATTGTTATCCCCCCCCCCCATTAACACCTTTGCTTTTCAACTCTGAAAATGTACCTTGGAAAGGAAATATATTTCCACTCTCCAAGCAGGGACTCTAGTCTTTACTGGAAGGCGTGTCCATGGAGTTCCAGACCGAACCCATCATCTAACTGCTGTCAGAGCAGAAATCAAATTCTCAGAGAGAGAGGATGCCTCATAGAATTTTGTAGGGGTCCAATGTGAGGAGGTGAGGCTTAAATAATTGAAACTTGGCAGAAAATTGCATTCCTTTTTGTTGCTTAAATTTCATTTTCCAATTACAGTTTATATTCAGTATTATTTTGTTATCAGTTTCAGGTATACAACATAGTGTTTAGACAATCATATAATTGACAAAGTGCTGCCCTTTATATTTTCAAGTACCCACATCCCTTATATTCTGATCAGATGCCCTTATGAGAACGCGTTCCCTCCCCACCCCAAACAAAACAGAACCCACAAACTTATCCAACGGCAGCACCGCTCAGCTCCTCCAGGTCCTCCCTGGATCAGAGTTAGTACTTTGTGCTCTCATTTTTGCATCACTTTTTTCCCTCTACTTGTTATTATTGTTTATAAAATCACCTAAGCAACACATTTAATTTGATAGCAGAGTCTAAAGTGCATTGTATTACAGAGCTGAAAGACCCTGTTTTCTATTCCATTTCCCCATCTAGCTAAGTAATCTTGGAAAAGTCACTTCCTTCCTACGGGGTTTAAGTTCTTCATTAGCAGAATGGGATATTAAGACTGTCATTCATCCAGCATCACCGTTATGGGCCTGTGACATGACAACATCTGCTAAAGTGTTGTACAGTAAACAACAGCAAGCCACAATTAGCTTTGGTGCTTTCTGCCTCTGCTCACCCTTCACAGACATAGTGCTGAATTTTCCAGTACAAACTGGATATGTCCACCTGGAAGGAAATTCTTGCATAAAGGGGGGTGTGAAAAATATTTTGAATTACTGTACTAAGAGAAAAATAATCAGACCTCTCCATGAAAATAATTTGTGTAAGAAATTGTTATTTTATCTATTTTTAAATTACACGTGTAATCAAAAACATATTATTCTTTTAGTAGTTTCTCAGAAAACTACAGGCTGTGCAACCAGAAGATCTTTCTTTTAGTCTAAAAGTCTACTGATTTTAAGAATGGGAATTAAGAGCAAAAGCTATATAGTGGGGAGAATAAAAAAAGACAACAACAAATACATAAATGTGGTTAAGAGTCTTCCAGGCAGACTTATTTAACGCTGATGAGTCAGCAAAGATTTATGGAGAGGTGGGCACATTCCAGGTAATGTCCAGGTCATGGGGATACAGGGAGAAAGCAGGCCCAGGGTCTTTGGGGGTACATGGGAAGGAGACTACTGTCTCAGGCTTGTATTTGCATACCTATGTGCATGTGATGTGTGTGTGGGGGGTCTAGGTAAGGATTTTTATTTTGTTTTAAGATCATTCAATGATTCTGAGAACAACAGGAAGGAGGGACGTGGTACAGAAAAATATGCAGAGCACGACATTTTTATCACAAACTCAAATAGGGCAAGGTTATGTCACTGGGCACGGAAGGTGGGGTGACCTGCCCTATGACAGTGACTTAGGAAGATAATGATACTCTGCTATGGGGTTGGAGGACCAAATAGAGAAAGTTGAGAATCGTCAGCAAAAACAAACTGCAAAGTAGCAAGTGCTAAACGTGGCCCATTTTTGCCACGGCTGCTTAAATGCCCAGGCCAGCTTTTCTGGAAGGAAAGTCTTAGCAGATTTTGCACCGTAAGAAAAGTTCAGGTGTGGTGGTGATAGGTTCTGCACTGAGCCACGATGTTTTTATTTCCTTTAACTCTTTTTAAAAATATCTTCACCCTCTAGAGCAGCGGTTCTCAACCTGTGGGTCGTGACCCCTTTGGTGGCCGAACGACCCTTTCACAGGAGTCGCCTAAGACCATCCTGCATATCAGATATTTACATTATGATTCACAACAGTAGCAATATTACAGTTATGAAGTAGCAACGAAAATAATTTTATGGTTGGGTCACAACATGAGGAACTGTATTTAAAGGGCCAGAAGGTTGAGAACCACTGCTCTAGAGGGAATGGTTACCATGTTCAGGTGGTTGTTTTTAAAATGAAAGGCATTTTCTGTGTACAAGCCATACCTCTTAGTCCACTGCCCCAAGTCTGTCCAGGGCTGCGTATTTTTGTGAGGCTCTTATAAAGCACTCTCAACACATGACGACGCCTCTCACTCTGCAGATGGACAGGGTAGGAGGAATTAGCTCCCTCCAATTTATGGCATGGAATTCCAACGCAATTTCAACAATTCCAAATGGAGCATCTGCATCCTCCTGCCTTGGTTTAGGTCTATGCAGTACTAACTGGAGATGTGGCAATTGTCCAGCTATGCTGATCTACTTAAGCTCTGCTGGATAATAGGACACACATACTGGATGCATTTGAGCTAATGAGTACAACGTATATCATCCCAAAGCTTGTTTGTGTGGCCAAGTTTACACATCATGCTGGGCTATAACAGATGCCCGGGAACCTTCATTATCTCACCCATATGGAATTTTTGTGAACACTTGATGATCTTGGTGTGGCACTGCACAACAAATAGCTTTATAGGTTTTTATTTTATTTCTTAATTCCTCAGCATTTGCACAATTGAGTCTGCATAAAAATGCACATCAAATTTCCAGCCAGATTGAATTCCTTTCTCATTTGATTCAAAATACTAGTTTCAGTGCATGGGGTTAACTATTTTATTCGTGTCAGATAGACCAGAAGGAAGCCTCAGCGTGTTCATTTTTAGTATCTGTTCCTGTTTAACTCAAAATAAAAGCTCCTCTTTCCCAGGTGAACCTGAGCTGCTCTGCTGCTAATATTAGAACTGGATGACATCAGTGTGGGGGCATGGGACACTGAGCTTTGTGAGTCAAATTTTGGAAATCCTCAGTCTTAAATCAAAACTTCAGGGAAGAGTTACCTGGAGAAGGGATATCGCTTCTGAGAACTCAGCGGTGGTATTTCTCCTTTCTTTCTGAAGCCAGGACTATCACTTAGTCAGTGAAGACTTGGCTAAACTTATTTTATGACAATGGCAGAGGCATTAACTATAATACCTGGTGTTGTTCTGTGGGACATCCATCAGACTGTCTTTGATTTTAAGGCAATAATGAAGCACTGAGAACTGAAACGAAGCATCACTTAGGGACAGCATCGCAAGCCATTCTTATGCCCGCCATTCCTTTACAAATCACAGATTCTAACAGCAGATGATTAGCAGCCCAAATGTGTTGTTTTAAATTGACTGCTTCTAAATACTTGCATTTTAGACATTATTCACAGTAGTAAGTGGCTCGAGAAAGAAGTGTAGCTAGATAAAATAGGCACCTTGCATTTTATTTAAGGTTGACACAACAGGGACAACTAAAAGCCCATGGAAGGGGTTCCGGTTGCCATGCCAGGCTGGCAGAAATAAGTTTCGATTTGACCTGCTTTCATGTGCTCATATCATTACATCATCTGCTGTCTCACTCTATTTAAACACCTTTCTATCCCTCGAACTCACACTCTGCTGTCATGGGATGCCTCATCTGGAAGTTACTAGTCAAATCTGAGGCATAGAAAATTTTTAAAAAACAAGAAATGTACATTTAACCTTCCCTTTAAAATCCAGAGCACAGGAATATTCATTTGTTAGTCAGCTGCTTTTGATGGTTGCCTAAGAACATACATTTTGATCGCCATGAAGGTGATTTCAAACTGTAATATGTTTTCTTATGAAGGCACCATTCATCACTGTTGATAAGTGAATAATGATTCATTTGGAAACCAAAAAGCCAAGCATGTTGATGACAGGCACTGACAAATAGCACAATGGAACTTTATTTCTTTCTTAACTTCTATTGAAGTAGCAACATGATTCTTTTAGATTCTTTGAGTTATAGGTTTAAGTCATGTGTCAGTTGTGAATTCCAAGAAATGATGTAAATTCTTATTTTTTTGAACATATAAAATCACCTGTTGATCTGTACCATTCTGGAAAAGTCTGGAGAAGTATGGCAAAAAAGAGACTTCCACTTAATTAATTAGTTCAGTAGAGATGTACCAAGTTTCAACCATACACAAAGCCTTGTATTAGGGTATTGGAGTGGGCTAAATAGCAGATAGTTGCTGCTCTCATGGAGCTTACACCAAAGAAAGAAAAATGACATGACGTTACATAGTGAGCTTTTTATTTATTACAATCCTAATTTAAAGGACAGTGAGCCCTAAGTGTACAATTGAGATGTCGGGGAAGCTGACATTGGCTGGATGGTTACAAAAAGCTTCTCTAGCAGCATGTACTCTGAGAACCAATGAAGGAGCAGGAGGTTACTTAATGAAAGGAGTACGGATCAGCATGATGAGCTGAGCAAACAGCATGTGCAAAGACTCAGAGTTTGGAAGAAGCATGAGTAATTGAAGAAGTGAAAGAGTATACGGCAGTGGAAGAGTAGAGTGCAGAGTGACTCCAAATGAATCTGGGGGAGTGACAGGAAGTGCATCAAACAGGGCCTTACTGATTAGTTAATGCTACCAATTTTGGTCTTACTATGAAGAAGTAATGGAAAACTACTGGGGGAAAAACACACAGCAAAAATAGGTTAAAGGGATGCAAGAAGGGGAGGTAGGAGGTTGCTTTGGAAATCCTGATGAGAAATAATGATACTCTAAAATCAGATTTAGTGGACATAGGCGAATGGGGAAGATTCCAGATATTCTGACCCATTAAAATCTATAAGACTTTGTGTTTGTTTGAAAATGAGGCTGAAAGAGAAGATGGAGTAATGGGTGGGTCATTCTCAGATTTTTGACTTGGGCAGCTGGGTGAAGAGGGGTACATTTCACTAGATTAGGGTTCATTTGAGAAACAGAGGTTTTTGACTCATCTTTGGGCATGTGGGAAAACATGCATTAATATTCTAGCTAGTTGCCTGGAACTCAGAGTGGGGAGAGGCATTTCTAGGTATCTAGGGTAACAGGTGCCATAGGCTTGGGTCAACTGCCAAAGGAGACCGTGTTCAGTTGGAGAAGACGGTCACAAACCTAGCCTTGAGGAGCTCCAACATCTTAGGTGGCAGCAGGCAGCTGCAAAGGAAGGAGTGGTAGAGATGCAGAAGGACACCAGGAAAGTGTAGAAGCCAAGGTGGAGATGGTTTCAACAAGGTGGAGAGGTCCAGTACTGGGAGGGCAGAGAAGTGCCCTTACTGTTCAGCAGCATGGGACTGCTGTCGACTTCTGTAGCAGTCACTTCAGTGGTGCTGTGGATGGGAGTGCAGCTGGGTTGACTGAGGAGAGCGGAGGTACAGATATGATGCTTGTGTGTGACCTTGCGCAGGTTACTTAGCCTTTGTAAGCCTCTTTACTCATTCATAAATGGAAATATTAATAGCCCACATTTATTTTTGAGATCGAGAAAATATAAATGCAGCACCAGTCCCAGCACATTTCAGTGTTCAATAAGTGTTCCTTGCTTTTGACCTTCCTTATTTCCTACGAAAAGTAGTATCTCAAACATTGAATTCAGGTACTGAAGCTGGTAGGAGGCCCACAACCCCGATCTCATGATCCTTTTACTTGTGGATTCGTGCTTAGACATCACAACCGTCCTAAATCTATTAAATGTGCACTGTGAGTAATTTTGCTAGAATCATTAGAAAAGTGGGAACTAGGAGATAAAGATAGATAAGGGAAGCAAAGGAGAAGGTGGCAATTTGTCGGCAAAGTTTGGAGAAGTCATGTGGGTTTGAGGAATTTAGAATAGTTCTTTCGGAGTCACCAGGAAGGGGAAATGGAAATGGGACATGATGCTGTGTGGGTGGGGTTATCCAAACTTGTGAGTTCTGCATGGGTGGGGTGGGGATTGAGAAATACTCGTCCAGGTCTAGTTATTGATTCTGCTTTTTCTGTCTCAAGTATCGAAAGCATCATAATAGCTGGAAATCAATAACTCAGTCTTAAATCAGAAGAATCTAGAACCTTTAACTCCAGGGTATATAATTTTGGGAGACAGGGGCGGGTCATGAACTTGGGATAGAAAAAAATACATTTTTAGTTTTCACCAACTTAACTAAAATTTAGCATTTCTTCAAGTATGACCATAGGCAAGAAGTATTTACATTACCCATGATTTTGCTACCAATCAATTCCAGGTAGTTTTCTGACCCAGTTGCTTCAGAGATCAGAAAGTTATTAGCATTCACCAGTCAGCCTCATTACCATTTGGAAACCATGGTATTCTACTTGCTCCCAGAGCTTATTATTTAATATATTAACAACAAGTGCATGTCTTATGGGGTTGCAAATTTGGATTATAAATAATTTGAACTGTATTTCAATTGAATGGACTCCCGTGTATTTTGTTGTGTATTTAAAAGCTCTTTTTCTGAATAGTCTGTAGGCTTCAATGAATTGCTAGCGGGGTCTGTGCATGAAGAGTCTTGGACGCAGATGAAAGATAAAGGTTGTTTTAAAAATGCCTCTCGGGGCATCCATCTGCCACAATACAACATGAGTTTACAAGGATCTTTTTCAAATGGGAGGGGAGAAAATCCTAAAACATACTTAAAAGCAATATTAAATATGCAATCCCCGACTCCTACTATTTAAAATGTGTATAATGTAAACTATAGTGTTGGCGCTTACTATCCTGACTTATTTGTTTAATTTTAGTAAATTAAAAAATATTTCTTAAGCCCTGCTGGATTTAATTCCAAACTCAGGCCCACTGCTTGTGTTATCTGTGCTTGACTCTAAGTTCACCCATTACAGGGCCTCATCCACTCACCTGCAGGGGGGGCTGCCTGCTTACCCTCTGGGGCAGAGGTGAGAGCACAGGATTTGCTCACCCCAAGGCTCTGGGGTCTTAGCAAAAAGTGGCTTACCTCATGCACAATACTTTATAACATTTCACTTTAATGTAATTCATTTATTCAACCATTTCATGTTCCATGGAATATATTTGTGTTTGTTTGAATAGAAAATAATGTTTCCTTCTTAAATCTTCAAGCAAGTTTGTTATCTTAGAGAAGTGCCATCTGGCTCCATGGCTTAACTGGGTGCCCCTGGGCACCCTCTGCTGCCCCCATTTGAGAGGCCTGCCTGTCAATGATTGCCTGTCATTTACACCTTAGTGGGAAAACGTTTCAGACCTTTTTTCTTACATCAGTTTGGAGGGATTTGAAGGTATAATCAAGAGAGAAAGCACTGAAACACGGATAGAAACGGAAGGGGGAGTAAAGGTGGGGTAGAGGAAGCAAGTCCCCAAAGGGAAGAATACAGTTTGTCCCCTTCCTAATTGTGCCCAGGGTCTCCCCTCTCTTCACAACAGAATGATCACCTTCCTACACAAATATCATGCACACCTGCTGAAGCAAAGGTCGAGCCTTCCCTGGCAGCCACACTGTAATGAGAGCTATGATTGGTTTCCACTGTAATGAGATGTGCAGTTTTCAAAGGCAAACGAAACAAATAAAAAGCATCGGAAGGAGGAGTTCATGCTCCACATCTTTTCAATTTCACTTACTGTGGGGGAGTTTCTTTCTCCTTAGAAAGCAAAGTCAGCAGCGCAATGCAGACTGAGGCATGAGTCTGAGTGAAAGGCAGGTTGATGTTTCAATATCCACTTAATCAAAAGCAAATGCTTTCAGCCATAATACATTAGTTTGCCTTCCACTTTCCTTGACAGAGGAACAGAAAATTCATGCCTATTTTCTCTGTGTGTCCATAGCCTTTAGATCTGCTGTCAGAGTGCCATACATCATGGGGCATGTTATTCACATTGTGTATGAGATTCTCTCCTTTCAGACTGAGATCTGTGAGGGCAGGCACTGAGACATCTGCTTAGCACAGTGAGAGGTGCACAGTGGATGTTCAATGGTGCTCACAGTGGATGCTCTAATGCTATCATCTTGCTGTGGTTAAAGACCACATTGCTCCTCACTTGTTCCCCTCTGTTGGCTCGGAAGGCTCTATGGTTTGTTGGAAATCACGGGCCAGCACAGTGCAGTGCTGAAGTACAAATAGTGCAGAAGTGCCTCTACCCTTCACTATCAGTGAAACCTGGGGAAAGTTACTGAACCTCTCTGTGCCCCATCTGTCACTGGGGTAATAATAGAAACTACCTCAGAGGCTGATTGTGAGGAAAAATGCATGTAAGATAGTACTCGACACATGGTAAATACTCTCTAGGTGCAAGCTGTTAACAGACAGACACAGGTTTGGATCCAAGTTTTGCTATCTCCTGGTTGCCGTGGGAATCTCCTTCACCACATACAAGTTCCCTCTTCTGTAAAATGAGTTTCTACACTCTCCCTGAGAGAAGGAACACAGGAAACATTGTGGCCTTTGACTCTTCTCTCAACCAATGGAGGTGTTAGGGCGGCCCCTTCTTCTAATTTTACAAGAGGCTGGAACTTGGGAACCTGCGTAGCAGGGTGCATTCTAACCCTGCTCATACCCTTCCTCTTCTTCCCTGCCTTTCCAGCTAACTGTCTCCGTTTCAACAGGAGGGCCAATGCCAGGCCTCTAGTATTTACAGACTTAGAGCCTTGGGCAGGCGTGAGAGGGGGGATCATGACCAAGGTCTACTTCTATGTTTAGATCTTACCCTTTAGTTTCAGCCAGCCCACCTTCAGGTCACCTCATCTGAATCTTCAGTGCACACCCCCCTCATATTTAGAATACCAAGCTGTGGCTCCCCCTGCTCCCCTTCCTCCAAAAATACATTTTAATTCCCAAAGATTTGTTTCCCCTCTTCTTTGGATTCTACAATCAGCAAATCTTGAAGAGCCTACTTCTGTACATCCCTGACCCCCTCCTGGCTTCTTCACAGCCACTACCAGGTCCGACTTTTATGACGAATGGCTTTTTACCTGTCTTCTCTTCTAGATTCTCTCCTGTTCTTTCTCTGTGTATCTAACCCACCTTGACACCTTAATTGTATGTAGTAACTATTGTTCATGTCTTATTGCCTTGCCACAACTGCAAAGTACTTGATGATAGGATCCAAGCCTGGCTTATATTTGACTTCCTCATAACAATCTGCGCCATGAGGTACAAATAAACATTTCATTGACTAAATTGAATGCTTAAATGAGTAAGTCTGAGAAGCCTTTCTTACCTCCTTGATGTAAACTTCCAGAGTTAGATATTATTTTACTCTTAACTCTTTTGTGTTTAGATTGACTATTAAGATTTAATTGTCCTATTCAACATCATAGTATAATAAGGCATTACAAAATCAAAGGCATGCAGATTTTAAAAAGGAACAAATAAAATGGTCTCTTACTGCAGACAGCATGATTGTCTATCTAAAAAAATTCCAAAGATTTATGAAAAAGCTCCTAGAACTAATAAGCTAATTTAGTCCAGTTGAATGATATAAATTCAATATATAAAAGTTAATTATATTTCTAGCAATGAACAATTGGCATTTGGAATTCAAAAGAATAATATTATTTATAGTAGCACCCTAAAAATAAAATAGTTATTATTTAAAAATCTATCCAAATCTGGGCACTGTCTGTATGCTAAAAATTACAAAACATTGAAGAAAAAATGAAAGAGGGCCTAATAAATGGAGAGAGATACCGTGTTCATGGATTGTAAGATTCAACATTGTTAAGATGTTAATTCCTCTCAATTTGATCTGTGGCATAAATATAATCCCAATTCAAATACTAGCAATGTTTCATAAATATCAGTGTGATTCTCAAATTTACATGGCAAGATGTAGGAACTAAAATACCCAAAACAATTTCAGAAAGAAGAACAAAATTAGAATGACCCTACCTGATGAATCACACTACCTGATTTCAAGATTTAATATAAAGTGAAAGTAATCAAGTCAGTGGGGTATTGTCAAAAGGAATGAACCACATATAAATGAAACAGAATAGAAGCTAAGTGGAACAGAATAGACACTAAGTGGAACAAAACAGACAAGTGTAGTCAACTGATTTTTTTATAAAGGTGCAAAGACAATTCAATAAAAAAATAGTCTTTTTAAGAAATGATGCTGGAACAAATGGGACAATTGTCTATATATATAAAAAATAAACCTTGATAAAAATCTCATAATTCATATAAAAATTAACTCAAATGGATCATAGATCTAAATGTAAAATTTAAAACTTCAAAACTTATGGGAGAAAAAATAGGAGAAAATCTGTGAGACTTTAGGTTTGGTAGGAAGCTTTAGAAATAGTACTAAAAAGCTGATCCATAAAAAATTTAAAAATTGTACTTCATAAAAATTTAAAACTTCGTTCTGCGAAAGATACTGTTAGGAGAATGAAAAGACAAGCTACAGATTGGAAGATAATACCTGCAAAAAAAAACCCCAAAACAGTAAAAGATGGCCAAAGTACTGAGCAGACACTTCACCAAAGAAAATAGTTGGAGGGCAAATGAGCCATATGAAAAAATGCTCAACATCATTAGACATAAGGGAAAAACAAATTAAAACTATAATGAGATAGCACTACACACTTATTAGAATGGATAAGATTAAAAACAAAACCACAACCAAACACAATGCCAAGTACTGGCAAAGATGCAGAGCAAATGAGATTTCATATATTGCTGGTGGGAATGCAAAATGGTACAGCCCACTTTAGAAAACATTTTGACAATTTCTTATAAAGTTAAATATACCCATACCATGTGACTCAACAATTCCACTTCTAGGGATTTACCCAAGTGAACTGAAAAGGTATATTCACATAAACCACTATATGCAGCGTTACTTGTAATCACCAAAAACTGGAAACCACCTAGATGCCCGCATTATTCTAGGTGCTTTCACACATAATTCATGCATATAAAGGCCAACAGTCTTTCTAAGTAGACACTTTTGTGCTCATTTTATTCATGAGAAAGTGGCGGCTGAGAGAGGTTAAGTAACAGGCCAAGATCCCACCCATCTAGCACATGGCAGGCAGAAGTGGAATTCTTTCTGCGGTAGAAGTATGGGCTCCTTCCACTGTCCCGTGATGCCTCCACACGGCCTGCCCATCTGAAATGAGCCAACAGTTAGCTATTTTAAGAGAGACAGGCCGGGAGAGGGTCCCTGCCTGGCTTGGGCACACTTTGGAGGCCTAGAGATGAGAGACAACGAATGTCTGCGGCTCTTGCTAGGCATCAAATCCTCTTGATGTCTTTTACGGACTCCCCCCTCCACGCCCACCCCAGCTGCAGCTTTCCACAGTCTCTGTGATTGATGCCATGGCAGCCATGGGAGGTGGTGAACTGCCACTCATCTCACTCCTCTCCCAAGCAGCCTTCTTCCAGAAACCACGGGGGGAAAGTAGGCAGAAGGAAATGTACAGTTCACTTTGTTTAAAATATACAGAACTGGATTGCGTCATTTTTTGCTCTTTTGAAAAAAGGAAAAAAAATGAAGTCATTTGCGCTATCTGCTGACTGGCGATAGGATGACCAATGGGGCCTTGACAGACCATGTTCACTGCATGCCATAGGGGTGTGGGGTTAAGGGTTTGGAAAGGGGAATGGAAAGTTTGAAAGAGCGGAGGTAGCCTTCCCTGGAAAAGAAGGTTGGGTCAAGAGAGATTTTTGGAGGAATTCAATCCAACAAACACTTTGGAGCTACTGTGGGCAAGGAGCTAAGGACATAAATAAATCATTCTACAAAGTAGATCACAGATTCACTCAGTGCAGGTTTATTGAGCACCAGCTATTGAGGCAGGCACTGTTTTAGGTTCTAGGACCACATGAAATTCCTGACCTCAGGAAGCTTACATTCTAGTGGGCTGGCTCATAGTAAACAAGCAGGCACAGAAATAGCTTCAGCAAATGCGAGGTGCTCTGAAAGTATGAAGCTGGAAGATGGTATCGATGAGGTGATCAGCAACAGCCCCTCTGAAGAGGTGACATCTGAGCAGGGACCTGAGCATGGGAAGGAGCAGCCTCGGAAAGATCTCGCGGAAGAAAGTTTAGGCAGAGAGATAAGCAAGGCCTGGAGGTGAGACAAGCTTGAGGAGCAGAAAGGAGGTGAGTGTGCTGGAGGCCCCTGTGAGGAGGGGAACAGTACAAGATGAGGTGAGACAGAGACAGAGAGATGGGAGCCAGGATTTACCAGGTTTCTGACAAACAGCTCAACTGCTCTTTTCCTGGGCAGAGTTGTACAACCCTGGGGGCACATACGTCTCTTTCCTGTTTCAGGTTCCCTGTTTCTCCTTTCTGTTCACCTTTCCTTTTCTAATGGTATTCTCTCTTGCTCCCTCTGGTCTCAAGTGGCTCTAGTTATCAGGCTCCATCTCTTTTCCCTTCATCAAATTCTGTTCTCAGGAAAGTCAGAACAACTCATTCTCACTAAGGTGGAGATGGCCAACATGACCAAGTGTTGCCTGACATGGAGAAGGAGGAATTAGCATGCTACGACTCCCAGGAATCAGGGAGAATGGCTCTTTGCATGTGCATCTGCTGGGAATGCTTTTCTTACACATTTTCACTCAAGACCCGGAAGTGCCCCCACGAAGACCTACTTACTTCTTCTACTGACTGTGTTATTGGCTTCAGCCAATGGCTACTGATGTTACCAGACTCTTATATATGCATACAGGCAGTCTTCTTTCCTTTCTCTTTTTCTTTTCTTTTCTCTTCTCTTCTCTTTCTTTTCTTTTTCTTTTCTTTTCTGTCCTTTCCTCCCTCCCTCCCTCCCTTCCCTCCTCCTCCTCCTCCTCCTCCTCCTCCTCCTCCTCCTCCTCCTCCTCCTCCTCCTTTGCTCTCTCTTCTCTCTTCTCTCTTCTCTCTTCTCTCTTCTCTCTTCTCTCTTCTCTCTTCTCTCTTCTCTCTCTCTCTCTCTCCCTTGACTTCTAATTGGTTTTTTAGAGAGAGAAGAAAGGAGAGGGAGAGAAACATTGAAGTGAGAATGGAACATCAATTAGCTGCCTTCTGCATGCCCCCTACCAGGGATTGAGCCCACAACCTGGGCATGTGCCCTGAAAAAGAATGAAGCCAGCAACCTTTCAGTGCATGGGATGCTACTCAACCAACTGAGCCATACTGGTCAGGGCCAGATAGTCATTCTTTTAAGAACTCCAGGATACACAAAGATTTTCCTGAGAGATCTCTTGCTATCTCACTGTGCATGGTTATTTAGAAAGAACCACTGTAGCATAGAGCAGGAAAAAAAATCCTAAATCTGGAAGTGGGTTAGGTGAATTTCAATCCTTCTTAACTAGAGACCATACGTGTTGGTTAACCCAGGTTGGGGTCTGATTATACCTGTTGCTTGGTGCACAATTATTCATGGGACCATCCCTCCTTTTACTTTCAAAAGTATCCTAGTTGGGATGATAAATTATGTGGTCTCCCTAATCTAATCCAGGGTGACCTTGAGCCTTAGACTGGAGGGAAAATAGATTCCCTTTCTGCAGGAGACAGGAAGAGAGGAAAAAAATAAGTCAGAAGTGAGTGTCTAGGCTCACCCATTTCCACTTTCCCCCCAACCTGCCCACTGTGGTAAAACTGTCCAGAGGATAAGAAGAGATTAGCAGTAACCAGAGATGTCTGTGGGACTCTCAGGACAAACACTCACTCCTTAGGCCCAGGGTACCCAGGAGGATTCCAAGCTCTAAGGAGAAGCTTCACACTAACCTCATGCGGCTGGCAGTGGCCTGGAAGTTTCCTAAGCTTCCTGCTAGTCACTGACACCACTTGGGGAAGAAAGAAAGAAGAGGGAGAGAGATTCCCTGTGGCGAGTTTGATCCTTGAAATCAGAAGAGATAGAATTTGCTTTGAATGGGATGTTTTAGGTGCCCCCCTCACCTGACATCAGCAATAATGGAGGCTTTAGAGAAAAATAAGATCAGTTATAGGAAACCAAGAAATGTCTTCCCCTCCACCCACATGTAAGTAGTAGGGGTTTAATATCATTCCATCTACACTCATATCCTCAGAGCTCAGTACAGGGCCAGGGGCAGGGTAGATCCTCAATAAACATTTGTTAAATGAAGACTTTAACTTCAAATTATGAAAAATTGCGATCAGACATGGACTATTATAGTATAATCTTGCAGAAATATTAAAACACTTTCTGAAATAATATTCATAGCTATAATTACCGTAACAGGGAGGGAAGAAAATCAACCAAGGAATTTAGAAAGTAATCTCTGTCAACTACTGTGCCTTAGATAGTGTTCCATCTCCCCATGGTAACATACTATAAGCCAGTCTCTAATATTACAAGGTTTTAGCCTTCCTTTATGGCACTTTATATAGGCAATTGCCAGAAGCAAGCTAAAGGATCATAGCCTCTATTGATCTAACTCAGTTAAGGAATCTCCAGTGAACCAACCTTTACCAGTCGAACTGAACACATTTTGAATAATAATGGATCATTGCCTCTTCTGTCTGCAAAGGGAGAGAAAATAAACTCTAGATTTATCATTAAAATAGCAGATGTTGAAGGAATGCGAATTCAACTATTGAGAACCTAGTTATTTAACTCGGGGCAGTTTGATAATTACATAAAAATCCCTAAAATAAATATTTTCAATGAAAATACTGGTAGGCCAAAAGTATATGTTTATATAGAGAGCTTGTGTGGAGTTTAAAGTCTGTTAGTATTTAATATTGGTCTCAAGGGATTACGAAACACTATGATTATTACATTTCTTCAGATGTTCCCACCCACAATACTCTTTCTTTTCTTTTTTAAAGTCAAACTGCAATTTGCTTTGTCAAACACTTTTCTAACTAATGTAAAAAATAAAGTTTAAAATCTTTGGGGAGACTTTGCCCTTTTCTTTTAATAGTGCCTTGCCAAGTAGTCATTATTTTATAAACGTCGAAAGGAACATGTTTTGGAATGAGCTTCAAATGTAATTTGGCTCATTTTGGAGAGAGTATTTTAAAAAACTGGCTGTATGCCTTTGTTGCTATTTTGTTAAACAGGCCGATTCCATTGGGTGTATGTGGCCTTGGTGTGGTGAATTATTAGCTGAAGGGAAAGTGAGTTCTAATCATTTAATCATGGAAATCTGGACTCAGACCTTCCTGGTGGCTTTCTGTGGATTAAAATGAGTAAACTTGGACATGGATGGGTTAAAGCAGCCTCATTTCAATGCCAAGATGCATCCTTCAGCTAAGTACCCTTAACTTGGATTTCGCCGTGTCCCTATAAAAATAGGGGGAGGGAGAAGGCAATCAAGACCCAATTCAGTGACTCATTAAGTGCATTTTCAATGTCTAAGGCTGGTTCAATCATAGAACATCAGATGCAGTGCTGCTGATAAATCCAATTTGCAGCTGGTTCACCCATGATTTATCTGGTTGGCATATACATGTATTCACAAAGTAGAACTTACATCTAAAAAGTGGCAAATAGAAAGTAGAATTAACATCTAAATAGTGGCCAATATACGTAGTCGGAAAGAAGCCTTAGCAATGAAGGACACTTTCTGAATTATGCTCTGTTTTATGTTCTATTTCAGCTTGAGGTTTTCCATTTATTTACAGGATGTCCTGTAATTTAATTCAAGATACTTTAGAGAAGTGGTGAATGAATCTGAGGTCCTCCTGTTCAGACCTGAGGATTGGGCCACCTGCAAAGAAGAATTATATATACCCACAGAAAGGGAATATTTTTATCAGGAAACCTTAAAGATCAATAAGTTCTTCTGTCCAGTCATCCATGGAGGATCTATTGAGTAGCCCTGGGGTATCTCTGTGTCTAGAGGAACAGAGGGAGGAATGACAATAAATAGACAAGAATCCGTCTATAGCAATGGTGAGTGCACAACAAGGCTAAGTAGGAGGTGGGTGGGAACAGAGAGGTGAGTGAGGACCTTTGCTTTCTGGTGTTTGAAAGAGGCTTCCCGGGAAAGAAGGATCTGAGCTAAGACTTGAAGGGAGATGAGGTGTTCACCAGGTAAAAAAGTGGGGGAAGGTGTTCCAAACAGAGGAACCAGTTTGAGTAGAGACACACCTAAACAAGAAGGTACATGGTATGGTGAACAGATGGACAGTGGGTCAATTTACAGCTGGGGATCTTGAGACAGAAAGATCGATTGGGACTAGTGTAAGAAAGGCTTGAACGCCATGGTTCATGAATTTGAAATGTAACTTGTGTGTAACGTAGAGCTACCGGAGTATTTAAACAAGGATAAAATATCATCCAATCTGCATTGCGGAAAGATACTGGCAGCAGTGTGGAGGGTGGATTGAGGAGGCAGTGATTGGAGAGGGGGAGATCAATCAGGAGGGGGGTTCAGTAGTCTAAAGAAAAACGTATCCGTCTAAATTAGAGCAGCTGTCTTTGATTGACAAGAGGTTTATAAAGGACCTGGGGTACAACAGCTGTTAACTTTGCAGACTGCAGTTTTATAGTCTCTAAATACATTGCTGGTGTTCTTTGCAAATGAAGGGAGACCAGACCAGGAAACAACCTCAGGAAATTTAAACATTTTTTCAGCATTCACATCAAACCTTTATAAATCTTTTCTCCTTCTTTCTCTGTCACTGACAGTTAACATATTTTCCTCCCTAGGGGGCACTGAAATCACATTTGGGAACCATGTGAAGAATTAATTATGGTTGGCCTTGACTCTCAGGTGCTTGGAACTGTGGCTGCCACAGAGGGGCTCCCCTTATGATGTAGGCTCATAAGGAGTGTGGCGTGGCCGCTGTGGGGTGTAGAGAGTAACAGTGCCAGTAACAGAGCAGGATGATGGAGGCCAAGAGCCTGAAGGAAGAGTTATGGTTGAGAAAGTGGTGCAGTAATATGATATGGCTGCGGAAGTGGATGGTTGCAGACTGTTTTACAGTTGAATGATTTTTATGTTTTAGCTTTTTGTGATGAAAAATCTTTCAGTGATAAGACCTGCCCACTTGCTAAATTCTGCTCTCTGGTCTGCCCTTTCTAGGTAGATTCTATTCACTGAGAGTGGCTCTGCCATGGTTGTGCCCAGCACCCTGTTCAGTATGCGTGACCAACTCTAGGCAATCCAGGCATATCTTTGCGGCAGCCATTAACTCATATGTGTGTTGGCGGGACTCAGATAGCAGACACAGCTCTTCCTCTGCATGACGTTGCTGTGTCCTGTCATTGTCAGCTGCCTGTAGTGTAATTTAGTTTCTCCAGTCCATATTTTGTCTTCAGAGGAAGACTGAAAACTCCCTGCAAAGAACAACCCTATCTTAGGAGTTCTCAGACTAGTAGAGCCTCCCTACATGTTTGGTGAGAGAGCTGTTATGTAGGCTCCCTGAAAATCCTCAAGATGGGCCAGGTTCCACAGACCTCATCCTATCCCCACCACCTCTTTACCAAACCTTCAGCTGCATCCTGGGATGAAAAGCCAGATTGCTTCTGCAAAGAACTTTTCCCATGACTTTCATGGGCAGCCATTCCATACAGCACACCTAACACTGAAACACTGGGCAGATTGTGAGCTCCTCGTAAGCCAGCAGCCTCTGAGCGCTTCTTGCATTTAATAGCAAGAGGGAAAGTTCAGGACGCTAGTGCACCCTTTACATCCAAGAAAATAATTATGGATGGCATGAGTGTAAGTGAAGTAAGAAATTCATCTCCCAAATGTCCCCTTAGATCCCTACAGAGTCAACGTGCACAGGGAGGGAGGCACTGAAGAGAGACAGCATGGTGGGCAGGAGGCTGGTGGGAAATGAAAAGGCCTTGGGTGGGGTGGGGGCTGGGTGGCAGAGGGAAAGAGGGGTGGGGGAACATCTGTAATACTGTCAAAAATTTTAAAAAAAGAATCTACCTAAATTTTTAAAAGGGCAACCATGAGCACGCAAATGGGTCCTGGGTGGCCAGGGTGGCTTCCTCAGTGTTGTGGGGCAGTAGTCTCCAAAATGCATGTTCGGGCCCATAAGACAGCCCACGGCAGTGTGGGAAGAAACATTAGAAGTATTTATATTTGCATTTTTAATTCCTTTCTTTTGAAAGTGTCTACTTTTGTATATTTTATAATTACTATGATATTAGCACAGCAGTGCATGCTTTAAAAATAAATACTTGTTTACTGGAGGTAGGCACTCAATGAAAGCTATGGAAAAAAAACAGCTTTACAATAAAGATCTTATTTTCAAAGGCTTACATTCTAGTTAGGGGGCTAAAAATACATCTATATATAAACATACACTCAGTAGTTGTTTTTCCCTAGGTACACACACACACACACACACACACACACACACACACACACGGTAATAGTTCCCAAGATCAGACGTAGACGAAAGAGTGAGTAGAATGGAAGTAAAGAACAAAGAGCAACCCTCTTCCCCAGATGGTGTTTGGGGGTTGAGGCTGTTATTCTCGTGAGCATGGGATTCTTAATATACCAGAGGGAAGGAGCTTCTAACGTTCCTACAGAAGGAAATGGGAAGGAAACAGACATCTTCACACAGGCTGCCAGGAGCCAAGCCATTACTGCTCCCCAGGAGGTGGGGAGCATCCTTCTAAAGCAGAAGAGAAAGGCATGGAACATTTATAATTTCATTTTTTTCACAAAGGCAGCTTGGCTTCCCATGTGAACCATTCCCAGAGCTTTCTTCAAGTTAGTGTAATCTAAACACATAGACAATTCAGGAGTGTGCAGAGTAAAGAAAGTCAAATATGCCAACTAGGTATCCAGGTACTCATGATTCTCTCTATAGAGAATGTGTGCCCAACTCTTTACATACACTATTTCCTTTATTTCCATAAATAACAAGTGTTAGTTGGTCTCTCTCCCATTTATTAGAGGAGCACACTGAGTCCCAGAGAGTTTCGGTGACTAATGCATGGTCTCTCGGCCAGCGGTGTTCAGGTGGGAATTCCAGCTAACCCTGCTCTGCTCTGCCAGGCCACACAGCTTTCCAGTGCTTTGTAAAACAATGCCTAGCTTCTGATTATCCACGGGGTTCTGGTAGCCAAAGTATATTAATTCTCTTGCCTCAAGGCACAGTGGTAAGTCCTACTCTGCAGCCCAATATTTTTACATGTACAAATCAATATATTCTAGTAAATACCACCAGATCAGCAGCCAGGAGTCATCCCAAATGTTTGTTAATTCTACCATATGTGTTTGACTGTGTCATTACGTCGCCTGTCCTAATTAAGATGAAAGAAATCTGAATTGAAGTAACTGGTTATGTGAATGCCAGAGCCACTAAAATAGAATCCCCAGGGACCTCAGGCTTCCCAGCCCCAACGCTGCTCATATAAATTTCCTGAGTGATTACATGGCTGCTGTCCATCCCCACGTTTAGAATAATAAATTGTCACTGAAAATGTTGGAAAATGAATATTGCTATTAACTATATACCCAGGCAGATAAGGCTTACCCAGAAAACCTGGGGCTGTAGAAATCATGTTCTATTAAATTATGTATTTGTCAGAAAGCTTTAGGACCCCCCCACCCCGCCCCATAATGTTCTTTTGGTCTTATAGCTGTTGGGAGGGCTTGGGGTCAGGGTTGCAGAGAGGAATAAGTAGAAATATTGAATATTGTATCTGTTTGATTGATTTAGATGTGCCGTGGACTGAGGTCTTTGGTAAATGAGGCCACATATAAGCAAATATTGGTGAGAAATGTCTGTCTCGCCTGCTGGAAAAGGTGCATTTTAAGTATCAAAGAATGGGAGTGGCTGTCCCGCTCTCAATATCTATATTTTGAATTTTAATTTTCCAGTTTTGTGTTTTTTAAACAAAATTAAGCAAAAGAACATTTCTAACTTCTTTTTAGAACTTGCATAATATACATGTTGAAATAGGTCTATCTGAGTTAGCTCCACCTGCCTGCAAACAGCAAGGTTAGTGCTAACTAGGCATGAAAAATTACATAGGGCCAATATATGCATTAGAATGACTAGCTCTCTCTCTAGAGAAAAACAAAACAAGCCCTGTTCAAATGGAAAATGTTCATCAGCCCTTCAAAGTCATTAAAACAAGGTTTACCTGGCCAGGTAGTTTCACCAGAACCTTCTGGGTTCACTGTGTTATTTAACCTTCTCAATAACAGTCATCAGCACACTGCCCCTAATTTGTGAGGTAATAATACTTTAGCCTGGTTTCACTATCTTTTTAAAAAAAACGTTTCTATTGAATAAGTTTATTGGGGTGACAATGGTTAATGACATTATGTAAGTTTCAAGTGTACAATTCTATACCACATCATTTTGTACACTGCATTTTGTGTTCACCACCCAGAGTCTAGTCTCCCCCTTCACCATAAATTGGACTCCCTTTATCCTCTTCATTCGTTTCCTAATCCCTTTCCCCTCTGGTAACCACCCTTCTGTTGTGTCTTTGAGTTTGTCTGTTTGTTTTGTTCATCTGTTGCTATTTTATGTCCCATACATAAGCGAAAGCCTATGGTTCTTGCCCTTTTCCATCTGACTTATTTCATTTAGCACGATATTCTTAAGATCCATCCACGTTGTCGCAAATGGCAGTATTTCAGCCTTGCTATTGGCTGAGTTTGACCGTCCTTTAAAAGCACCAACCTTGGGCAGGACTTGAGCTCTCAGTCTCTTCACAGTCACTAGTCTGCCTGCTCTCACACACAGACCATGCACACCATCGGCAGCATACCTATGTATTCAAACCGGGAAAGAGAGAGCATCCTAAAATGATACACTCTGCTTTGGGAACCTTTACCTTCAATCCACAACCTATTGTTTTCTTAGGCGAAAGAAAAAAGAATTGCAACCCCAGCTTCCTTTTGCAAATGCTTAAAATCCTTGGCCTTCACAAATGAAAACGCCCAGCTTTGTGACTACAAGTCAAGTGTGTCTGGAAACGTATCGATTAAGGACACAGAGAGAAACACCAGACATTTGTCTTGATAAATGAAAACTGGGCTGGGGCGAGCATTTGTGTCCGGAAAGAATGAGCGCTCTTAGGATTGAAGAATGCAAGTCCATTACTGCAACATTTTGAACAAAGAAGCTTAAGAAGACTAATTTAGGGACGTTTTACTGTATATCATATGAATAGAATGGCAGAATAGTAACAAGAGCTTGCATGTAAAATAGCTCACAAATTGTCGTCTTTGCTTATTTAAGAGTATTTCAATGTCTGCTGTGAGCAGCACTCAGTAACACTCGATGACTGACATATAATTATTAAGTTCATTTATATCCTGGGCCATTTCCAAGTTTCACTGAACCCCGGAACAGGAACTCCCACTGCGTTCTTCCTGGGACTTGAAGAGAACAGAATAAAGCTGATAAAAAAAATAGGCAAAACTGGAAATTAATTGGTAGTTGCAAGGATTAGTGCGAAGACCGTGCTGAACTGCTTCATGGTATCTACATGAGGCAAATGCGTGGAAGTCCTCTAGGAGGTCTGGCAACAAACATCTTTTTCTTTCCTTTCTAGCCTCGCAGGGCTTGCCTTCACCATGTTCAGAAAAGGAGCGAAGGTGACAAATGGTTGAGGAGGCAGCTTCCTCCCTTGCACAAGTCAGCTGAGAAAGAAGTTTCTCTTCACCCCTCCTCTGCCCGGAATCAACATGGTGTGATATCCTGGAGGGCCAAACGCCTCCGGAGCTTTTTGTTCCTCAGTCCAACTTCCTCCGCCACTTCTGGTCCTTCCCTTTGAAAATAGACTTCACTGCTGTGGGCTCATTTTTAGAACATGGCAGAGTCAGCATTTGTCTTATTCTAGCTCCCTCACTACTACGAGGGATGGATCCGGCCTCCAACAGGAGTCATCCAATTCCTGGGCTTGTGCTCTCTCCCTAAGCTTTAGTGTCACTCACTCTCAGCTGGTTGACAGAAAAGCCTTTTCTCTTTAGCATCCTCTTCCGGGTGCTACTGTGGTAACCACGTTCAGCTTGGCAATTTAAGGTCCCAATTTGTGCAGATGAATAAATTACTCACATATTCCTTAACTAGATCAAGCTATCTTCTTTTGAACATCCCTGCAGCCCTCTCTAGAATGAGGGAATGGAGGGAGAAGTAAGACCTCACCACTGATTGTCCCACATTGGTTGTTATTATTTAACTCATGAGTATTTACTGAGAGAGTTAGTGTCCTCTGCTGTACCACGCAAGGACAGGAAGCTTGTTCCTTACATTTAAAAGGTGGCTCCAAAGGGGCAAGATGTGCAGAGGGACTTGGAATGATTATTACAGAAAAGCAATTCATTATTACAGAAAAGGAGGGAACAAAATGCTTAGAGGTGCAGTGTGGTTGCCGAGGGCAATGAGGAAGGTAGTGGAGGCTGGATTAGTAAGAGGAAGATCCACAGAAGAGAAGGTGTGGAAGTGAAGATAAACAGAGTGTGGGGTTGTCTGAGGAATGGGATGTACCTGAGACAGATACTCCAGAGAGACTACAGAGTTATGTCTTATTAAAAACAAGTTCAAGTAGTTTTGGCAAATGAACTATTCTGAGGTAACTGTAGGGCCCCCTAAGAGAACCACTATTAACAATCACCACGACTAGCCCACGCTAGTTACATTGGGGAAAGATTTCATAATGTTGCCTACAGAGTGTTATGTGCAACCTAGGCTTATACTTTAATCATCATTCGAGCTTAAGAGTAATGGGACAATTTTAAGTAGGTTAATTGGAACATAGGCAATATGTCCAAGATATGCATAGTTCAGTACTACAGCCCCTAGCCACATGTGGCTATTGACCACTTACCATGTGGCTACTCCAAAATGATAAAATACATATCAAATTTCAAAGACCTCATGTAAAATATATATCTCCTTAATAATTTTATACGGTTTCCATGTTGAAATGCTGTTTTGGATATATTGGGTTACATAAAACATTTTCTTAAAATTTTTTTAAAAAATGTTTAGTCTTGTTTATTCAGATGAGTGCCATCTATTTTGAAGCAGTCTCCTTGGGAGTCTAAACACTAATTCCCACAATCCTGCCTATTGTGGGCTGGTCCCAGAACTCTTTTGTGTTTGTGTATGTGTGGCGGGGGGGTGGGGAGGGTTCTTCCAATTCCTTCCCATGTCTTTCCAACCCTGACATAAATCTCCAAGTATTTCCAACAGGGTTTTATTTTTTTTTAATAGGAAGTTAAAAATAATGAGGTCTGTTTTTCCTATACTTTACCATCCCCTTCATAATTATTTGTTTATATTATCATCCATACATGATTTTTAAAAATCTTTGCAAAATAGGAATAGAAGGGGAACTTCCCTAATTTGAAAAAGGGCATCTCAAAAATTCTACAGCAAATATTATATACTTATCAGTGAAATGTTGAAAGCTTTCCTTTTGATATTGGGAAGCAGAAAATGATGCTCATTATTATGATAATATTCAACATTGTATTAACTGTACCAGTACAGTAAAACTAGAAATACATGCATAAGGATCAGAAATGAGCAAATGAATGATAACCTTGAACCCAGAAATAGAGGCAAGTCTCTCTAAGACAGGAGACTACTGAGTCTGTTTGACTTAAAACCTCCCTTTTACAATGGGACACAAATTCTAGCTAGATTTTTTTTAAAATTGTTTTTGGGAGAATTAATGCTTTTATCAAATACTTGTTTGTTGAGTAACTGCTCTAAACCCTGAGGAGACAACTGAAGAAGGCAAAGGCCCTTTTCATTTTGTTGGAGAGACTGACAACAAACAACTAATCAGATAAATATAGCATATCATTTCAAATAACAAGTCAGTGAAGTGGGCTAGGGGCAGGAGAGAGGCTAGATGGACTGGTGGATGGGAAATCATCTCTGAGGAGGTAAAAATGAGCAGTGACCTGAAAGGGAATTCACATTGAATAGCAAGAACACTACAGGCCTTTCCTCTAAACTAATTAATTATTCCTTATGAGAATAATGTGCACAGCTTTTAATAACAAAACACCTGTTGACAAGCTATATTTATTTCTGAAGATCACAAAGATTCTCCTTTTAATTATTTGTAAGTTATTGTGCACATGCCAGCTACAAAGGCTGAGATACCATTAATAATTATTATCAACTAGAGGCCCGGTACACGAAAATTTATGCACTCAGGGGGGGGTCCCTCAGCCCTGTGACCTCTCATAGCCTGGGAGCCTTTAGGGGATGTCCAACTGACAGCTCAGGCCTGCTTCCCAGGGCCTAAGCCGCAGTCTGGCCTCCCTCTGCGGGAGGCGACCAATGGGCTGATGGGGGGACGGCACCGGCTGGCAATAGGCTGGCGCCGCCCGCTCACCGGCCCTGCCCCCTGCCGACTGGTTGTTCCGCTGTTCGGTCAACTTGCATATTAGGTTTTTATTATATAAGATGTGGAGCTCTTTGGTTTTTTACATATGCCATCCCCCCATCTCAGTCACATGCCTTTTAGAAAAAGGAAAATGCTGTTGGGGCTACTTCACTCTTGAGGAGCTCAGGAGTAAAAATGACTTGGTTGGTCAATATCCTAGGTAGGGCTAGAACTCTGTTCCATTAGAGTGAATCATCTTTAT
Organism: Myotis daubentonii; assembly: GCF_963259705.1. NCBI lineage: Eukaryota > Metazoa > Chordata > Mammalia > Chiroptera > Vespertilionidae > Myotis > Myotis daubentonii. The sequence continues at coordinate 21,363,444 of NC_081842.1, read as the reverse complement.
ACTTAGTTCAACCCTCCATTCCCTCCCCACCCCATAGGTGTTAGGATGTGCCTAGAATCCTTGTTCTTTGGCTGGCAATTCTCCTTCAGCATCTTGTAGAGCTGTTAACCCTGTTCTGTTAGTTTTCTTAAAACAACAAAATTTGTTCCCCAAAAGCTTCTCTTTTCTCAGTTCTGTTAAATTTTCCAAAATTATAGGACAAAGAAATTATAAAATATAAAAGGAAAAATTCTATCAACCGGCTAGGGAAGCGAATGAAGGTAACATTAATTATCACTATATTGGGTTAGGAATTGATCACATCAAATTTAATTGAATCTTTTATGTAGATACGGCTATCTATATGATATAGGTATGATTAGGAAATGAGGCCTGGTTGGTGAAGGTTAAGTAACCTGCCCAAGGCAGCAGCAGTAGAAAATTACAGGACAGAGATTTCAAAGTGGGTACTCAGGTTCTAATTGAATCCCAGTGGTTATTTCTTGCCACTCTACTACATTTTCTTTTTGACCTTCAGTAATTGCTGTCTCCAAATGGCTATTCCCATTTTCTGTATTTCTTAAGAAAAGGTGAAAATATCTTATTTTCAAGACAGAGCCCCCAAACCCCCTTCCATGAGTATTGGAGACTGAACCACAAATCCAAATTGGAGGTCTGACCTAATGCCATTCTCCAGCGTCAGACATTTACAGATTGCTCTTGTTCTGGAAAAGCTGGCAACTGCAGGGTGTGGAGAAAGCATTTTTGATACCGTAGGAAGAAAAAAATGGAGTTTCTTATCTGCTAAGGGAAAGAGTTTAATCACCACCCCCCTTTTTTAAAGAGTCCAAGATAATCAAATAGTCCCGTGATATAAAAGCTTTCATTTTATAGACATGTTCATCTGAAAGAATTATGAGCATGCTGCCTTAAAAAATCTGCAGTTGCTTGTTTTTTAAGTGAAGGGGTGCTTGGGCTGCTAAAATGTGGCCTCTTCTATACACAGCTGACAGCCCAGCGTTTCTGCCTCTCCATTTTTGCGCACCTGCAATTCCGCCACTGGTCTAGCCGTCAGTCTTAGGGTGGCCTGGGGCACAGTGCCAGCAACAGCCTTTACCAGAGCCTTCTGATCTCAACCAGAGCTGTTTTCACAGCCTTGGAGAAAGCCCTTTCATTTTTAGGCAGAAAAAAATATGCAAATGCCTTCTCCCCATTGTGTGAGGGATGTTGTCTTTGCTTACATTTGATTTGGCCAGGGGCCATGTAGTTGGTCCCAAAGAGGATTTGTCCATGCAGACCAGAAATCAACAATCTTTTTCTATAAATATTTTAGGCTCTGAGGGCCATATGGTCTCTGTCATAACTATTTAACTCTGTCCTTGTAGCATGAAAGCAACCATAGACAATATGCAAATCAATGGGCATGGCTATGTTCCAATAAAACTTCATTTGCAAAGGGGATGATGGCCTGGTTTTAGACCACTGGCTATAGTTTGCTAAACTCTGGTAGGGAATGATAATTTCCCCAAGCTTATAAACTGGTTCTCAATCTGTGGCCCTCAGATCAACTGTACCAGCTTAGGAATACAAATGATCAAACTTTTTAACAAAATCATCTGGTAGGCTTTCTACACAGACTGTCAGGCTCCAATCCCAGTGTTTCGGATTCCGAAGGTCTGTAGTGGGGCCTGCGAATTTGCTTTTCTCAGAAGTTCCCAGAAAGTATGGATGATCCAGGTCCAAGGTCAAACTTTGAGAGCCCACTGTGATAAATACATGTCTTCCTATACATGGGATCTGAGGACAAAGGCATGTGGTCATAAGAATGCAGTGGTGGCAGGGGCTAGAGCGACAGGAATAGCTGGGAGATTCAGATCTGCCTCTTCCTATAATCTACTCCTTGCTGGGATGAGGATAGGAAGTCGATCAAATAGTGTTTGTTGCATGTCATACTCTTTTCTATATCTTTTCACCTCTAGGTGCTCCTACCCCTCAGATGCCACACTTTGCTGCTGGCAGAATAAAATCTAGGTGATAAATCTACTCATATGTACATGTTATCCCATTCCAAGGGAGATTTCAATATAATGAAAGTTTTGTGGGAAGAACCAAACTTAATCTAAAAGAAGAAATAGTAGAATTTCTTATGTTGTGTTTCATATGCCAGAGTGAATATATAAAACAAGAAGCCTTTCCCAGCATTGCTCAAACCTTATTCCCTGCACTAGGACTCTGCCTCCCACCTGGGCCATCCCAGTCTCCAGAAATGACCTCCCTTTCCATCTTTCCTTTCCAATCATTGTATTTGACATCTCATTTCTCCTTTCTTCCTAATTCTGTTTCCCTGGAAGTGGATTTTTCCTTTTGCAACCCTCTTTCCTTTTGTGCATTGCTCTAAGGCAAATTATTTCAACAACAACCTTTGCTTTGGGACCCATGCATACTGGGAGTTAAAAGAGGGAGGATCCCCTGGCTGGTGTGGCCAGTTGGTTGAGCATCATCCTATGCACCACGAGTTTGCCAGTTTGATTCCTAGCCAGGGCACATGTCCGGTTGTGAGTTTGGTCCTTGGAGGCAGCCGATCAATATTCTGCTCTCACATTGATGCTTCTCTCTCTCTCTCTCTCTCTCTCTCTCTCTCTCTCTCTCTCTCTCTCTTTCTCCCTTCTTCTCTCTCTGAAAATCAATAAGGAAGGAAGGAAGGAAGGAAGGAAGGAAGGAAGGAAGGAAGGAAGGAAGGAAGGAAGGAAGGAAGGAAGGAAGGAAGGGAGGAAGGAGGAAGGGACAGAGAAGGGTGATTGAATTAGAGGGAATCTGGCCTTTCCTCAAATATCTGTTTTCTATTGGGCTGCAGAGTAGAAGGACATTCAGGCAAATAGCTCACTTCAGAGGTTTTTTTCTTAAAGTTAAATATAAGCATCTTAGCCACTTCATAATACCTTGTATAAGCCAGAGGAGAAGCAAATGCAGTACCAGCTTTAATTGCTCAGGGTTTCAGCCATTCCCCAACAAGTTCCCATCCAGTTCTTCATCACCCAGTTCCTGATTACCATTTTCAGCAAAAAGTCAATGAATTTATTTAATTACTAAGCACTGAGTCTAACCAACCTTAAAACTCTTTAAGCAGACTCTTCAAGTAGAGGACAGACCAGTCTCCAACATTTAATAATATTTTCTGAAGCAAATCTATTCTGGGGCTCAACTGCCTGGAAAACAAGGCACCCAAGCACTAAACACCCTCCCAAAGACATCTTGTCGAATAGTCAGAACAGGAAAACCAAAAGCAGCCTGATGGTGACAGACTGTGGCATCCCTGCCAGCGTCTGGAAACCTGGGTGCCGTCAAGTGGCAGAGCTGTGAGGTTCAGAACCAGCTCAGGGACCGAAAGCTCTGCTGGAAGCCACCCAGCTCCGCCACTGCCTATCACGCTGGCAACGGAATCCTGCTGAGACTTTTTTTTTCTTTTTGGCTGACATATTGAAATCTGTAAACTCTTTCTGTAGACAGAAGCTGTTGGGGGTTTATTTTTTTTCCTGACTTGAGCTAGAGCACGCGGAAAGAGCTTGAAATCTAACTTTGCCAACCATCGGGTGGGGTGGTGAGAGTTTATCGTCATGGTGACGTTATTGGAAAGAAACCAAGTGGCCGGTCGGGTGACCAACTGTCTGTTTGTCCAGGATGGAGGAATTTCCCAAAGTTGGGACTCTCAGTTCTAACAGCAGGACAGTTCCAGGATGGTTCTTCACCCTAAAAATGGGGCAAAAAAGAGTTTCCAGACAGCAGAATTTTAAGGGACCATCTTCATCCATAAGGAAAACCCCCCAAAAGACTATCCATCCATTCATTTAAAAATTCTAGTCCAAGGAAAAATTGAAATGATAAAGGTAGCAGTTCCAGATGCTGAGTTGGCTCTTGGCCTAATGATGATATGAGAACTGGGAATGTGTCATCCCCTTGCTCCCATGTATGGCTGCTGCCTCTGAGAGCTCTACTGCCCCCCCCCCCCCCCCAGATACCCCCTTCACCAATCTGAAAGGTTGCCTAGCCAGGGGTTCTCAGAGGCCTGCATCAGGCTGGCTGTGTGAGAATCCCTTGAGGATGATCTAAGTTGGTCTCAGCTATGTTATGCTGCGCTAACAAACAAGCTTCCCATCTTTGTGGCTTATAATGATGAAGGTTACTTCTCACTCAGGCTCCATGTCCACTGCAGGTAGGCAGGACGCTCTGCTCACTGGGGCCACTCAGGGATCCCAAAGGGCTGATCACAGTGCCAGAAGGAAAAGACAAACGGGGACTGTCTCACTCTGGCCATTCAATGCTCCAGCCAGGAGCAGACCCCTGGCCCCTTCCACTCACAACTCAGGGGCCAGAACTAGTCCCACAGCCCCACCCAACCAGAAGAGGCCCACGAAATGCAACCTGACCTGGTTCCCAGGAATGAACTGAACAGGAAATAGTTGGTGAATAGCACCAACGAGTACCACGCATACACACAAGCACACACAAGCACCTATACATTACAGGTTTGGGGTCCACCTTCTGGAGTTCCTGATTCAGTGAATCTGGGTGGAACCTGGAAATCATGAGATTTAAAAGCTCTCCCGGATTTTTGAACGGGCAGCATGTTGGCAAACTGCAGATGAGGTCACACAGTCTCTCAGGTGCAGAGTCAAACGAGGTCAGGTCTCTTGACTTTCAGTACAGTGCTCTTTCAACATGGCGATCTTGCTTCCTCAAAAGAGTTTGTATTTTATATATTTTTTTCTTCAGCTAAAGGAGTGAATCTTTTTAAAATATATATATATATATTTAGAGAGAGAAGAAGGGAGAAGAATAGAGATATAGAAACACTGATGATAGAGAAATATCATCGATCAGCTGCCTCCTGCACAGCCCCAACTGGAGATGGAGCCTGCAATCTGAGCATGTGCCCTAACTGGGAATCAAACCAATGACATCTTGGTTCCTAGGTTGAAGCTCAATCACTGAGCCACACCGGCCGGGCTAAAGGAGTGAATCTTTAATAAAACAGTAAACATCTGTTTGAGGTGAATGGGGTGATTCCTTGGACCTCTTCACATGTCAAATGAGTAGATGGGCCTTCCCGATTTTGCCCAGGCCCCATCTTTTCCAGAGGCAAGAGGGTTCTGGGGTGATCAGGGAAGGAACAGGGTGGGAGAATCTGTCCAGGCCACTTCCCTGCGTTTCCTGCCTGCTGAAGCCACTCCACATTCCCCCACCAGGTCCTTCCCTCATTTTGTGTTTCTGGCCACGCTGGTAACTGCCTTCTATCTCTCAGTGTGTACTGATCAAGTTAGATGAGACAGTCTGTAAATTTCCCTGAGGATCCTCTTAGGAAACCCTGCCACAAACCTCTCCCTGCACGTATCTCTCCTTGGAGGGCACCTACTCAGAACGCCTGTATGTGAGAGACGGGGCCGCAGCTGTGGGAGCCAGTGAATGCTCTTGTTCTCTCAGATGCTGGATGGGTCACGCCCTTCAACACAGAATCCTGGCCCCACCTCTGCTTCTCCTCGGTGTGGCTAAAACCCCCTCCGTGTAGGCTACCAGAGCTGTTTTCTAAGACTGCCATGCACTTTGGTAGATCTTACCCTGTCCCCTCAGTCTAGCAGCGGTTCTCAACCTGTGGGTCGCGGCCATCGGAAAACACATATAGCATATCAGATATTTACATTACGATTCATAACAGTAGCAAAATTACAGTTATGAAGTAGCAACGAAAATAATTTTATGGTTGGGGGTCACCACAACATGAGGAACTGTATTAAAGGGTCACGGCATTAGGAAGGTTGAGAACCACTGGAAAGTGTTCTTCTCCCTTTGGTTAAAATTTCCAATCTTTAACCAACCAGCTCAGGTATCACCACCTCACTGCAAAATTCCCTAGTCCCTAAACTCAGTATTAAATACTCCTTTCTCCTAGGGGCTAATGGCTCTTCAATCTTGGTTCTTTTCTAAAACTGATTTCCCCCCCACCTCATATAAGTTAACTTAGAGGTCAATGTGTCCCTCAGCAGACTGTGCCCCTCAAGAGCAGGGAAAAGATCTATTTTGTATGTTTTGTATTCCTAGCATCTTGCGTAATTCCTGTAATATTTGAGGTTGAATGCATGTTTCTGGAAGGAAGGGAGGAAGGAAGGAAGGAAGGAAGGGAGGGAGGGAGGGAGGGAGGGAGGGAGGGAGGGAGGGAGGGAGGGAGGAAGGAAGGAAAAGGAGAAGAAAAAGAAGGAAAGAGTTATTTCACCTTTCTCCCTGATTCCAATAACTCTAAGGCTATATTGCATTTATCTTTAAATTTATACCTTATCCCCAACCTCACTCAATTTAGCAATGATTTCATATAAACGTCTTAGGATTTTGTTTGACCTGGAGACTGGGACTGAAATCTGGTTTTCTGTGAACTAGTTGTGTCATTTTGAGACTCAGGTCTTATTTTTCTTAAATCTAAATCAAAAGATTCAAATATCATTCAGGGCTTCCCAAATGAATGCTCAGTACCAAAAGGAATGCATATCGCTCTAAATATAAATATTGGCCACGTGGAGAATACATGATTCACAAACCAAATCAAGGCACTCTGAAGGAGAATGATGGCATTTCTCTGTAATCCCAACCAGCCAACACAGCAGACCTGCTCCACGTTGGTTGCCTTGGTTTCCTGCTGTCTTCCCTGGTGATGGAGGAGACAGAAGATGCTGGAGAAGGACTACATGTGTTTAGAGACCTCAGCTAACGGGAAGGTGTCAGGAAGCAGAAAGTCACCTTGTTGTAATGTGACTATTCAGTGGCTGACATGCTTGTGGTGGCAACCCCCATATCTAGAATCACGAAGCATAGAAAGGGAACTGGAGAGACGGCCAGGAGCAATCAAACCTTTCCATGCGCTCAAGCTAACACCTCGGCATCTGCTATGATCTGAGTGTTTGTGTCCCCACCATGTGATGGCATTGCTAGGTGGACCTTTGGGAGGTGATTAGCTCATGAGTGTTCTCATGGTCTAAGGCAGGGGTGGGCAAACTTTTTGACTCGAGGGCCACAAGGGGTTCTTAAACTGGACCGGAGGGCCGGAAACAAGAGCATGGATGGAGTGTTTGTGTGAACTAATATAAATTCAAAGTAAACATCATTACATAAAAGGGTACGGTCTTTTTTTTTTTTTTTTAGTTTTATTCATTTCAAACGGGCCCGGCCCGAGGGCCGTAGTTTGCCCATGGCTGGCCTAAGGAGATTAGTACTCTTATAAAACAAACCACAGAGATCTCCTTGCCCCTTCCACATCAGAATGAAATGTAAAGTCTGAGGCTCAGAGGAGAGCCCTCACCTCACCATGTCGGTGCAATGATTTTGAACCTCCAGCCTCCAGATCTATGAAAAGTACATTTTTGTTGTTTATAAGCCACCCAGTCTGTGGTATTTTGTTATAATAGACTGAGCTAAGGCAGTGTCAGTCCTGACTCATCTTTTCATCTCACACCTCATACCCAGCCCTTCAGGAAGTAAATCTTGCCTGCTTACCTTCAAAATACACCCAGGGCTGACTTGTTTCTCAGCACCTCCATTGCCACCACCCATCTCCTCAATCATTATAATAGCCTCGTGAGAGTTTCCCTGCCTCTAACGTTGTCCCTTCCTTAGAGGCCAGAGGGATATTGTTAAAACACAAGTCAGATCCTATCACTGCTCTGCACAGGACCCCCTGAGAATTCCCATCCCCATGCAAAAGCCTACAGAGCTCTCCAGGATCTGGCCCTCCCTGCTGCCTGCCACCTCCCTGACCTCCTTGCTTTTCCTTAATGTGATGAGAACACTCCTGCTGTGAGCACCTGCACAGGCCATTTCTATACGGGTGCTCTTCCCAGATCATCATAGGCTGACTCCCTCACCTCCTTCAGCTCATACATCACCTTCTCAAGGCTGTCTTTCCTCACTTCCCTGATTAAAATACAGTTCCCACACCAACACCCACTTCTACCTTCCTTCATTTTTATGCACTTGACTAACACCTAATATAGTACACATTTTCCTCATCTTCTTTATTATCTGTCCTCTCCCAACTAAAATGCAAGCCCTGTGAGGGCAGGGATTTTTGTTGGATTTGTTTTTGCTACATCCCCTGTCCCTAGAGCAGAGCTGGCAGGTGTAATAGGGGCCCAGTGAATACTTGTTGAATGAATAAATAAATAAACAAACAAATGAATGAATGGCTAGAGGACAGCTCACAGAATTGACAGGGGCCTCTAGAACCCAACTCAGACGTAAACAAGAACCTGACCTCCCAGCGGGGGTGTCACCTCCTCAACACTGCCATGGAATGCTTATGTGATATTCTCAGGTGGGGTTTAAAGAAGTAATTCAGCAAGTGCCCTCAAACCCTTTCTAATGAATGTGTGGCTAGAAATCACACAGGAAGCATGATCCCTGCAAACAGGAGCTCCCATAGTTCTGGGATTTTCAGCAGAAACTTTCAAAGAGACAGCCTATGGCTTTTGGATGGCTCCCACGGCAGCTTGCTCAAGGGGTTGGAGATATTCTGCTTTCTCTCCTGGCCCTCTACTCCTGGCTTCGGTTGAGGCTGCCTTAGCTCTTGGCCCTTCTGGTTCCTGGTCTTGGAGCCACCTTAAGGCAAGGGAGCATTTAACCAATAAACAGGTTTTGACCATCACCTATCTACTAGTCACTGGACTGGGTTCTAGGGTCCCCAGAATGAACCAGTCAAGGATGGTGCCCTCTAGGACTTAACCCCTGCCTCTGCCCCAGAGAAGAAGTGGATGCACATGGAAGGGAAAACAGTGAAGCAGGACCCGATTTAAATGTTGAATGAATGATGCACCACTAGAGTTCAGAGGAGGGGCAAGGGGGCCCTGGAACATGGATGCTCAGAGAAGGGTTCATGGAGAGGGTTGGGTTTAAACTGACCCAGAAGGGCTGAGAGAAGATAGGCAGGTCAACTTGAAGAAGCAGTTTTTCTGGAAACATCCAGACATCCATGGTGCAATGCCCAAATTTAAGGGGCAAAATTCTGGGTGAGTGAGGTCAGGGCCCTCCTCCAGACTCTGAGCTGGAGGTGTCTGCCTTCTCTCTGTGTAAACTCAAATGTTGGGAGCAGCTCCCCAAGATAGTGGCTCCCACTCCCACCTCCTCAGCCCTTTGCTCAGGAGCCGTGGGGGTGCCCTAGCTGGCTGACATAAACATACGCAGAATCCACTGCTGAGCTCTGGGGCATTCAGATTCTGAGAGCTCCTAGTCTTTACTTCTGCCCAGGGTTTGTTCCTATCATTTGGTTCCAGCAAATTCCTTTTCCTCATAATCAGCTTTGCTTGCTTTTTCATTTCTGAAATGTGCTCTGAGGACAAAGCCTCTGAACGTCCACATGCACATTAATCATCTTAGTTCAGGAAGCCAGGGAGGCCACCTTCCCTTGCTCACCAGCACTGTCTGTACCACCTCCCTGGACACGTTCCCATGAATATTTACCCTGACAGTGTCTCTCTCCATGCAACACTGCAGGGACCAGTCACTCTTGTCTGAAGAAGAATTGAGGGAAGTTATAAAAATAGGAAGACACACTGAGAATAAACCAGCTGTTCTCAGCACTTTCTATGAGCTTAGCTTATTCTTCTTGAATCTTTATTGGGCCTATCTTTCCATAAGTAATAAACTTGAAGAGCTATTTTCCCGGATTGACATGGTTTGAATTTTCTTTGCTTCTTTCCCTCCTACCACTTGCAGGTATTTTCACCTTTGCATGGGACCTCTTTCCATCCTCTTTCAATTCACCTATCAACTTTCATTCTCCCTTGCTTCCGAAGGGATAAAGGGGAATTAGGGGTGGAAGGTGCCAAGGTGTGTGGAGGCTGCTGCTAAGTTTGCACAGCACTGCCAAGTCAGGCCTCCTCCCTCATGCACAAAACACAGGCCACCAGCCTGAGCCTGGACTCTGTGTCCCTCCTCCACAGTGTCCTCATCTTCTGGTCACAAGTGGTAATAGACATCTGGTTTGTTTATTTTAATATTTATTTATTTATTCATTTATTTATTTAAGCTGACCCAGCATCCTTCCCCACTTTTCTCCCAACAGCATCCTGATTTTCTGGAAAGCCCCTCATTCTCAGTTCACATGACTTAGGAGTGGCTCATCCCACCTCTAACTCAAGACATATGCACGTGACCTTGCCCAAGCCAATCAAATCTTCTTTCCATCTAACTGGAATCACTGGGCAGAAATGGGCATGTGACTCAATTTGGCCAACAAGACTTGTTCTGAGAATTTTATTCCAATGAGAAGAGAATGTGTCCTGAGAGCCGTGGTGCCAGAGGGTAAAGCTAAACTGAAAAATGCAGAGCTAAGAAATGAAGGGAGATTAAGTCCTAGTTCCCTGGATCCAGCTGTTCTTAAAACTAGCTCCAGTCTTAGCCTTTTCTGAGCCAATTAACTTCCCTTCTTTATTTCAGCAGATTGCTTCATTCTGCAAACCAATGATTAACTTCTGTTGTTATCTGCAACAAAATAAGATTCCTACCCCCACCTGAAGAAAATGTGTCCTTTCTTCCATCCACCAATGTCCTTGGGCCCTTATTCTATTCTCAGTGTCTTGTGTTTCCCTCAAGCCTCTTACATTCTTTAAAAAAAAATCCCTCCCTCAGTTATATCCTCAGCCCTCTGATTGCGCTTGGATCCCCACCCCCACCCCCCACCCCCACCACCACCACCACCATTCTCCCTTTCCTTCCCATCCAAGCTTACTGAGGTCATCTGCTCTCAGAGGGTTTCCTTCTTTACCTCTCATTTCTCTTCAATCAACAACTGTCTAGCTTCTTCCCCCTGCACACCATTAAGACTTGTTCACTGAAACCAAAGGTGGCCTTTCAACAGTTTTCCCCTATGGTTGTCTTTTGATTTTCATCTTTTTTTAACTCCTCTATGAGATGTTATAGTGTTGGCCTCACACTCATTTTCCTCCTCTCTTTTGTGATAGTCCTCTGCAGTCTCTGACCTTTGCTTTTTTAAAAAAAATCTTTATTGTTGAAAGTATTACATATGTCCCCTTTTTTCCCCATTGACCTCTCCTCCCTTGACTCCCCCCTCAGGCCTCCACCACCCTACTGTCTGTGTCCATGTGTTATGCATATATGCACAGGTTGTGGGCTCGATCCTCAGTGTGGAGCATGCAGGAGGCAGTCAATCAATGATTCTCCCTCATTCTTGATGTTTCTATCTCTCTCTCCTTCTACCTTCCTCTCTGAAATCAACAAAAATATATTTAAAAATATATATATCTCACCTTTACAACAACTTAGAAGTAGGTGTTATTATTAATACTCCTACTTTTTAGATAAGAAAAGTGGGGCTTTAAAAAGTTGAGAAACATGGTCAAGGCCAAAAAGCAGTAAGTTGCAGAGATGGGCATGACACCGATATCTATATCAATGGGACCACCATTCGTGCCATTCACCCCTGCCCTCTGCCTGCTGCCTGTCTTTAGTGGGGAGGGCAAAGGACACTGGCATCTCTGCGGAAGGCTTGTTGAGGATGGATCCTGCCTTTAAGTTCTCTGCCCACTTGACCATAAAAGCTGTTATTTCTCTGCAATTTCTCCTACATAAAGCTTTTGGACTGGAACTATCCAGTGCTAAGAATTAAACTTCAATATTAGTGTACCTTCTAAAAAATGATGTTTGAAATACTCACTATGTGCAAATTGTCATGAACAATCAAGTTTCCCAAGGCACATAAACTGTTGAACGTCGTTCAAGCTCTGAAGTAGCTGAGGAGCTTGTGACCAGAATTAGGGTGGGAAGGAGACAAAAGTTAGGCTCCTGTTCCTGCCCATCCCTTTACTTCTTTGCCTGCTTGAAGGCAACATTCACAGCAGAGTCACAGAATCAGAAAGTGTAAGACCCAGTAGGTTCTCGACAATAAACTCATCTTGCCCCCTCATTTCCTGAGAAAACTGAGGCCCAGAGAGGTTTAAGTGAGTTAATCAGCTGATAGGCATCTGATTACTGCTTGTTGGGTGATGGCAACTAAGACCTAACCCATCTAGGCATAACCGGTTTGGCTCAGTGGATAGAGCGTCGGCCTGCAGACTGAAGAATCCCAGGTTCTATTCCAGTCAAGGGCATGTACCTGGGTTGCGGGCACATCCCTAGTAGGGGGTGTGCAGGAGGCAGCTGATCAATGTTTCTCTCTCATTGATGTTTCCAACTCTCTATTCCTCTCCCTTCCTCTCTGTAAAAAAAAAAATCAATAATATATATATATAAAGACCTAACCCATCTAATGTTCAACAACTACATTAGGCAGCTATTATTATCACACCCATTTTACAGATGAAGACACTGAGGTATAAAGAGGTTGGGTGACTTGCCCAGTGATGGTAGAGCCAAGAGTCTAACCCAAGACAGTTAGCTCCTCTTAACGTCTGCATCTCCAATAACCCACTCTGTTTTCACACAGGACAGACACAGCCGGGAAGCCCTTCCCTTGTCTGGCCTGTACAGAGCAGACAGAAGCCCTTAAGACCCTCTCTTCTGAGGCCATACACATGGTCTCCGGGAGACAGAAAAGATGGAAATACACATAGTCTCCGGGAAACAGAAAAGATGGAAATAACCTTTTCATCACACAGCCTGACAACATATCTTCAAAACTTAGTGTGTGTTTTCTAAACACAAATTCTTCTATTGTTCCATGAAAACGTTTTACACTTTACATTTTATGTTAAAGGGTGAATTTATAAGAATTAAACATTTAAAAGCACGTTAACTGTGGTAACCTTGTACGATTTCCCTCAAACTCCAAGAGGTTTTGACTCCCGCTTCCCAAAGCCTCTCCACCAAATTATTCTTTATGGAAAATAAAATGAGATTAAGCTCTCCATTTAAGGATCGCCTGCAACAAGGCGATTTATTCTGTCTGGATTTCATATACCCTGGCTCCCGGGAAATTTCCAAGGCTTTTGTGTTCTTCCCCCATCCAGCTATAATTGTTTTTCAGTAGACATAATTGCTTTGTGGATTTTCCCTGCTCTGTTGGGATGAAGTAATGAAAGGAGGCAGTTTTCAGCTGCTCAGCTGTCTTGAAATCTTGTGTGTGACCTAAGCAGCTCAGGGCTGCTTGTGTTTTTCAAGTTAGAAATTTGCTAACTGCTCGGCTATTGCTCTTTATAATTGGCACACATTTTATCTTTTCTGCGAATATGCATTCAGCCATAAGCATTTATTAAAAGCTCACTGTATGGTCTCGTGCCTGCCCTCCAGCAGCCAAAGTCTTGTAAAAGACATAAGATCTGAGAGAGAAAATTTTATAATGAAAGGGGCTCATCAAGTCATGATTTAGTCTCTGTGGCATTCACAGGCATTCACAACTGTTCTCGAATATCTTTTCACAGTCTCATGTTGGTACTCCCTAACCCACATTCCAGCTACATCAAATCTCTATCCCTGAAACATCATGCCATTTCTTTTGGCTAGAGTGTTCCTAGATTACAGAGTCCCTGTTCTTGGAGTGTCTTTCTCCACCTAGCAAACTCCTACTCATGCTTTTAAACCCTGCTCAAAGCCCATAAATAGGGGTTCACATTGAGTGTCTGCTATATGCCAAGGCTTGTTCTGAGGCCCTCAATTGTATTAACTCTGGTTCTCAAAGTGTTGCACCCTGTCTGGCAGCATCAGCTTCACCTGGAAGTTTGTTAGAAAGATAAATTCTAGATCAGTGGTTCTCAACCTTCTAGCCCTTTAAATACAGTTCCTCATGTTGTGACCCAACCATAAAATTATTTTCATTGCTACTTCATAACTGTAATGTTGCTACTGTTATGAATCGTAATGTAAATATCTGCTATGCAGGATGGTCTTAGGCGACCCCTGTGAAAGGGTCATTCGACCACCAAAGGGGTCGCGACCCACAGGTTGAGAACCACTGTTCTAGATTCTCACCCTTGAACTATTAAATCAGAAACTCTGTCCCAAGCTGTAACTTCAGATTATTCTGATGTGCGCTCAAGTCTGAGAACCGGTATTTTAACTCATTTAATCCTGCCAACAATCTTGAGGTTAAATATATTTATTCTCATTTTACAGCTGAGTCCATTGAGGCATAGGGAAGTTAAATAACTTAGCGAAGGCCACACTCTTACTTACCCAATACCCTACTATTTATTCAGTGTGTTACTTTTTCAGACATTTTTTTCCTCTATGGAGAAATTCCTTTCCTCCAAAATGCCCTCTTTTCTGTGTTCCCCAGTGTCTTGTATCAAATCCGTAATCTCTCTTTTCACATTCTATTATTATAATAAATAACTAAGTCTCTGGTTTTCTGGAAACCAGTGAGGTCCTCCAGGACAGGGACGCTACCAGTAATTTATGCTAAACTTCATGCCTGGTCTGGGGTAGATGATCAATGAACATTTGTTTAGATAATGAAAAAATAAATCACAGGGTTTTATCAACACTTTGCTGCACTAAAATCAGTTTGAAACCATTTTCAGCATTCTCCAAGGAGCAAAGATTTATAGATTCACCATCCTTGTTTTATTGCTTTCTGGTTGTTAAGGATAGCTTTTGTGCAGAAAAGGGGGCTTGGCCTCTTATATTGCATTCAGAGTTAGACTGCCCATTATAATTGATTTCAACACCTATTGGCTATATTGAGTAATTTTCTACAAAATAGTGTGAAAACTGAGGGTCAGATTTAATTGTTTTTTTACTAAAATTGATCAGCATTGTAATTAATTTAAACCCCAATGTACCTGGTTTCTTTTTCACATGGGAAAAATCAACCTTGAGAAACCCCCCATTTCAACTTGTATTTCTATAATATTTCAAAACTGTTGTAGACCCTAGTCTGAAGTATCCCATTTTTCTCTAAATAGAATCATGTCTCAGGAAGTGAAACATTAGTCAGCATGCAAGATGACTTTGAGAGAAAGAAATGATACACTGACCTGCTCGGGGTATCTGAGCAGAAAAACAGACTGGGGGAGGGTTGTGGTGAGGGAGGAGGCAGTCAATGCCTGTTGAACTTCCCTCACAATGATCGTGTGGTGGCCGCTGTTGATCCCATTTTTTTTCAGAGAAGGAAACTACAGCTCAGGAGATTCATATTTGTAAAGTCACAGAGCTGGTAATGGCAAGTCTGAGACTTGAACCCAAGCCTGCTGCCTCCCAAGTCCATGCTGTTCTCTAATTTCCGTGACCCCCTTGAGAGGGGGCGGTGGGAGAGACACAGTTCAGGAAAGGCTTTAATTCCTCAATTCTAGAGCCCAGGCCAACCCTCTGGTTTTCTTTGTATCACGTCTCCCTCCCTTTCTAGTGGCCTGGTTCAGTCCTGTACACAGTTGCTGCTACATGGGTTTTGAATGAACAAGTACCACACCAGAATCCTCATCTCTTCGATGTCTGTGGCATTATAAATGTGCCCTCCCAGTGCTTAATCTTATAATCCTGGCACTGGGCTTTTGGAATTATTATTATTTCAGGGCAAAAAAAAATTTTCCAGCAGAATAACCCATTTCACAACAATTTACAAATAATCATACTTTACAACTGCATCCTTAACTTCTTGGGGTTTTATTTTTATTTAAAAACCTCTGGTTTTGGTGGCCTCTACTGCTCCCTGACCTTGTCCCATAAGTATCCTTCCCTGAGTAGCTTCAACAGTGGGAACCCCAGAACTGTGTGGGTTAGCCCTAACATCAAGGGAGGATGAGTGCAGGCAGTGATCCAGCTCAAGGTCAAGTTCCCTTTTGCTAGTGCCGCAATGCAGTGCAGCAACACTCACGGTCCTAAAACAGGAGGGAGGATTTGAATCCTATTCTGGGAAGTTGCAGCAAGAGGCACAAACTGCCCACGGGAGTTGAAGTTTGCATTATATTGTCCTTGTTTATGAGAACTTTATTTTTCATGAGATTCAATATATTTTATTTCTTTGCAAAATGGAAACTTTATTGACATTTGGTATGTCTTTGACCTTTACAACACGACTCGTTTGTAAAGCTTACATGTTAGGCTTAAGGTCTAAGTGTTCATCTGTGATGATGTGACAGTTGAAGCAACTGGAGAATTGACAAAAATATTATGATTGATGTCAGACAAATGAATTGAAGATTTGAGCATACATTTTATGTAAGGTGAAACAACCATTTTTCCCCTTAAATTAAATGACATTTGTTTAAACTTAAACTAACTGTATCACCTAAGGCCTAAGATTTTCTGTGAATTCTGTTTCCTGATTTGTGTTAAAGGAGCTCTCCCCTAAACTCAGGGCCCTCGCCTACAGAGAAATATGAATTTAGAACATGCATCTAAGTCTGGTGAAGTCTGATGAAGGAACCAGTATAACAGTTCCTTCCTTTTTTCCTTTCTTATATACTTTGTCCCTCATTCTGTTTTCAAAATAAAACCCCACATATTTTCAAATTTGCAATGCAAGCTATGCAGCTGGAGTTAGAGAGTGAGAACATGGACATCCCATGACCCAGCCATTCTACTCCTACACATCTAAGAGGAATAACTGTATATCATCACAAAAAGATATGTACAAGAATAACTCAAAACTGGAAACAACCTTCAACAACAAAATGGATAAATAAACTGCAGTCTATTCACTCAATGGATTATACTGGAATGAAAAAAATTAAACTACTGATACATACAATGGATGTATCTATGGATGAATCTAAAACATACAATAGTATGTGAAAGAGGCTAGACCCAGAAGTAAACACTCTGTATGATTTCATTTATATGAACTTTAAGAACAGGAAAAATTGATTGATGATAATAGAAGTCAGAATAATGGCTACTTCTGGGGCGGTGGTATTGATGGGAAGAGGTAGGAGGGAACCTTCTAGGGAACTGCTCCTACCCAGGAAATCCCTCCCAGGACTGCAGGGTAAAATACAGGATGCCAGTTAAATTTGAATTTCAGACAAGCAACGAATACAAGTTTTAATATAAGTTATGTCTAGAATGCTGCACGGAAGATACTTACACTGAAGAAATTATCCATGATTTATTTGAGGCTCAAGTATAACTGGGCAATTGGATTAATAATGTTAATTTTGGCAACTCTACCCCTCTCCCATGCCATCTTTTTCATGAAACTTGCAAGTCCTAGAGCCTTTCATGTCACATCCAGGGCTCAGGTGTAATTGCAAAAAGCCAAACACGTACAAACACAACCCTGGGAGCAGCTTTGATGAGGAAGGGAGAACCGTTGGGCTTTGGGGTTCGGGGTAGGAAAAGGGACACTGTAGGGAAATTTTGCCACCAAAAATTTTGTCTCATTTCTTTTTGCTAAAAGATCTTTCACTGTCAACAACAGGAGTAAAAAAAGATTTCAACTTTGTAAATGAATTACAACAGAGCTCTTTTGCTTTTCTGGTTTAACTGCCTGCAGCATTTGAGGCTGGGAGGAGAAGGGATTAAACAGTGAGCATCTCTTGTGCCTTCCCAATGTCGTTGCTCTAGCCATTTCCACTTAGCAATTTGCTAAGGAAAATGAAAAATCTGCTCAAAATTATCAGCCACTAAAATAGCACCAGCTACAGTTTTTGAAGTATTGATTTTTGAGGGTGGAATTGTTCTTTCATATTCTCCAGCCAGCTTCTTCTATAAAGGATTTGCATTAAGGTAGTCAGATGACTCTAAGATGCCACTTGCTGGAGGCAGGGATTGTTAAAGTCACTAATCACTAAAGCAAAAGATTTTTTTTAACCACAGAGATTTCTGAAATTTTTCCATTTAAGTTCAAGAATACGACCAACCTGCCCAGGTATTGGATTACCCACAACACAGTTATGACTTTCACTACTCTTGCAGGTTTCCTGCAATACTCCAGCGAAAAGGTCCTTTCCTTCTGCAACTATGTGCTTCTTTTCAGGAGCTAAAATATATTATTCTCATGAGCTATGTGGTTGAAATGTAAATGCACAAGACTTTAAAATGAGATACAGCATAAACTGCATGAGAGGTCACAGTGGGCAAAGTAGTTTTTCCTATTTAAATGTTATTAAAACAAAATTAAGATGCATTGGTACTGGATTCCCCTTCTAACCAGGTTATGATTCCAAATTATAGCTCTAAATGTGGAGTCGGGTGGCAGTGCAGCAGTCTTGTTGAATTTAAGAAGTGAGATGCTGGGAAATCTCAATTCCTCAGTTGGAGTTCTCCCCAAAATGACCTTCGAGGACATCACAGCTGCCAAGAGCTGTAATGCTCCACGGGTTTGGTTGCTATTCCAGTGGGGGATGTCATGCCCAGCTTTACCAACCCTGCAACTTTAGGAGGTTGAAATTCTGTTCTCTGTTTTCTTATTTTTTAACAGATGTTTATTGAGCACCTTCTGTGGACCAACCCTTTTATAGATACTTAGGGGTACTGCAGTAAACGTGAACAACATCACCACCATTCCTATGGTTGAGGAGCTCATGTTTCAGCAAAGGAGACAGAAAACAAATCAGTTACTAAGTGCATGATTTCAGATCTTCTCCCTTCACCTTCCTCCAGCATCATCCCACACTTTCAGTTTCTGCTCTGTTATTCAAAGTTTGTTCTCTTTTTGCCTGTCATTTGTTTTAAACATGATGGGAGACAAGGGACATGTTATCTCAAAATAGAAATGGCAAACCACAAATGTTTATTCTCTCCCATCTTCGGCACTCATGAAAATGTCATATTGCATGCATATTTCACATACTGTGCATCAGTTATAGTAATTTTTATCAACTATTTGAGGGCCGAGAACTTCTACTTTCTTTTATTACCTTTTATGTCTGAGGGTCAAGTATAGAATAAAATACTAAGTGTTCCATAGAGAAACAAGAGAAAGGCTGAGATAAGGAACATTTTCTTCCCTGCGATCCTTGCATTTCTGAACAGTGAACCCGCCCTACAGAGCCATAAGTGCGTTCACCCCTTATGCTTTCCCAGTCTGCGCAATTTCATTTCTGCAATTTTCAAAACTAGTTTGCCTAGGTTACGTCTTGTCTGCATCCATTTGGATTGTATGAGACTGTGAACCTTTGGAGGTTGGGACCTTGTCTATTTTCATTCATTTTGGAAAGAGTGAAGCTGGGACCAACTGCTTTACAACACAATGAGTGAGTGGAGTGGAAATTCAAGAGGAAAAGTCGCAAGCCCTTCTTGACAAAAATGGCTTGATTTGTCCTGGTCCAAATGGTTTGATTTTCCCTGGTCCAAGGCCCTCTCCAAATCACAGCAGACAAAAGAGCACAATGTATGGCCCCACAGAAGCCTAGACTCAAAGGAAAAGGAAAATATTGAGCTATGAAAGCAAGCAGTCACTCTGGTTACAACTGTGAAAAATACAGTTGCATGAAAGAGAGAACACCGGAGATGGATACAAAGCTAAGTATTGTGTATTATTGCAAAGGGAAAATGGGAGGTGGGGCTGTAAAAATCTATAATAATAAAGGGTAATATGCTAATTAGATCAGATGTCTTCTGGTTGTCATTCTGGACATCCTTCCTGATGAAGCTGGGCCTGAGGGAATCCAGCCTGGGTCCCGGGTGCCTTCAGGCAGCCTGAGGGAATCCAGCCTGGGTCCTGGGTGCCTGTAGGTGGCTGGAGGAGGGAAGCCCAGGTCCCGGGTGCCAGAAGGAAGCTGGTGCCAGCAGCTGGGGGAAAGAAGGCCTGCTCTTGCATGAATTTTTGTGCATCGGGCTTCTAGTGCTTTAATAATATCGCTAACATTTTGCAAGGTTAAGGGAAATTTAGTGGCAATTAGCATTTTCATTGGGTCACAAGATGAGTCTCTTGCACTCATTAGTCTCCTACTCTATACAAAGAACAGACACTAACAGTTATATTGACACTACCTAGTACCAGGCAACACATGGTTCCTCTCAATGACCATCTTATAAATGGGAAACCAAGAGGTTCTGCACACTGCCTGGGGCACACAATAAATAAGTGCTGTGGCCAGATTGGAACCCAGGTCGTGTTAGTCCAAAGCCCTGCTCTTAACTCTTTTACTCTGCAGCCTCAGTTTGGGGCCAGCTTTCTGTCTCTGGGACAACAACAGTAGAAAACTCCTGAACTTCCCCTTTTTCCCCCCAGCTCATGTTCAAGTCCCACAAGTAACTGTTTTAGGAGAGGACAATCCCATCTTCACCACTAATAGATTGTGTTTAATATTTAGCTTTGATTCTACTTCCTTCCTGGACACCGTCTCTCCTATGGTCTCTCCTTGGACACCCCTTCCCTGACCCTAAGTATAAAGGTGTTTTCAGTGAAATAGGTTTTTGAATATTGCCTCTCTCCATTCAGATGGCTGTGTTCATTTGTGCCACAGCTTTAACTCAAGGAGAGGCATCTCATTGCTGTGCTGAGGGGCACCAGTTCCAGACTAATTCCTCATATGTGTTGTCATGAGCTGAGGATCATTTCATATTCATCAAAGGACTTGGTTTCATTCTAAACTGATGTCTGAGGGGAGAATTCCTGACATGGAAAATAGACTGATTTAACTTCGCCCTGGTGTTCAAATCCCTCTCATTTATCACACATACATCTCAACTGCTCAGAGAGGGGAGAGACTGTGCACGTTTGGACTCTTAATTGTGCGACTTAGCCGGAAGACAGATGAACAGAGTGGACTGACTCTGATACGTCCTTCAGGTTGGTAACTTTGCTATCTCTGTTGGAATGACAGAATTGAAATAATTCGAGAGAAAGCTATGTGTAATGTGGAACAGAGAGAAAAGTAGAAGTATTCAAATGTCAAATCTATAGGCAAAGAGCTCCTAAGCTACCACACCGGATTTGTGGTTTGTCACTTCTGTTTAGCTGTTGAAATGGAAATGGAGTTGTGGATTCTTGCCTTGGAGCATTCTAGTCTTCAGTCTTGAAGAACATGGGTTAATGTTGAGATTCTGCACCATTCTATGTAGATGCCTTGTAAAAGTTCCTAATTATAATAAATATGACTGCTGAAGTATAGAATTCACAGATGTCTTAACACATTCCAGTATTTAGCAATATGCTTAATTGGACTTAATTGGATTATTTGTCAATGGATATGATAAAATGCTAAATGAAAACATTTTAAATTAATAATGTAGTTGGTTTTGGATGGACATGTGGAGAAGCAAAAACAACTGAACAAATAAATAACCATACCAAAGTACTAAAACCTTTTAGGTTGAACTTCATAAAACATAACCACTTGTCAAACAATGACACTTAAATATGTTTTTAAAAGAATTATGTATATTTACCTGATACACAAGAGTGTTATTAATTTCAAATATGATCTGGGGCTAAATTAATTATTTCTTCTGAGACATGTAATTGCTTCTCTAGTTAATACAATTAACTTCACATCAGGCATCCAGGCATTCACACTAGAGGTCCAATTACACAACTTAATTTTCACTGCTCTTTCTGTGGCAGCCCAGGAGGCAATATCTGGACTCCCTACTCATGTGGTCAGAAAGTCAGCTTCCACAGACCACATCTGAGACAGTTCTGAGAACTGAGCTGGGCTGTCAGGGAAATCTGCTGCTATTCTCAGAATTGTGCTTTAATTCATGATAAATTGACAACAGAAGACCTTACTATAAAGGTATTAAAATTTGTGTGTGAGAGTAAAATTCTAAAGAGTTTTTTTTTTCTAGGCGTCAGTAGATGCATAGTTAAATGCAATGGTCTGGAGACCATTTCATTAAATAATAAGAAAAATAACTATAATGCCAATAAAAACCATAATAGTACTTATCACCGTGTATTAGTTGTATCCTGCACTGTTTCAAGCACTTTATATATATTAACTCAATCCTCACATCAATCTTTGAAGTGGTTACTATTATTACCTCCAGTTTTTAGATGGAAGACACTGAGCTACAGAGAAGGCTTAATTAAGGTCATGTAACTAGTAAAGATTAAGACCAGGCAATCTGTCCCCAGTAATCTTGCTCTTAAATTCAGTGCCATACTGCCTCAATAACTGCAGAAATATAATGGTTTGATACTTAATCAGATGTTTGAGTTAACATGAGCACAGGATAGATGATAAAGTTTCCCTTTGCATTTAACTGTTCCTTTACTCTTCTTTTCTATCTACCTAGTTGTTTCTGATTATAGTAGCAATCACAGGTCAACTTAGAAAGT
The DNA here is from genome assembly GCF_963259705.1 of Myotis daubentonii. Lineage (NCBI taxonomy): Eukaryota > Metazoa > Chordata > Mammalia > Chiroptera > Vespertilionidae > Myotis > Myotis daubentonii. The sequence continues at coordinate 21,341,309 of NC_081842.1, read as the reverse complement.
ACAGAACACAAATATGGAAAATCACCCATTAATCCATTACTATTTCAGTTTCAGATAGGTAGGTAGATAGATAGGTCAATAGAGAGATATATGTAGATGCACTATACCAGTAGATGTAGAGATAAATCAACAGATAGAGGTATAAACAAGGCTCCATAAGAACAGTATCTTTGTCTAGTTTATTTACTGTGGTATTTCAAGTTCCTAGTATAATGCTTAGTACAGGACTCAATAATATTTGTTGAATGAACACAGATAAGTAATTCACTTACTTGCTCCAAAAATATTTGAGAGGCTTCTCTATGCCTGCCACTGCTCTGGGCAGTGGGGCTATCGCAGGGATAAATAGAGATCCCTGTTTTCATGGAGTTTATATGCCAGTAGCAAGTGACTGACAATAAACCAACAAATTACCTATATTTGTGTTTATATGTATACATATTATGCATACTCATACATACAAATATACATATCAAATAATGGTATGTCAGATGCTGATAAGCTTCACAAAGGAAAATAAAGCAGGAGAAGGGGATGAGGAGTGTGGGGTGGGGGGCTATGTGAAATAGGGAGCTAGTGAGGACATCACTGAGAAGGTGCCATTTGAGATGAGACCTAAAATTGGTCAAAGGGGAGCCACGAGGATGTCTGGGGAGAAGCAGGCAGGAAGATGCAAGTGCAAAGGCTCTGGAGCAGCAGTGGGCTTGGTCTGTTTGAGGAACATCCAGGAGGCCCATGTGGCAGGAACAGAGTGAATAGACGTGGGGAGAATGATGAGGGCCAGGAAGTATGAGGAGTTGGGAGGGTCAGATCATGTAGGACTTTGTTGGATCAACATGAGGGCTTTGGTTTTGACTCTGAGTGGATGGGGAGTCAGAGTCATTGGGAGGTTCTGCACAGAGCAGTGACATGAAATGGCTTAGGGTTTCCAAGGATTCCTCTGGCTGCTGGGTTGCCTGTAGGCTATTCCAGGGCAGCAGGCAGCAGTGAGACCAGGTAGGAGGCCATGGCAAGGACTAGGAGAGGAAAGAAGGGCTCGGTTGGATGGTAGCAGTGGAGGAGGTGAGAAATAGTTGAAACTTGAATTTGTTTTAAATGAAGAGCTGATAGGATTTGCTGACAGATTAGATGTGGGGCAGGAGAGAAAAATAAGAGTCAATACTGACCCCAAAGTTTTGCCTTCATGACCTGAAGGATGGAGGAAGTTAACAGTTATTAATTGAGGAGATGGGAGATGTGGAGGAGGGCTGGTTGGGTGGAAGTGGGGATATCAGGAGTTCAGTTTAGGATATGCATAGCTTGAGATCCAAAGTCACCACCAGCTCATGGGACCATAGGATACAAACTCGGATTTCTCAGAGTGTTTGGTATTACACCACCATTTCCTCTAAGGTAACATTTCCAGTTTCAATTTTCTCGAACTCTGACAAATCTATGGAACATTTATTACAGTAAAATATTATTTAAATATCTCAGGATGTTGTGCAAAAATAGAATCTATGACCCAATCTGTGTATCGCATAACATGGTGATGTGCAATTTCTATCTAATAATTTGTGTCATTGCAGATGACACAAATTTATAGAATGATGTACACACACCATAGCGATCATTTCCTCAGTGTCACATAAGAAAATCAGTTGTTCTTTTTCTGGTGTCCTTGCTCATTTTTTTTCTCTTGGATCCTAGTTGAAGGTCACTGACCTTTTGTATCGGAAGCAATAAGAGCCCTCGGATCTAAATTGATGAGCTGGAAGAAAATCATTGCTTATTCATGGGGATTCACCTTTTGAAATCCCTTAGAAACCAATGGCAATAGGTTATGGGAGAGGGTGGACAAGGTGCAAGGTTAATAGAAATTCTCTTAGAGTCAGGAAGCTTGGCTTCTGATGTCCTTTCTAAGCCATAGCCCGAGGCCTGCGATACTATAGGTTATTGGCGAGGGAGCTGAGGAGAGGAGAGACAAGCAAAGAATACGGAAAAAGTCATGAGATCATAAAGAAAACCAGGTTGAGTGGTCACTGGCAGAATTTATATTTTTCTTCTGCAGTGGGTGGGGAGTGGGGCATTCACTTTTAATGCCCCATGATTCAACAAATCCAATTTGAAAGAAGATCTGCAGGAAATATATATTCATTCCTCTTCAAGGTAACTGGGATGATGCTGCTGGTAGACACATTCATATGAAATGAGTCCAAGATTTATGTATTTTTAAATAAATATTTTTTGACAAATCACAGAAGGCATTTTCTCTTGAGCACTGTAGGATGTGCTGCCTTTAAATACTCACATATTATGCATAGGAGTATATAGTTTTTTGTTGGTAAACTTTGTGAGTCTGTAGTCTAAAACAATAATAAATTCTATTCTTTTTTGAGGTGTTTTCACCCACCAAGTTCTCTGAGAGGTGCTTTAAATACTATCTCATTTTATTCTCATCGAAACTGTTTTTACTGACAGGGAAACTGAGCCATGTTTTCTTGTTTGAAGCCATGCAGGTGGGAAGTAAGGGGAGTGGGAGTCTGACACAATGATCAGTTTAGCTCATGCTCACTTTTCAAAAAATAAAAACATACACACCAAAATAATGGAAAATAACACTGTAATTATTTCCATAGGCAAGTGCAGTGCTTTCTTATAAATTTACATAGAACCCTAACATGTATGTATTTCATGGGGCCAGTGATGATAAATCCCCAAATTAATTGCAGATTTGACTAGTGCTGCATTTTGTTGTGTTATTTGCATAAGAGAAAGGAGCTATGGGAGTTGCTTACTTTCTAAATATGAAAAATAGGTGCCTCTTGGGTTTATAAAAGGCAGAACGTGAGAATCAAAGAGCTTGGGTTTAATTAGTGCCTGACTGCTGATGTGACCCAGCTCCTCAGCGACTCTACTGTCCCATTGGCAACTGGGGCATCAGATGATCCTGGCCCCTGCCATGGTCAAAGGAGTAATATAAACAACATTAAATGAGTTCTTAGATAAGTTACCATATTTTTAAAATGAAGGCAGAATTTTGGTTCTATTTTGTGGTTACTACTTGAGCCTTACCTGATGTGTTTCTGGTGGAAACTGGTTTTGCAGAATGAAAAGCTTTTATGCTCATGTTCACTTTCTATAAGTGATGTATTAAAATGGGTTTCCATGTTTTTCTTCCTCAGTGATCTCTAACATGGGTCCCATTTTCCGTAGTGTGAAATTTCAAATATTTTAGGATAATAAAATAGTAAATATAATAATTGAGGCTCTGAGGGTTCAAAACCAAATCCCCCAAATGTGACTATGGACGAATATTGAAAGACACATGGAATATTCCCAAACAAAATTTTGATTATGGACATAAATTTACCCAGTAATATTCCAAGTTTTGAGTTATAGAGTGAATATGATTTTATTTTATATTTGTACTAAAAAAATATAATTTGCTATAGTATTTCAATGAACAAGAAGCTATAAAGTAGGTCAACATATGCAGGGCTAATTGTTTTTGCAAGAATGCAAGTGCGGCATTGGCTGTGAAGGAGGAGGCTGGCGAGAGCGTGGGCATTTCCTTTACCTCCCAGAGGGTTTTCAAGGGACACTGCATTATTGCCATGAGACTGAGTTAGAATCTAAGAACTCATTTCAATGCTGGCAACTTATACGGATAAAAATACTAGATTCCTCTGTGATAAATAATGCTTTTTGTATAAAATATTTAGTTTTTCCATTCTGCATGTGTTTCTTTAAAAATAATGGTACAAGTGGGACTCTACTCTTAAAAATATTAAATTGTACTGCAGAATCCATTTACATGATCCATTTTTAATCTTTTAGAATGAAACATAAGTCCCCTATAAATAGGTCTAACATCTACCTGACACTGAGATAGCAATTGACTTCCTTTCAAATGTGTTATTCAAGGCAGCCAATTAGGAATGCCTTCAATCCTTCCTTCCTCTGACACTATAAATGGATAATAACCAGAATCATAGGCTAGGTTCTAGAATGGAAATCTTTCATTTGGAAATTGTGTGTGAGCTAGTATTCTTCTTCAGGTCTCTCTCAGGTTTTGCTGGTTGGAAATTTGAATACAAAAGATGTCGAGTCAAAAAAAAAAATAAACCATCGCCGAAATCGGTTTGGCTCAGTGGATAGAGCGTCGGCCTGAGGACTGAGGGGTCCCAGGTTCGATTCCGGTCAAGGGCATGTACCTGGGTTGCAGGCACATCCCCAGTGGGAGATGTGCAGGAGGCAGCTGATCGACGTTTCTAACTCTCTCTCTCCCTTCCTCTCTGTATAAAATCAATAAAATATATTAAAAAAAACAAAAACAAACAAAAAAAACCATCAACAAAATGAAAAGGGTACCCACCGTATAAGAGAACATATTTTCCAATGATACATCTGATAAGGGGTTAATTTCCAAAATATATAAAGAACTCATACACCTTAACAGAAGGAAGACAAACAATCCAATTAAAAAACAGGAAGAGTACATCAATAGATACTTCTCCAAAGTGGACATACAGATGGACAAGAGACCTATGAAAACATGCTCAAAGTTCCTAATAATTAGAGAGATGCAAGTTAAAACAATAATGAGGTATCACCTCTTTGGCTACCATCAACAAATCAACAAATGGCAAGTGCTGGCAAGGATGTGGAGAAAAGGGAACCCTAGTACACTGCTGGTGGGAATGCAGACTGGTGCAGCCACTGTGGAAAACAGTATGGAGTGTCCTCAAAAAATTAAATATGGAACTGTCATTTGACCCAATGATCTCATTTCTAGGAATAAATTCTAAAATCTTGAAACACCAATCAGAAAGAATATATGCACCCCTATGTTCATAGCAGCACTATTTATAATAGCTAAAATCTGTAAATAGCCCAAGTGCCCATCAGTAGATGAGTAGATTAAAAAGATGTGGTACATTTATACCATGGAATACTATGCAGCTGTTAAAAAAAAAAGGACCACTTACCTTTTGAGATAGCATGGAGGGACCTGGACAGTATTATGCTAAGTGAAATAAGCCAGGCAGAGAAAGCACTTATGATCTCACTTATATGTGGAATCTAATTAACAAAATAAACTGATGAACAAAACAGATCCAGAGATACAGAAGCATGGAACACACTGAGGAATCTCAGAGGGAAGGTGGGGGGTGGTGGTGGGGTAGAGATTAACCAAAGAACATATATGTGTATATGCATAACTCATGGACACATACAATAATAGTGTGGTGAAGGCCTAAGGTGGGATTGGGGAAGGGACATCTGTAATATTTTCAACAATAAAGATAAATTTAAAAATGATGTTGACTCAAAGTAGACACATCACAAGTTGTAGTGCTTTTATTTTTCTGGAGCTAAATAAGGATGGATATTGAACTGAATATTAAATCGGTTGAATAATCTCTATTTGCCTGACAGTGGTCATTTTTGGAGGGTACATGGGAAGAATATGCCTAGTTAAACAGGATTGGTGAGGTTATTTCAACTCTCCCACAGAGACAAACTGAGATGTAACATTTGGCAAAGTCAGGGAGTAGGAATAATGGAGCATCTTTATTCTGTCTTTGGGATTTCATTCCAATGTTCCTTAAGTTTCCTCCCCTGCCTTCTTCACTGTGGCCTCCGGCCACAGCCAGGAGGAAACCATCATGTGCTGGAGCCTGCCAGGAGTAAGACGAGTGAGTTTGGAAGTGAAACTTCCCCAAGTTGAGCCTTCAGCTGACTGCTGCCCAGCCCAACCCTTTGTCAGTCAGCTCACAAGACGCCCTGAGCCAGAGGACCCAGCTGAGCCACACCTGGATGCCTGATTCCCAGAAACTTTGAGAAAATAAATATGGTTGTAAGCCACTAAATGTAGTAATTTGCTACACAGCAATAGACACTAAGATAGCCAATAACACATGATAATAATAACCAGATCTGGGTCTGATTCATTCTTGTATGATAGGCACCCAGCCTGCTGCCTGGCGCATAGCAGAAGCTCAAAAAATGTTTAAGAAAGAACAGAAAAGAAAGGGACAGAAAGGGAGAAAAGTAGGCATCTGTGAAAGAATAGCAACTCAAACTGATGGAAAGCTGAGAATGGAGAGCTGACTGCCTGAAGAACAGTCACTCATTTCATAAATTTTACCTCCATCTGTAATGAGCTTTATATTTGGGGAACAGCTTACCTGCTCCCAGCAGAGTTCTCCCCTGGGGCATGCACTGAAATCGTCTCAGGAGCTTCTGTCAAACATGTGAGTGTGGGATGCCAGACCCACTACATCTCAGCCCCAGGGGGCGAGCCCTGGCTGAGCAGCCCGGCCTGGCCACTGGCACAAAGGCGGTCCACAGCGGGGCTTGACGGCCCTTAGCCAAACCCACTGCCACCGCTGTGAGGTGCCGTGGGGAAGCCCTGGGGCGGGAGCTTGTCAGAGACCAAGCAGCAGCAGGAAGGGGCCAGGGGGATCCTGGGGGCCACGCCTCTCCCTGCTCAGGACTGGCCCAGTCTTTCTCCTGGGGATGGTCCCCCCTGCCTACCCCGCCTTTTCAGGCTGCTCACCCGGGGCCCGGGCAGCCAGGAGAGCCAAAGGAGCATGGAATCCTAGTAAACTGACCCGTTGAGTGTGTCCATGAGGGCAGAATCTGACTGGTTCATGGATATTACCACCAGGAAACTTGGTAAAGAGGAGACTGCCAGCAAATAAAGGGCATATTCCCGGGTCTGGTGCGGCTCCTGCCACTGAAGTGTCTGATACTATAGAAAGGTCTGAGCCGGTGAGGACTCGGGGTGGATAAATTCTGCGTGGACACGAGATTATGACATAGTCAGGGAAGCATCTTTCTCTCATATTTCCAGTTCTCTCCCCCTCCCCCCACCCAGCCCCCATGGCCATCCCTTTGAGAAGCCGCAGTATCCATTGTCTCAGAGTGACTGTGACCCCGTGAAATGCAGATGCTCAACTTCAGAGGAGAAGAGGAAGGACTCTGGGCATCAATGGCAGCTTCGGAAGAGTCTGTGATCAGGCAGAGCCCACATCCTCCCAGCCTGTGGACAACCACAGCCTCTGAGCGGGAAGGAGGAGAGCCAGACACTGATGGGAGTCCCCCCGAGAGGCGCTGTTGGCAGATACCCTGGATTGGTCGGGGGACCGTGAGTCTGAGGGAAGAAGGGTGGCCCAGGGGGGCAGCAATGCCCGCCCCCAGCCCCAGTTCCCTGAGGCTCACTGTGGATTTGAGCTGAAGTGGCTGAGTAGGACGCCTGTGCAGATGAGCCTGAGCCAGCTTCACAGAGTTCCTTGGGGCCCAGTGCAGTGCAAGGAGCCGCAGGGTATGCCCTGGGCTGCAGAGAGCAGCAAGCAGGACCCTGTGGTGGGACAGGCTGGGCAGGACCTGCATGGATGGGGACTCTAGGCTGAAGGGGAGGGGGCAGCCCAGCCCACACAGCCCTGGCACTGAGCCAGTCCCCCAGGCCCAGAAGAAGGGCAGGGAGAGACCCTGAATTGTCTGAGATTATTTCACACACCCACGGGAATGATGAGCAAAACAGATACAATTAATCTCAGATCCAGAGGGGAAAAGAATGGTGCAGGTTACGTACAGCTCGGGGGATGGGGGGACACTCTTACCCACCTCAGAGCCTCCCAGGTCAGGAGGGCAGATTAGAGGAGTACGGAGTGAGGGGAGCCCTGCCACAACCCACTGATGCCCCCCCGCCCAACACACACACCTTTAAATGGGCTGGAAGAAACTAGAGTCGACTCTAGACGTTTGTCCTAGCAGCTGAACCCCAAATGAGGATTAAAAAGTAAGAGGAATCCAGGTGGCAGTGAACAATAGGACACATTAAGGGCTAAATTGGAGATAAACTGGAGTTTGATTAACGTCAGGTGGCTGCTGAGAGATTGGATGGCGCCCAGCACAGGCAGGCGGGAAGGAAAGCCGACATCTGTTCCTGCGTCTCCATCACCTGCCTCCTCCTCAGAAGCCCACACGCTCCTGCGACGTAGAGCCTTCCTTTACGGCAGAGCTGCCTGCTGAGCCCTGACTCTTCTTTTTGGTAGGATTCTGTTTGCTTTCTTGGCTTCCCTTCCGCAACTCACAAGGTGAGCTCAGTGTTGCCAACTAGGAGAATAACAAGAGCATGGCTGTGTCTGCTCTGAGATCTCTTGAAGAACGTCAGAAATTTTTCCCATGAGAGCTTCCAGATTAGTTCAGGTTTTTATTTCCTTTCCATTCTGGATGATCAAGAGTATGTTATTCCCCCTACCCAAGACCTGTTGATCTGTTTGTCGGATCCCGTGCATTTACTCCGAGCCTCCTTTGGCACCTGGGCATATCTCTGGCAGAACCTTCAACACACAGCATCCCAGCTGCTGAGTCCCTGTTCCGGCTCCCCAGCTGGGGGAGGGCAGAGGCTCCTCTGTCAACACCTCCCCCAGGGCCAGGGACAGGCAGGTACAAGGAATTCTCTCATCCAACCAGGTCTCATAGAATTCTTTAGTGGAATTTTTAGTACTACATCCATGTTTTCCTAGAAATTTTGATGAAACATGTATCTTCATGGGCTCATATCTTAACTTCTGAAAAGCTTTATTTTCATTTCCTGCTCATCTTCAGGAGGCAATGACTACAACGCAATTCAGAATTTCAGTTTTCCTCATTCCACCTTCTCAAGTAAATGCTCTATAAACAAAAATCTAAATGCATTAAGAATACTTCTTTCCCAAGAAGAATTTTTCCCATGAAGAAAATCACCTTTCCTAACTGACTTATTTGATGAATTCAGCTTTGACCTCACTTATTTAAAAATTAAAATAAAACAAAACCACTTGCATTCAGGCGTGTTCAGCACTGAACCAAAGTTTAATTATTGTGACATGGTCACTGTCCACTAAGGGTTTTCAGAATAAAATGATGGCAGACACAGGTAACAATGACATAAAAATAAAAAGAGAAACATCCAAATGCCAGTACATGTAAAACAGAACATTGAGCTTGGCATTTTGAAAATAATTTAAAAAAGATGAACAAAATTCCAAATGATCCTGGTCTTGAGCTAAGAAAAATATTTAGAAATTGTTTCAGCCAACACCAATAGAGCCCAGTCTATAATGGGGAGACAAAGAAATTACAGAGAGGAGAAAATAACTTTGTGGGAAATGAAAATTGAAGAGAAGCAAAGACAAGAAGCTGGAGAATTTGAAGCGCAAGTCGTGGAGTACAAGGTCACTAATAATTGCCTCAATGCTACCATCTTTTCCTCATTAAAAGGAAACAAACAGGTGTTCAAACAGGGAACTTGGCTCTGACCTCCTGTGGAATTGTATTAGGACATTTAATGGGTTGGCCTCTAATACAGTGCTGGACCAGGGATAGGATGGGTCTTTTTTATTGCAGGCCTGCCAGTGGCTGGGACATGACATGAATGTGCTCACTCAAAACTTCTCTACTTTTATCTTTCTTCCACTTGCCCCCAAATAACCTCACAAAAACAAATTAGATAGAGCCTCTGGAACTGATTACCATTTCCATTAGTCAATGTAGTATAATGAAATAAACAGTTCAGGAGCTGCATGACCACGCAGTAGTTTCTTACCTTCCTGTGCCTCCGTTTCCTCATCTGTGAATGGGGAAAGTATCATCTACATCATGGAGTTGCTGGGTTATTGTGAGGTTTAAATGAGTAAGTAGATAAGTGCTCAGAGCAATGTCTGACCTATAGAGTGCTTAATACATGTCAGCAGTGTCATTATCACCATCATTTTTCACCATACTGTCATCGATCTCGCCATCATTATCATTATCGCCGTACTGTGCTTACTAGTACGTAGGGGCTGAAAACGCAATGCTGCCTCCATGGGGTCAGGAAGGTAACAGAAATGAGAAAGGCAGCCAGGTATGCAATAAAGAGTGATGGAGACTGGGGCTATTTGCAAAATGCTTGCTTGTGTAGTATAAATAATATAATTAAAAAGTTCAAAATCACTATGCTGGCCAAAACAAATCAGATCTGAAGTCTGGGTTCCTTTTTATCAGATGCCGGCTTATGACCTGTGGTGTGATATAATTAACAATATCCTCAACATCTTTATTGTAAACACCAGGATGAGTTCCTTGGGTGGTTTTTCATAATGTGGTTCAGTGTAGGCTGATGGTATCATCTAATAAAAGCCATTCTGCCTCCAGGTTAGGGCATCATAATAGAGTCAGAGACCTGGCTTAGTCCAGAGGAGAGTTTGGAAGATCCAGAAGTATGGAAAGACTCTTCATAAATACTAATTTTTAAGCCTCAGAGGAGGCCCCATCCTAGATACATGCCTCGCAGGGAATCACGTCCACTCCCATGGATCCAGTCATAATACTGAATGTATGTTAATGGCTCCCAACATTATTTCTTCTGGGTGATCAGAGCACTCCTCAGAGTTCAGACACAAGTACAGAACTGTCTGTCTTTGGAGATTTTGCAAACCTTTCACATCCAAAATGGAAGTCTTAATTTTTCCCTAAAACCTGTTCCTCAACTCAGTAAATGATACCACCATCCCTCCAATGACTCAAACCAGAAAGCAGAGAGATTGTTTCTCAGTTTCTTATGCCCCACTCACGAGCAAGAAATATTAGTTCCATCTCTAATGTATATCTGAAGTCTAACTGCTCTGAATCTCTGCTGCTGCCACCCTAATCTGACCACTGGACTGCCCTAATAGCACCTTGTGATTCTTGTCCTTCAACCCTCTAAGTCATTCTCCCAAGCTAAGTGCTTTCCCAACTCATGGCCTTTGCAAATGCTGTTCCCACTCTCGCAATGTTTTTCTACCCATTCTTAACTATCTCCTCATTTTTATTTCTCAGCTTAAATGTCACAACTTCAAAGAGCCCACCCTGATCATTCTATCTTATAAAACAGGTCTCTTCTTGTGACTTTTTATCTTGACACCTGTTTTTTTTTCTTTTATAATTCTTACTAGGGGCCCGGTGCACGAAATTCGTGCACTGGGTGTGTGTGTGTCGGGGGGGGGGGGGGGGGAGTGTCCCTCAGCCCAGCCTACCCCCTCTCACATACTGGGAGCCCTCAGGCGTTGACCCCCATCACCCTCCAATCGCAGGATCGGCCCCTTGCCCAGGCCTGACGCCTCTGACAGAGGTGTCAGGCCTGGGCAGGGGACCCCCAGCTCCCCGCGGTTGCAGGCTCCGCCCCTGCCCAGGCCTAACGCCTCTGGCTGAGGCGTCTGGCTTGGGCAGCGGGGACCCGTAACTGCAGCGGCCCCGCGATCGTGGGCTCCGCTTTAGGCCCAGGCAAGGGACCCCTAGCTCCCAGGACTGCCAGCTTCGACTGTGTCCAGCTCCCATCGCTGGCTCCACCCCTACTTCCTGCTATCACTGGCCAGGGCGGCAAAGGTGCCTGATTCTCCGATCATGGCTGGGGGGCAGGGCAAAGGCGGCCCCAGGGCCGCCTTTGCCCTGCCCCCCAGCTCTTAGCTCCCCCCTGGGTTTCCGATCACTGTCAGTGGCAGGGGGCTTCTTCCTGCTTTCCCTTTCGCCTCCCTGCATTGTGCCTACATATGCAAATTAACCGCCATCTTGTTGGCAGTTAACTGCCAATCTTAGTTGGCAGTTAATTTGCATATAGCCCTGATTAGCCAATGAAAAGGGTATCATCGTACGCCAATTACCATTTTTCTCTTTTATTAGATAGGATTACTCCTTACATTCTTTTTTAATGTCCCACTTTCCCTGTCTCCCCAATGTCTAGAACAGCGGTTCTCAACCTGTGGGTCGCGACCCCTTTGGGGGTCAAACGACCCTTTCTCAGGGGTCGCCTAAGACCATCCTGCATATCAGATATTTACATTACGATTCATAACAGTAGCAACATTACAGTTATGAAGTAGCAATGAAAATAATTTTATGGTTGGGTCACAACATGAGGAACTGTATTTAAAGGGCCAGAAGGTTAAGAACCACTCATCTAGAACAATGTGTGATGCTTGGTAGATGAAAAGTCCATTTATACTACCTAAATAAAAAAATGAATGAAGAAGGGACATAATTCTCCTAACTGATCCGTCTGTTTCCTATTTCGTTGACTCTGCCCTGTTTGATACATGCTGCACACTTTTTGAGAATTTCCCATTGAAACCTCACAGAAGTACCAAGGTAGTTTTAAGTAACAAAGGTGTGACTTGGGCCCTAGCTGGTTTGGCTCAGTGGATAGAGCGTCGGCCTGCGAAATGAAAGGTCCCTGGTTCAATTCCAATCAAGGGCACATGCCGGGGTTGTGGGCTCAATCCCCAGTGGGGGACTTGCAGGAGGCAGCCGTTCAATGATTCTCTCTCATCATTGATGTTTCTATCTCTCTCTCCCTCTTCCTTCCTCTCTGAAATCAATAAAAATATATATATAAAAAGATGTGACTTGGGAGAAATTTAAAGGTCACATTTTGAAGAGCTAGAAAATTGTGTTTGGAAGAAAAATACCTCTCAGAAATTATGGAGAAGCTCTCTCATTAGTTGTTATGTGAATGCAGATTCTTCACGGGTTGTTTTGACTAACCTTAATGAGGCAATGAAATGCTTTAATGGATACATGTCTGTATATAATGTGCTCACTGGTGGATGAGTTTCTTATAATGTGAAACCCAACAAGCCCAATCCGACTGATTCCCTAGCTCCTTCCAATGAATCAGGTTCTCATTGATGACGGATCTGTGGAAGACAGAGGTGTTTTTCAGAGTCTTAAGAAGCCTGCAGAGAGCTCAGGCCCAGAACAGTGACCTTTTCTTCACACAGCAAGCCACGGTGCCCCACACACTTGTCAGAGCTGACTCCCAGGGGTGGAAAACTGCATTTGCAGCTGAGCTCAGTGTGACCCGGATCTCATTTCCCCGGGGACTATTTCAGTGCAGGGTGCTCAGGTCCTCTTTCGCTACCATTTCCTTTGTTGCATTCCAAATATTAAATCATACATTTTACCTGGTACTCGAAGCTAAACTTTAAAAAAAAATTTCTGTCTTTTAAACTTATCAAAATCTGTGTTACTTTTTATTAGCCTTATGAGTAAAATATTAATTAATACATGTTCACTACTTCAGGATTATTTTTCTTTAAATATTTATGCCACATAGACTCTGAAAAGAAAATATCATTTAGGTTCTCTCTCCCTCTGTCCACCCTTCCCTCCCTCCCTCCTTCTGTCCTTTGAATATCTTAGTAAGAGAGCATAGTTTATTCTATCATTCTGATCACTCATAAGTTTTTAGACAGTGGCATGCTGACAAGAACAGAACTAGGTAGGCAAAATTTCTGAAAATCACCTTCTGAATTAATATAAGGTATGTAACTGAAAAAAATAACATTTCATAACATTAATCAACTTCTGTAATTTTCCTATACGTCTTCATATTTAACTAGTTACTTTTTGGTGATCACTTATAAATAAGATAACTTGTATACATTTCATTGAATCCTCACACCAACCCGAGGCTTCTTGTATCTGTTTTTTTAGAGAGAAAAATTGATGCTTAGTGAGATTTTTCCTGATTATAAAGCACTGAAGAGACAATGTCATGATTGGGACTGAAATCTTGGTCAAGGACAGGTCCTTTGCCTTTGTCCATCAGGCCCACTCTTCTTAGTGAAGTGCAGCTGTTCTGCATTTGTTTGGAGAGATGAGGTTCCTGCTCATTGATTTCTTCATGCACTTTCATGTGACCATAACTCATCACGGACCATATACATCAGTGCTTCATACACTACCTATTACACTACTTCCTCTGAGTCTCTTTCCTGCCAGTTCAAAAATAACGAAATTAGAGCTTAAACTGTAGTTGATCTGTTATGTCCCTTCTGCTTTCAGAGCTTTTTGCTAGGAACTCCTCCAGACCATATAATTAACTACATCAACGTGGAAAATGTATGGATCAGACCATGACAGGCCCGAATTCACTGCTGTTATTTCAGGTAGGCTAAGTGCTTATCGTTCATTTAATTTAAGATCGCACCCAGCCATTTGTTCCTTCGGAACAATGAGATGGCTCCAAAAATTAAGCTTAACCCAATTTGATTTGTTTAAATTGATGTAACACTATGTGAGATTCTGTTCAGATGCACAGCACCAGACATCCTCACAAATTTATTTTCCTTCCTCTGTCTTTTTTCCTTTACTTCTTTCCTGTAGAGGCTGGAATTGATCGTTATTCTTCTCTTTGTTTCTAGTTCAAATTAGGGTTGGTAAAGCATATTCCTGCACTGTACTTCTAAATCAGTTAGTAAAGAGTTCCTGTCTCAAGCTCTCCCCAAGTGCCCCAACCCCCACAGTCCCAGACACTAACCTGTCCCTCTATCTATCCCCACTATTCAGCAATTAATGGTTAAAACCTTGATTCAGCAGGAGAGCCAGCTCATCAACCCTGCTTCTAACAGAGTTTGTTCCAGAAATATGTCACAATATAACTTTTCACATTCCCATCATCTGAGTCCAGGGATCTCAAACAGAACATGCTCACACTCAAACATTTTTGTTTGTTAAGTCATGATATAATGTTTGAGCAAAGGTAATGCCATGCCACAAATCCTGCTCTCCATTCAAGTTTCATAATTTCAAGTCCCAGGGTTCCTCAGTTTTATTTATTTTTTTAAATATATATTTTATTGATTTTTTTACAGAGAGGAAGAGAGAGGGATAGAGAGTTAGAAACATCAACGAGAGAGAAACATCGATCAGCTGCCTCATGCACACGTCCTACTGGGGATGTGCCCGCAACCAAGGTACATGCCCTTGACTGGAATCGAACCTGGGACCTTTCAATCCACAGGCTGATGCTCTATCCACTGAGCCAAACCGGTTAGGTCAGGGTTCCTCAGTTTTAGTAAACTTGCATTTTTTCCCTTGTGTTAGGATTACACTTGAAAAAGGAATATTTCATCTACACTAATAAAAGAGAAACATGGTAATTGGCGTACGACCGCTACCCTTTTCATTGGCTAATCAGCGAGATATGCAAATTAACTGTCAGCCAAGATGGCAGCCGGCAGCCAGGCAGCTTGAAACTAACATGAGGCTTGCTTGCCTCAGTGACCGAGGACTCCAACGTTCCCCGCCTACCGCTGCAGGCCTCTGAGCCTGCAGTTTCAAACATTGTAACAAATACCACCGGACTTCAGCCAGCAGATTCGCAACATTGTATGCAAAGGCCAGAAACCTACTTTCAGGAGCGGAGGCCTAAGAGCTGGAGCCAAGCCTCAAGCTAAAGCTGGCCCAGAATAAAAAAAAAAAAAAGGAAAAAAGGAGCGTTTGGGAGTTCAGTCACCCCCAGCCTGAAAACAGCCCTCAGCCCCTCACCCAGACTGGCCAGGCACCCCAGTGGGGACCCCCACCCTGAAGGGTGTGTGACCAGCTGCAAACAGCCATCATCCCCTCACCCAGGCTGGCCAGGCACACCAGTGGGGACCCCCACCCTGATCCAGGACACCCTTCAGGGCAAACGAGCTGGCCCCCACCCGTGCACCAGGCCTCTATGCTATATAGTAAAAGGGTAATGTGCCTCCCGGCACCGGGATCAGCATGACAGGGGGCAGCGCCCAAACACCCTGATCGGCCCTGCTCTGTGTGTGACAGGGTGCGGCACCCCAACCCCCCCTCCCCCTGGGCCCTGCTCTGTGTGTGATGGGGTAGAGCCATAACCTCCCCATCAGCCCTGCCCTGAGTGTGACAGTGGCGGCGCCCCAATCACCTGATTGGCCCTGCTCTGTGGGTGATACAGGGAGGCGCCCCAACCCACTGATCCACCCTGCTCTGTGTGTGACAGGGGATGGTGCCCCAACTCCCCTATCGGACCTACTCTGTGAGTGACAGGGGGGAGCTCCTCAACCCCCTGATGGGCCCTGCTCTGTGCATGACAGGAGGGAGCTCCCCAACCCCGTGATGGGCCCTGCTCTGTGCATGACAGGGTACGGAGCCCCAACCCCCCTGATGGGCCCTGCTCTGTGTGTGTCAGGGGGCAGTGCCCCAACCCCCGGACTGGCCCTGCTCTGTGCGTGACAGGGGGTCGCACCGCAACCTCCCCATCGACCCTGCCTTGAGTGTGACAGGGGATGGTGCCCCAACTCCCCAATCGGCCCTGCTCTGAGCCCGACCAGGGGCTGCACCTAGGGATTGGGCTTGCCCTCTGCCACCCGGGAGCAGGCCTAAGCCAGCAGGTCGTTATCTCCCGAGGGGTCCCAGACTGCTAGAGGGCACAGGCCAGGCTGAGGGACCCCCCCCCCCTTCCCCCCGAGTGCATAAATTTTTGTGCACCGGGCCTCTAGTTTTCAATAATATGATAAACTTAAAAAAAGTAACCAAATTAGAAAGTGATTTTAAAACTGGTACACTTATTTCTAAGACATCAATCTATTTCTTTAGCCTCCAAACAAACTTCATTAGTGTAGCAATTAAATTGTTTTCCCCTTTTGTCACTAGGAAAAAGAGAACTGCAAAACCTTCGGAATCTGATCCACTGTCCACTGAACACAGCATGCAATTCAAGTACAAATGGATAAAATACATTCTGCTATCTATCTATCATCTATCTATCTATCTATCTATCTATCTATCTATCTATCTATCTATCATCTATCTATACTTCTCATTCCAGAAAAGATTTTAGGTAGTTTATTTTTTATTAGGGGGGAGAATGCCTAGAAACAACTTAATTTTAGTTGGTGTAGCCTGCTAAGAATGTGACCTCTAGGAAGAAGGGGCCATATTTCTGGGGACCATGCATACACGAGTGCATGCTCAAGAGGTAGAGTTTCCATTTCATCGTGGAGGATGGAAAAGCAAAAATTCAGACCAAAAAAACTTCTTGTTTAGTATCCAATAGTTGTGTGAACTTGTAAGTTTTATTTATCGTTTAATGACCCATAGCACACCTTTCTGTTCCTGAGTCTCACCTTCTGGGTCTAGAATTAGAAGAGAACAGAGAGCCTGACCTGGAGATAGGACGTGATGCGCTCTCAGAGCCTCAGAGCATGAATGTGCAACCTGATACTGTTTTTTTTTCTATGCTATTTTCTGTTTATTTCTTTTACCTTTATCTTTAATTTTTATTTTCTGATTTTTAGAGAGAAATAGAGGAAGAGGGAAGAGAGGAAGAGAGAGAGAGATACATGGATTTGCTGTTCCACTTATTAATGCATTCATTGGTGGCTTCTTGAATGTGCTCTGACCAGTGATTGAACCTGCAGTCTTGGAGTATCGGGACGACACTCTAACCAACTGGGCCTCTTTTATCTTTATTTTATATGTAAGCTAATATTTCTCAAAGTATAGTCCATGAACAGATTAGAATCACCCAGAATCATCCCACATGTACTAAAGCAAAAGGTTTGGGATAGTTTAGATCAGTGGTTCTCAACCTCCCTAATGTCGCAACCCTTTAATACAGTTCCTCATGTTGTGGTGACCCCCAACCATAAAATTATTTTCGTTGCTACTTCACAACTGTAATTTTGCTAGTGTTATGAATCATAATGTAAATATCTGATATGCAGGATGTATTTTCATTGTTACAAATTGAACATAATTAAAGCATAGTGATTAATCACAAAAACAATATGTAATTATATATGTGTTTTCCGATGGTCTTAGGCGACCCCTGTGAAAGGGTCGTTTGACCCCCAAAGAGGTCACGACCCACAGGTTGAGAACTGCTAGTTTAGATACACTGTCCCAGTCTTTAGTAAAGGTTTGCTTAAATATTCCCATCTTCTTACCTATGCTGCTAAGCCATTTGTAGGTATACCTGTGGTTCTCTACAAGGCAAGAATGTTAAGAGGGAGAACCTAGCATCTAAGACCTGCCTGTAGGGCTGAGCACTCAATGGCAGCTAGTGATAGCTTCCAGAAAGAGAAAGTGGGTCTTGTCTTGGCCCAGGAGGTAGAGAACAGAAAAGAATTAGGGCTGGGAAGTCAAGCACTGCTTTTCTACAAGGTGAAATTTCCCTCCCTTTCCAACCTTAGAGTGCAGAGTTTGATGTGATTAAGGGAAAGGGCCCTTTTCTTTATAATCCTAATGTTATTTGTGGTTAAAATAAACGGCGCCTTTAAGAAGTTAACCAGGGGAGCGGGTAAATTTATACCATGGAATGTGAAAGAGTTAAACTCAAGTAACAATGATATTGATCTCTAATAAACAGGAGTTTTGGATGGGCATCTTCAGGCCATTCTAGGAACAGGAGTCTGATTGTCTATCCAAGATCAAATGGATTCAAGACATAACAGTGCTAGCAAATTATTGAGTAGGGACGTAATAATGTAGTATTGCAGCAAGGGCATCAACTGTTAAAAAAACACACACACATCAAGAAGAAGCTGAATGTATCAAAACAGATATTTATACTCAAGGAAGAAGAGGCAGTGTACATTTTTCCACTTAGAAGGTATCTGTTTTCTTTGACTTCTTGGTATTTCTTGATTCATATATTTAAGTAAATTCGCTGTTATCGTGTTACTACAAATAAGTAGCCTTTTTGTATGTTCACTGGTGATTGTTTCCTGAGCTTATTAAATCCTCCTATTCTAAAGATGCTTGTGCCAAAACCACAGTGCTTTCGATGCCATCAGAGCCAGCATCGAAGTCAGTCAGCCAAGGGGAACCAAGGAGGGAAAGTCTCAACTAGAGCAAAAACCAACTCGTGTCTGCCAAGCAAGCCCCATGCCCTACCTCAAGCTTTGGATGCTGAAAGGACCCTGACCTGGGAGGCCAATGTGCTGGATGAAGCTTCTCTTTGAGGAAAGCTGGCTGTACCCTCTGACCCCAGGTCTCTGGGTAGACTTCATGGGGAAATCTTAAACTCCCACATGGTTCCTTGGCTGCTTTTAGCCATCACATAGAGGATCTGTGGCCAGAAGCTAGTCTGATCTAAGACATATAGACCAGCGGTTCTCAACCTGTGGGTCGCGACCCCTTTGGGGGTCAAACGACCCTTTCACAGGGGTTGCCTAAGACCATCAGAAAACACATATATAATTACATATTGTTTTTGTGATTAATCACTATTCTTTAATTATGTTCTATTTGTAACAATGAAAATACATCCTGCATATCAGATATTTACATTATGATTCATAACACTAGCAAAATTACAGTTATGAAGTAGCAACGAAAATAATTTTATGGTTGGGGGTCACCACAACATGAGGAGCTGTATTAAAGGGTGGCGGCATTAGGAAAGTTGAGAACCACTGCTATAGACAGATAGGCCAGCAGCATCGACACCATCTGGGAGTTAGTTAGAAATTCAGAATCTGGGTCCCTTCCCAGATCTACTGAACCAGCACCTGCATTTTAATAAAATCCTCAGGTGATTCGTGTGCTGTTAAAGTTTAAAGATGTTTCAAAGCTGTGGCAGCTAGAGAGCTCTGCATTTGAAGCTCACATTATGCAGGAAGATCTAAGTTCACTGCCTAGAAGGGAGAATTGAGTGAGGGAGTGGAGGTAGGGAGGCTAATGCAATTCTTTATCATAATGAAGGCGTCTGTGCAGATTATGTTGCAGGTAAGAGTTTTCTTCCTTAATGTGCATGCAAACTGCACCAACTCTGATAACTCATGGTTTGTCTATGGGAGAAGTCTCTCTGTGTCTCATTGTACGGCGGCCTTCCATGTGATCAGGGAGAATCCTCCATGTGCACCTCAGGGTAGTGAGAACATCTGGAAGAAAACTGAACCTGGAGGCCCAGAGCTTTGGACTTCCCTCCTGAAGTCCCCAGTAGCATCTGCCCAGCCCTGGATATTCATCAGAAACAGCTGGGAGCTCTCAAAAACTCCAATACCCAGTGATCACACTTTTAAGAATATACCCTAAGAATCCTGAAACACAAATCAGAAAGAATCTGTACTGGTGTGTTGGTTTTTTTAAGCATTCGTGCTCTTATCTAAGTATAATTCTGATTCATTAGCTAATCTATCTATATATAAAACCCTAATATGCAAATAGACCAAACAGCAGAACTGAACAACCAAACAACCAGTCACTATGATGTGCGCTGAGCACCAGGAAGCACGCATGGAACATAGAGGGTGTCGGCTGCGGTGGGATGGTGGAGCAGGTAAGTGGGGGTGCCAGACCAAGGCAGGGTGCCAGTCGCTGTCATCGGGGCAAGCCTCTAGTGGTTACTGAAAGTTTTTGCTCCCATGCACTACGGTCCCGCCCAGTGCTAGCCCCAATCGCTCAGCACCATCAGCAGGCGTGAGTGGTGGCTGCCAGCCCCAATCGCCCCTGAGGGCTTCTCCACCTACTCCTGCTCCTGAGGGGCAATCAGGGCTGCTGGCAGACAGGGAACAGGGGACCGTGGTGGGAGGGGCCAGGCAGGGGCTCAGAGGATGGGCCAAGACCCTCTCCTGTGCCCACCACAGCCTCGTGGCCCACAGTTCCTTTCAAGGTGCATGAATTCGTGCACTGGCCCCTTAGTATTTTATAACAGGTTCAGGTTATAACATTTCAAATAACAGATGAAATGCTGACAGTGGGAAAAAAAAAAAAAAAAAAAAACAGTGGCTCTTCCTTGAGGTATCTTGGTGTTAGCTGAAAGAGACATGTTCCAAAGCCTGGAAATCCTAACTCAATTATCCCTTCCCTGGAGGCCCAGAAAATGTCTGGATATTTAACAAATAATTTTGAGGCTGTACTATGTACTAGGCAATGTGCTAGAAGTAAATAGAGCTGTAGCCTCAACTTCAAGGAACTCCCAGTCTAGGGAAAACCAGACATGTATGTGAATAATTAAACACCATGGGAGGCAGTAAGTGTTGTAATTGACGTGTGTATAAAATAAAGCAGTGACCCAAAGCCACTGACCTCGGATAGAGGCAGAGGTAAAGGCAAGTCATGATGGAGGTAAGGGGGAGAAGTGTGTAAACTCACAGAGAGAAGGAGGAAGCAGGAACAAGGTCTCAAGGTATAGCGCAGAACTTTCTAGGGGGCGGGGGGAAGAGGGCATTCTGGGATGAGATGAAGGAACAGCAAAGGAAAAGCCACAGCGCTGTGGGAAAGAAGTGTGTGTGTGTCAGGGAATCTACCACATCTGCAGCGCAGGCTCCAGACAGCAGCAGCAGTGAGCTGCGCAGTGCTTTGCCGCACAGAGCCACTGGGGTTTTGTCCTTTAAGTAGGGAAGCAGCGTGATTTGATTTTTTCTGGAAGCAGAACTTAGCTACTCTGCAATTTAGCAGCACTCTCTAATGTGGTTTAAGGAAGGGCAAGGCTGGAGTCAGGGAAATGATCAGGAGAAAAGTGTATGCTCCTGGAGATAAAAAGTCTGAACGTTGGGAGAATCCAAACAGAATGGAGGTTCAGGCTAAGTTCACGTGCAAGTGCATATGACCACAGTGAGTTCTGGTGAGTAGTGCTGAGGGTCCCAACATATAAACATGTGTATATCATGGTGTTCAGTGCAGCTATTGTGTGTGCATGTGTAGGTGTGCAGGAAAGAATCAGGTCCAATTTAAATATTCATTGAGAGGGACCCTCTAAGTCAATTAGAGTACAGTATAGGCAAACAAAGAATCTACTAAAATGAATGAGGTAGATGTAGACTGATGTGACCTGATTTCCAAGATATATTTTTAAAGAGAAAAAGCAAGATGAAGAGGATGTATATAATATATCACTATTTTGTAAGGATAAAAGGTATATACCCTTATGTGTACACTTGTATATGCATGGACTGTAAAATGCATAGAAAACTGCTAACTGTCCAAAGTGAAGGAACTAAAGACAGGTAAGGGAGTGAGATTCACTTGTCACTCTGTACCCTTTTTCACTGTTTGAAATTCTTTCCACTGTGTACATTTATTTTCTCTCCCAAAAGGGTGAGGAAGGGCAAAGGGAGTGAGAAGTGACGCATAGAGGGGTAGGAGTGCAGGATCATGACCCAAACAGCTTTCAGATCTGTCTCCATTTTATTTCAGGCCTGCATCAAGGCTCCTGGAAGCTTTGCACTGATAAGATCAACCCCACAAAAGGTTGGCTAAGGGCCCAAGGAAAAGATAAGAAGGAATTTTGAGAACTATTTTACACTTAGGATTCTGACCAAACTTGGTTACAGAAACTTAGAAATGACCAATTAATCATAAAATCCGGGGCAAAACTGGTCTCTCAAGGGGAAGTCCTAAGTCACATGCACTATTGTGCTGTTATTAGCCTTAACCTAAGGTTAAAGCAGTTTTCAGAATAATCAAACTCAAAGTCATTACCGCTTTTAAATCTTACTAAATGAGTTGGTATCACAATGGTCATATTTTCCAAAAGAAACATCAAGCCTCTCGGTCTGACCATGGTCTGAGTGCCGGATGGAAGTCACTGCAATTCCAGGGTGTGTGTGTGTAGATTCTTCTACACTGTAGAAGCTTACTGAGCCTAAAGGCCTCAGCCACATTCTCCTGTGGAGATGCAGGGACATTCTCAGTGGACCATCGCAGACACTACTGGTTGGAACTAACCCACACACTAGGGGGCGCACTATCCTACCTCAGACCAGTTTCCAACAGTAAACGTAGGGCACAGTTACATGGATAAATAAGGTACAATTGTGCTATTTAAAAGGACAGGATAGAAACGATCCCACTTACTAAAAAGAAATTGGATGACTAAACTTGGTGAAAACTGTTTGGTGAAGGAGTGGGATCTTTGTGTGAGAGCAAGGAAATCTTGGCATCAAACTATGCTTGACCTTTTTACTTACATACAGTAAGTCCCACTAGTATTTCATATTTTAAAATATACCATTCAAAGAAATGAATATCCACAATCTCTAATTAAGAATACAAACACAGAAAGCCCAGAACGGCCTTTTTTTTAAACCAACTAATTTTCATTACAAGATCCATATGGCTTTTAAAAAAAATAAAATTTGTTAAGAGATATAACTGATTTGGATTATGTCAAGTTAGAGTGCATGGTTACATGTGGTGAATTAGAGAAAAGCTGCAGGAAGTCACCTTGCATTCAGCCTCAACCCCATGAGCAGGAGAAATTCCAGATCACTGCTGACTTCTGTGTAGATACTACTGATCCCCCTCCTTTTAGTGGTTGTCTGGCTTATCTCAGGAGGGCTCAGAATATAAGACCCAGAAAATTTGGCCATCTGCTGCCAAAGCTTGGTTCATGGGGAGTTTACCAACCCTAGGGGTTTCCAGATGTTGAGATTTTAAGTGCAAGTAAATATTCTAAAAGAATTTGGGGACTGGACATAAAGTTGCTAACTTTCATTTTGTCATGTTGGGACATGACAAACATGCAAACAAAATGCCCACCACCATCTGCTATCACCAGGGTTTCATAAATTTAAAAAAGATTTTTAATGCTACAAAACTGTGAAAGAAAATACTCTCAAATTTTTATTTTAGAAACGATATGCTCTCATTTATGTAAAATTGGGTGTATGTCTGTATGTGAACACATTTAAAAATGTTATCCTAAGAAGGATAAAGGAGAATTCTTTTACATTGAATGGTAAAACACTCACTTTGTTGTTCTAATTTTTCTCATTCTGCCATGTGCTGCTGAAGGCGTTGGACGGTTAGGTCTCCACTAATCTGTACAGTAGCCTCCCCGTCTCTTTCCTGTCCTCAGCTTGACTTTTCTCTAGCTGCCTCTGAATACCACACCGACACAGCACTGCATTCCCATTAATAGACTGTCTAGTGGACAAATGGGGCTAAGTGTTCAGAAAAAGTCTCAGGATAGTTTTAAAGAACAGGCTGGGAAATACTCGCTTGCAAAGCCAAGTCAATCACTTCAGGGTTCCTAGCAGCAGGTCTCCAGTGCCCGAGTCTTTGTGCATGAAGAACCCCTTCCCAGCAGCACCCTGGGGCCAGAGCCACATCTCACCGGGAAGAACGTTTCCTGGACTAAGGTGATGGTTGTTCTCAGGAAGAGGAGAAGGAGGTTCAGCTTTAATAGGAGATAAGGGACACACTCTAAAGGAGGAGCACTGAAACAGTAAGCTAGAGGCAGGGATGTCAGGGGATTTGCTCCAAAACCTGAGAGGCCTGGAAGCTTTGGGAAGGCTTGTGGTGTGTCCTGGGAAAATAAAAGTAGGTGAGCTGAGGTTTATCAAAAGTGGTCAAGGACCATTAAAAAGGCTCCGGGACCACAAATGATGCTGTGAACACTCATTCACTCAGCAGAGATTTTCTCCCTGTCGGGCATAGTCTTAGGGGAGAGATAAAAAAATGGCCACTGCTTGGGGCAGGTGATATAATATGGCTGGTGACAACTAGGAGTAAAACTTCTCAGCTCTCCTTTTGAGCCCCATCTTTCTCCATTAATGACATTGTTCTCAAGGAGAAAACGTCAGAGGCAATGGCTCAACATAGAACTGAGACCCAGGATTGGGTGCAAGAATGAAACAGCCCTGGGGTCTGTATGTAAAAGCTCGGTTGGAGGACTTCTGAGTCATCATCCACGAGCTTAGAGATCCAGACTCTAGAACCTGTCAGGGGTCTGGGAGAAATCTTGGTGAACAGAAGTGCCTGAGGGGCACACACAAGCAAATGCTGCCCTGACTTTTTTAAATGGGAAAAAATGGGCCCTGGAAACTTTCCATTGATAAGTCAGATGCTGATTCCTGCACCAATGGAATGGGCCTAGCAGAGAAAAAGGTGATAATTCATAATTAGCCCCCAGCATGAACAAGCTATAGAAAACTAGTTCTGGTTTCTCACTTTCCATTGTTTTATTATGGGAGTGTGGCAGAAGATAATCAAAGGACAGTTGCCTCTCTGCCCATATCTACTAAGAGTCTCTGGTCTGGGCCTTGATGGTCCATGCGTGCTTTTTTCCTGTGCCCCCCCCGCTCCTTCTCCCTCCCCCCCCCCCCCCCCCCGTTGCAAAGGTAGGATTGCTTCATCCTTCAGCTCTCTTTCTCTTTCTCAGCTATATTCTCAGGTTACTTAGGACTAAATTGGTAGATTAGAGAAATGACAAAAATATCAAACACCTCCACTCCAATAAGGCAAAAACTCACCAGATGGACTGTGGAGTCAAGAGATTTTGTAGGTGACTGAACAACTTACTGCAAGCTTATTGAATTATAGATCGATTATTCCTGGGAGCAGATCTTTAATGCTGTGTGACACAGTTTCATACTGTACTGTATTCTGTTCAACAACTCCATTAATGATTGTTGCTAAGAACAGAAGATGGGAGTACTGAATTTGTAGTTGGCCCATAGCTAGGAAAGACACACTGGCTGTAACAATGGGCAGAGAGTAACTTGTTGAAACTCAACTCAATAATAATTATATCTTGCAGTCATATTTAATATAACAATGTCATAACTACAAGATAGAGGTGACCCAGTTAAATACTAAAATTCATATCCTTGAATACTTAACCATACTAGTAATATACACCAAGAATGAGAGGTGAGAGTTGGGAAAACTAGTGGCTTTGAGACTGTGTTGATAGAAGATCAGTGTCCATCAGAAGTATTTATCTTATTATAGTTTGTCCTAGAAAACTCATCTTCCTACTATTCAACCTTCAAGTGTTAAAGTTCCTCTTTAAAAGCATGTCATAGCTCTTCGCTACCTCCAGAACAAAGCACAAACTCTTTTTTTATAGCATACCATGCCCTTCATGATCTACTCCAACTACCCAGCCTCATTTACTATTGCTGTTTCCTATCTACTGTCCCAATCCAAACCACAGCCTACTTCCTCTACATGCTTTGTTGTACCTTTGTTTCTTTGTCCACGTCATCCTTGTCTAAATTTTCAACTCTGCTATGAGGTCTGGAAAAGTGTAGATGGGAAGGATTTGGGGTGGTGGTAGGTGTGGACAACAGAATTCCATGGAGTCAGGAGCTAGACAGCATGAGAACACAGATGAAAGTGACAGGCAAAGATCAGAAGTGTGCAGAATTGGGGAAGCCCAAATGTTGGGGGGGGGTGCTGAAGGGAGACATCAAAGCTATGGTAGTCAAAAATTTGAAGCAAGAGAGGTAAGTGGGAAAGAAGGAAGAAGCCACCTACCTGAGATGCTTGCCTTCTTTATCGTAATCATCTCCCCAAACCTTTTTGATCTTCATTTTCTGTCTCTCATGACTCTTAGATAGAGCTGAGCACTCTCTTCTCTATGACAACTCTACCCTGAATATTTCTCTACTAGATCCCATATGGCCCATATTTTCAATTATTTGTTTATATTTCCAATTCTCATACTAGACTGAATACTTGCTTGATGATGGGGTAGTGATTTACCTGTGTAATCCCGGGGCCTGGTTCACAGTACTGCATCTGTGTCAGTACCACAGTATCTGCACATAGCACACAGGACATATAAACTTATATACATACACACATGTGTGTATATGTTAATAAATTAATGGTGTTTCTAACTCATTAAATCTTAGTGAAAATCATATTTCTCAAGGTATCATGTTAATATTAACATATAGGAATCAGTGATTCCTTATCGATCTCATTTTAAGAAAATCATTTTAAAAATACATTATTAAGTGGAAAATGCTTTTCAATCCATATTTTGAGTTAGTTGTATCTTCCCAAAGAAAAGGAATTTGGATAATATGGTGTCACCATGCGCTCTCCTGCCTACCGAGAGCTGCTCTGGGTGAACTGTATGTCTTCTACTGAGAAGGAGATAAAAGACCTGATTTCAACACAAAACCCTTCCACTGCCTTTCAAGTCTTGAATATGTGAGTGGGCTGAATCCCTACCATGGAAACATGCTATTTTATTATTGCTCTTACATTTGCCTTTACTAGATTTTTAAAAATATGCCTAATTTGGTAAACTTTGAAAAGTGTTAGAGCTAACTTAGATACAGAGATGTACATGGGCCAGCATTGTTGTCAATGGTTTCTTATCTACTTTGCTTTTCAAAGCATGGAGCCTGAGCTGCAACATTATAAATGTTCTTTCTACTTTTAAAGCTAATAAGCTTTAGTCATTCATTTATTCTACATGTACTTATCGTTAAGTGCCCACTATGTGTTAGGCACTAGTCACATCAAGTAATGGAATGGATAACATCCTGACTTTAAGAACCTTATGTTCCAGTGGAAGATAAACAAACAATAAAACAAACATATAATATACCAAATAGTGACAAATGCTATAAAGAAAAATGAAGGGGGCAGGGAATGGAGAATGACAAAGACTACTATTTTAGATAGTGATCCCAAACAAGACCACCTAGAGGAGGCAGTATCTGAGCAGAGAACTGAATGAAGTGAGGGAGGGAGGCATGTTAATCACTGGGATGAGAGCATTCCTAGTAGAGGAAATAGCAAGTGCAAAACTAAAAGAAACAAATGAACAAACAAAGTAAGAAAGGGAGAGCGTGCAAAGCCCAATGCTTGTAGATGGTAAAGAATATGGTAGGAATGATGACTCCAATAGGCATCTGATTCTTTCTTCACATTGTTTGCAGTAGAAAGAGCCTCTTGGTCAGCAAATGTGCCAGCCCAAGTTCCTGCCCTCCGGAAGGATTGCCCTGTGAGCAGCCCCATGATGACAGCAAGTTCTCATCTGCTGGTGTCAGCAAATAAGGCAGATCCATCTGTCTGCTCACACTTTGCATTCTGGTCTGGGATTTCCTCGAGGAACTGACACTTCTGTTGTATCGACCTGAGTCAACAGAAACCCCTATTTATCAGGCCCAGAGCTTTCCTGTTCATATAATTTATGAGAAACTTAGTGGTCTGACATTTTCCTTCCTAGACACTCAGTTTATTAAACCAAAATCTAAAATGAGAGTGTCAGATCTGCTGATTTCCACTGCACCATGAAAGGAAGGGGCCAGAAAGGCCATGTCTGTGGACTTCAGGGCCCTGTTCCCTATCTGACCTTTCACACATGACTGACTTTATATATAAACAAGATCCACTGACTGCATGATTAGGGTGCTGTTCCACACAAGGCAGTATGTCTCTGATCAGTGCTGGGTAGGGCTCTTCCCAAATCATTCACAATGTGGTCTATACTGGTGAAGTGGTCAATTTTACTTCCTGTGATAGATCAATAAGCTCCTATCAGAGCGATCCTCCTGAGGACAACAGCTATAAATGCTGGATAATACATAAAAAACAACTACCTAAAGGCAATGAAGAGCCATCAAAAGAAGATACATTCTAGAGAGTGCTGGGAGAAGCAATCTGCTGCCTGTGCCTGCATGTTCTTTCTGGGTATGCTTAGGATGTAAGAACCTGACTGCTTATAACCTGGGCTGTTACTCAGAGTTGAATTTGCAATAAACAATCTTGAGGGATCATATAAGGTTTCCCTAAGGGACAAGGAGCAGGCTGGTTAACTGCTTACTGTAAGAGAGAGGTAGGTTCCCTAAGCTCAGTGCCCCTCTCTTGTGGTGCAATCCATTGTGTGCGCAGACGTCCATCTGGGCCCATGGAACAAACTTGTGGGACTTGGACACAAGATAAATGAATGTTAGCATGTTTATATTCATGATGCTTGCTGTGCCAAGAATAATAGAGCCCATGTTTATGACCCATGAGATACTGACAGATTTATTTTTTGGCTTGTAAGTAGGGTACAATCAAATCCCAGACCTGATAGAGGGGAGCTGACATGTGAATGAAGGGAATGGTGCTGGATGGATTTCCCATTTTCATGACTTCTGGTCTGACAGCAATTCTCAGTCTATGTCCTGTGGAGTAGCTAAGGCTCTGATAGAAAGCATTCAGTCTTTCTGGCTTAAAGGATTAGAGGGCAGAGTTCGGGACAAGCACAGCCACTGCAAAGTGAGAAATAAATCACAGAAATGAGAGAGCCAGAGGAAGGAACTATCAATTCTGTCCAAATCTCTAGCTGACCTCTGAACCAAACAGTTACAAGGCAGGACCCTAAATAGATAAGGAGAGACTAAAATTTCCAAAGTGAGATTGCACTTGTTGCCTAAGAGACAGAATTTGCATTTTGAGTTCAATTAATTTAATTGCCTGTGATAACAAAAACTCTTCGGAGAATATAATAGCATTCAGAGTCTTTAGAACACAACATTTACTACAAGGTCCAGAATATAATCCAAAATTACTCAGCATACAAAGAAACAGGAAAATATGACCCATTCTCAAGATAAAAAACAACCAACAGAGAATATCACTGAGATAACCAAGATACTGGAATTCGCAGACAAAAAAATTTAGAGTTAACTGCTCAAGGATGGAAAGGAAAATAGTCTCATAATGAATAAAAGGAAATTTTAACCAGTAAATAGAAACTATGAATATTTTAAAAGATGCAAGTTGCCAGATTAAATAATACAATGTTTGGGAAAACATTCACTAGAGAGACTTAACATCAGGATGGAGATAACAGAGGAACAACTCAAACTTGGAGCTAGATGAATAAAAATTACCAAATTAAAATTAGAGAGAGACATTTTTAAGAAATTATCAGACCTTCGAGAACTTAGGGATAATATTCAAAGGTCTAACATATATATGTAATTGAAAATGAGAGAAAATATACTTTAAAAAGTATTGACAAAAATTTTCCCAAATTTGGTGAAGACATTCATTTATAGATCCAAGGAGGTCAGCAAACCCTAAGCAGGATAAATACAAAGAAAACCATCTCTAGGCATATTATAGTCAAACTGCTAAAAAACCAAAGTTGTAGAGAAAAACTTAAATGTAGCTAAAGACACATGACACATTATTGACCTGGTAACAATGATTTAAATCAACTAATTTCTTAGTAGAAACTGTAGAGGCCAGATGTAGAACAACATTTGCGAATTACTGGGGTGGTAGATTCAATCTAGAATTTCTATATCCTGCAAAAACAAAAACAACTTTTTTTCAGATTGAGAAAACTAAGAAAATTTGCCACTAGTAGATTTTGTGTGTGTGTGTGTGTGTGTGTGTGTGTGTGTGTGTGTGTGTGTGAAATGCTAAAGGAGGGTCTGCAGGTAGAGAGAAAATAATGCCAGCTAGAAAAACTTTAGGAAGGAATAAAGAGCATTGAAAAAAGATAAATATTTAGGTAAATACAAAAGATGATTTTTCCCTTAATTTCTTTAAAATACCTTGAATCTATACAGTAAAAATTATAACATTGTCTGGAGGGGTTAAAAAAATCTATAATCTAAAGGGTGAGGGGCATCTGTAAATAGATTTATATGTTTGCAAATTTCTACACTGTATATGCAGTGTTAAAATACCAACTCAAAGCAGACTGAAAAAGGTAAGGATGTATATTGTACCCCCAGAGCAACCACTTAAAAAATAATGCAAAATGGTATAGCTAAAAAGGCAATAGATAAACCAAAATGCATTTTAAAATTGCAAAATAAGACAGTGAGGAAGAACAAAGATTTTAAAAAAACAGGAAGGGCAAACAGAAAATATAACCCAAACATAAATCCAACATTGTCAACAATTACATTAAGTGTCAAAAGACTAAACATTGCAACTAAAAGCCAGAGGATTTTAGAATGGATAGAAAAGCAAAGATCAAAATATATGCTGTCTTCAAGAGCCATACTTTATATATAAAGGTAGGTTGAAAGTAAGTGGATGGGAAAAGTTATACCATGCCAACAATAAAAAGAAGGCTGGAGTGGCTATGTTAATGTCAGATAAAGCAGACTTTAAGATAGAGCATTTCAGAAATAAAGTGACACATTTTATAATGATATAAAGGTTAATTAATTAGGATGATAGAACAATCATGAATATATACATCTTAATAATAGAGCTCCAAACTGTATGAAACAACAATTGAAGACATCAAAGAGAGAAATAAACAATTCCACTTTCAGTAACTAATAGAACAATTAGACCCCAAAAAATCCATTAAAAACCTGGTATCCATTTCAGGGAAGTGGCTGTTCGATAATCATTTTCCTTGGAGTCCCATGAGATTCTTATCATTCAAGGTCTATTACATTATGGGAACCTTTAGTAAACTCCATCTTACATGAAGGGGGGGGGGGAGCTTTGTTTTGTGCAATTAAAAAACTTAATTAGTACCTACCTGGCACCATATATAGTTATTAAATGAAATATCGGGGAGATCACATTGTGAAGATGACTGTCTACCACTATGCTGCACACCTGAAACTAATACAAAATAATACTGAATGCAAACTATAATTGAAAAATAAAATATTAAAAAAGTGGAAAAAACTAATTGGGCAAATGTTATTAATAAAATTCAGGCTCTGCTTGGAGCTTACCAGCTTTAGTGGTTGGTGTTATAATTTTAATTTGGTGAACACCTTAATTTACATATTCAAGAAGCAAACACAAGCATGATAAATCAAAAGGAAGCCATCCATGCATACATTGTATCAAACTGCTAAAAACCAAATGTATTATAGAGAAAATTTTGAATGAGCTATAGATATATGACACATATTTTAGACTTTTATATTATGCTTAAACCTTACATTCCTTAATGTGGAAACATCACATTTAAAAAAACGTTGCATTTCTTAATATGTAAAATTTATTTTTTAAATGTGGAATAAGTATTCAAAGAAAAGCAAGATAAGTTATTTTCTTTATTTAATTCCTAAATCTTTCTGAAATACACTAAATAATAATAATATCTACTTTTTCTAGGTCTATGAGTTACATTTATTTTGAAAGATACCTGTAAGAGACATAGGTTTATAAATAAAGTAGAATGATAAAAATAGAGATATGGGTATCATCTATATATACAAAAGGCTAATACGCTAAGTATCTGACCATTCGACTGGTCGCTATGACACACACTGACTACCAGAAGGCAGACACTTAATGAAGGAGCTGCCATGACGAGCACTGGCCATTTACAGAGAAATGGCACCAACAAAGCAACATTCGGCTTCCCCCAAGTGGGACATAGGACCCACCACCATCTGGGAGTGATACCCCACTAAATCGCAACCAATGCTGCCAAGACCCCATGGCGCAAAATGTGGCCCACAGCCCAGCCCAGCCTGGAAACGGTGCCTGTAGGCACTGGGTAATGATGTCACATAGCAACACCCGGCTTCCTCTCCCTAGCAACTAGCCTCCTTGCAGTTTCTTCAGCCCAGGAACACAACTTGCTTTATAGCCAGGTGGAAATATTTTATACTTTAACCAAATGTCTGTGAAGCATTTTCCCATGCCTCATCTCATTTGATCCTCACAGAAGTCCTGGAGTAGGTAGATAGGAGACTGGGTAGAATCCTATTTTCTTTTCATTAGCCAAAAAACAGAGATTTAGAAAGCTTCGAAACTTGACCTGACTGAAAAGAAGAAATGTGGACCTTTAAAATGACTTTAGGTTTTCTCACTGGTCATAATATAGTCAAACACTGCTGCAGTTAAATACCCTTTGTTCTGCCTGCATGATCCACAATAATAATCTGCTTCATGTTGATATTTATTGCTGTGTTGCTGACAATTACCTGAAAGAGAAGTTGGGGTGCTTCACTGGGCTGGAAAAAGTTTAGCTAAATCAGAAAGCAGGCCTAATTAAGCAAATATATATATATATATTTGCTGGCGCCAATTGCACATGTGTGTTTCAATCTGTCATTTCTATCTGAATTTGGTTGACACTTCTATTATAAAGGGTGAATAGCAATATTAAAATATTTCTTCTAATTAATTTCCTTTCAACGTGCATGAATTTGTGCACCGGGCCACTAGTATTTTATAAATGAGAATGGACACTAACTACAACTAGACCCATAAGTTTCTATTGAATAATTATGGTTGTACTGCCATGTTTAAGAGCTTGGGCACTAGAGTCAGACAAAACTGATTTTGCACTTAACCACTTAAGAGTATCAAGACAGTTACTCTGAGCCTCTGTTTCCTCATTTGTAACAGGAATAATAATACTATCTATCTTGTTTAGTTTTTGTGAGGATGAAATGAAGCAATATGTGTAAAGTGCTCCACATCACATGTAGCACATAACAAATTCTCAATAAATAAAAGCTGTTGTCTCTTGTACTATTAGGAACACCCAGGAAATGAAGCTCAGTGCCATGATTTTAGGAATTGCACCTTTATAAACCCATGCTTGGAAGAGGAAAGGGAAAGAAGAAATGAAGAGATATAAAAGTTTGAAGAAAGCCTACATATAATTGCAGTGGGGTAAGAAAACAAACTCCTCTGGGTTCACACTCTCAAGGGCAGGATTCCAGAAGGGTCTGGAACAATCCTCTTAGGGTTGCCTTGATATTCTTTGAGCATAGTAGAGATCCTGGCCCAATAAAGGCCGACTAAATGAATGAATGAATGATATTGAGATAAAGACCCATTGCAAAATGGCTATGACTATGATGGTCTGGGAGAAAGTACCAAAACTAGCAAAGTCCTAGGAAACAGGGGTGGCCTCTGACCACTGGCTCCCCCTAGGAACCAGTTCTGAACTTGGGAACTCTGCCTGCCAGGTCAGGGTGTGTCACTGAGGTATCATCCTTGACACAAAGCAGGTGCTCAATATTATACATTGAATGAATAAATGAGGCAACCTCTGAAAAAGCTGTTCACCAAAATCACTAGAATGTCACTGATTCATGGGAAACATATGGGCAATGTTTTCCTGGAAATGGAAATTACAGAGCAAGGTCTTCATGAAATCACTCCGTACTTAACTATTATGTTTCCTAATTAAAATGCATTGCAATGTTGACCAGTTTAGAAAATACATTTTGGCCTACCAAGAGCTTGAGAGAGCCAAACCATTGCCAAGGACAGGATGAACTTGAATTACTTAAATGAAAATACTTGTCTATCCATTCAGCTCAAAAAATGCTGACACAGCAGCATCTAGATTATGGTTTCTTTTTTATTATTATTATTTCTAAGTTACATTTTTTAATCTGGCCCTGAAAGCAGACCCAATTCTTCATATATATTCATAAATATATGTGTTGTCCCAAGGAAATGAGAGCAAATGTTATAAAATGCAAAATAAATGGTTCCAGTTCTTACCAATTGCTCTACGTGATGTTTCTTGGCTTTAGGAAGTAGTAATAATGCAGAGTAAAAAAAAAATAAGAAGAAAGCACTCTACATGTTTGAAATGCTGTAAAAATTATGAGAACTTTGTTTCTCTGTCATACCCGATACAAAGCCATTTCCATAATGATTCTCTTTTGGGTTGTTTTAAAAGCAGCAGGAGGTAGGAAAAAGGCAGTCTTGTGCTAGAAATACAAATTCCTGTCATTTAAAAAGTATGGAAAGATTGTTTGGGACCAAGAAAAGTCAAGTTCTGCCCAAGCTATCATAACAGGAACCTAACATGGAGTTGCCACATGCAATGTTCCTAATGCACTTTTCCCAATATTTCTCAATAAGCCATTACCATGGCAACTTAACCTTTAAGCACACAAAAGAAATACCTCAAACCCTTTCTTCAGAATGAAACAGAACTTACACCGGATTAAGGGATTTGTTTAAAAAATACTTCTCCAAGGTTATTTTTAATGGCTGAAAGATTTAGGAATTGGGGTTTGCGGGGGGGGGCAATGTACAGACAGATTGAAGATGAGCCAAGTACACAAATGACTGTTACCTATTTTTATAGTTTAAAAAGGCTTGGCGTTCTACTGTAATGATGAAAATAAATAAGAAATTTGTGTGCATTGGTTAGAGAAGTTTAATGAATGCAGGGGTCATTTCTCCATGCCTCAACCCAATACCAATGGAATAGAACTGATTCGGTTCCATTCCATGCTGCTTTGAAAAGCACGTCCTACCTGCTCCAGTCATTTTACCTAACGACTCTTCCTATGGACCAGTCACTAATATGTATACAGCAATGTGGGGGGGGGGGGGGCAGGTGGAGAATTCATTTCCTATGTGAGTCCCAAATCCTGAAAAATTAAGAAGGATTTAGGAGTCAATCAATGGAAGGTAAATCCTCCAGAGAGTAGAGGGCCCTGTTGATATTTCAGCACCAACTCCAGGCTGGTGAAAAGGTGAGACTGGTTGGTCAGATTCAACCCCTCAGAAAAATAACAAAACATGTGGGCTTCCTCTTGGCACATTAGTGGCATCATCTATATATACTAGAGGCCAGGTGTACAACATTCATGCATGGGAGGTGGGGGGTCCCTCAGCCCGGCCTTCACCCTCTCCAATCCAGGACCCCTCGGGGGATGTCTGACTGCCAGTTTAGGCCTGATCTCACAGGGAATGGGCCTAAACTGGCAACTGAACATTCCTCTTGCAATCCGGGACTGCTGGCTCCTAACTGCTCGCCTGCCTGATCGCCCCTAACTGCCTCTGCTTGCCAGCCTGATGGCCCCCTAACTGGTCCCCTGCCAGCCTGATCACCCCCTATCTGCCCCCCTGCTGGCCTGGTTGCCTCCTAACTGCTCCCCTGCTGGCCTAGCCACCCCCTAAGTGTTCCCCTGCCAGCCTGGCCACCCCCTAACTGCTCCCCTGCCAGCCTGATCACCCCTAACCGCCTCTGCCTCAGCCCCCACTGCCGTGGCTTTGTCCAGAAGAACATCTGGAAGGATGATCAGAAGATGTCCAGTCTAATTAGCATAATACCCTTTTATTAGTATAGATAAAAGCCTAAGTGGCTGGCCAACCGGCCGGTAGCTATGACATGCACTGACCACCAGGGGGCAGACGCTCAATGCAGGAGCAGAAACCACAGGCATGGAAACATGGAACAGACTGATGAATCTCAGAGGGAAGAGGGGAGGAGGGAGGGCGGGAAGAGATTAACCAAAGATCTTATATGTATACTAGAGCAGCAGTTGCCAACCTTTCGGACCTGACGGACCACCAGTGGTCCACAGACCACCTGTTGGTGACCGCTGTACTAGAGGGTCCCTCAGCCTGGCCTGTGGGGATGGGGCTGAAACCAGCCCAGAGCATGGATTCATGCAACAGTGGGTTCCCTCAGCCTGGCCTGTGGGGATCGGGCTGAAACTGGCTCTCCGACATCCCCCAAGGGGTCCCGGATTGCAAGAGGGCACAGGCCTGGCCAAGGGACCCCACTGGTGCGCGAATCTGTGCACCGGGCCTCTAGTTTTTTAATAAAAAGAAAGTTGTATATCATACTCCATGCAGCTTACAATATAAAGTCTCCTCAGAGATGTCAACTTAAAAAAAAACCTGAGGCCTGCTAAGAAAGTAGGCTCAGTAAGTGAGACCAGGGAGACTTAGAAGCCATTCGAGCAGGCACATAATTCCTCTGCTCCTTAAGGTCATGTCCCGATTGGAAATTCTCCTGGAAATCTGTGGATCTGTTACATGTTAAAGTGCTTTATAGAGGCGGTGCAGGAGTAAGGATGAGAATGCTCGTGCACATCTTTTGAGACCATTCGGAGGCCCTAAGTTTTCAGCGTTCTGCCTCACTGTAGATATATTTTGAGTTCATTCACATCAAACATTCATTCACCATACTCAAATTCAACAAAAAGCACTGTGTCAGAAAAGCGAGAGAAGAAATAATTCAAGACATTCTGCTGGGTATTTCTTTCATCTAAGGACTATTTGGGATGACCAGAGGTGAGAGAGCCTGCCATTTCCTCAGTGAAGCCCGGTCCCTCGTGCTGAAGTGATCCTGAAGTTCACGGTCCTAAAGCACCGGTGATCAGCAGCACTGGAGGAAACAGCAGGCTGGGAGCTGGTACACCGGCCTCCCAGGGGGAGCCTGCCAAAAGGATTTTCGAGGCTAATTTTACTTACACCTGGTTTTCTCCTTATCACTGACTTTGGAACATAACTGACATATAAGATATGTCTTCACTATTTTTAATTCTAGGATATTTCAGAGGACTTTGGCTTTCTGGAACCAGAATTTCTGGTTTCTCTAAAATGCTGTTTTCTACCTGAACTTTAACATAAAATTTAAAAAATATATCCAGCTTATAAATAGAGCGAGACTCAAAAGTTGGCTGTTTGGAACACAGAATGCATTTTGCTATAAAAACAATGTTTTAAAGAATGTGAAATGTATGTATAGCCCACATACTAGTGCATCTTTGTTCTGAAAATTATACATTTGCAAATAAATTTTTTTTATAAAGGGGAAAAATGGGTACAGAGAAGGAAGGATAGTATAGTGGCTAAGAGTGCTCAAGCTAGGCTCTCTTTGTTCAAATACCACCAATCGCTAGCTTTGGGCCTTGACTAAGTTACTCTTCCTGTCTCAGTTTGCTCATCAGAAAAATGGGGATAATAGGGTATTTTCCTCAGGGGTGTGTGGGAGGATATAACCAGCCTATACAATGCACATGCACATAGGAAGGGCTCTGTGTTTGCTCTGACATTGTTCCTGTGGGTGTGAACTGCTCAGACACAACAGCATTTCCATGGCCTCTGCCCTCTGACCCTCTTAGCCCTCTGACCCTCTGCCCTCTGACCCTGCAGGCTCTTCATTGTGGAGGTGCAGGTTCGCTTTGGAAATAACCAGGGTGCAGATACCTTAGGCATCTTCAATATTTAACTACCTGTCTAAAATTTTAGTGCAGCAGTTGGATGGAAATGAGCATTTCACTCTAACAACATTCTGGAAAGTCCTCTACTCACTCTGCAATGTTAGTTACTAACTGCATCGCTGTTCTCGTTTGCAGTGAATCCAAGAAGGCACGTGGTGCCGAGTAATGGTGATGCGCTTCAGCTCCAAGGGGAACGGGCTTTGTGAAAAATATGTGGGTTGTTAGATACTGAAAAATTACTTGCAGGGTTATTGTTAAGTCCTTTGTCCTACAGCCTTTCTTTTCTTGATCTTTTGTTCTTTCTTCTCTGTTTGTTAGGTGAGATTCTAGATGAGTCATCTTTTTGAGTCATTTTCTTCTTAAGTAGCAGGGTTAATAGTATCAAGTTAGAGAAGAGGTAACACAGAATACCAAAGCTATTACCTCACATTAATGGGTAGATAAACACTTAACTACACCCACGGTGCACACTCATATATTCCATTTCTCAGATGAAAGACAATTAAAAGGTAATTTTTCTCTGTAAAAGTTTTTATCTAAAGGCTGAGACATAGTACACTGAGTTTCTGCCAGAGCAACATTTTACAATCAAGTTATGAAAGCTTGAAAACAGCAAGACACATGGTAACTCAAACACGATCTTAATTACACTGTCACTAGACACGATGACAGTGTAAAGTGTACATGTAAATGTTCCTTTTTCATCTTATGAATTAGTCCTATAGATGTGTCTGGAATTACATTTTGAATGTCTGACATACCTATTCCATCCGTGAGTAAAATAATTATTCTAGCTTCCAGATCAAAGTAGTTTCTTTTCAGTCTAGTTTCTAGAAATAGCTCCCTGAAGGTAAAAAAATAAATATTAATGGTAATAATAATAGAAATAATTCCAACAACTAACAGTTATTGAGAACTTGTGATGACCTGTGTTAAGCGTGCTGTCCTGTATAATCACCATGACTCGCCTGTGACACAGTCCTTCTGCAGGTTAGCCTTCATTTGCCCCTTCAGGGCCACTCTCCGTCTCCCTCTACCCTGGTCTATGCCCTGGGTGCTGACCTTTATGGACTCTGAATAGTCCAGTGCTATCATTCCCCTTTTATAGATGGAAAAACAAAAACAAATTGAGGCTTTGACATGTCATGTGACTTGTCCAAGATATCACAGCGAGTAAATACTAGAGTAAGTTTTGAACTGAGCTCTCAGCCCAGGCTCCTACCCAATCCAGTACATGGTCTGTAACAGAGTCCCCACTGTGCTGGTTTCCTACAAAGACGTCAAGAAAAGGATCTGGATTTCCAGCCCAAGAGGAGGAGCTGGGTTCACTCTATCACTGTTGAGCTGGTTTTGCTAAAGCCACGTGGCTTCTCTGAGCCTCGATTTCAACATCTATAAAGTGATAGAAATACACTTATTCCACTTATTGCTCAGGATTCTTGTAAGAACAAAAGTGACATGGTAGGTGTGAAAGGATCTTAGGATGTGAGTGCTATGTAAATGTAAGCTATTTTTCCTTGGGTTATACAACTGGTAACAGTATTAAAATGTAGATATCCCTATATATTTGCGTGTGTGTGTGTGTGTGTGTCTCTGTGTGTGTAATAGTACGTCTTATTTATTCTATAAATGCCACTATTCTTCCATGATAAAAAACCTTTGTTAAGGTATCTACTACTACTTGCATATGTCCTAACTATTAGGACCCCACATTTATATTTTACCATTTTAAAAAGTAAGAAAATTTCATTCACTATTGATAATCCATTATGTAACAAGACATACCTAGATCCTTAGGGAAAAGGATAATATAGACATGAAGACAACCTACTGAATGGGAGAAGATATGTGCCAATGATACATCCTATGAAGGATTAATATCCTAAATTTATAAAGAAGTCATATAACTCAATACCCAAAACACAAGCAAACCAATTAAAAAATGGGCAGAGGGCCCTAGCCAGTTTGGCTCAGTGGAAAGAGCATTGGTTTGTGGACTAAAGGGTCCCAGGTTTGATTCCCGTCAAGGGCATGTACCTCAGTTGCTGGCTCCATCCCTGGCCCTGATCAGGGTGTGTGTGAAGGCAACCAATCAACATGTCTCTCTCACACTGATGTTTCTCTCTCTCTCTCTCTCTCTCTCTCTCTCTCTCTCTCTCTCTCTCTCTCTCTCTTTCATTCTCTCTTGGAAAAATATCCTCAGGTGAGGATTTAAAAAAAATGGGAAGAGGACCTGAATAGTCATTTCTTCAAAGAGGACATACAGATGGCCAATAAGACATATGAAAGGATGTCAATGTCACTAAGTATTAGAGAAATGGAGATTAAAAGTACAATGAGATATCACCTCACACCTATCAGAATGGCTATCAACAATAAATCAACAATCAAGTATTGGTAAAGATGTGGAGAAAGGGAATCC
The DNA here is from genome assembly GCF_963259705.1 of Myotis daubentonii. Taxonomy (NCBI): domain Eukaryota; kingdom Metazoa; phylum Chordata; class Mammalia; order Chiroptera; family Vespertilionidae; genus Myotis; species Myotis daubentonii. The sequence goes on along the minus strand of NC_081842.1, from coordinate 21,301,481 downwards.
TTGTGCACTATGGTGGGAATGCAGATTGGTGTAGCCACTGTGGAGAACAGTATGGAGGTTCCGCAAAAAATTAAAATGAAACTGCCTTATGACCCAGCAATTCCACTTCTGGTATATGTCTGAAGAAACCCAAAACCCTAATTCAAAAGAATATATTCACTTCTGTGTTCATTGCAGCATTATTTACAATAGCCAATATATGGACACAATCCAAGTGGTACATATATACAGTAGAGTATTAGTTGGCCATAAAAAAGAATGAAATCTTACCATTTGCAGCAACAGCATGGATGGACCTAGAGGAAATTATGCCACATGAAGTAAGTCAGAGAAAGGCAAATGCCAAATGATTTCACTTATATGTGAAATCTAAAGAATAAAATAAACAAACAAAATTGAAACAGATTCGTAGACACAGAGACTAGACTGATTTGATGGTAGCCCTAGGGGAGAGGGGCTGGAGGACTGGCTGAAAACGGTGACGGGATTAAAAAGTACAAATTGTTAGTTTCAAAATAGACATGGGATGTAAAGAACAGCACAGAGAACAGTCAACAATATTGTGATAACGATGTATGGTGTCAGATGAGTACTGAAAAAATATTGGGAGGAACAGTTTGTAAAGTACATGGTTATCTAACCACTATGCTATACACCTGAAACTAATACAAAATAACATGTAATTGAAAAATAAAAATGTCACTCCACACCCTGGTCACTCACATGCTGAATGTTTCTATTCCATTTTCTTGGTTTTAGCTTAGTAAGTAGCTGTATTCATTTTCTATTGGTGCTGGAACAAATTACCACAAAGTTAGTGCCTTAAAACGACACAAACTCATTTTCTTATAGTTCTGGAGGACGGAAGTCTCCAATCAGTTTCTCTGAGCTAAAGTCAAGACACATACAGCACTGGTTCCTCTGGAGGCCTCAGGAGAGAAGCCAAGTCCTCACCGTTTTCAATTTCTATAGCTTTTTCATTCTTTGGCTTTTGGCCTCATTCTCCATCTCCAAACCAGCAACGTGCATAACATCTTCAAATCTCTCATTGCTTCTGTCATCACTTCGCCCTGCCTGGCTCTTTGGTGGTCAAATCTTCCTGCTGCCCTCTTGCAAGGATACTTGTGATTACATTGAAGAGCCACTTGAGCCCTAGCCGGCTCGGCTCAATGGATAGAGCATCGGCCTGTGGACTGAAAGGTCCCAGGTTCAATTCCTGTCAAGGGCACATGCCCAGGTTGCAGGCTCGATCCCCAGTAGGGGATGTGCAGGAGGCAGCCAATCAATGATTCTCTAACATCATTGATGTTTCTCTCTCTCTCTCTCTCTCTCTCTCTCTCTCTCTCTCTCTCTCTCTCCCTTCTCCACTGAAATCAACAAAAATATATTTTTTAAAAAGAGCCACTTGATAATCAAAGATAATCTCTCCATCTTCAGATCCTTACTGTAATCACATCTACAAAGTCCTGTTTTCCATGTCAGGTAACATTCACAGCTCTAGGATACAGACTTGGGTATCTCTGGGGCCATTATTCAGCCTACCACAGTAGCCAATAAAACAGGGGACCGAGGAAGTGCCTACCAAACACTCATTTTTTCTAGTCCATCTTAATACTGAGTCTAGCAAATGTGTCAGTGAATTAAGACATATACCCTTGTTGTTCTGTGTCAACCATTAATCAGATTTTGCTTAAGTTCTTCCACTGAGTTTCATTTGAATGTACAGGTCTGAGCTAATGTTTGCTACTGATGCTCTGGAAGTACAAAATCGTCAATATTTCCAAAGAAGTGTGAAGCAGAAAAGACACAGTAGGAGATGTTGGGTGGGGTGAGGGGTTAAGGAGACACAGGGGTCAGGAGAGCAACGCTCAGTAAGTGACTGAAGGCTTCAGGGCTCATTCTGGCTGAGCCAGGCTTGTGGCCACTTCTGGCAGAAGCAGCTGACCGCCCCCCTCCCCCCACTTCCATGAGAGAACTTTCCACAAACCATGTGGAGACGGCTGAGTGAGTAGTCAACCTGCACCTTTGGAGCTGCAATAATAATCCTATTTCTTCACAGTGGAGTGTGGGCTATTCAAAAACAAGAACTATGCTCATTATTATGAAACATTTGACCTTTCCACAACTGGTTTTTGTAAGCACATACTTTGTGAAATTTGATTTTTTTTAAATTTTTTTTTTAGCATATGAAAAGTCTCCTTTCTGGTACTCCCCATAGTTCACTTTTCATGCTATTTAAAACCTTTGGAAACTTGTCTTCATAGCAAAGATGTAGCCCTATTTTCTGTTTTAAGTTTAGTATCCACATCTCCTACCATAACTGTGGTCACAACACCTGTCACTTACTTTACTTGGTGAAGACATTCACAGTGCCTGCCAACTGTCACACAAAACCACCTAATACCGCGGCTGTGCATGTCACTGAGCTCTGACCATTCTAACAGCATCAGGTCTCCATAGTTACTAATGCGCTGCAAGGGGTGGGGGGAAGCATCGAGCAATCTGAAAGTACAGATAACAGGAGCAAGCAAGTCGCATAAGCAAAACGTGCGATGGCTGGGGTGTTCCGAAGCTGATTGCAGCATGTGTGAGGACAGGGAGCCTTGGCTCCTGACAGGATAACTATGACCAGGCTGAAGAGCTCCAGGTCCCCATATCTCTACCCAGTGAACCCTTTAAATGCCTAAAAGGATGGGACTCAAGAGCACACATGCACTATTTATAGTCAATAAATGGGGTTGAGTGAAGGTGTGGGTTTAACAAGTCACAGTTGTGCTTCTGAACCCCATGCTCCACACAGGGATGGAATAGCTTCTTAAAAAGCATCTTTTCCTTCCTCTCTTCCCCAGACCAGTCCTCTTCATAGCACCCTTCCTGTCCCATCACTCAGCTCTGAAGGAAATGCCTGCATCTTTCTGGCTAAGCCCCAATTCCTCATCTGGGCATCTCTGGTGCATGCAGCCTTGTCACAGTCCTTGTGGCTGTACTCCATCCAGGCAGGCCCCTCACTGACCCGCATGGCTCACCTGTTCTCCCAGCTCTGCCCATTCACTGCCTATCTTTCAGTCGGAGGACTCAAGCCTCTCCCAGTTCTGCTCATTCACTGCCTATCTACAATAGGAGAACTCAAGTCCCGCCTTCTCCTTGAAGCCTTCCTGATAACCCTCTAGTCAAAACTGACCTCTCCCTCCCCAACCTTCTCACAGCACATACTAGTCCCTTAACTCACTAGATTATAAACATCAGTCCACTTTATTTTTCTCACTGTTTTCAACTCTACTCCTTGAACACCCCCCACCCCTTTTCCACTGGGTAATGGCTTTCATTGAGGCATGCTGGCTCAATTCCACCCCTTCCAGTCACTTCTCTTAAAACACTTTCAAAGACTCAGCCCTGCTCGTTTTAAAATGTCAACCTTGTATTTAATCCACATTTCTCTTCTCATTCCTGACCCTACTTTAGTCAAGATGCATCAGCACATGAGAGTGGGGAAGGATGGAGCCTTTTGCTCTTACAGACACCTCTCCCCTCTTTTCCTTGCACGCTGTTTCTTGTATTGGTCCAGGACAACAAAGGAGGGGGAGAGAGAGACAGAGACAGAGACGGGGGAGGGGGGTGGAGAGAGAGAGAGAGAGAGAGAGAGAGAGAGAGAGAGAGAGAGAGAGAGAGAGAGAGAGAGAGAAAGAGAGAGAGAGGAAGAGAGAAAGAGAGAGATAAAGAGAGAGATCTCCTTGCTGCTGTGTGTGTGGAGAGTTTGGTTCTCTCCACGTCCAGGGCCTAACTGTTTCCCTGCTTTGTTTTTTGGAGCTCTCAGGGGTCTTCATGAGATTATCCTATGAATGCTCAGCTGATGGCTTCTTACCAACTTCTCTGTTGTGTACTTCCCTGCACCACCCAGGAATCTGAAGCTGTAGTCTCCTCTCTTTGGCCTCAGTTTCCAGGGCCCGCAGGGATCATGCCTTCACACCTTTTTATACTTCTTCATGCCCTTACCCCGTGTCACACCAGCCATCTCTCTCCTGACCCCTCTTCCATGCCCCAGGGGCTTGATAACTCTCAGGAAGGCATCTATCGCCTCTCATTTTGAGGATGATGGGTGGTTATGAAAGATTTATGAGTGATTCTTCCGGAGTCTCCTTCTTGGCTCTGGGTGGGAAGAGAAAGACCCCACTTCCCTTTAGAGGGTTAGTGAGAGAAGAAGAACATTGCACTGCTCCACAAGGAGACCTCTTACTCTTTCCCCAGTTGGCCTCGCTATATTACTTAGGGGAGTGGGTGGTAGAGATGGTGCCAGGGCTGGTTCTGCTGAAATCCCACCTCTCAGCAAGCCCTGTGGGAGGTGGTTGCCACTGTATCTGGCCGCTATCTGTACAGACTAGTCTCATTCCCTGAACAGTGGGAACACATTGTACTAGGCATGTAGCTTTCTGTCTAGAATAGATCCTAGAATTGTGAAGCCCCAGTCTTTTGCCCCTGCATTCTCTGGCTTTCGACACTTGACAGTCAGGTGGTCACAAAGATGGCAGGAATACTGGGGGCTGCCAGCCTTCTTCCTGTTCCTCCTTCTGTGATCACAGGTCCACTATCTCCTCTTTCTCTGGGGTCACAAGGATGGGGTGAGTTGGGATCCATGGTTTATATCACTCAACTTGATATATTGTTATAATTCTACTATGCAACCTATTTTATATTACTTACAGTATTCTCAAGTCTTTTAAGCAGGTAAATCTTGTCTCCCCAATAAGGTAAAAGCTGAGATGCTTCTTAATAAATAGAATTCAGTATTTATTTTCTTTTATGCATAGACTCTCCCAGAGTGCTGTGCACCTAACACATAAGGACTAGGTAACGGTATGTTGACTTGGATATGGGACAACAGGAGCTACAGACCCAGGAGTCGGTGCTGAGGAGGCCTGTGCTGGCTGCCCACTGCCACACAGACCTAGAGCGGGCTGAGGCCTCTGTGCTAAAGAGGTCTGCAGCCTCATTCTGCCTGTAAGGCTGTGTCTACATGATACTCAAGATAAATTCTGTCCATCAAATACTCCAACAATACAGAGTTAAAATCCAGATTCCCAGTGTCAGGGAAATAAAACATGTATATGATTGAGTGCTTGCATTTTATTAAAAAATTATTTATCATTTTAAACTCAGTATAGTGCCAGAGAAAGTCAAGTAAGGCAAGAAAAAGAACATTGCTAGCTGTCCTGAAGAAATGTTTGTTTTCCAGGTCTGAAGTTTGACAGAGGAAAGGTGAACTTTTTTCTCTTATTTTTAGGAGGGTAAAACTAAGAAAAATAAGAAAGGATTCCTAATGAAAAGAGAAAAATAATTCTTAGTAAAAATATGAGAGCTAATGCTAATAAATCCTCAGGATAGATGTGTTCCCATTTTTACCCTGCATTTCCTAAATTCTAATGTTCCAGCAATTGCAAATGTACCATCCATTTAATAATTGCTGTTCAAAACAAAGAAACATGACTCCAATGATTCTTGATGTTCATCGTAAGATACTTTCTAACATTAACATGACAGAATTAAAACTACTGGTAGAAATGTTAAGACCAATTCTATGCTAAGTAAGCCCTTTATTTAACCCTCTTAACAACCTGTAAGACAGACACTGTCATCATCTACAGTTTACTGATGAAAAGCTAGCTCAGCATCAAAAACAGTGTGACAGAGCTGAATTCAAGCTCAAGTTTAACCACTACAGTAAACAGCCCCAGATCAGGAGCTCCATTTGTAAGAGGACCTCATCATTATCATCGTGGATGGTCTACCTGAGTTCTGACCATTTCTCATCACTTCCACCCCTATCTCCTATTTCAAGGTATTTTCATTTTAATGAAGATGACTGTAGCATCCTTCTGATTGGCCTTGTGAGTTTCACTTGCACCCTGTAGTCCACTGTCCACAGAGATCCCTGAGCAATCCTTATAAAGCCTTGTCACTCCTCAGCTCAAAACCCTGCAATGGCTCCATCTCACTCAGAAGCAAATCCAAAGTCTTCACCATGGTCCACGAGGCCCATCTGCTCTGACTCCTAGCTGCCCCTTTCTCTCCCTGTCCCACTCCAACCTCACTGGACTCTGAACTGTTCTCACATGCAGCAAGTGCCCTCAGGCCTTGGCACTTGCTATTTCATCTGCCGAGTTCATCTGCCCCCAGATACCCACATGGCTCTCCCTCTCTCACCTTCTTCCAGCTCATGATCAAAAGTTATGAAAAAAATCCCCGTCTACCCTCTTAAATGGTGCACTTCAGGACTCTGCTTTCCTCATAGCAGGTCTTACCTCCTGCTGTGCCAAGAATGTTTGCTTCTCTTTCTCCCTGATCTAAAATGTAATCTTTTGAAAGGCAAAGACTATTTTGTTCATTCCCTTATTCTCTACACCCAGAAAAGAGCCCAGCACAGAGTGGAGCTCAGGCAGTGTTTGTTGAATAAAGCCATCCATTCGCAATCATATCGGCCTTAATCATTAAGAATCCATATGCTATATGAGCATGATGCTCTACTAGGCACTATACCCTGTACAATCCGACTCCGTTCTGAATAATCACAATTAAATATTTAAAGGCTTTAAGAATCATCGTTTAGTAATAACAGACATCTGTCCTCTAGCTCCTGCAATATCATGGTTAGAACAGTGCATGATATTTGAGTAATAATGTGGTCCGTCAGTGGCCTCCAGGAGATGGTGTTGCTCTGCCTTATTTACACGTCTGCACTTTCCTGGCTCTTCACCCTCAGAGGGGCAATCACAGCACCAGGACAACTTCAGAGTCTTTCATGTTCTCTGTGTCCTCAGCTCTGCTTCAATTTTAATAACATTCTCTTCTAAACTGGAGGCTGTTGAATTGTTCTTTTGAGACATAAGCATGCCAGTAGAAGGAACTTTTTAACCAAATAAATAATTTCTATTTTTGTAAAGGCAGAATAAAAATGTTGAAAACATTTCAAATAAAAATGTTCCCTATTTCCATAAAAATAACTTCTGCTGTTCTTAAAACAAATCCCTAGAGCCTCTGCATGGTTAAGCCTGGAGACTCGTGTGTCTGCAGCATACAGCACTTTTTCTCTTCCTCACTGCTCTTGCTTTCTTACTTTCTTTCTTGAAACGATGCCTGAATTGTCCTTCCTGCCTGCCTTGTCCAACTTCCAAAATGCGTAAGAAACAGGTGAGAATCTCA